>NC_090384.1:46770108-47445108 GCF_036365525.1 Heterodontus francisci | reverse complement strand
TCTTTCTATATTATCAACTACTTAATTCAGAATTGTTGGTTTCTTTACCAAAAAGTTAGCTGACCAGATTATGGTATCATTCTCATGTAATGAACCCATGAGACAATGTTACCCAACAAAAATTGGCTAGTGCAATGAAATCTGCAATTTTACCTGTTCAATGTTGAAGTGCTAACAAAACCCAGTCAGTATTTATATTTTTAACTTGGGGAATATGTCCAAAGCTTTATTGTTAATCACGATTGATGTTAACAGGTGGTTGGAAGAACCTTGGCATAGACTTGCTAACTGACAAAATATGCATGGAACTCAGAATAGCTCCTTGTTAGGATAAAATAGAGAAAATGGAATTCAGCCCAGCTTCAGGAAAAAAATCCTCACTGAGACAGCACAGCCAGGAACTTAGGTGAGACACTTCAAGGCAATGGTGTTCAGGCAGATTCTTCACAGAATAGTTAGTGCAGAAGGAGGCCATTCGGCCCATCATGCCCACACTGGCTCTCTGAGAGAAATTCCCTCTGTCCCATTCCCCTGTCTTCTCCCCATAACCCTTCATATCCTTCCTTTTCATATAACTGCCTAGTTCCCTTTTGAATGCTTCAATTGAACCTCCCTCCACCATGTTCTCAGAAGGTGCATTCCAGACCTTAACCACTCGCTGCGTGAGTTTTTCCTCTCACTTTTGCTTCTCTTACCAAATAATTTAAATCTGTGCCCTCTCGTTCTCGATCGTTCATGAGTGGGAACAGTTTCTGTCTATCTGCTCAGTCCAGAACCCTCATGATTTTGAATACCTCAATCAAATCACCTGTCAGCCTTCTCTTTTCCAAGGAAAACAGTCCTAACTTCTCCAATCTATCTTCATAACTGAAATTCCTCATCCCTGGAACCATTCTCGTGAATCTCTTCTGTACTCTCTCCAATGCCCTCAAGTCTTTGCTCAAGTGCGGCGCCCAGAATTAGATGCAAGGCTGAAGAAGTGTCATAAACATAGAAACATACAGGAGCGTGAGTATGTCATTCGACCCTTCGAGCCTGCTCCGCCATTCATTATGAACTATGACCCCTGGTTCTGGACTCCCCCACCATTGGGAATATCCTTCCTGCATCCTTGTTCTTGTACTCTATGCCCCTATTAACAAAGCCCAGGATACTGCATGCTTTATTAACTGCTCCCTCAACCTGTCCTGTCACCTTTAATGACTTATCCACATATACATCTAGGTTCCTCTGCTCCTGCACCCCCTTTAGAATTGTGCCCATTTATTCTATATTGTCTCTCCATGTTCTTCCTACCAAAATGAATCACCTCACATTTCTCTGCATTGAACTTCATCTGCCACCTGTCTGCCCATTCCACCAACTTGTCTAAGTCCTTTTGAAGTTCTACACTATCCTCCTCACAGTTCACAATGCTTCCAAGTTTCATATCATCTGCAAACTTTGAAATTGTGCCCTGTACACCAAGGTCTAGGTCATTAATAAATATCAGGAAAAGCAAGGGTCCCAGCACTGACCCCTGGAGAACTCCACTACAAACCTTCCTCCAGCCCAAAAAAATCCATTAACTACTACTCTTTGTTTCCTGTCACTCAGCCAATTTTGTATCCTTGTTGCTACCGTCCCTTTTATTCCATGAGCTACAAATTTGCTCACAAATCTGTTGTGTGGCACTGTATCAAATGCCTTTTGAAAGTCAATGTACACCACATCAACAGTATTGCCCTCATCAACCCTCTCTGTTACCTCCTCAAAAAACTCCAGCAAGTTAGTTAAACATGATTTTCCCTTAAGAAATCCATCCATCCATAATTAGCTCACATTTGTCCACGTGACTATTGATTTTGTCCCGAATTATTTTTTCTAGAAGTTTTCCCACCACCGAAGTTAAACTGACTGGCCTGTAGTTGCTGGGCTTATCTTTACACCCTTTTTGAACAAGGGTGTAACGTTTGCAATTCTCCAGTTCTCTGGCAACATCCCCAAGTCTAAGGAAGACTGAAAAATAATGGCCAGTGCCTCTGCAATTTCCACCCTCACTTCCCTCAGTATCCTTGGATGCATCTCATCTGGTCCTGGTGCTTTATCCACTTTAAGTACAGACAGCATATCTAACACTTCCTCTTTACCAATTTAAAACCCCTCTAGTGTCTGACTTACCTCATCTTTCAACATTGCCTAGGTTGCATCTTCTCCCTTGTTAAAGACAGATGCAAAGTATTCATTTAACACCTCAGCTATGACCTCTGCCTCCATGTGTAAATCCCCTTTCTGATCCCTAATTGGCCCCACTTCTCCTCCTACCACTCTTTTACTATTTATATGCCTATAGAAAACTTTGGAATTTCCTTTAATGCTAGCTGCCCAGTCTCTTCTCATGCTCTCTCTTTGCTTCTCTTACTTGCTTTTTCACTTCCCCTCTGGACCTTCTATATTCAGCCTGGTTCTCAATAGTATTTTCTACCTGGCATCTGTCATAAGCACAGCTTTTCTTCTTAATCTTAACCTCTACCTCTTTTGTCATCCAGGGAGCTCTGGATTTGTTTGCTCTACTTTTCCCCTTTGAGGGAACATACCTCGACTGTGCCCAAACTATCTCTTCTTTGAAGGTAGCCCATTGTTCATCTACTGGTTTTCCTGCCAGCTTTTGACTCCAATTTTTTCGCCCCAGCACCATTCTTACCCCACTGAAGTTGGCCTTCCCCCAGTTAATTATTCTTGCCCTGGATTGCTCTTTGTCCTTTTCCATAGTCAGCCTAAACCTTATGATACAATGATCACTATCCCCTAAATGCTCTCCTACTGACACTTTATCCACTTGGCCCACCTCATTCCCAAGAACCAAGTCCAGCAGTGCTTCCTTTATCGTTGGACTAGCAACATACTGTTGTAGAAAATTTTCCTGAACACACACTCAGAGCTCTTGTCCTTCACTGCCCTTTACACTACTATTATCCCAGTCTATATTTGGATAATTAAAGTCCCCCATTAAAAGTGGCGCAGTGGTTAGCACCGCAGCCTCACAGCTCCAGCGACCTGGGTTCAATTCTGGGTTCTGACTGTGTGGAGTTTGCAAGTTCTCCCTGTGTCTGCGTGGGTTTCCTCCGGGTGCTCCGGTTTCCTCCCACATGCCAAAGACTTGCAGGTTGATAGGTAAATTGGCCATTAGTAATTGCCCCTAGTATAGGTAGGTGGTAGGGAAATGTGGGGATGTGGTAGGAATATGGAGTTAGTGTAGGATTTGTATAAATGGGTGGTTGATGGTCGGCACAGACTCGGTGGGCCTAAGGGCCTGTTTCAGTGCTGTATCTCTAAACTAAACTAAAACTACACTATAATTTTTACACCTCTGTAATTTTCTTGCAAATTCGTTCCTCCACATCCTTCCCACTAGCTGGTGGCCTATAGACAACACCAAGCAATGTAACCGCACCTTTTTTGTTCCTTAGCTCTAGCCAAATTAATTCTGTTCTCGACCCCTCTGGGACATCCTTTTACTCCAGCACTGCAATGCTCTCCTTAATTAATACTGCCATCCCTCCCCCTTTTTTCCCTTTCCTATCTTTCCTGAACACCTTGTCTCCAGGAATATTTAACACCCAGTCCTGCCCTTCTTGGAGCCAGGTCTCTGTTATAGTCACAACATCATATTTCCACATGGCAATCTGCGCCTGTACCTCACCAGTCTTATTAACCACTCTCTCCATGCATTCATATACATGCACATTAACCCTGATTTAGACTTTATTACTTTCTCCCTTACTCTGACCCCACCTAATAACTTACTATTCCCTACTCTCATGCTGTCTTTCTCCCCCAGTATTCTGTGCACCTTGGTATTCCTCTCTAATACTTGCTCCTGGTTCCCACAGCCCTCACTAGATACCAGTTTTGCTTCCCTCCACTCTGAGCTCCCTCTCAGGTTCCCATCCCCCTGAAGCACTAGCAAATCTCCCTGCAAGGATATTCGTCTCAGTCCTGTTAAGATGCAACCCGTCCATCTTGTACAGGTCCCACCTGCCCCAGAACTGGTCCCAATGTCTTAGAAATCTGATGCCCTTCCTCCTACACTAGTTCTCCAGCCACATGTTCAATCGATCAATTCTCCTATTCCTTTGCTCACTTGCACGTGGGACTGGCAGTAATCCTGAGATTATTGTTTTTGAGGTCCTGCTTTTTAATCTTTTTCCTAGCTCCCTAAAATCTGCTTTCAGGACCTCAACCCCTTCTTACCTATGTCATTGGCATAAATGTGGACCACGACCTCTGGCTGTTCACCCGCCCCCCAGAAGAATGACCTGCCTCTCCATGATATCCTTGACCCTGGCACCAGGGAGGCAACACACCATCCTGGAGTCACCTATAGTGCTGCAGAAACGCCTGTCTGTTCCCCTGACTAATGAAACCCCTATCACTACTGCTCTTCCACTCCTCTTCCTCCCCTCCTGTGCAGCTGAGCCACCTGTGGTGCCACAAACTTGGCTCTGACTGCACTCCTCTGACGAACCATCTTCCTCACCAGTATCCAAAATGGAAAACCGATTAGCGAGTGAGATCATATCAGTGGACTCTTGCACTACCTGCCTGGTTCGTTTAGACTGCATGGACGTCACCCATTCCCTCTCTATGGTGTGACCACCTCCCTAGACGTGCTATCCACGTAGTCCTCCGCTTCGCGGAGTGACTCCATTTGCCGCTCGAGTTCCGAAATCCAGAGTTCAATCTTCTGCAGCCGGTGACACTTCCTGCAGATGTGTTTGTCTAGGACACACGGTGCGTCCATGACTTCCCACATGCCACAGGCTGTACATTCCACTAGGCCGAGCTGCCCTGCTGTACCTTAACTTTACAGACTATTTATTATAAGTAGAATAGCTTACCAGGTACTCACCAAACAGCTCCTTCCACTGCACCGAAGCAAGAACTAAATACTGGAGGGCTAAAAAAGTAGAAAAAAGGAAAAATGGAGCACCTCCGCCCCCTTCACTGAACTCGCCACTCACATACTCGAATCTCCACATTCAGCTTTTAATCTGCACTCCGTGAGTCTAATAGCCCTTACCAATGATGATAAATCTTTGCCAATAGTAATAAACCTTACTATCAGTAAACCTTCCAAATACTGACAAACCCTAATAATACTTAATACAGTTTATCTATTAAGTTGTCCTAATTTGAACTAATATTTGAACTGTTGGTCTCTCTCTCTGTATTATAAATTATAAAATCTGCTTTAGTTTTTAAGTTTATATACTAATAAATCGAAGAGGCTTATTCTACATTTGATTTACATTAAATTAAATTAGAAGCTTACCTGTATACTCACCCCAGTGGCTCTCAGTTTCCCTGCTCTCACTGTTAACGTGACATCAGTGTGACGTCACAGATTCGATTTTTTTTCCCCTGCTCCTCTCTTGCTATGTCTGTCTCCAGCCTCCAACTCTGTCCCTTTTGGTGGACTTTTTAAACCTCCGCTCCTGCTGTGCTCCTCGCTCGGTCTGTCTATCTGTCTTCGGCCTCCGACCCTATCCCTTTAGGCGTGCTTTTTAAACCTCCGCTCCCGCTGTGCTGCTCTCGGTCTGTCTGACTCCGGCCTCTGACTCTTTCCCTTTTTGGCGCGCTTTTTAAACTTCCGCTCCCGCTGTGCTCCTCTCTTGGTCTGTCTGACTCTGGTCTCTTGGATTCTTGGGTGGGGATGCCTGATAGTGATGGTACAGCTTGGAGAGGTGGAGCTCAGCTGTAGGGTGAGAAACCTCAAGAAGATGGAGCCAGGTTCCTAAAAATATTCCTAGTAACTACAGGCCAGTCAGTTTAACATCAGAGGTGGGTAAGATTTTAGAAACAATAATCAAGGAAAAAAAAAACATGCACTTGGAGAGATTTGATTTAATTAAGGAAGCCAGCATGGATTTGTAAAAGGCAATGTTTGACCAGTATGATTGAATGTTTTGATAAAGTAACAGAGAAGGTTGTTGAAGGGAATTCAGTGGATGTTGTCTATATGGATTTTACAAAAGCATTTGACAAAGTACCACATAAAAGGCTGATTAACAAAATTGAGGCTCATGGAATAGGAGGATCAGTGTCCGATTGGTAAAAAAATTGGCTTAAGGACAGAAAACAAAGAGTCATGGTAAATGAAAACAAGAAATGCTGGAAATACTCAGCAAGTCTGGCAGTATCTGTGGGGAGAGAAGAATTATTTCAGATTTTCAGCATCTGCAGTATTTTACTTTTATTTGAGTCTTGGTAAATGGTTGTTTTTCAGACTGAAGGATGGTAGACAATGGTGTTCCCCAAGGTTCAATGCTAGGACTGCTTTGTTGAGATATATATAAATGACTTGAATATTGGAATACAGAGTAAAATTTCAAAATTTGCTGATGCCAAATTGGGAGGAGTGGCAAACCGTGAGGATGATATCAATTGACTGCAACAGGGTATAGATAGGCTAGCAGAATGGGCAGACAAGTGACAGATGGAATTTATTACCGAGAAGTGTGAGGTGATGCATTTTGGTAGAAGGGATAGGGAAAAGCAATATATACTTTATAGCACAGATCTAAAGAATGTGCAGGGACAGATGGACCTGAGGGTTCATGTGCATAGATCTTTGAAGGTGGCAGGACATAGTGAGAGAGTAGTTAGCAAAGCATATGGAATCATGGGATTCATAAATAGAGATATTGAGTACAAAGCTGGGAAGTTATGCTGAACCTTTTTAAAGCTCTGGTTAGGCCCCAACTAGAGTATTGCATCCAGTTTTGGTCACCACACTTTAGAAAGGAGTGAAGACCCTTGTGAGGGTGCAGAGGAGATTTACCAGAATTGTTCCAGGGATGAGGGATTTTAGCTGCAAGGTGAGGTTGGAGGAGCTGGGGGTTGTTCTCCTTGGAACAAAAGAAGTTGAGGGAACATTTGATAAAGATGTACAAGATTATGACAGTCCTATTCAAGAAAGGAGGGAGAGTTAAAGCAGGGAACTACAGGCCAGCTAGCCTGGCATCAGTTGTAAGGAAAGTGCTGGAATTAACTATGCACTTAGAAAATCATAGTATATCAGACAAAGTCAACATGGTTTTATGAAATGGAATACCTCAAGGATATGGGCCTATAGGCCACTTAAAATAAATGCTAGTCACACCAATTTAATAAGGAGTCTCCATTTCTGGAAAAGTTTACTCACTCAGCTCTTGTAAAGGCCAAGCATACAATAATGTTTTGAAGTGACAGGGAAAGTGTCAAAAATGAAGTTTAAAAATGTACACTGCAGCTTTCAGTCTCTACCTGATGTTTCATTGATGTTTCTGTTTGACAAATTTATTAGAGCTTTTTAAGGATGTAACTAATAGGATAGATAAAGGGGAACTAGTAGATGTAGTATACCTGAATTTCCAAAAGGCATTCGATAAGTTGCCACACAAAAGGCTAATATGCAAGATAAGGGTTTGCGGAGTTGAAGGCAATATATTAGCACGGATAGAGGATTGGTTAACGAACAGGAATCAGAGTAGGGATAAATGGGGCACTTTCAAGTTGGCAGGCTGTAATTAGTGGAGTGCTACAAGGATTGGTGCTGGGCCTCAGCTATTTACAATCTACATTAATGACTTAGAGGACGATTCAGTAAGTAATGTTTCTAGCTTGCTGATAATACAAAGCTGGGTGGGAATACAAGCTGTGAGGAGAACACAGAGGCTGCAAAGAAACATAGACAAATTAAGTGAATGGGTAACAAGGTTTATTGTGAAATCTTTGAGGAGATGGGTCTTAATCAGAATTCTGACTGAGATTCCTCCTGGAAATGAATCTCTATTACAATCCACAGTGAGGTCTCAAGGAAACGGAGCTATGAAAGGATCCTGGGTGGAATACCTCAAGGATATGGGCCCAAAGGCCATTTAAATTGGTGTGACTAGCATTTATTTTAATAAGGAGTCTCCATTTCTGGAAATGTTTACTCACTCAGCTCTTGTAATGGCCAAGCATACAATAATGTTTTGAAGTGACAGGGAAAGTGTCAAAAATGAAGTTTAAAAATGTACACTGCAGCTTTCAGTCTCTACCTGGGTCATTGATGTTTCTGTCTTCAAGCCCGTATTTGAAATACTCCCACATAAATTGCCGTAGTTGACACTGCACAGGTAAACAACCAGAGGCAACGGGGTCCTATCAAAACAAAGGAAAAGCGTTAAGGATAACAGCAAGAAATGAGATATTGAGTGTGTTTTACTTTTGGGACCTAGTCTTAAATCTAATCCAGACTGCAGGAAGTTTCTCTCTGTTGGCTGTCAGGCTCTTATGTGAAACGAGTCTGAGGCAGTCTCAATCCAGTTCTTACTGAACATGTGTACACAGCATAAAACACTCACATAATATGACACAAACTGTCAATCTCATTCAGAAATGGAGTAAGGTCAGCTGATGTGTGATATAGAAATATTGATCATTCTGCGAGGAGAGTGATATTAGGTTAAATTTAAAGCACATTGTTAGCTGTTGAGGCTAGGTCAACTCAAAATGTCAAAACTGATTTGACAGACTTTTGTTAGGCAAGGGCATTAAGGCTTACCAAGGTGGATAAATGAAGTTAAGATAAAGTTCAGCCATGATCTAACTGAATGGCCTACTCCTATTCCTATGTTACTGTTGAGTGCAGAGAAATTTACTCTGTGCCTAAATATGTGTTCATCATGTTTTTTTTAAAATTCAGAAACCCAGGTGAAGGGTTAAAATTCACACTGCAGGGCACCTCCAGATACAAAGAGTTGAAGAGAAAGTAAATCAGGAAGCAGTAAATCAGTAACACCAATCTTGGGTTTTAAATGACTGCAGATTGTAGTAGGAAGTAGAGACTGAGGGTGGTGAGTTGTTCCACAATGTTGAGGTCATAGGAAAGAATGAGTTTTAGTAGAAGATGGTGCAGTACATCTAGATTTCAACACAGTGATCGAGGAGGAAGCCTGTAAAGGGTGGTGCATTTGTAGTTTATGAGGGACATAATAGAACATTCAGAGGACCACTCACCATAGTAGTATTCATAAAATAGAAAGAGATGGACAATGGGTCCAAAGAGTAAGAAAAATGTTCAGCACTAACATCTCTGAATTTGGGCACAAATACACCTCATCTCCCTACTCCTTCCTCCAAATAATGACTAACAGGAGCAGCTACAGGGCCTCCATTCCCACTGTCTGGATGTCTACATTTAAATAATTTCATTATGAACAGCCCTTGTGATAATTCTATTCTGACTCTAAGATATCAAATTGGTTAAATGTAATACAATGGGCCCGAGTTGAGGACTTGGAAGATCACAGTGGAATTTATTTTTTCAAAAGTGCCCAATTATCTCTGCCAATAGCTAGTGGGTAAATGTACCAGAAATCATACAAGCCAGAAGGTTCAATTTGTGGCCTGTGCTGAGTTTACTGATGTCCTTTTGTAGGTTGATCTTGCTTTGCGTTGGGGCCCAGTATTCTTCTTAAACCTTGTTCACTGTAGGAGACTTTTCTCTCTCGGGGTTCTTGTGTCTTCAGTGGCTTTCAGTTCCGTGAGAAAGAGATGGGAGCAGATAGGAGGAGAGGAGGTCTTTTCAACCTAGGAGCAGAGTTTTCTGCCAGTTCAGACACTGTCTCTACAATTTAAAACTCCCTAAGTTGGCCAACAGGGTGGTCAAGTGACCGACTGGTTTGACCAGGTCTGTTCTGTGTATCGTATGGGAGCAGTGGATAGCTCCTTTGTTCCAACACTGTCTGCTAATATGCAAAAATGTCTTTCCGGCCAGGGGCCTGCCAATTCCTTGTAACAGGCCTTCTCTTCTTCCCAGCAACAATTTGAAATGTCCATGTGGTGAAATTAATGTGCCTCATTCTTGACAGGTGGGGGCTGCATGACAATAACATTTTTAATATTGCCAAATGTCCCAGGGCACTTCACAGGAGCATCATCAGACAAAATTTGCCACCAAGCCACATAAGGAGATAATAGGACAGGTGACCATTGCCTTTGGTCCCTGCCATAAGCTCCATTCCCTACCCACTGACTCCATCCCTCTCCCTGGAAACTGTTTGAGACTGAACCAAACTGTTTGTAACCTTGAGCTGCCTATGAGTTTCCTGACCACATACCTGCGCCATCACTAATTCCACCTCCGACTCAGCCCCACCTCAGGTCATCTGCTGCTGAAACCCTCATGCATGCCTTTGTTACCTGTAGACTTGACTATTCCAATGCACACCTGGTTGTCCTCCCAGCTTCCATCCTCCATAAACTTAAATTCATCCAAAACTCTGCTGCCTGTGGCCTAACTCACACCAAGTCCCGTTCATCCATCACCTACGCTGACCTACACTGGCTACCAGTTGAATAACACCTTGATTTTAACATTTGCATCCTTGTTTGCAAATCCCCCCCATGGCTTGGCCCATCCCTATCTCTGTAATTTCCACTAGCCCCACAACCCTCCAAGATATCTGCACTCTAATTCTGGTCTCTTGAGCATCCACAGTTTTAATCTTTCCACCATTGGTAGCCATGCCTTCAGCTGTCTAGTCCCTAAGATCTGGAATTCCCTCCCTAAACCCCCCTGCCTCTCTAACTGTCTTTCATCCTTTAAGGCACTCCTTAAAACCTATCTCATTGACCAAGTTTTGATCATTGGTCCTAATATCTCCTTATGTGGCTCGGTGTCAACATTTGTTTGATAATGCTCCTGTGAACTGCCTTGGGACATTTTACTATATTAAAGGTGTAATATAAATGAAAGTTGTTGGTGTTTTCATTATTGCTGTTGACCAAAAGCTTGATCAAAGTGGTAGATTTTAAGACATGTCTTAAAGGAGGAGAGGTTTAGGGAGCAAATTCCAGAGCTTGAGTCCAGATAGCTGAAGGCATGATGATCAATGGAAGGGTGAAGTAAATTGGGCACGCGCAAGCAAGAATTGGAGGATTGCAGAGTTCGCTGAGGGTTGTTGTGCTGGAGTGGAGAAGGTTACAGAGATAGGGAGGGGCAAGACCACAAGGCTGAGAATTTTAAAAACCAGTTGTTGCTGGACCAGGTGCCAATATAGATCAACGAGTACAGAGGTGATGGGTGAATGAACTTGGTGCGAGTTAGGATTTGGGCAGTAGCGTACTGGATAACCTCAAGTTTACAGAACGTGGAAGACGGGAGGCCGTCCAGGTGAACATTGCAATAGTCAATAAAACATAGTAAAAGAGCCTTCCAACACTCATTCTTTGCTCCCAGTTGAGAGTTGTCAGCATCTGTGGAACTGTATCCTATAAAAGTCAGTCACTTTGGGATCGCAAGAAAGAAAAATGGTTGGGTGGAGGAGGGGATGCCAAAGTTCAGTTTATTGTCGCCATTTCTTGAATTAGAGAAATATGCCAAGTCAGATCCATTTTCTCAGTTTTATTGTCAGCATGTGACATGTAAAGCTATCCGGAACAACTGGTTAATTTTTTTATGCCACATGAAAGGTGAGACTTTGACTTTCAGTATTCAGAGGACTAATTTAATCTTGTACTATTACATTCACATGCTCACTTCAGGCAATTATTTACATACCTCCGGTCACCCTATTGTGTGAAAAGCAATGTGGATACCATATCAGAATGGGCTTGATGAGCTCTTACTGAGAGATGTGTTTGGAATCTTTTCTTGTAGAAAAAATATACTAAATATTCTATAGCTGTAGAAGATGGAAACATAGCATAGGAAGGAAGGAAAATAGATAGTAGTTATTCAGCAATATGCTCCCATTATGGGGGAGCAATACTTGTCCTTCACAGAGGGGACACCCACAAGATCTTAAGATAATACAGAGGAGGAAGGCATTCCAGTCCACCTTGATTCATCCATCCAGAAGGATCTTAAACATCACATTGTTGTGACCAATTGTGTTTTTAAATGATTCTGGTTTTTTTTGCCTCCACTGCTGTATCTGGAACTCTATTCAACATATTGATTAATGTTGTGTGAGAGAATTTCCTGATATCTGTCATAAAAGTACCCATCTCTAGTTTGAATTTGTGGCTCTAGTTCTTCTCCTGCAGTTTAATTTAAATACCCTTCGTCATATACACCAATTATTTGATCAGCTCTCTATTGCCTCCTTTAAAGGATGAAAAGTCCAAGTCTCACTCTTTTCTTATAACTCAGCCCCCTGACCCAGTGGTTCGTGGTTCTTCGCTGGACCCCCTCCAGTGCTCAAATGTTTCCCTTGTTTCTTGGCGACCAGAGTTGGCAAAGTATTCAAAATATGACTAAAGAACTATCAGGTTTGGTCATTACCTCCTCTCATTTCTATTCTACTATTTTGGTTTTATAGTTGAACATCCTATTAGATTTGTTGATTGCTGATCTGCATTGGTTGTACATGTATAGTGCTGAGTATAGTATAGTACTAAAAGTACAACATCTATTTCAAATTCATCCTTAATTTAAAAAGATTATTCATGGAGCATGTCATTTTTTTCCCCTATATGTATCAGTTTACATTTGTTTCCATTAAATTACATTTGTCATTGTTCTGCCCACTTCTCTTGTCCAACATATTCCAACATTTCTGAGCTGCCCCATCAAATTTGGTATCTTCTGCAAATTTAACCGCTTTACATTGAGTTTCTGAGTCCAGGTGATTTATGTAAATTAGAATCAGTAGCGATCCATGCCGTAAGACCTGAAGTACACATTGGGTGCTTCCCCCTACTCTGACATAATTCCTCTTACGCGTACATATCATTTCCGACCTATCAAACTGTTTATCAAATCTTATGGTTTGTCCTGAATCTCCACATTTCTAATTTAATTAAATCTTTCATGTGGAACTTTGTCAAAATCCTTTTTGAAGTCAGGATACAGCACATCATTGGGCTTACCATCGTACACTTAGGTTTTACTTCTTCAAAATAGTGGAGGAGGTTGGTCAGGGAGGATTTTCTCCTTGTGAATTGATGCTGACTGCTGTGAACTAGGTTATTGTACAGATAATCCTTAAATTGGCTCTTGATAATTGATTCCATCCTTTACATGGAATGGAAGTAAGTCTATTGGGGTTCTAGTTGCCTATGCCTGTTTTGTCACCTTTTTTTAAAATTGGCACCCCATTGGTCCATTTCTAATCTTCTGATTCCTCCCCAGTGTTCAATGATTCCCTCGTAATGGTCGTCAGTGGTTCACAAATCTCTGCCCTAGTCTTTTCAGTACTCTGCGATAAATACCATTGATAAATACCAGGTATATACTGAGTTAGCTCATTTCAGCCAGGGAAGCAGCAAAGCGCTTCATTTGAACTCAGAACCCCTGGCCTGGGAAGGGAAAAATAATCGTCTCCTGATGGTTAACCAGCAATCCCTGCTTGAAAGTCAACGTGTATGAATTTTGGGGAGGGACAGGATTAGGCGTGGCTGTGACATTCAGTTAAATATCCTAAGAATTCATACTGTTTGAGCTCATGTGAAGAATGGCCACTTTGTTGCAGTACTGGAGTCTGGCGAGGACCAAATTATTTACCCCTGAAAGGCTAAAGATTCTTGTTCAAATTTACAATGAGTTCAAGAGACATATCAACAACACAAAGCTTTACTTTCGAGAAGGAACGATGCCACTTACTTCATTTGAAGAGTGATGGTGACATCTATGGGTGTGGTCTTGCTGACTGGAATTGAGTAAGTGTAATTCCCTGAGCTACAGAGGAGAGCAGAAAACAGTTAATGGGCAATCAGACAACGGCAGCTGCAGACTCTGCAATTCCTTTCTTACAAACAGATTTTTGGCAGTTTTGCGACTTTTTTGGGCATCAGTGCAATAGTCATTCCAGTATGATACCCAAATACAGGATTAATAATACTGTCATTGTCATTGGAACCAAATGCAATGCTCTGGAAACAGCTGCATTTCTGCCTTGTCCCTGTACCCAAAATGCGGAGGAAATTTCAAGCCTTTTAAAACATTTGGGACAATGATTTTTGATTCATTTCCTCAATTCATGCACCATTTTGAGTTTAAATTAATTTTCTCAATCATTACCCGTGACAGATATCCGCTCCAGTAGAGGGGTAATAAAATTGACAGGAGCGTCTTAGTTTCTCTGAGTTATTCTTTGAAAATATGTTGCCAATTAAGTTCTGGAACAAAACAGCTTTCTCCTGGTTTCTGCTACTGAGTGAACGTTTAAAAACAAATAACTACTTAAAATTATGCCAAAGCACAACAGAGATCATGAAATTAAGTAGAGAACAAAATCAGGCCTAGAACTACTGCATCAAATTATCTATTGTAACTTAAATATTATTGTTTTGTACCAATTCATTCATCCACTATTGTATATCAATAGTAAAACAAATGCAACATACTGAATCCACTGTGTCTATAACAGCATTAATCCAGTACACCTCACCTGGTAAAAGTATATATAGGAACATCAATAAATATAACACACCCTCTCGGTGTATATATAGTGTTATGAAAGACTTCCATTTTTTTATTTTCTTTGAGGACTCGTGTTTGAAGATTGTGGAGATGGATTCATTTGGGACTGAAGTGGTTCCATAGATGCTGGAATTACCTTTTTTTAAAAAAAGGTCACTGGAAGAACTTGAGCTTTCTGTTTAAAAACAACCCTTACTGGATGTCACATGTCTTAAGCTAAATAAACAGGAGCCTTGGTGACTAGGGGGAGTTGTTTACAGAGAAGTGACATGCCAAGATTTATGGTGGTCAAGAGTTGGTTTCGTTTTGGATTGTCTGAGTCAGTTGGTGGAGAGAGGAGACACCAGTTCATCCTTTCTCCACCTCTGAGAAACCCTGAGAATCCAGCATGTGATAGCTGAAACCCCTGATGCCACATTTCTCCTGGAAAGCCTGCCAGATTAATACTCAACGTTGCCTGAAGAGAACTACTCCAAAATGATCCCAGTGACAGCCCCGTCTATGCATATTTAGGATGCCAGAAAAGGGATAACTGATATCATTCCATATCTAATCCTTTTCCTTCAAGAATTAACAAGTATTTGGCCAAAGTATTTTTTAGTCTTTTTTTGTAAAGAGACCTCTGCAGAGAGAATTTTTTTTTCTTTAACCAGCGTGTGTGTACATGTGTGTTGGGCTAATTTAAAAGGGGAACTTTCATATTTCAATCTGTATGTTAATGCTTTGCATCTTTACTGAATAGGTCTTGTTTTATAATAAATTTAATAGTTTTGTTTATTAAAGAAACCTGGTTGGTGGATTTTATTCTGAAATAAAAATAGAGTACATAATTGGCCGTATCAGTAACTGGGTAAACATTTAAATATATGTTGTGATCCATGGAGAAGTGAAACCAGAGGAAGATAGTGCACACTTCCCACCTCGGTCATAACATATAATTGGGGACTTTGTGCGGGATAACCCAAAGCCGATGACGAGCACTTGTAAGTGCAGTAATAATAATCGAAAAGGGGAAAAGAAAAAAACCAGGTTTCTCGTGCATTAGAATAAAGTTTACACTACCGGAATGGCTTTGTCAGTTGTTACAAACTTTCTGGAGAGGAAGGATTGATCCCTGAGTGATTCGCAAATCTTAACCAAGGCTAGGCTAAAAGCATTGGCAGAAAAGTTGGGGTTCCAGTTAAAACCAGGAGCTAAGGAAGCAGACATAATTGAAGTAATAGCATAGCATTTGGAATTGGAAGAAGGAAATGGCAATCCAGATGGTAGTTCAGTTGAATTAGCTAGAATTCAGTTGCAGATGAAGCAGCATGAACAGGAAAAAGAAATGAAAAAAAAACTTGAACTTGAAAGAGAAAAAGAAAGGGAAAGGGAAGAAAGAGACAAAGGAAAAAAAGAGCATTTCAAAAGGAAAGAGGAGAGAGGAAAGGAGCAAGAAAGGGAATTTGAATTTTAAAAAAAGCTGGAACTAAAACAAAAGGGTGGCCTTGACTCCAGTGAAACTTTTGAGAAGGAAGAATCTGACTTTAACCTAGGACTCAGTAGAGAGTTGTTTAAATTTGTGCAAGCCCTCCTGAAGTTTGAGGAAAGGGACATACAGGCATTTTTCATTTCTTTTGAAAAGCTAGCTCAACAGATGAGGTGGCTGAAAGAAAACTGGACACTGCTCATGCAAAGCAGGTTGACTGGTAAAGCTCATGGAGTTTATGCTATGCTTTCTCACAAGGCTTCTGTAGATTATGATACAGCAAAAAAGGCTATTGCTGCTTATGAGTTAGTCCCTGAAGTTTAAATACAGAAATTTCAGAACCTCTAGAAACAGCCTGGGTAGACTTATATAGAATTTGAGGGGTAAAGCAAATTAATTTTGATCGTTGAATGTGGGTACTAAAGGTAGAGGCCATTATGAGACCCTTAAGGAAATACCCGTGGAGGATAGAAGGTGGGAGGATGAAAGGAAGGCAAGTAGCCGGGGGCAAGAAAGGATAGCTGAGAATGCCCTAGGATCTCCTCCTCAGGGCAGAAAGGAAGATGCTGAAGGTGGATGTGAGGTCCAAAAGCCTAAGTATTTCCATTGCCACAAGATGCAGAATGCTGGAAGTTGCAGGGTAAACCCTGGGATTTATTGGGGTACACAAGGCCAATGCAGAGAAAGGGGCCCTGACTGACAGTATGACCGATCAGGCTGTAGCTCTGACTGCAGCTTTACGGCTAAGTACAAAAACCACTGAGCGCGGGGGACGTGAACAGGATACCTGAGAGTTATAGGGAATTCTTGTCAAAAAGAAAAATAACTTCTTATCCCTCAAATGAGGCAGGTAAACCTATAGTTATACTTAGGGATACAGGAGCCACGCAAGCTCTTTTGCTGGGGAAAGGCATAAATTTTCCACCAGAGAATGCTTTAGTGAATGGTATCGGTGGGGAGTATATACCCATACCTTTGTATCAGGTGCACCTGGAGTGTGACCTAATGTCTGGAACTGTAACCATAGGAGTTGTCCATAGTTTGCCAGTAGACAGAGTCAGCCTACTCCTGGGGAATGATTTGGCCGGAGCGAAGGTAGTAGCTTCTCCAATAATCATGGAAAGAACAAGTGAAGTCAAAGAGACAGAGCAGTTGCAGGAAAAGGTTCCAGGAATTTTTCCTTCAGGCGTAGTGACCCGAGCAATATTTATTTATTTAGAGATACAGCACTGAAACAGGCCCTTCGAGTCTGTGCCAACCAACAACCACCCATTTATACTAATCCTACATTAATCCCATATTCCCTACCACATCCCCACCTTCCCTCAATTCTCCTACCACCTACCTACACTAGGGGCAATTTACAATGGTCAATTGATCAATCAACCTGCAAGTCTTTGGCTGTGGGAGGAAACCAGAGCACCCAGCAGAAACCCACAGTCACAGGGAGAACTTGCAAACTCCACACAGGCAGTACCGAGAACTGAACCCGGGTCGCTGGAGCTGTGAGGCTGCGGTGCTAACCGCTGCGCCACTGTTGAACAAGTTCTGTTAGAGGTCAAATTGGCACCACAGACAGAAAACTGAATATCTGAAGCTTTCTTTGGGGGTTTGGATAATTCGAAAGAAGTGTTCAATTAGTCTTCTCTGATCAATGTTCAGCAAGCCAATCCAGAATTAAGTAAAGTGACACAATTGGCTCTAACTGAAGCTGAAGCAAAGGGAGGTCCGGAAGGTAATATATTAAAAATGGGATTCTGATGAGGAAGTGGAGACCTCCTCACAGACCTATGGACAAAGAATAGACGGTTGTTCACCAGATAGTGGTACTATCCAAGTATTGCCAGGAAATATTAAAGATAGCTCATGAAATCCCTATGGGTGGGACATGTGGGGATCAGGATGACCCAATCACGTATAGGTCAACATTTTTACTGGCCAGGTCTTCACCAGGACGTGGTGCAGTTTTGTAAAACATGCCATACGTGCCAGATTGTGGGAAAACTGCAACTTGCCATTAAACTGGCACCTCTATCGAAAACAAAAGCAGGACATCAATATATACTCACTGTTACAGATATGGATACTCAGTTCCCACGGGCCATTCCCTTGAGAACAATTTCTGCTAAGGTAATGGTAGAAAAGTTAACCCAGTTTTTCACTCGATATGGATTACTGATTGAGATTCAGTCAGATCAAAGTTCCAATTTTATGTCCAAAATTTTCCAGTAACTTGGGTATAACAGTTAAAGTCCTCAGCATACCACCCACAGCAAGGGCTTTAGAGCAGTACCGTCAGACCCTCAAAATGATGTTCAGGGTATACTGTCATGCATATCCCCATGATTGGGACAAAGGGTTCGAATTTCTTTTGTTTGCCACTCTGGATTCACCTAATGAGTCTGCCGGTTTTAGTCCTTTTGAAATAGTTTAAGGACATGGGGTAAGAGGTCCTCTAAAACTAATTAAAGAAAGTTTTTAGAACAGAGGGACTAATCTTCTCTGTTAGATTATGTATCCGTGTTCTGGAGCGGCTTATGAGAGCCTGCAAAGTAACTCGGGAACACCTTAAAGCTTCCCAAACAACCATGAAGAAATGGGCAGACAAGCATGCCAAGACCCAAACATTTGAACCAGGGGATGAGGCGTTAGCATTACTGCCTTTACAGGGTGAATTGCTGAAAGCAAGCTTCAGTGGACCATATAGAGCAGCAAAAAGGATTGGTAAAGTAAATTATTTGATTGAAACCCCAGATCACCACAAAAGAATCGGCTGTGTCACATCAATGTTGAAATAATATCATCACTGGGAGGTGGATAAGCAAGAATAAGTATGTCAGGTAATAGGGACAGTGAAAGATGAAAGGGATAGTGGGGATGAGGCAGGAGGCCTAGACAATTCTCAAATTGAACCTCCTACTGTCCGATTGGCTAACACTGAGTTGTTAGAGAGATTAGACACAATGCTTTCGTATTTAGATGCAGAACAACAAGATGATCTAACAAGGTTATTCACAGCATTTAAAAAGGTCTGAAGGGATAAACCAGGATGTACAACCTTAAACCATACATGATGTGGATATAGCAGAATATAATATAGCATTCTTATCGTTTATGTCCAGAGAAACAGGCCCAGGTGAAAGCTGAAATCCAATACATATTCGAAAACCACCTAACTGAACCCAGTCAAAGCAGCTGGAATTCTCCAGTGGTGTTATGCCTAAGTCTGATGGTTCAACTAGATTTTGCACAGACTGCAGAAAGGTTAATGCAGTAACAAAGGCAGACTCCTACCCAATTCCTCGCTTGGAAGGCTGTATTGACAGTGGCAGTGCCACATTTCTTACAAAAATAGATTTGTTAAAGGAATACTGGCAGGTTCCTTAACACCCTGAGCTAAAGAAATATTGGCCTTTGTCACACCAGACGGTCTTTTCCAATGCCGAGTGATGACATTCGGGCTAAAAGATGCCCCACCAACTTTTCAGAGACTAATTAACCAAGTGGTAGCCAGTGTTCCTAACTGTGGTTTACCTTGATGATGCGCTGGTATACAGTGACACTCAGAAGGACCACTTGGAACAACTAGAAGCTCTATTTAGAAAATTACAATCAGCTGATTTCATGATAAACCTTGTCAAAAGTGAATTTGCAAAAGTGAGGGTAACCTACCTCTGGCATGTAGTAGGGCAAGGACAAGTACAGCAAAAGTACAAGCATTAATGGAGTTCACTGCCCCTAAGACTAAACGAGAAATCATGAGTTTTTTGGGGAAGTGTGGCTTCTACTGCAAGTTTGTACCAAATTTTAGCACTATAGCTGCCCCACTGATGGATTTGCTACAAAAAAAGAAAGCCAAGATAGTGTGGTCAGAAGAATTCCAAGCATCTTTTGAGAGGGTGAAAGCCATTTTGATCAATGAACCAGTGTTGGCTGCCCAAAATTTCACTAAGCCCTTCAAGGTAGCAATTGATGCTAGTGACCTGGGGGTCGGTGCAGTCCTGTTACAAGATGAATGGGGCATAGAAAGGCCGGTGGGATACTTTTCCAAAAAGCTAAATCAACACCAAAAGAGATATGCAAAAATGGAAAAGGAAACCCTGGGCTTACGACTAGCTCTTAAGCATTTTGAAATATACGTCTCCCATGACTACCGAAAGACACTGGCATATACTGATCATAACCCCCTAGCCTTTGTGGAAAATTCAAAAACCAGAATGCTGGACTATTTCTATGCAGTTTACTACTGCAGCCCTATCACTTCAAAATTATCCACATTGTGGGGAAAAACAATGTAATTGCTGATGCTTTGTCTAGAATTTAACTTTGCTTTGAGTTATCTGAGTACCAAGATGGTGCAGGGCATAACTGTATTAGTCACAGATCCAAAGTGAATGAGAATGAGTGTGTAAATGTGTTTTAATGTTTTTTTCCATATTCTATTTTCCCCCCACATTTTGTACTGAAACTCATTTAAAAATGACTTTTCATTCATCCAAGGATGGAGGTGTTATGAAAGTACTTCCGTTTTTAAATTTTCTTTGAGGACTTGTGTTTGAAGATTGTGGAGATGGATTCATTTGGGACTGAAGAGATTCCATAGATGCTGGACTTTTTTCTTTTTCAAAAAAAGGGTCACTGGAAGAACTTAAGCTTTCTGTTTAAAAACAACCCTTCCTGGATGTCACATGTCTTAAGCTAAATAAACAACAGGCACCTTGGTGACTAGGGGGAGTTGTTTACAGAGAAGTTACATGTCAAGATTTATGGTGGTCAAGATTTGGTTTCGTTTTGGATTGTTTTGAGTCAGTTGGAGGTTAGCTGGCTAAGAGAGAAGACACCAGTTCACCAATTCTTCACCTCTCTGAGAAACCCTAAGAATCCAGTGTGTGATAGCTGAAACCCCTGATGTCGCATTTCTCCTGGAACGCCTGCCAGACTAAATCTTGACGTTGCCTGAAGAGAACTGCTCCAAAATGATCCCAGTGACAGTTATCTACGTGTATTTGGGACTCCAGAAAAGGGACAACTGATATCATTCCATATCTTATACTTTTCCTTCAAGAATTAACAAGTATTTGGCCAAAGTTTTTTTTTTTTTTTGTCTTTTTTTGTAAAGAGATCTCTTCAGAGAAACCTTCTTTATTTTTTCTTTAACCAGTGTATGTGTATCTGTGTTGGGCTAATTTAAAAGGGGAACTTTCATATTTCAATCTGTATGTTAACGCTTTGCATCTTTACTGAATAAATCTTGTTTTATAATAAATTAATAATTTTGCTGTTCATTAAAGAAACCCGATTAGGTGGATTTTATTCTGAAATAAAAATAAAGTATATAATTTGCTGCATCGGTAACTGGGTAAATATTTAAATATATGTTGTGACCCGTGGAGAAGTGAACTAGAGGAAGACAGTGCACTCTGCCTGACTCAGTCGTAACAATACAAACACTATTCTACACTGATCCAATCTGCCACCCCCAGTTCAGGTATATTTAGTGAACCTGATTTAATGCACCACACCCAGTTTGTGCATACAGGTACCCTGAGCCAGTGCACCCAGTCACTGTACATACAGGGACCTGGCCCAATAAAAGCTGACCTATAAAATATTTAATCTGGTAGCCTGACTGAGAACTCATTCTCCACCTGCACATATAAAGGACACCAATTCAGTATCCCACACTACTCCCTCTGTGAGTAGATATAGGGGCCTTCATCGAGTTTACTGCAGACAGTAATTATGTATATATAGGGGATCTCGATTTGGTATATCATCGCTATTTGCTTCCCCTGTTCTTTCCCCAATGTATACAGGAACCCCAATCCCATATAGCTAAACTGCGAAGTCTATTATAAAAACAAGAAATGTTGGAAATACTCAGCAGGTCTGGCATCATCTGTGGAGAGAGAAGCAGAGTTAACGTTTCAGGTCAGTGACCCTTCATCAGAACTGACAAATATTAGAAATGTAACAGGTTTTAAGCAAGTAAGGTGGGGGTGGGGCAAGAGATAACAAAAGAGAAGGTGTTGATAGGGCAAGGTCACAGAGAAGGTCATGGAACAAAAGCAAATGGTATGTTAATGGTGTGGTGAAGGACAAAGCATTAGTACTGAGAGGGTGTTACTTGACAATAAAATGAACAGCCCTGGCCCCAAGCACAAACATGAAAAAAAGTGGGTAAGGACAGTAGAAACAAACTAAACAAACTGAAATAAAATAAACAAATAAAAAAAGAAAAAATAATTAAAAATAAAAAGTGGGGGGGGGGGGGGGGGAGGGGGGTTGCTGTCATGGTGACGCCCTACGTCATTTTTGACAATCCGTGACTTTTCTGACGCTCTGTCATTTTGATAATACGAAACTTATTTCTTCCTATCTTGACTCTATCTTTTCTCCCCGGTCCAGTCTCTTCCCACTTACATCCGTGACTCTTCTGATGCCCTTCGTCATTTTGACAATTGATGGGCCCCCCTTTTTATTTTTAGTTATTTTTTCTTTGTTTATTTTATTTTAGTTTGCTTAGTTTGTTTCTACTGTGCCTAAAGGTCATGGTACAAAGGCAAACTTTACTTGCTTAAAACCTTTTACACTTCTAATATTTGTCAGTTCTGATGAAGGGTCACTGATCTGAAATGTTAACTCTGCTTCTCTGTCCACAGATCCTGCCAGACCTGCTGAGTATTTCCAGCATTTCTTGTTTTTATTTCAGATTTCCAGCATCTGCAGTATTTTGCTTTTATTATCCGTTCAGTCTATTCTCCTGACTGAGAACTCAGTCCTCCTCACTGTTATTGTCCTGCTTTAATACTGATATTTGACAGCATTTTAGTCACCACGCTGCTGATATTTCTTACCTGCAGGATCCTTGCTTCAGACAGTACTGCTCCGAGATGATCAGCCCATTCTCAATGATCTGGGCAGAAATCAAAGTCGTGTTCTTCCCTTTTGAGAGGAGAAATGGAATAATTACAATTTGCCCACAAAAAAACATGCATATGTGTGCAGTGTGCAATATGTGGTGTCTGCATGCAGTGGTGCAAATGTAATGTGTACATATTTGGTGTGATAATGTGTGCTGTATAGACACTTTGTACAGCGAGCTCGCCACTGGTGTCAGACCCACCGGCCGTCCACGTCTCCGCTTTAAAGACGTCTGCAAACGCGACATGAAATCCTGTGACATTGATCACAAGTCGTGGGAGTCAGTTGCCAGTGTTCGCCAGAGCTGGCGGGCAGCCATAAAGATGGGGCTAAAGTGTGGCGAGTCGAAGAGACTTAGTAGTTGGCAGGAAAAAAGACAGAGGCGCAAGGGGAGAGCCAACTGTGCAACAGCCCCGACAAACAAATTTCTCTGCAGCACCTGTGGAAGAGCCTGTCACTCTAGAATTGGCCTTTATAGCCACTCCAGGCGCTGCTTCACAAACCACTGACCACCTCCAGGCACGTATCCATTGTCTCGAGATAAGGAGGCCCAAAAGAATAGTTTATGTTGAGTGTGTTGTGTATAAAGGAGCTGTTTTCAGTGTGATTGTGTTTAAGTGTGGAGCTATGTATATTTGCACAGTTAAACTAAGAATAAAAGTATGATTAATCAAAGATAAATCTTCCTCTAACTTACTTCAGATCTCTGCAAGCCTTCCCCCACAACTATCTACAGCCATATTGATAAGAAAGCACAGAACTAGAAAAGGCAGTTTGGCAAATCAGGCCTGTTTCCTCCACAGACATGCACAATCTACCCTATCCCAGATTCTACCCACCCTCTTAATCTCCTGATCCCCAAAGATAATCAAATAAATCTCAGTCACCCTCACTAGGCCACACAAAGCCCCCAATAGCACAGGGAGCTTAAACATATTTTGCGTGTGTGGGGAATGAAACACTTTCCCATTTCAGGCAGCCGGTGTCAGTATCAAATTCTCCCCAGATCAGGTACAGCACAGTTGATGCAGAGTAAAGCTCCTTCTACTCTGTCCCAACAATGCACCTCAGTCTTACCCTCACCCGACTACACCAATATGACATTTTCCCATTTCCCACGACAACTATCCTATGACTTGTCTCAGTGTGATTGCAGTTTGGTGCCAATTAGTCCCAGTGAGCAGCAGTTTTGTACTGCGTGCCCATGGGGAACCAATTTACTCTAAACAAACCCACTTGCTATAAATAACAAACTGCACTCATCTGACCAGTCAGTTGTTCTGCGATATATACGTTCTCCTCTAATGCACACCATTTGTCAAGTATATCAGAAATAGCCGGAAATACACTGCATCAAAATGGATGCAACTCACAATCTGGGTTACTGTTGGTTGGGTCCATTTGTTCGGTGCTTCTTTGTCTCCTTGCGTGCAAACTGGGCAGTTTGTTCTGCGTACTTGCATAGCGAGGAGGAAATTTTGATTTGCCGTGGATGTTGGTGATCTGCGGCGGTGGAGGACTGTAACTGTTTGAGCCAGATCCAGAGGCGCTAACCCCATCTTTGGGCGATGTCTGCCTGCCATCGTAGCCATTCTTATTCTCATTTACCGAAGATTTGGCTTTGATATTGCTGGTGAAGGATATGCCAGTTTGATCTGGAATTGTCATGAATATTAAAGAGAACACCAGTATTTTTTTTTACTGTGCATCACACAAAAGAAGATGAAGTGCATATTCCTGAAGAGGGAAAGACATCTGCACTTACCGGCAGTGGAATGGTTAGTGCTAGTTGAAGAAGGGGTCAATGGGATGGTAGTCACTGGCAGGATGCTACTGGTGGGTGGATTTGTAGAGTTAAGGGGGCAGCAAAGTACTTCACATGAAGAGGTGTAGCAGATACTAAGTGGCTGGGGCAAGTGGGACATAGGAGAAGCAGGTGAAGGCATACCAACTGCAAATAGAAAGAAAATATTTACAACATAAAAAGTGATGCAAGTTTAGCAATGATTAAGACTCTATTTATATAATTCCAAATCTTAGAAATGTGAAATAAAACATTACAATATACTAACATGCTTCAGAGAGACAAAAATACAAGTACTTCTCCACACTATGCAACCCAAGTAAAAGGAAATGATTCACACTCGCCTATTATTGTATAGCTTGTGTGAGTTCAGTGTCAGCTCCTGTATCTGTACAGTAAGCCTCAGGTGAAAGGTAATGATTCAATATGTCTATTAGCACAACCCATGTTATGACTCTGGAGCAGGTGCTACTGCCATTTTTAAAGGCCTGCCAGCCCTGCATTCACTCCTGTCCTGGATATGGTGCAGCCTACAACTTTGGCCTACTGGGTCCTTTGTCGCACCCCACCGAGGAGAGCAAAGACACAGGGTGGTCCCATGGTTCAGTGATGCCTCCTTGCTGATTCTCCTCCCGGCTGCAAGGGAACAGCAGAAGGTTCTCTTCCCCAGCAATGGCAAGAAGAGGTCCTCCCACCTCACCAAGCAAGCCTGGGTGGAGATCACAGATGAGGTTAGCAGCCATGGGGTCATCCAGTGCAACTGGGTCCAGTGCAGGAAAAGGGTCAATTACTCACTGTGTTCTGCCAAGATGAGAGCTCCATACCAGTCATAGAGTCATAGAGTTATAGAGAGATACAGCACCGAAACAGGCCCTTTGGCCCAACGAGTCCATGCCGACCATCACCCACCCATTTTATACTAATCCTATATTAATGCCATTTCCCCCTCACATCCCCACCTTCCCTCAATTCTCATAGTCGTCTTCTAGATGACTGCATGTGACTATGCTGGAGGGTGCACAGCATGGGGAGGGTGGCAATGCGGCGGCGTTGGCTGATTGGCTAGAGTTCTGTCTCTTCCTGATAGATGCATTGATGTCTCTCGGCCACAGGTCACCTTCCTTCATAGCTCACCCCCTCTTAACTCCAATTACAGCGAGTGTCGGCAGGAGAGACATGAGATTCCCCAGTAAGGATTGAGTGGCTGAAAAGAGCTGAACTATCATGTTGATCTCTGTGCCATTCTCCACCATCTCCATCCTTCCTTTTGCAGGACAAGAGGTCCCATAATAGGAGAGAGATGTTACGGACAGGTGGAGAGCTCCCAGATATACGTCCATCTACCTCTGCTGAGGAAGAGGCCTTGGAGCTGGCAGGCCTCCAGGGCAGCCGCTCAATAGCTAAGGGGGAGATTGGAGTTCCTGCGCAAGAGAATGAGAATTGTGTCCCTTTGGCATGCGCAATGTCGGAGACCCACATAACACTTGGTAGACATCAGGAGAACAGCACAGCCTAACCAACATATGTTTGTGTTCTCCCATACTGGTAGCCATTCACAGGGGTCCACAGCCACTGGGGGACAGGCATCCATCTCTGAGGAGGAGAATGACTCAGGCTATGCATTGTCCCATGACTCTCTTGCAATCTCCAGCAGAACAGATACTTTCACTTCAGTGGGTACCTGCTCAGCTTTAGAATCAGTCACAAGCTGGTCAGAGCACCACATACGTGCGTGAGAAGCTGGTGGCGGCTGAGATAGCCGAGGCCTCCAACGGTTGAAGGACTGTGGGTGGCCGGACCCATGCTGAGTCCCAGGATGATGATCAGCCTTTGGTGTCAACAGTACAGGGCATGCTAGAGTTGTAGAGAAGGATAGGGCGAAATCTGTTGAAGATGCCAGAGATCATGAGCAGCCATGAGCAGATGATGGAGGAGTCCATCCATGCCATGACTGCTGCCATACCTCAGACCTATCAGCACATGGCTTCCTCCATCGAGAGGTTGGCAACCCTCACGGAGAGCTAGATCCCACAGATCCACATGGACCTACATACCATCACCTTGGCCATGAGCTCAACAAAGCAGTGGCAGGGCGAGAGAAGGAACAGGAGCTCAAGAGATCCTTCAAAGGGAGAAGAGGATGACAGCCACATCTGGGGGTTCCCCTCAGGATGCTCTGATTGTGGCACACAGCTCCTCAGCCTCTCCGCCTGTGAGCCCAGCTCCAGCAACTATGATGCCTGAGGAGAGTCCTACACCAGTCCAGGACACCCCCAGGCAGCCAGGGCCCTCCAGGTCTCAGGCAGCCAGAGGACACCTGCTGAAGTCATAACAGGGCAAGGGGCGGCCTGATCAGCAGCCTGTCTCTAGGCTCGCTGCTGCTGCTGGGATCATACCACAGATTAGAAAGAGCACATTGCAACACTTTGGGTTTCACGGGTGTAGAATATACCTTTTGAGTAAAATAATTAAAAAGATCCTTTGTTCCCTATGTGCCATTATGCCTTAATTGTGAGATGTAGACCTCATCCTTCCCCCTTCGGACTATGCCAAGTGACCACAGCCCTCATTAATATGCCAATGTAATGAGAGCCGTTGTTAACATATGCTCTCCCATGGGCACTAGTGCACATTGCATCCACTCGCAAGACAGGGACCATAAAAGGAAAGGATAAATTTATTTATTTATTTAAAAACGATTTTTTTGTGAGGTTGTCTCTAGCTGCCTTCACGCGTAGCTGTACCTGTCTGGCCTCCTGCCTTGCTACCTGAGGATGTGCCAATTCTGTCAACCTGGTCACTCAGATCCCAACCTGAATGATGGCCCAACCTCTGTTCCAGCTGTCTGATCACAAAGCAGTTTGCCTACCCCATACTGAACCCCTACCCCCACTCCCCCAAACGCACATTTTGGCCCTTTGCAGAATCTCCATTACCCTGAACCCCTTTGCAGATCCCCCGCTACTCTGGACCCATTGGTGGAGCCCCTGCTATTCCAGACCCCTTTGCAAAGCCCCCATTACCCCGGCCACCTTTGCAGAGCCCCCGCTACCTTGATCTCCTTCACAGAGATCCCGCTACTTCGGAACCCTTTGCAAAGCCCTGCTACCCTAGACTCCTTTGTACAGCCTCTGTAACTCCGGACCCCTTTGCAGACCCTGCAGCAACGCTCTCCCATAGTGGCCTCCAAACTGCCCTCTTCGTTATGCAGCAGTGGTCAAGGCTGACTACCCATCGCGTCATTGTGCCCTCTCGCCATCTCGCCATTGTGCCGCCACATTTCACTGATTGTGAAACTGGAAGCACGTCAGTGCCACCTGCTGTTCACAGCATTGGTCATCGATCATTAAATCGCTTATTATTATATTTAAATACATTTAAATCAGCATCTCAGCAACTTAAAATAGGTTCCCATCGTGTTACAGCGGGAGTACCACCATTGTGCTTTCCCGCTACTGACAAAATCCAGGATTGACAGCATGACACCGGATTTCCAGGTGGACGGTTGCATTGCAATTCTCCGACCCTCACCCCACCCCCCCCCCCCACCCCATATCCCGCACCACCATTCCCGCCCTCGACGGCTGCACAAAATTGAGCCCAGAGACAGCACAGAATGCTGTTGTGGGAAATGGAGGAAACTGACAGTAGGGGGTGCTGTTTTCACACATGTTTCAGACTAATTGTTGGGATGGTTCAAGGAGCTGAATCCCAGAATCTCTTCTCTCTCTCTCTATCTCTCCCATTTCACTCTATCTTTCCTTTTGAGTGTGGGTTCTGGTTTGTGTGGGGAAGAGACCTGCTGAAAGCTTCAAACCATACATCTGGTAATGGGCGTGGGGACCTGCAGGCCTTGGCAAATTCCTTCTCCTTGCCACTTTAGTTTTCCCTTACTCCTTCAACAGGGCTAAGGTTGTTTCATGGACTGTTTCAGCCCAAGTGAGTGGCCATGACAGAATTTTACAGTAAGGACTAAAAACAGTACTCGAGATCTTCCTGAAGTTGAGCTGCAGGAAGCTGTTTATTGACTGATATCAGGACATACAGCCTGACAGAAATGATCAGTTCTGTTGAGGAAAGTCGTGGGGATGTCGAGCTGGATGTCACCATCATGTATGTGGAAGCTGATTCAGTGCCTGTGGATAATGTCACAGTCACAAAGCATATTATTCACATTGGCCAGGCCAATCTTGAGGACAGATGCCAGACTAAAGTGATTCAAATAAGAGGTTTTGGGAGAGATGAGTACCTTTGCATTTATATCCCTTTCTCCTTCGTCTTTCTAGTAGGCCCTGCCCTCCCCTGACCCTTTTGGTCCTGTCGCTTTGCATATCCCTTCCCCTTTGAACTTCCTGCTGATCCCAAGTATCCTCTTTATCCCCTTGCTCTGCTTTTGCACCTGCCCCCTACTCATCCCCTATTTTCTCACCTCGAGGGTAGACAGTGAGAGGCCAGAGGCCCAGTTAACCTTAGGTCTCTATTTCTTGCTCTTCTATCCAGCATTCCTCTTCTCCATTCCTCTTTTCTGTCCCTTTCCCTAACCACTTGTACCACTTCCAACCTACTCTCTGTGCTGCTCCTCAGCCCGGTATCTCCTTCCCTCCCTACCAAATTATCCTCTCCCTGATACAACCCCTAACTAACTCTGGCTATCCTCTCCTACCTTCCTTTCCTCCCATGCTGGCCCATCCTCCCACCCAATATGCCCATTCATTCAGCCAAACGAGCCTGAGCAAAGCCAGTTCCCCAACAGTAAGCTGAGAATTTATTTTAGAAATGCTTATAGCACTATAAATCAAACATAGTACCTTGAATGTTTTCAAACATTCTCTATACCTATACACCTCTAAGAAAGCAGTGAAGAGAGAAGGCTGAGACTGGGACTGAAGATGCGTGGGTCAAGATTTGATGGGAAAGCTCGGATGGGCAAGTGGGTGGATTAACCAGTGAGGGTGGGAGAAACAAAAAGGCCTGAGCCGGATATGAAGTGAGGATGGGCGGCAGCGACATGACAAGCTGACTTGAGACCTGAGCAGGGAGTTACAGAAGGAGAACTACAGTCTGAAGGCAGACATTCCCCACATAAATGTTTAATTAAATGCCATGAAATGGGACAAAATCTTTAAATAACATTGATGTCAATATAATTACTTTACAACAACAAAAAATTGTATGGAGATAGCGCCTCTAACATAATAAAACGTCCAAAGTGCTTCACAGGAGTGTTATAAAGTGAAATTTGACACCGAGCCACATATGGCAATATTAGGGCAGATGACCAAAAGCTTGGTCAAAGAGGTAGGCTTTAAGGAGTGTCTTAAAGGAGGAAGGTAGAGGTTTAGGGAGAGAATTCCAGAACTTAGGGCCTTGGCATGGCCACCAATGGGGGAGCGATTAAAATCGGAGACGCTCAAGAGACCAGAATTAGATGAGTGCAGATATCAGAGGGTTGTGGGGCTTGAGGAGATTACAGAGATAGGGAAAGGCAAGACTATAGAGGGAATTAAAAACAAGGAGGAGAATTTTAAAATCAAGACATTTCTTGACCAGGAGCCAATGTTGGTTAGTGAGTACAGGGGTGATGGGTGAATGGGATTTAGTGTGAGCAAGGACACAGGCAGCAGAGGTTTGAATGACCTCAAGTTTATGGACAGAATGTGGGAGGCTGGCCAGGAGTACATTTGAATAGTCAAGTCTAGAGGTAACAAAGACATGAATGAGGGTTTCAGCAGCAGATGAGCTGAGACAGAGGTGGAACTAGATGATGTTGTGGAGGTGGAAATAGGCTGTCTTAGTGATGGTGCGGATATGTGGACAGAAGCTCATTTTGGGGTCATTTATGACACCAAGTTTACGAACAATCGGTTTACGTTCTTTAGATTGTTTATAACAGTTTATAACAGTTTATATTGCAGATGGAGATGGTGATCTAGTATTGGGAGATTTACAAGGTATGTTTAATGGCAAACATATGAAGTGATTCTTAGTTTAAAATCATTTCTAGGTGTTAAACCCAGATGTAACTGTTTTCAGTTTAAACGTACTTTAAAGGCTCCTTCACCATGAGGTGTGCAAGATTACAGCACATAATCCTCCCTGTCACCTTGGTGTGATTGCCAGGTTTAGAATGGTGGAAGTGTAATAAACTGTGTCTGTGCACTATAACAAGACTTTTAAGATGTTATTGGCATCTATAGTCAATATACCGAACATAGGCTTACAGCAGGAAGCGTTGCCCACAGGCACAATTTTCCATCCGATAATTTTACCAATCAGGAGGTTGTCTGGACAATGTCCATGATATGGGTTCCTGCCTCTAGGAATGTGCATTCAGAACTTTGGCCCTATAGTGTCCCATTCCTCAGTCCCAATTTCAGCTTCACTTGGTGTCAGATGGGGTTAACCTACCTGGCTGCAGAGGTGCAATTGTGCCATGTGCACCTAGAGGCGTCAGCCAATGATTTTCCTTCGAGGTTGTGTCTGGGTTGGCATTTGCAAGTGGTCTGCATATCAAAATAAAATTATACAACATTTATCATAAGTATGGATGATTAAATAACCTGGTGAACCCATTTATAGTGGAAGCTCAATTACCATTATTGAAAGAATTCTCATGGATAATGGAAGCCCACTGGGAGACGAAGTTTCCAGTATTGTTTTCTTCAGTCACTTTCATTCCTCCTTTTGGTGAGGCAATACTGGAAGCCCATAACTCCAAATTACCAATCCCACTTCAAAGAATCCCAGAGGGTTGAGGCAGCATGTGGGGAAAGGTGAGATGGCACCTGGAGACAATTTGGTCATGTGTTTGGGATTAATTCTCTTCTGTGGAGGGGGAGCCTCTCTACAGATAGTTTTACTTTCTTGTTGACCATTTTAGGGAAGATTTTAAAGAAATCATCTCCACCCATTGGCTTAAGCATCATACACAGTGAACACTGATAACTGGACTAATACAATCAAACCCAGATCCAAACACTACACACTTGTGTTTATATACCACCTTAAAGTTAAAATGGAGTGACTGTTATGCAGAATAACACAACAGTCATTCTGCACACAGCAAGATGCTACATGATCCAAGGAGAAAATCACCAATAAATCAGTTTTGGTGATGTTTGTTACTGAGGACATGTCCTCAAGGACACCAGGAGAGCTTTCTGCTCTTCAGCTATTTTCATGGTATCTTCCAACATCCACCTAAATCCACAGGGCCTCGGTTTAACATTGCTTCCAAAAGACAGCACTGTGGACAATGCAGCACTCCCTTAGTACTGCACTTGAGTTTCAGTCTAGATTATGTGCTCAAATCCTGGAATCGAACCTGAATTAGCAGAGCTCTGACTCAGAGTCATCACATTTTTAAAAAATGTCACATCCACCAAGCTCAATCTAGAGCCCAGTTTATGCCAAATGAAGACATTTTTAGCAGATTCCTTTAGACTTGCTGAGTCTATAATCGTCAATAATGATAACTTTACAAAATTGAAACAGAGAAATAAAGCAGACCTGGAAAAGGAAAGACATAGTTGTAGATTCCAAGCACAGACATACCGAGGATGAACATAGGAGCAGGAGTAGGTCATTCAGTCCCTCAAACCTGTTCTATCAGTCAATGAAATCATGGCTGATCTGTATCCTAACTCCATTACCTGCCTTTTCTCCATATCCTTTAGTATCCATGTCTACAGATATTTTCAATCTCTGATTCAACATTATTAATTGAGCTACCATCTACTGCTTTTTATAGGAGAGTTCCACATTTCTACCACCCTTTACATGAAGAAGTGTTTCCTAACTTCTCTCCTGAATGGCATAGTTCTGATTTTAAGGTTATGTCCCTATCGGTGGAAAACATTTATCTCTATCTATCCTATAAATTCCTTTCAAAATCCTAAATATCTCAATCAAATTACCCCTTAAACTTTTGTATTCTAGGGAATACAAGCCTAGTTTATGTAGTCTTTCAGCATAATCTAATCCTTGGAGTCCTGGTAACATTCTTGGGAATCTGCGCTGCATTCCTTCCAAGGCCAATATGTCCTTTCTAAGGTGCGGTGTCCAGAACTGTACACAGTACTCCAGATGTGGTCTAACCAGGGCTTTATATAGCCATAGCAAAACTTCCTCCCCTTTTTATTCTAGCTTTCTCAATACAAAGGCTAACATTCCATTAGCCTTTACGTTCATTTTTTTGTACCTGACCACTACATAATTACTGACTAGTGACTAAATTCCCCTCAGAGTCACTGATGTCCCTGCTCTCTGTATAGGAGATAATGTAGACTGTAGTCATGTTGACCACATTGCAAAGATAAGGCAGTGAGGGGCATAGATAGGTGTACATGAATATAGGAGAAGGAGGGGGGAGAGAGAAAGAGAGAGAGAGAGAGAGGGACAGAGAGAGAGAGAGAGAGAGAGAGAGGGACAGAGAGAGAGAGAGAGAGAGAGAGAGAGGGAGAGAGAGGGAGAGACAGGGAGAGATTAATGCATAATTAAAATAACTTTCAATGTAGAGTTCCAGAGCAGTGTTTTTGCTTAAACTCTAGTTAGAGACATGGAGTTATGGACAAGTCAAGTACCAGAGTCAAGTGGACATAACAAGACAAAACTGGTAGTGGACAGCATCATTATAATGCTTTCTGGATGTCAGTTTCATTCTTTTAAGATTCTAGTCTTTTCACCCTAGGTTTGCACCAGCTTCCTTCAAAGGGTCACACAATTATTTTGAACCTAATTTGGTTATAGTGAGGGCTTTACTTTAACTAATGTTTGCATTAGTATACATGAGAGAGCTGGATCTAAGAGATGATCAAAGTGAACCCATGTTTGAAACTAGTAGGGTGAAAATGACAACATCATCAATTGCCCCATTTTAATACCAAGGTTAAAGACCTTGAGTTAATCAAGACCAAGTTGATTTCCATAAACACATCATGAATCTATAAAGGGAACAACCATAAAATAAAAGCAAAATACTGTGGATGCTGGAAATCTGAAATAAAAACAAGAAATGCTGGAACCACTCAGCAGGTCTGGCAGCATCTGTGAAAAGAGAAGCAGAGTTAACTTTTCGGGTCAGTGACCCTTCTCCTTCCGAAGAAGGGTCACTGACCCGAAACGTTAACTCTGCTTCTCTTTTCACAGATGCTGCCAGACCTGCTGAAGGGAACAACCATCTTGGTCTCTCTAGAAGTTCCTGTTCATGTATTTCCTAACTGAAGAGTATAAAAACTTAGCATACTGTAGTGGAGACTCAAACGTCCTATCCACCTACCCATTGGCATCTGTCCCATCATCATTGCGCAAGTTCAGCACGTAAAGGGTGGACATAGATATTACGCTGATGAGGAAAAAGACACCAGTTTAGTTCAATTTAGGGAAAACATATTCTGGGTTAAAGTTCATTACTCCTGCCACTGGAGGTCTCTAGCATACTTCAACATCACTCAACAGGCCAGTATTTACAGCTTTCCGAAAATGAGAATGCAAATGGTTTTATTTTGGAGGCAGTATTTTTTTCTCGATAGATGAACAGGACAAGCTGAAGGTCTGTCCTGTTGGAGTGAGTGTTACAGTGAGTTAAATACTATGATTTCCCTTCTGGAACCGAGCTTCAGGTTGAGCCCAGACTGATGGAATGAAAATGTGGGACGCTGTGGGTATGTTCGCTGATGATTGCATAGTGTTGAGTTCCATTTGCAACTCCTCAGATAATGAAGCAGTCCGTGCTCACATCTAGCAAGACCTCGACAACATTCATGATAAATGGCAAATAACATTCGTGCCACACAAGTGCTAGGCAGTAACCATCTCCAACGAGAGAGAATCTAACCACCTCCCCTTGACATTCAACAACATTATCATTGCTAAATCCTACACCATCACCATTCTGGGGGTCATAATTGACCAGAAACTGAACTGGAGCAGCCACATAAATACTGTGACTACAAGAGCAAATCGGGGGCTGGGAATTCTGCACACTCACCTCCTGTCTCCCCAAAGCCTGTCCACCATCGACAAGGCACAAGTCAGGAGTGTGATAGAATACTCTCCACTCGCCACTAGCAAGGACAAATCAGCTTGCTTGATTCACCACCTTCAACATTCATTCCCTCTTCCACTGGTGCACAGTGGCAGCAGTGTGCACCATCTACAAGATGTACTGCAGCGACTTGCCAAGACTCCTTCGACAGCACCTTCCAAACCTGTGACCTCTACTGCCTAGAAGAACGAGGGTAACAGGTGCATGGGAACACCACCATCGCCAAGTTCCCCTCCAAGTCACACATTATGCTCCTGAGTTGGAAACATATCACTGCTCATTCACTGTCACTAGGTCAAATTCCTTGAACTCTCTCCCTAACATCACTGTGGGTGTACTTACACCACATGGACTGCAATGGTTCAACAATGCAGCTCATCAACACCTTCTCAAGGGCACTTAGGGATGGACATTAAATACTGGCCTTGTCAGTGACGCCCGCATCCCATGAACGAATAAATTAAAAATATCAGGACTGCGATGTGGTACCCTGTGCGATATTGGGACAGCAATGTAGGTTCCCGTGGGATATTGGGGCTAGGATGTGGGATCTTACGGGTTATCAGGGCTGGGATGTAGGACACTGCAGGATATCAGGATTGGAATATGGGGCCCTACAGGATATCAGGGGTAATGCTTAGTTGGGGAAGGGTGTGTGGTCTTTGGTTTGTGAAGTATAGAAGATCTCACTATGCTCTATGTAATAACTGTGACTGTTGCACAGGATTTGAACATGGTCTTATAGTGAGTCATAATTGGACAGCGTTGGAAATAAACACATTCTCGGTACTTCACAAGGCTGTTCTTGGAACTGGAATGCTGCAGGATATGTTACCAAGGCATTCATCAGCCTTATACTTAAACCAGAGCATTGCAAGTGCCAGGCTAAATGCGCAAAGACTTAATCCTTACCTGAACGCCATGATTATAACAAGAGCTATGATGGTGCCTTGGAGGAACCTCTGGCTGAGGCAACCCTGTTCTGTTGTGTTAGAATGAGCCTGGGGATGAAGACACACAAGGGTTACCCTTGGGAGATTGCCTATGTTATAGGATGCATTTAATTTATAATTGCAGACAACTTGAAAAGTCATGGAGCCAGTGCCAAATAAGACTGTGTGGCACTAACATGAGAAATTTCAGCACCTGGAAACTTTATTCTAATTTCCTTTCTCCTCTATCTTGAAAGCATTGATTCTGCTGTAGTATGGCTTTCATTGGCACCAGACAGTGCTTCACCCAAATCACCATGGTTCATGTGCACGCCTGGATATTGAGCATTAGCAGACTACTTAGATCTGAATACAGTAAATACGTGCTCATCTGATGCCCACACATGTATTTTCGAGCTGGGAGGTCATAAGATATTAAATCCTGGCTCAATTTTGTCTCCTTTACCCAGAGCCAGGGTCCCGAGGACAATATTTATCACACAAACTCTTACGGTCATCTATTGCAACAGAGACTAGAAATCAAAAAGCCGGGACACTCTGCCCTGTATAGACACACTAGGCAGTGCATTTACACACTGAACCAGCAGGAGGCATCCTACCTGGAACCTTTAAATGAAAAAAGAAGTCAATCACTATAAAGGAGCTGGTAGTCAATACAGGCTAAAGACTCAAACTTCTCTTCATCGGACACAATACTTTCTGGGTCTGCATATTTTGAGTTTATTTTGCATTTGTGAAATTACTCATTTAACCTCACAACAGATGTTCAATGAGAAATACTTTGTGGATTAGATAGAACGAAACAGAAATAGATCAAGATATATTTCTTCTATAGCGATAGAGGCATAGAAAAATGGAAAGAGACAGAGCCACAGATTAACAAGTGCAAGTGAAACAGGGCATGCTTTTTAAAAATTCATCAAGATGTGGTAAGGCTGGCATTTATTGCTCATTTCTAGTTGGCCTGCTTGATGCAACTAAGTGGCTTCTTAGACCACTTCAGGGGGCTGTTAAGCATCAACTACACTGGCTTGTGACTGAGTGACATATAAGGACAGACCAGTTAGGCACAGCAGGTTTTCTTCCCTATAGGACATTAATGAACCGATTAGGCTTTTAACGACAATCTGACAGCTTTCACTGATATCAGTTTTTAATTTCCAGATTTTTAAACTGAATTCAAATTCTTAAACTGCCATGGTGGGATTTGAATTGACATAAAATACAGATATAGTGAAGTACTAAAATATAGAAAGATTGAGGGAGAGATGAAGTCCGACAGACTGATAACATTTAAATCCTTACCGTTCTTATGGATACATACCTTATTGCCAACCTTTGGGTGCCTTTTCTTATGTGGCCCACTTCCTGCCCGACTAAAATGACTGCCAGTTTGGCTGTAAATAAACAGAAGTATTTCCTAAGTGCACAACTCACGGAGGTGTAATCTTTTGTAATGAATACAGTGGGGCCGATAATCTAATAACTGGTGCCCATTGTACTGAAGTGCATCAGGGCTGGCTCACCATGTAATGGCGTAAGCAGACCTGAGGACTACTCTGTACCCAATGTACCTTGCATATTTCAATCAGCCAGACAGAGCAGACAGCACTGGGAACGTGCACCACATCAGTGAATTGGGTTCATTTAGATCACAAACCCTATTCAAATTAGGGCTGCTCCCCATCATTGGCACAAGGGGAAACCTAATTTAAGTAATTTTCTCGCATGGCCTTGACCAGATAGGGCCATTCAGCCTATTTCCATTTCACCTGTCAGGTGTCAAAAGGTTCCTCTGGCACTGTGTTCCCCACTCCGTGCCAATTGTGCTTTTATCTGTAGGCACCAGCTGCCATTTATGTGCTGCTGGTGTCACAGATCCAGTCTTCAGTGCCCTTGGTTCACTGCCAGCATGTAATGGGGTGAGATCATTTCATTCAAGCGCAGGCGCGCACATGGCACCTTGTCCTATTGTATAGCCAGGATTGTATTATTGGCCCCAGTAACAACAAAAATGAAAAGGATACTCTACACAGGATAGGATCATACTTGAGTACAAACATATGTCGATTGTTACTGCACAAACACTGAATGTGCTCATAACAAATTCCCCTCGAGATTATTTTAATAGAAGCATGTAAATGCTCCTGTTAAAATAATGGATGGAGAAATTTGATACAAGTGTGTTAAGCATTCATATAACATTGCCGACAGTAATTTTTACCCTTGTGTAGCTCCCTCACGTGAGGCAGGCTGTAGAGCACAAAATCTACACAGATGCTGCCCCACAGCTACAGCATTATACACCAACATTTTTATCACATGACCCTAAAGCAGTGTCACTTTTAGCTTCCCCAGTAGGCAATGATAGATTCTGTGCAGTGTCACTGGTCTCTCAAATAGATATTCTGTCCTCCTTTGATTGGCACCCCTCTCTGGGGGGAGGGGTGAAGGGGGCAGGCCTCTTCCTGCAATGGAAATATGGCCCTAACCACACCCGATCTTCCAGCCTTGGAGCCATTAGCACTTTAGCCAACCTGGGGCAGACTTTGCTGCAGCAGGTCTCCGATGTCTGTGTACTACCTAAAAATATATACCTTTTAAAAATAGATTCTGGGGTCTGCTGTTTCAGCCTGTGGAAACCCACAGAAGCAGCTAGCAAAAAACAACTGGGTCCCACAAGCTTCATGTGCCCCGCATTCAAATCGCAAGAAGTCTGTCAGAGAACACATTTTCCGTGATTTGCATTGATAATTGTAATATATGAGCAGCTGTCATTGGGCCCAGAGAGAGTGAAATGAGAGTGTGGGTGGCAGTTGGTGCCAGAACATGTTCTCAAGCAATTTACAGGCTCACCTGCTTCAGACTCATTGAAAAAAATCAATGATCGAAGGCAGTAAAGCTAGACTATTAAGTCACAAAAGGACAATCCAGTACCCTGAAGTGATTGCCAGACTCCTTTTTAATCTCTCTCCGTCTCTATTTTTGCCTCCACCTCTTCTGATAATCACATCCCTGGAGATCTTCTCTTCCATTACCCCTTTAGTTCCTACTCTAAAACTGTAGAAGACCTTCAGTCTTCTCTTCCAGTCTGTCAGCTTTTGAAACCCAAGCTTTATGCCAGCTGATCACTGCTTCCTGATCTTCTCACCTAGTCTCCTCAAACTTGGTTGTGTCCTGGTGACTGTAGCCAACACTTACCCTCACTCTGATGACCCAGGTAAACAGGCAGTATATTATGATCGAGAAAAACAGAAACATGAATAATATTCTATGCTCAGGTCAGCAGGTTTAGCATTCCCCCCCCCCCCCACCCCCCTCCATGCCCATCCTCCCAATGTTCCGGCTGCATTTCAGTACCTGAGTGTGCCCCCACTGACTGTGGATTTCATGCTGTCCAGCCGCTTCAGTCTGGCCAGTTTCCGGCTCCATGTCTCTAGCTCGTTGATTCGTGTCTCAAGGTTGTCAGTCAACTTGCAAAGTTCCTTGACAGCCCCCACATTCTCCATGAAAATCCGCTCCTATATGGAAGAGGGAGGATGATGAGAAGAACTTAAACTCATCAAGCATCACACTGTAACAAATATAATTGTATTGCATAGTTAAACACAAGAAAATAAGGATCAAATTTGCTCTTTCCAACATATTATCACAGATTCTGCCTCCTTCTATATTATCTCCTGAGGAACTATTCTGTAAAAAAATCTTCCCAAAAGGTAAGTTCAGTAACCTCATGACCTTTATGATTTAGCCCGACCCAAATTGCCGTGTTTTAGAACCATAGACAAATTACGGCACAGAAAGAGGCCATTCAGCCCATCGTGTCTGTGCCAGCCGAAAAAACTAGTTGACCAATCTAATCCGATCTTCCAGCATCTGGTTTGCAGATGAGATTTCCAGAGTGTTGTACATTCCATAGAATGTCAGTACTTATAACTGCATTTTTACATTAATGTAAATACTAGAACTAATAACTGTTTTCCTGTTGTTCATAGACAAAAATAAATTTAAGATTTTCTTCCTTTTTGTAACTGAGTCTCTGTCTTTTCAGCACTTCTCCATGCCTTTAATTGGCTGAAAAGTTTGCCAGTATTGCAAATGGTGACTGCTGGGGCCGGGAGCAATACAGGATTTTTGGCTATTTGCAGTCCAGCCAGCAGAGGGCGACTCTACCTTATTCACCACCAGGAAGTTCTCAATGGTCTCTCCGTTGGCACACACCACATCTCCCGACTCCTTCACTGCCTCAGGCAGAATTTCCTTCACCTCTTGTGCGATAACACCTAATGGGAAATTGCATCATGTATCAACATCACAAACATTAGGATATTAAAAAAAACACCGTGATAGAATTATCAGCATTTTTATCTCCCTTGTCTGCAGCTGTGTTGAAGAAATGGGTGACAATGGGAATTGGGTTGATATTTTCTAGACAGTTAAAACTCCATTTAAGGGCTTGCCCAATGATGGTCCTGTCACATTCAGGACTAGTGTGTTCCATCACATCATCTACACCCACCACCACCCCTCCCCAACCCTCCAAATTCTTTCCTTTTCGCTTCTGAAGGTACTGATCTTTGCTTGGTTATGGTTCCAATAAAGTTCACACTCACAATATTCCCATGGAGTGATCAGCAGCAGAAACCTTGGCTAATTTTCCCTCTGCGGCACTGATGCAAATAGGACTTCAGTTGAAATCAGCGAACTCAGTACAGAGTGAGGGTTGAACCTATAACAACCCCAGTTTGTAAAGCTCAGTACTTACTGAACCAACTGAAGAGCCTCCTCAAGGCTTCCCCACCATTTTCTGGCCTGGGTGACCTGCTCCCTACTATCAGTCAGCTGTTAGTGAGTAAGAAGGAAGACCTGGGGTCACTTACCTGCCCACTTGGACACGTCAGGCCAGGGATCACAGCTTCATGAGGAGCTGCAGCGGCAGTGGGAAGGAACGAGACTGAGTGGGACCGGCACAGTTTAAAAGTGCAGCGGCAGCGGGAAGGAGCGAGACTGAGTGGGACCAGCACAGGGAGTGGAGAGCAGTCGGACCTGTGTGAGAGCTGTCCAGGCGTACGGAGTTTTGAAAAAAAAAGTCTACAGTGACATCACTAGAAAGCTGGAAGGTGATTGGCAGGTGAATAACTGCTGTGAAGGAATAGCTCTAAATAGCTGGCATAGTAACTAAGGTAAGAAAGGTCCACAGTTTATTTTCATATATAGTAAGTAGTGTTTTTTAGGGAGTTCTGTAGTAATGAGGATCAGGGAAGAAGGGCCCTCGAGTAATTGATATTATTTGATATTAAGCATCTTCCAAAAGGCTTAATTTAAAGAGTTAAGTCATGGCAGGAGAGCTCAAAGCCGTGGTGTGCTCCTCGTGCTCTATGTGGGAAACCGGGAACAATTCCAGTGCCCGGGACCAGCATGTGCGCAGGAAGTGTCTCCAGCTGCAGCTCCTGGAAGCCCGGGTTTCGGAGCTGGAGCTGCGGCTGGGAACAAGGTGGAGCATCCGCGAGGTGGAGAGTATTGTGGATAGCACGAATAGAGAGGTGGTCACACCGCAGGCTCAGACTCCACAGGCAGGAAAGGAATGGGTGACCACCAGGCAGAGCAAGAGGACTAGGCAGGCAGTGCAGGAATCTCCTGTGGCTATTCCCTTGCAAAACAGATATACTGCTTTGGATACTGTTGGGGGAATGGCCTCTCAGGGGAAAGCAGCAACAGCCCAATTCGTTGCACCACGGTTGGCTCTGCTGCACAGGGGAGGAATAAAAAGTGTGGGAATGCAATAGTTACAGGGGATTCAATTGTAAGGGGAATAGATAGGTGTTTCTGTGGCTGCAAAAGAGACTCCAGGATGGTATGTTGCCTCCCTGGTGCTCGGGTCAAGGATGTCTCAGAGCGGTTACAGGACATTCTGAAGGAGGAGGGTGAACAGCCAGTGGCCATGGTACACATTGGTACAAATGACATAGGTTTAAAAAAAGGATGAGGTCCTAAAAGCAGAATATAGGGAGCTAGGAAGTAAGCTGAAAAGTAGGACCTCAAAAGGTAGTGATCTCAGGATTACTACCAGTGCCACATGCTAGTCAGAGTAGAAATAGCAGGATATATCGGATGAATACGTGGCTGAAGAGATGGTGTGAGGGGAGGGTTTTAGATTTCTGGGACATTGGGACCGGTTCTGGGAGAGGTGGGACCAGTACAAACTGAACGGGTTACACCTGGGCAGGACTAGAACTGATGTCCCGGGGGAGTATTTGCTAGAGTGGTTGGGGAGGGTTAAACTAAAATGGCAAGGGGATGGGAACCTTTGCAAGGAGTCAGAGGAGGGGGGATCAAAGACAAGAACAAAAGACAGTAAGGGGAATAGGAAAAGTGATAGGCAGAGAAATCAAGGGCCAGAATCAAACAGGGCCACAGTGAAAAATAGTGGGCAGGGGCCAAGTAATGTTAAAAAGACAAGCTTTAAGGCTTTGTGCCTTAATGCACAGAGCATTCGCAATAAAGTGGATGAATTAATCGTGCAAATAGATGTAAATGAGTATGATATATTCGGGATTACGGAGACATGGCTGCAGGGTGACCAGGGATGGGAAATGAACATCCAGGGGTATTCAGTATTTAGGAAGGACAGACAAAAAGTAAAAGGCGGTGGAGATGCATTGCTGGTTAAAGAGGAAATGAACGTAATAGTGAGAAAAGATATTAGCTCTGACAATCTGTATGGGTAGAGCTGAGAAAAACTAAGGGGCAAAAAACGTTAGTGGGGGTTGTATATAGACCCCCAAACTTTAATGGTGATGTTGGGAATGGCATTAAACAGGAAATTAGAGATGCATGCGATAAAGGAACACCTGTAATTATGGGTGACTTTAATCTGCATATAGATTAGGCAAATCAAATTAGTCATAATACCGTAGAGGAGGAATTCATGGAGTGTATACGGGATGGCTTTCTGGACCAATATATTGAGGAACCAACTAGCGAACAGGCCATCCTAGACTGGGTATTGTGTAATGAGAGAGGAATAATTGATAATCTAGTTGTGGGAGACCCCTTGGGGATGAGTGACCATAATATGATAGAACTCTTCATCAAGGTGGAGAGTAACGTAGTTGATTCTGAGACCAGGGTCCTGAATCTTAATAAAGGAAACTACGAAGGTATGAGGCGCGAGTTGGCTATGATGGATTGGGAAACATTACTTAAAGGGATGACGGTGGATAGGCAACGAAAAACATTCAAAGAGCACATGGATGACTGCAACAATTGTTTATTCCTGTCTGGCGCAAAAGCAAAATGGAAAAGGTAGCCAAACCATGGCTTACAAGGGAAATTAGAGAGAGCATTAGATCCAAGGAAGAGGCATACAAATTTTCCAGAAAAAACAACAGACCTGAGGATTGGGAGCAGTTTAGAATTCAGCAAAGGAGGACCAAGGGATTGATTAAGAAGGGGAAAATAGAGTATGAGAGTAAGCCTGTGGGGAACATAAAAACTGACTGTTAAAGTTTCTATAGGGATGTGAAGAGAAAAAGATTGGTGAAGACAAATGTATGTCCCTTACAGTCAGAACCAGGAGAATTTATTATGGGGAACAAAGAAATGGCTGACCAACTAAATGCACACTTTGGTTCTGTCTTCACAAAGGAGTACACAAATATCATACCCAAAATGTTGGGGAACACAGGGTTTAGTGAGAGGGAGGAACTGAAGGAAATCAGTATTAGTAGAGAAATGGTGTTGGCGAAATTGATGGGATTGAAGGCTGATAAATCCCCAGGGCCTGATGGTCTGCATCCCAGAGTACTTAAGGAAGTAGCCCTAGAAATAGTGGATGCATTGGTGGTCATCTTCCAAGATTCTATAGACTCTGGAACAGTTCCTGCAGATTGGAGGGTAGCTAATGTAACCCCACTATTTAAAAAAGGAGGTAGAGAGAAAACAGGGAATTATAGACCAGTCAGCCTGATGTCGGTAGTGGGGAAAATTCTAGAGTCTATTATCAAAGATTTTATAGCACAGCACTTGGAGAACAGTGGTAGAATTGGACAGAGTCAGCATGGATTTACAAAAGGGAAATCATGCTTGACAAATCTACTAGAATTCTTCAAGGATGTAACTAGTAGAGTTGATGAGCAACAGCCAGTGGATGTGGTTTATTTGGACTTTCAGAAGGCTTTTGACAAAGTCCCACATAAGAGATTAGCCTGTAAAATTAAAGCGCATGGGATTGGGGGTAGTGTATTGCGATGGATAGAAAATTGGTTGGCAGTTAGGAAACAAAGAGTAGGAATAAACAGGTCTTTTTCCGAATGGCAGGCAATGACTTGTGGGGTACCAGAGGGATCGGTGCTAGGACCCCAGCTATTCACAATATATATTAATGATTTAGATGAGGCAACTAAATGTAATATCTCCAAATTTGCAGATGATACAAAACTGGGTGGGAGGGTGAGTTGTGAGGAGGATGCAGAGAGGCTTCAGAGTGATTTGGACAAGTTGAGTGAGTGGGCAAATGCATGGCAGATGCAGTATAATGTGGAAAGATGTGAGGTTATCCACTTTGGTAGCAAAAACAGGAAGGCAGATTATTATCTGAATGGCTATAAACTGAGAGAGGGGAATATGCAACGAGACCTGGGTGGTCTTGTGCACAAGTCGCTGAAGATAAGCATGCAGGTGCAACTGGCGGTAAAAAAGACAAATGGTATGTTGACCTTCATAGCGATAGGATTCGATTATAGGAGCAGGGATGTCTTGCTGCAATTATACAGGGCCTTGGTGAGGCCACACCTGGAATATTGTGTGCAGTTTTGGTCTCCTTATCTGAGGAAGGATGTTTTTGCTATAGAGGGAGTGCAGCGAAGGTTTACCAGACTGATTCTTGGGATGGCGGAGCTAAGGTATGAGGAGAGATTGAGTCGGTTAGGATTATATTCGCTGGAGTTCAGAAGAGTGAGGGGGGATCTCATAGAAAACTATAAAATTCTAACAGGACTTGACAGGGTAGATGCAGGAAGGACGTTCCCGATAGTGGGGGAGTCCAGAACCAGGGGTCATAGTCTAAGGATATGGGGTAAACCTTTCAGGACTGAGATAAGGAGAAATTACTTCACCCAGAGAGTGGTGAGCCTGTGCAATTCGCTATCACAGTAAGCAGTTGAGGCCAAAACATTGTAGGTTTTCAAGAAAGAGTTCGATCTCGCTGTTGGGGCGAAAGGGATCAAAGGATATGGGGGGAAAGCGGGAACGGGTTACTGAGTTGGATGATCAGCCATGATCATAATGAATGGCGGAGCAGGCTCGAAGGGCCGAATGACCTACTCCTGCTCCTATTTTCTATGTTTCTATGTTTCGATGAACTGCGGGTCCCATACTGCATTACTTCTCACCCACTTTCTAATCTCTTGGTGTTTACCTGTCTCAGATGCATTCTCAATGCCTGCTGTGGCAGCAAACTCTGGTTTGTACTGATACTGGACCAGCCGCATCTGTGTGATCCTCCTCAGCTGTTCCGTTGTGTCTACCTGCAACAGCAGAAAATCACAGTTGAAGCCAAATTCCCCAAAAAGAAAGTCTGTTGCATGAAATCCTCAAAATTCAGGCTGTGTCACTCACCATCCAGTAACATTGGAAAACTCATTAAACGGAGACTGGATGTGCAGTGGGATGGACACTGGACTTTTGCATCTGGGAACTGGATCAAAATCCAGCCCAGATAAAAGGGATGATAGGACAAAAAAATGCTGTAAGTACATCTCAGGTCCATCAGTAATATTCCCTCTAAACTGCACATGTATGTGGCCACACAGAAAACTGGAATGTACCGCACTGTACAATAAACATGATGTGCACAACCAATATTCTCTTTAAGATGCATAAGTGCACAGCCACAAAGGAATCTTGAATGTATGTGCAGTATAATAAACAGGCCGTGCACGACAAAGAAAAATACATTGTCCATCAGTATCTGAAAAGAGAAAAGACACATTAATATTGAGTATAACCTTACATGTGGTTACACCTGAAATATTAACCTGTTTTTCTCTTTACAGTACTTGATGCACTTTTTAAAATTCATTCTTGGGTTATGGGAATCACTACCTAATCTAGCATTTATTGCCCATCGATAGTTGTTATTGAGAAGATGGTGGACCTTCCTCTTGAACTGCTGCAGTCCATGTCGTGATGGTACTCCCACAGTGCTGTTAGGTAGGAAGCTCCAGGATTTTGACCAAGTGATGAAAGAACATAAGAACATGAGAAATATGAGCTGGAGTAGAGCATACCGCCCTTTGAGCCTGCTCAGCCATTCAGTAAGATCATGGCTGATCTTCTACCTCTCCTCCACTTTCCTGCCCTAATCCCATATCCCTTGATTTCCTTAGTATCCAAAATCTATAGATTTCAGCCTTGAATATATTCCTCAGCTGAGCATCCATAAATCTCTGCGGTAGAAAATTCCAAAGATTCACAACCCTTTAAGTGAAGAGATTTCTCTTCAGCTTCCCAGCATCAACACTATCAAGTCTCTTAAGAATTTTATAGGTTTCAATGAGATCACCTCTCACTCTTTTGAAGTCTCAGGAATATAGGCCCAGTACAGTTAATCTCTCCTTATAGGACATTCCCTGCATCTCAGAAATCAGTTTAGTCAGTCTTTGTTGCACTTTCTCTAAGGCAAGGTAAGGAGACAAAACTGTACACAGTACTGCAGGGTGGTCTCGTCAAGATCTTATATAATTGCAATAAGACTTCTTGACTCTTATACTCCTCTTTCCATTTGCTTTCCTAATTGCTTGCTGTACCTGCACGTTAACTTTCTGTCATTCGTGTACATGGACACACGGTCCCTCTGAATACCAATAATTCCCAGTCTCTCACCATTTAAAAAATATTCTGCTTTTCTATTTTTCCTGCTGGATAAGTTCACATTTCTATATATTATACTCCACCTGCCACATTCTTGTCCATTCTCCTAACCGCTATCCTTTTGCAGCCTCTTTGTATCCTCTGCAGAACTTACTTTCCCAACTAGGTTGGATCATCAGCAAGCCATTAGCTAAGGCCCAAGGCCTAATCTTTGTGTGCCCCACTAGTTATGGCCTGCCAACCCAGAAATGATTTGTTTAATGCTACTCTGTTTTCTTTTGGTTAACCAATCCTCAATCCATGCTAGTATATTACCCCCAATCCTATTAGTATGAATCTTATGTGGCACATAATCGAATGCCTTCTGAAAATCTAAATATACTACATCCACCGGATCCCCTTATCCACTAGTTCTCCCCTGCTAGTTCCACCCTCAAAAACTCAAGATTTGTCAAACACAATTTCTCTTTCATAAATTCGTGTTGCTTCTGAATATAAATCTACAGCATACAATGTCACTAAACTTGGCGTTAATTGGCAATTTTACTCAACAAAGGATGGTTGATGTAAAAAACATGAAAATTTTGCAGGAGTGCAATGGGGTCTTTGTCTGCATTTTGTGCGAGGTACATTTTTGGAGCAGTTGAATCATCAAATCTTACAGTGCAGAAGAAGCCGCTCACCCCATTGTGTGGTGTATGTGCTGACTCTTTGAAACAGCTATCTAATCAGTCCCATTGCCCTGTTCTCTCCCCATAGCCCTACATACCTTTCCTTTTTAAGTATATATCCAATTCCCTTTTGAAAGTTACTATTGAACCTGCTTCCACCATCCTTTCAGGCAGTGCATTCCAGATCCTAACAACATAAGTAAAATAATATCATGGATGTTAACTATTCAATCAGCTGTAGTCAGCACATACACCAAGACTATGGTTGTTAACTGCAGCCAGAACTATTCCTGGAGGTAGGGTAAAAGGAGTTTGACTCTCTAATCAAACCAAAAGCTAAATCCACCCAGACTGATAAGGTGAATATTCTTGAGTTTGAGACAGACTGAATCCAGCATTTTCTGCTTTTGAATCTACAGTATTTTACTTTGCTGCATATTCCACCTCTGTGCAGAGAGACCACTCCTTGAACTACTGAGAGTGTGGTCTGGGGCAGTCCACCCTCTGCCTATTGCTCTCTCCTGGTGAACGAAGCTCCCTGCAGCTTGAGCTCAGTGTGCCATCAGCCTGCAAAATAATGAATCATGAGTGCCGCGGCATTCCTGATGGTGCATGTAGAATTCAGAGCAAGTCTTCCCACCTTCCAACCTTCTCCTGCAACCTTCCAGCTTGAGCCCATCACCCTTGACCCACCCAGTGTTACCATTACCTTTCCCTCTGTAACCATTGAGCCTCCCCCCCCATTACCATGCACAGTGTAATCATCAGTGTAGTCATGTCATCTCTCCCCTGTTCCTACTCCCATTACTATCGCCATTACGACTCACCCTTGCACATCCTCACATCGAACTGACCATTATTACCGAGTGCCGTTCCCCTCCATATGAAGCTGTCGCATACCCACCTATTAGTCTTGACCTACCCCTACAGAATCCATTTGCCCACATTGACTGTGACTGTTCCTACTGCTAGCCAGTATTCTCAATATGCCCCACAGTTCCCAGATGTCGACAGCACTCAATCCTTCACTTTAGGCCCTTGCCAAATATCTTCACACTGTACTGATCTAATCCACCCATCACCTCCACCATCAACATCAACCATTCAACAACCAGGACTCCCACTCCACCCTACCCTGCTCCTCCATGTATCCGATCAACCCCACCCTTTCCTCCCCGACTAACCTCCCCGGATCCTCCATGTAGACCCCGCACATGCCGTCTCCGCCATCCCGAGATGATTCACCCTTGCTGGTGCGGAGCCTGGAGGTAAACATCCATTCCAATGCTGGTGTGGAAGGGAACATCCATTGCAATACTGGCATTAGTTTAGCAGATGAGTTTAAGAGAGAAGAGCACAGTTCGGAGACTCAACTGCACAAATCTGACTGTTGCACACCAGGCTGAAACATTCATTAACTGGGTGGCACAGTATTATCACTCACCGTTCACTTAATCTGGCAGATAGGACTAAATTGTAACTTTGTGTAGGGTAATGAGTATTCACGTTATTTAAATGGATGCAAAGCTGCAATCTGCCACTCTGCTGGGGGAACCCTGGAATACCGCAAACCCGCCACCAACTTAATTCCTCTAAAATATCCCACCGTTGGGAGTCCGAAACAATACCTCCCTAATTATATCACCTTGCACACCACCAAATCTGCCGCAGCGCACTGTATAAAAGTCACCCAGTGTGGCTCACAAGGTAGCTATTCTTGTTGAATGGACAGAGGTGGCATTGAGTGGATTAAAGGAATAGAGCAACTTGAAAACAAATTTAATTTTCAAAGTTTTTTCTTTGATTCAGGATCCTCTTGAGAAATTTGATTAACCATACCTTTATTTAAGAAATAGAAATTCCCCTCGAGTTTAATTACATCAAAACTCTTTGTATCTTGTTTACCACACGCAGAAACGTTCATCTAAGATTAACATTTTCCACTCACCTCCTGTATGTTCTCCTTTGCCCGAGCGTCTGATGGGTGCATTAATGAGCCCATGACCTTCACGTTACCATGAACGACCAGCGCTTCATCAGGACGATCTGTGTTAATACCAACTCGGCCATGGTGGAAGACAGTGTCAGGAAGCTGACCACGCTGCCACAGTACATCTGTGTCACTCTCAAACTGGCCAGGGTTTGAAGCCTGTGGAGAATGTGGACAAAGTGAACCTGGGCTCTATCTACCAGTTAAGCACAAAGCAGCACTCAGAATCTTTCTTTAAAGCTATCTATTTTCCTATTGGTCTGATTACATCTTTAGATTTCAATGGCTCCGGTTCCGAAGCACCAGCTGAAATTGGCTGCTTCTTATTGCTCAGGTGAATTATGGACAGAAGGTGCTGTGTTTGATCCCAGTCCTTACTCCGTCTGCTGATTTTACCTCAGGAAGCATTTGGGCTGCTACAATTAGCTTCAATTCCCCCGGCTTTGGCAATTAAAATGAGCCAAGGACCTTGCTCCTAGTCACCAGCAAATGGCTCTGGCTGGAAATGGCAGCTGCAATGGATAACGGGCAAACATGGGATTAGACACAGCTGTGAAGCCTTCCCTGGGGAAATAAAAAACTTACTAGTGTTCACTGTCGTGGCTCAGACATGAAATTGGGGGAGGTGCCAGTGGAAAGACAATGTCCGTGGAACCCTAATCAAACAATAGTCAGCACTTCCAGGAGGGGAGAAAGGTGCAAAGTTGATATGTTTTATTGCATCCTAACAGCAGCATGACTGGGCAGGTTCTGATATGAACCGTATCCATCCACAAGCCAGCAGGGGCCTCCCTCACTGATTGGCACATTGCTGATAAAAAGCAGGCACTTGCCCACAACAAGATAAAGGCCTCAGGTTTCGCCCGATTTACATCCCATGGTAAATGGAATACATCATTTCCATGGCAAAAAGAGCACATTCTATTACCTAGTTGCAAACATGGGGCAGTTTATTTTCTGATTTATAGGCTGCTAACAGAGTGTTAGCTTTTCCTGTGAGGGTGGGCACTCAGCAGAAGGTTGGGCACGGGTTGGCAGTGTTTATTTTTAGACATATCCATGAAGAGATTTTTGATCCTGTAACTGTAGTGCTGGAAACATTTTATTAATTGAAAAGCAGCCAAAAGAAGTACATTTAAAAAATAATTTATCATTCCAATTTATCAGAAGTGTACAACGTGAATGGGGAAGGACTCTTCTCCAGTCTCTGCTCCCACAGATCTCTGCTCTAGGATTCAGAGGTATCAGCGAGAGGAATTGGCAGAATTACATTCACATCCACTGACAGTGCTGTTCACTGCCTGCAATAAACTAATACCAGATAGAGAAAGTGTCTTACTATATACATTACTATGTACATGGTGTATAACATCTCAGCAACTCTCAGATTGGTACTGTCTTCTGGTCCAGATTGGGAAGCAGGAGAGACCAGACACATCACCTGTATGCACCTATTACAGACAACTAAACTGCCTTAGGTGAAGCTTTCAGATCATTCCAAAATTCAGAGGACAGGACCCTCCCCAGGGCACTGATGGGGCAGGGAAGTAGATTTGAACAATGATTCCCCCTTTCTGCTTTTAAAAAACCATTGACTTCATTTAAAAAAATGTTTGGAAAACTTTTTTAATTCAGAGGAGGAGAGATAGGCAAGTTGTGTGCCCATTTGATATTATACACAAACAATGTGCTTTGCTGCTGTTTGTTGCTTGCAGTCATAAATAAACAAAATAAAAGTTGGCCAAACATTCTTTCCTGAATCCATTAAATCCCTTGAAGCACCTGCTGAGTTCTTTTCTGGTGAGTCAAAAATGACCACAAAGTCTGGACAAGATACCCAATATGTCACAGTTACAGGGCGGTAGTAACGGCGACTCAGGGCTGGCTCATGTTCAAAGCTGCAGGATAACACCATTCTGAAGGCATTTTGTTGAAGCTCTATATACATGTGTGTAAATTGGTTAGAAAGGGAGATATACAAAAATATATATACACACACACACACACACACACACACGTGTTAGATAGTGGACAATAGACAGATGGAAGATAGGCAGACCGACAGATAGAAATTTGTGTTAACTGCACCAGATATAATTATTTTCTGTATGCAATTCCCTCTCTGCTTTCATTTGCAACAAAATGGAATCAATAACTTATAAGTTTTACCATCCTCCTCAAACCCACCCATAACGACTGACAATTAACCCCCTTTAATGCTATAAAACTCTATATCTGTGTTAAGAAACTCTCCAGAGCTCCAATTCATAAAAAGTCTATAAATCTGCATCTTTATGAAGCCCTTTAGAAGGGTTTATGAGTGTGGATGTCAAGTACAAGCTGGCTGCAATTATGTCACTCTTTCCAGCACAGGGGAGCAGAGAATTAGGATGCTTCTATCTGGATTCCTCCGCTGCATATGGAGAATGTGACTTAAAAATGTCAGGGGATCTGTTGGTGAATAAACTATTAAAAAGGATTTTTTTTAGTAGAGGGAGTTTATGCTTGACCTCTGTCTGGCATGGTTATGGATGCCTACCTACCAATCTGTCTGCACTTGTACAAATGATGATGCAATCCTGCAAACAGTCCTTCTTATGAAAAGGTACACAGCATTTGTTCACCACAAAAGAGGCAGTATTATGGATAGTGTAAGCTCCCACATTGATGCATTCAAAAATGATGCAGATGAATATCTGATAAGGATCAGGATTATGTATTAAGGATAAATAGAAAGAAAGATAGAATCAAATGCTGTGTAGAAAATGGTGGTTCCTGGGCTGCTGGAACCATGGAAATGTAATGGTAAGGAAAGCAGCCAGTCAAGGGGTGAGAATTCAGACCCCCATAAGGTTACATGACTATTCCAATTCTGGACTTTTGCCTGATTTATTTTTTGGGGGAAGTGGCAGTGGAGAATGTTTGCAGAACATTCCTCAGGAGATTAAATGAGTGATGGCACTTGCCATTGACCTTAAAGAGAGCTGCCCACAAAGATCTAGCGATTTCCGTGGTGTGGATTTCCCCTTTTCGGACATTAATTTCATGTCAGCCATAGGGGATTTCTGGCACCCAACAAGAGTGATAGTATCAAACAGTTTAAGCAGCCAATCACATTGAAGAATTCTCACAGACAGCAAACCAGGAATTAACAAGTATCATTCACTTTTTATAATTTTACAGAAGGTGAAATAAAGATTGGGACTTACACATGTAGTTAAGGTAGAAGTTGAAATATCATAAACACATTTAAAGAAATCAAAAATCTATGGAATTTTTAGCGTGAAATGGCAAAATCTGATATTCCACAAATATAAAATGAGTTTTTCAGGGCCGGAGAGATTGTTCAGGAATACTTATGACTCAGTACACAGTTAAAAACCTAGATACATCTCATTCAAAAATGCATAAATTTTTCAAGAATTTTATGAGACTAGCAGCATAAAAAGTGGAAGATCACATCAAATCAGTGATTCCTAATTGATTTCTATCTACAAGGACTTTAACAGCACACCCTATAAAGGAGCGGGGAACCACTGACAGCAACTTGTGGATTTCCTTGTTTAACTGCAAATATGCGAAAACTATAAGTTTAGTCACTTTCACAGAATAATGATGGCAAATGCTGACAGTTTCACGGTTGTTACAACTGCAAAATCTGGGCCATGGACTAGGGAAGGAACAGTCTCAACAGACTGAATGGACTTTCCCCATTCTGTGCTTTGACATGGTCTTAATGCGCACACTATATTGCATCTGAGCCTCTTATGTAATTATTTGGCTGCCCTGATACTTCCGTTTTGTAATACAATAACTTTGTTAGGTATTTTCTCCCCATTCCCTAGTTGGATCTCCCTGCTCCACACACTGAGTAAGTGGGACAAAGATCTCACTGTTTGCTAATGACTGTCTAGAGATTAGGAGGAGCCCGAATACAGTCTGAAGTGGCTCTTCCTCTCTGTGAAAAAATATTTGGACTCTATCCAGCAGTTCACCACATCAGAGGTGGTTGAAGGAGTTTGGGATACGGCAGGCAAAAACATGCTTTTGCCATCTCAGACTACCGTGCAATCACAGGAACATGAAAATGATTCCAGGCGGCATCCCCCGCAGTCATCGTCATTTTCAAAGCTCTATTTTCTTTCTTATCCTGCTGCCCTTACCAGATCTGATTCCATTAGAAGCTAATGACATTTCCTTCATGGACAGTTTCACCTCTGCTTGGAAACATTCTCTCAAAATTGTGTCTAAACTATGACAGGAATCCTGAGTCATCAAGAACTTGTGTTGCTGGCTGTAAATTGCAGGCAAAGTCCTCACTGCTACCTTAGCCAAACAACATGAAAATTCAGCCAATAGAAAAGCAATGGGTTGCTCCATTACATAAATTATAATTTTTCAAAGGGGAACACAAGTGAGATTGATTGGGGTAAGATAGAAAGATTTATTAAATGTTTACAATGCAGAGACATCACTGGTTGGTAGATCGGGGTTTTGTCCTGCAATTCTCCACTCATTTTGACTCATTCCAGTTGGAGAAGAGGTTGGGGTTAACCACAAAGAAGAGGGAAGATCAATGGAAGCATTAATGTACATTCTAGTGGTTAGTTTAGAGCGACAGGGAAGTTATAAATTGACTTGGGTCAACATAATACAAAGACATCCCATTGGAGAAGAACAAGATAAAAATAACTTTTAAGAAGTTTAAAATGCAGGTTCAAGGAGGTTCTCATACTTTTGGGAATATAAGGTGAGAAAATGATTATGCAGGACCAAAGGGTCAGCTGAGCCTTGGTTAAGCTTCCCCAGCTAGCTGGTGAATTCCATTTACTGTTTTACTTGTCTGAGTGCATCCAAACGGTTGGTAGTGTTTGGTGCAATGCAGGTTTGAAATGAGGGTTAGAAATGCAATCTACGTGTAAACTGATAGATTTAGAAAATGGTGCAAGGTCTATTGAAGCATCAACCATGCTGGCATTAGTGAGCTTAACCAGGCTAATACATGGCTTCAGCACTATGACAATGACACTTCCTGCCAATAGCAGCAGGTGATAAACAGGGTTCAATATATGCTGCTCCACACTCCCACAAATACTGCCAGCATTTATTGCAGCTGCGTCAGTAATTGTTAGGCTATAGTTTCACAGCTCGCCTCAAAAATGAAACAATGACCTTCTCTATAAACCCATTCTAGAGGGTGGCATATATTAATTAATGTTGTTCAGGTAAACAACTACAGACTGCATTCCTCTTTATCCTCAGCCTCTATTCTAATTCATTCTTTCCCAGGATGTAAAAACTGTGAAACTCTTTACCACTCTGAGTGCTTCCTTCTTTGTGTCATCAAATAGCTTTTATAACCAAAGCTGGTTTTATCTAATCACTACTTCCTTATTTCCCTAACCTCCATGCTACTCTTTTCAACCTTGGCTGTGTACTGCAGTATAGGTCTTGGTCTTTCGCTGGGGTTTCTCAGAAAATAAAAGACTTTATTTTTTATTCTTCTGATGGGATGTGAGTGGTGCTGGCTAGGCCAGTGTTTGTTGCCCATCCCTATAATTGCCCTTGAGAAGGTGGTGGTGAGCCTCCTTCTTGAACTGCTGCAGACCATCTGGTGTAGGTATACCCACAGTGCTGTTAGGAAGGGAGTTCCAGGATTTTGACCCAGCGACAGTAAAGGAACGGCCATATAGTTCCAAGTCGGGATGGTGTGTGGCTTGGAGGGGAACTTGCAGGTGGTGGTGTTCCCATGTATCTGCTGCCCTTGTCCTAGGTGGTAGAGGTAGCGGGTTTGGAAGATGTTGTTGAAGCACCTTTGAGGCCCTAGTACTGATATATTAACTACAAAGAAAGGTTTACATTTGCATAGCGCCTTATCACATACTTTAGAAATGTCCTAAATCACACAGAATTACATTATGCAGCTACTGTTGTGCAGGTATATGTGTCAGCCAATTTTCACACAGCAAGGCCACACAAACAACAGTGGTATGATGACAAGGATTCGATGGTGTTGGTTGAGACTGGAATTCTGGACAGCTTTTCCCATTGACTTGAATGGGGAAAAAATCACGCAAAATGTAAAAAAGGCAAAACAAACTGACCAAAAACAGTCAAAAAGTGACTGAAATATTCAAAGTACTCATCAACTATCACCACAGCTGATTCCTTGGTGACACTGGACACTCAGTTCACCTGGGTATCTTTAAGAAACAACATCCTCAATATTGAGAAATGGGCCAGAATTTTTTGTTCGGAGGGAGGCCCCACCCACCGGCTAAAATGTCAGTGGCGAGCCTGCCTCCGCTGGGCCTGGGGAGCCAGGCTGGGATTTTTCGTTCCCCAGGCCCTTAATTGGGCAAGGGTAGGACTTCCACTGGGAGCAGTGGCCACTGCTGGGAATACACCCAGCCATCGAAAGCAAGGTGAAGGATGGTTCCAGAAGTCAGGTAGGTTTTTAGGGCCTCACCAGGGACAATTGGCCAGGCCCCGGCAAAGCAAGGGGGGTTGGTTAGGGGACCGGTGGGGGAAGGGTGGGGGGGGAGGGAGTGTTGTGCGTTGGAGCAGTTGTGGGCTTCGGGGGTGGCCCTCTGTGGGACACTGGGTGCTCGATCAGGAGGGGACCCCCCCACCCAAGCCCACAAGAAGGCAGGCGCCTCTTGAGGCTTTTGCCATCCAGCCTCCGAGGGTAAAATACCCGCAGTGGTGGGAGGAGGCCCTTAAGTGCCAGTTAATTGGCCACTTAAGGGCCTTGATCAGCCTGGACACTGGGTGTATTGAGACTTCCTCTAGTTATTTGAAGCTGCCTTAACTCCTTTTGAGACCCACCAAATCAGTCACCTTCCTCTTGAAAATAAAAGCCGCAGGACCACCAAATTCATCGAGAAGCCAGCCATATCACCAAACTCCACAGATTGTATATCCCTTTTTCTATGAACTCTAACTCGACCAATCTACCCTTCCCCACTCTGTAACCTATTTGTGTACGTGTGAACCTCTCGTGTGTGTGTCTGCGTGTGAAAGTTGCCGAGTAGTTTTTTAAAAATTAGTTTGGTTTGATTACAATAAAGTTAACCTCTTTCTTTGTTAAACTCAAGAAAACCTGTCCGATTGGTTGTTGTTATGTTCACAGCAAGTAAGCAATCAAACACCTATTGAATTGGCCAGTACATCCACTTTAAAAAAGAATTAAACTTGTTGTGGTCAAACAACAAGAGGGAAAAGAAGGAAGCCCATCAACCCCTCCTCACCTGACCATAACAGAAATTTGGGAGAAAGCCCAAAGACAAATGGGAAATTGGAAGCGGAAAACCAAATTGATCCTGAGCAATAATTTAAAAATTTTAATACAGGTTTTCATGTGGTTTTCGGTGCTAGATTACTAAAATGTCCACATTCAAGGCCAATACCTTTGTAGAACAGAGGGAAGTAACTTGGGACAATTTAAAAGCCCTATCCCTTGAAGAGTTAAGAAGTATAGCTAGGCATGTAGAGATAAATATCCGTCCAAAAGTTAGGAAACCCGAAATCCTAAAATTTGTGGCCAACCATTTTAAAATTGACACTGGAGGACCAGAGACAGGCTGAGAGTTGGAAACGGACAGAGTAACATTAGCTAAGATACAGCTAGAACAGAGGAGACTAGAATTAGAATTCCAGAAGGAGCAACAGGAGAGAGAGTGTATCAGGAAAGGGAAAAAGAAAGAGCTTTCCAAAATCAGTTAAGGCAGCTTCAATGAACTAGAGGAAGTCTCAATACACCCAGTGAAGGCACGGCTAATGAGGGAATGACCCCTAGCTCAGGACCGAGTGCTGAACTCTTAAAGTTCTCCCAGTTGATACCAAAGTTCAACGACGGGGATGTGGAAGCATTTTTCAGCTCTTTTGAAAAGCTTGCAAAACAGTTAACGTGGCCAGTAGACAGCTGGATACTGTAATTGCAGAGCAAATGAACAGGAAAAGCCCATGAGGTTTATTCACTATTGCCTGATGAGAGTTCATCAGATTATGAGATGACTAAAAATGCTATCCTGAGTGTATACGAGCTAGTAACCGCCAAAAGTTCTCAACTCTCCGAAAGCGGCCAGAACATACTTACATCAAGTTTGAAAGGGTTAAGCAACTCGCTTTCAACCGATGGATATGGGCACTTATGTTAGAGGTCCACCTATGAAAACCTCAGAGAGATGATCCTCCTGGAGGAGTTTAAAAACTTGCTTCCCCTTTCCATAAAAAAACACAGAGGAACAAAAGGTTCCAAGAACCAGGCAGGCAGCAATCCTGGCTGATAATTATACACTTATTCATAAGCCCTTGCCCCAAAGGAAACCCTTCCCCAGTCACCTCCAAAAACCTGAAAATGATAGAAGTTGGGAGGGTGATAGGAGGATGAACAGCCATGGGCAAGAAGGGATAACTGTAAACACAGGGGGGCCTCCACAGGCCACAGAGGAAGGTGCTGAGAACAGGAGTGACGCCCGAAAGCCTGTATGTTTCCACTGTAACAAGGCAGGTCACCTTCGTGCTGACTGCTGGAAGTTAAAGGGAAAACCAAGAGGATTAGTCAGACTAGGGGCGGCACAGTGGCGCAGTGGTTAGCACCGCAGCCTCACAGCTCCAGCGACCCGGGTTCAATTCTGGGTACTGCCTGTGTGGAGTTTGCAAGTTCTCCCTGTGTCTGCGTGGGTTTCCTCCAGGTGCTCCGGTTTCCTCCCACAAGCCAAAAAGACTTGCAGGTTGGTAGGTAAATTGGCCATTATAAATTGCCACTAGTATAGGTAGGTGGTAGGGAAATATAGGGACAGGTGGGGATGTGGTAGGAATATGGAATTAGTGTAGGATTAGTATAAATGGGTGGTTGATGGTCGGCACAGACTCGGTGGGCCGAAGGGCCTGTTTCAGTGCTGTATCTCTAAACTAAACTAAACTAAACTAGTGCAGAAAAAGGGGTCCTGATGGAAAGCACAGGAGACCAGGCTGTGGCTTTAACTGTGGCAGTAAAACCCAGTATACCTACCGCTATGAGTGCGGGAGAAATTCACAAAATCCCTGAAGGTTACCAGGAGTTTGTGTCTAAAGGAAAAGTGACCTCAAGTGGGGCCAGTAAGCCCATAGTCATACTTAAGGATACAGGGGCCACACAATCCCTTCTGGGAAAAGGCATGGCCTTTCCCCTAGAGAGAGCATTGAATGAAAAAGTATTAGTAAATGGTATTGGAGGAAGTTATATGCTCATACCTTTATATCAAATGCACCTGGAGTGCTACCTTATTTCAGGATTGGTAACAGTGGGGGATTGCCCCTAGTTTACCTGTGGATGAGGCTGACTTGCTTCTTGGTAATGACGTGGCAGGAGCGAAGGTGGTAGCTTCCCCAGTGGGCTTAGACCGAACGTGGTCAGAGAAACAGAGCAGTTACGGGAAAAGGTCCCTGGCATTTTCCCTGAGTGTGTGGTGACCCAGTCCATGGCCAAACAAGCTCCATCAGAGGAAGCTGAACAGGCACTGCAGGCAGATGACCCTACTGTCTGGTTATCTGAAACCTTCTTTGGGAAGTTAGAGGAACCACAGGAAGTGTTCAGCAGGTGTTCCTTGGTCGAGGCTCAGCAAGCCGATCCAGTGTTAAAAAAGTTAGCACAGTCTGCCCAAACTGAAGCTGAAGCAGAGGGAGTTCCAGAGTGCTATGATTCCAATGGCTGGACATGTCCGTATCAGAAAAACCCAAGTCCACATCAGACAGCATTTTCACTGGCCACAACTTCACAAGGGTGTGGTGGAATTCTGTAAGACTTGCCACACGTGCCAGGTTGTGGAGAAGCCTCAACCTGCAATAAAACCTGCACCCCTAATTCCCATACCAGCTTTTGGGGAACCATTCAGCAGAGTGCTGGTGGGTTGTGTGTTGCCGCTGCCGAAAACAACATGGGACTACCAGTATCTTCTCACCATTATAGATGTGGCTACCCGATTTCCAGAGGCTATCCCGCTAAGAACTACCTCTGCCAAGGTAGTGGTGGAGGGGCTAACCTAATTCTTCACCTGATATGGGCTGCCTGCTGAGATCCAGTCGGATCAGGGCACAAATTTTATGTCCAGTGTTTTTCAAAAGGTCATGGGTAATCTATGAAAATGCAGGAGGATAAACATGCCAAGGCCAGAACATTTCAGCCTGGAGACCATGTGTTAGTGCTATTACCAATATAGGGTGAACCACTGAAAACCCTGTTCAGTGGCCCGTACAGAGTAGTAAAGAGAATTAGCAAGGTGAATTATATAATTGACACCCCAGATCGTAGGAAAAAACAATGGCTGTGCCACATCAATATGTTAAAACGGTATCACAGCCGGGAAAAGGACAAACAAGCACAAGTTTGTCAGGCAGTCAGGAAAGAGGAGGGCAAAAGTAACAGTGAGGATGAGTTAGAGGGAGGCCTGGAGGATTCCCAAATTGAATCCCCTACCATCTGGTTAGCTAACACCGAAATGCTAGGAAAATTAGACACCATACTCTCCTGTTTAAATGCAGAACAGAGAGGAGACCTAACAAGGCTGCTCACAACATTTAAAGGGATCTGTAGGGACAAACCAGCATGCATAACCCTAACCCTAAACGATGTGGATGTAGGAGAGACCCCTCCCATAAAACAAAACCCCTATCGCCTAGGTCCCAGGAAACTGACCCAGGTTCAGGAGGAAATTCAGTATCTACTGAAGCACAAGCTGATTGAGCCCAGTCAGAGCAGCTGGAGTTCCCCAGTTATACTGACGCCCAAACCCAATGGCTCAACAAGGCTCTGCATTGATTAAAGAAAGATTAATGCAGTGACCAGAACTGATTCCTCCCAATTCCCTGCCTGGAAGACTGTATAGATGGACTAGGAAATGCCACCTACATAATCAAAATAGACTTGTTAAAAGGATATTGGCAGGTTCCCTTATGGCCTCCCACTCCCACCCCCCCACCCAGCCCCGAGCTAAAGAGATCTCAGCCTTTGTCACCCCAGACAGCTTATTCCAGTGCTGGGTGATGCCCTTTGGATTAAGAAATGCCCCAGCCACCTTCCAAAGGCTGATGAACCAGATAGTGGCTGGCCTGCCCAACTTATTTATTTATTTAGAGATACAGCACTGAAACAGGTCCTTCGGCCCACCGAGTCTGTGCCGACCAACAACCACCCATTTATACTAACTCTACGGTAATCCCATATTCCCTACCACCAACCTACACTAGGGGCAATTTACAATGGCCAATTTACCTATCAACCTGCAAGTCTTTGGCTGTGGGAGGAAACTGGAGCACCCGGCCAAAACCCACGCGGTCACAGGGAGAATTTGCAAACTCCGCACAGGCAGTACCCAGAATTGAACCCGGGTCCCTGGAGCTGTGAGGCTGTGGTGCTAACCACTGCGCCACTGTGCCGCCCTGCTAACCACTGCGCCACACCGTGTAGTGTACCTGGATGATATGTTAGTGTACAGTGACACCTGGGGGACCACCTAGACCATTTAGAAGCCCTCTTCCGAAGGTTACAGTCGGCTGACCTCATGGAAAATCTTGCAAAGAGCGAGTTCACTAAAGCTCAAGTAACCTACATAGGGCATATTGTGGGTCAAGGCCTAGTGCTGCTCAGAGAAGCAAAGGTACAGGCGCTGATAGATTTTCCCATCTCCATGACCAAATAGGAAATAATGCGATCTTTGGGGATGTGTGGGTTTTACCGCACGTTTGTCCCAAACTTCAACACTATAGCCACCCCATTGACAGAATTATTACAGAAAAAAGCGAAGGTAGTGTAATCAGGGAGGTGCCAAACAGCTTTCGAGAGGCTGAAAGCCATCTTAACCGATGAACTGGTGCTGGCAGTTCCAAACTTTAACAAAACATTTAAAGTGGCAGTGGATGTGAGTGACATAGGGGTAGGTGTCGTCCTGCTCCAAGATGATGAGTCAGGCATTGAGAGACCAGTTAGATACTGCTCCAAAACAATTAAACAAACATCAAAGGAGATACTCTGTGGAGAATGAAGCCCTGGGACTGTTGCTGGCTCTCAAACACTTAGAGGTATATGTCCAAAATGGATATAGAGAGACCGTAGCTTATACCAACCACAATCCTTTGACCTTTGTGGAGAAATTCAAAATCCAGAATGCAAGGCTTTGTTGATGGAGCCTGCTTCTGCAACCTTACCAACTAAAGATTATCCACATTGTAGGGAAAAACGTGATAGCTGAGGCTTTATCTGGAGTCTAGCTCAGCACAGAATCATCCTAGATTTAAAAAAATTAACCAGAGCCTGGCTATGACAGCGTGAGACTGATGAATGAGTGTTTGAGGATGAGTGTGTGTGTGTGTGTGTGTGTGTGTGTGTGTACAGTTTCTTTTTAATTTGTGACCTCATAATGAAATGCTCTTGTCGTCACATTTCATTTCGCATGGTGGGGAGGTGTCACACCAACATGCTTGCTTGAATGATAATTTTCTTTAATCCACTGACTACAGATTTGAATTTATATATTTTTTAATGAAATTTTAAAAAGGAAGATAAAAAATACTTTGCTAGCAGTTTAAGATGGCCACCTAATTTGCAATACTGTACCCTACACTGTGAGGCCTGTGAGGTGGAGACGAAATGCCTGCTCATCCCAGCAAGAACCAAGACCCAGGAAGCTTAAGGGTACTGCTTGTTCTTTTTAGCCAGAAGAACTACACTGCGAACTACCATGCTTGAATCACTGGGTTACTGTCATGTGACAAGCCCCACCTCTGTGGTTTTAAGCTGGTGTTTCTCTGCAGCAGCAAGGAGAAGCATCTGGACTTTGACATGTGCAGACCCAAGTGGGGGTCCCCCTCTCTCTCTGTCTGCATTCTAACTTGCAAGCTTCGAATCCTGCCTGTTGACTGACCACCTTTGCATATTCCAGCTACAATCAGAAATCCCCTTGGAGGAAATCATTCGCATTGCTGTCTCCAAGAGATTCGCCAGATCAGTCATCCACCTCTTCAAACTAAAAGCTTCAGGACCACCAAATTCAACTAGAAGCCATCCGAATTACCAAACTCCACAGACTGTATACCCCTTTTTCTATGGACTCTAACTCGATCCAATCTACCCTTACCCACTCTGTAACCTATTTGTGTGTGTGTGAACCTCTAGTATGTGTGCGCGTGTGAAAGTTGGAGCGTAGTTTATTATTTTAATTAGTTTGGTTTATGTACAATAAAAGTTAACCTCTTTCTTAGTTAAACGCAAGAAAACATGTCTGATTGGTTCTTGTTATGATCATAGCAAGTAAGTAATCTAACAACTATTGAATTGGGCAGTATATCCACTTTAAAAAATAATTAAACCTGTTGTGGTCAAACAAGGGAAAAGGAGGAAGCCCTTTGACCCCTCCTCACCTGACCGTAACACTATGTATCTGAGACGTTCAATTATCACTCCAATACATGGATGGACCTCACCAATGTTCAGCTCATGTCCTGGAAAATGCTCAGGTGTAATCAGGCATGGCTGCAGAGAATAGCCTTGCTGTCCCAGAAACCAAACCAAGACTTTCTAAACAGGGTGAAGAGTGCTGACAAAATGGTTACCTTCAAACGAAGGCACTGTGGCAATTCCCCCGAAAGCAAATATTCACTTGCATGATGTGGTCATAAACAAGCTGCACCTTGAGAAACTGTGGTGGCATTAAGCAAGGGATCTCAAAGTAGTTGACAACAGCAACAAAAAAAACCATAAAAACAAGCCAGAAATACACTTCACACAGTATAAATGCTGATGCTGGGGTCTTCAAATTCTCTTCCTCATTATGCCGAGTGTGTAAGGACCTGAACCCACATTTATTCTATTCAGGCAGCAAGAGAAAACAGTGAAAATGAAGGGAAAAAAAAAATGACAATCCAGGTTGGAAAGCCTTCCATACGGTGTTGTTTTCTTAAATTATTATTGAGAAAGCCAGCTGAAAAAGTCAAGGCAAGAAGCTACCAGGTTTGCAAGAGTAGATGAGATGATGAGGAAAATCAGGGTGTCATAATCAAGTGATAGCAAGGTTGGGTATTAAAAGCCTGTAGATGGAAGTGTAGACGGAGGGATGTGAGGAATTCCATAATTTCAAGGTTCTGAAAGGATGAGTTAAGATTGGTGACAAGGTGATGAGTCTTGATATCCAAGCAGTGAGGGAGGAAGAAGAAATTTTATTTGAAGCTTAGGAAGATCAAGAGAGGAAGCTCAGAGCAGCATTGATCATGTAGTATCCACACAACAGTCAACAAATGCGAGAGAGAATTGATTTGATTCTAGAGATGACAGAAGTGATCACATAGGATCTATGTATCTTTTTGAAGTGTATCAGCCTGAAAAATATAGTTAAACTGGACCTGAATCTATAAAGAGTGCTACAGGAGAAAGATCTTCAATATTACAGGAGAAAGCCAGGTCCCACTGCTGGAGTCAGAAAGCTCTGTATTTCAGGAGAGAGAAAGATCTTTATTGCAGGGGAGAGCCAAGTCCCACTGCTACTGTCTTGCACAGATTCTTTCCAAACATTTATTTAAACTCTATTTCCTTTTCCAAACACGGGTTGCTTGTTCAGGAAATGTAGATATGGAGAGAGATTTCCTACACAGGTTCATAAGTGCGGACAGGAAACTCGCACAGCAGCTTTGGTCCAATTCAGCTGATAGGATACTAACCTTGCTCTATTTCCAGAGTGAAAGGGTTTCCCTCCCCCCCAGACAGCTGGTAATTATTAACAGTCATTATTTGTCTGTTACTTTTAAAAAAAGCCAAGAACACGAGCGTTTATATATTGTTTAGGGTTTTTTAAGGACTCACTTCTGGCTGTTCCATCCCATCAATCTACTTGCACTGGAGCTGATTCAAAAGACTCAGCTACTGTAATGTGCAATCTGTCACTCCATTGGCAACAGTACAATATAATCTTTTGCCACTTATGAAGATCCCTACTTGGAAGGAGTATGTGTCTCTGGAATTGAAACCTCTCAGACTCATCTTTCCTTTCTCTTCCTTATTTTCTCATTTCCTTTCCTGGTGGCAATGGGGCAGATTTTTCTGTACTTGTGCCTGAATACCTGGATGCAACACAGGAAAGAAAATCTGGCCGGAAGAATCACCTTATGGACCATAAGGGAACCTACTGAATTCTACGTCCATTTAAATTAATGAACAGAGAAATCAGGCAGGTTCCCATCCCTGCAAACCTTCCCACATGATTTTCCTTCATATACTGTGTCCAGGCAATTGAATATATCCAGGTACTGGAACAGAAAAATCTCCCTCAATGATTATGGTCCATGGGTGTATTTATACTCTGGCATGTCACCCAAGTGCGGTTATTCTTACTGTTTGAGTCTAGATAGTTAGGGTCAACAGAGTAATCAACTTTGGGGCACATCACAGCTGAGCTAGTCCTGTTACTTGATGTTCATACGTGTACACTTCCCAGAACACCTGGCAGATTTTCTTGTCCTTTCCCTCGATTGCGGCTCCAACCCAGATGAGCTAACTCATCACATACAAAGGACTTTGTGGTGTTTATGGTTCAGTGCACACTGCATTCACCCATGTGAAAGGGTAAGCAGTGGTCTGCTTCCGGATCGCTGCCCCTGCTCACTGTGCATGGAAGCTGTGTGGAGTTCCTCATACCCTTGATTTCCAAATCACACTCAGTGTAAAGAGCTCACTGCTATGTCTATGCCTGCATACATGAGAGAGACAGGAGGAAAGTCCAATATCACCAAGGCCAGCATGCTCGGATAATAGACCACACAATCAGAGCCAACTCAGATCTCAAGTATTTTAATTCTAGATCCCTCATAGTAGAATAGTCCAATTTTACACTGTACAACTGGCGACATGGCCCAAGAAGAAATCAGACTAACTTAGAACAGATCAACTGGAGATGGTCCCTTTACAGCAATTTCTAGCAGAGTGGGTAAGAGATTAAAGGACATCTGCAACTGTTCAGTGGTGAAAAACTGGCAAAATCCTTGGTTATACAGATTGAGAGCATGGCCTACATTTCTGGCACAGAAAAAGAAAGGTAATGAGAGGAAAGAAAGGGAGAGATAAAATCTGGAAAAGAAAAATGGGGAGAATAAGGACAGGAAGAGAGATTCAGAGATGGACAGACAAAAAGAGAAAGCCTTGAGAGAGATACATGGAAAGAGACATGGGAAGAAAGAGAAATGGGGTGAAAGAGAGAGGGATAGAACAACATGGAAAAACACAGAGACACAGACAGACAAATAGAAAGACAGGGGAGAGAGAAAGAGAACAAGGTGGGGAGAGAGTGAAAGAGATGGGAGTTGGAGACAGATAGAGAGGGAGAGTGAAGAAAAGGAGGGATGAGAAGGGAGAGAAACAGCAAACAAAAGGAGAGTAAAATATAAGACAGACAGACACATGGACATAATAGTGCCTAGAGAGAGAGAATAAGATAGAGATTAGAGAGAAATGATGAGAGAGAGCGACAGAAAAGATTGTATTGTGACACAGAACATAGAGAATATAAGAAACAGGAGTGAGGGATAAACAGACAGAAGAGAATGCGTGAGACACACCGGGAAAGCAACAGAAGCGACAGGAAGGTTTATGGCACAGAAAGAGGCCACTTGGCCCATCGTATCTGCACCAGCCAAACGACAAGCCACCCAGCCTTATCCCACCTTCCAGCATTTGTTCTGTAGCCCTGCAGGTTACAGCACTGGAGATACATATTCAGACACCTTTTAAAAGTGTTGAGAGTTTCTGCCTCAACTATCCTTTCAGGCAGTGAGTTCCAGAGCCCCACAACCCTCTGGGTGAAAAAGAATTGTCCTCATCTCCCCTCTAATTTTTCTACCAATCACTTTAAATCTATGCCGCCTAGTTACTGACCTCTCAGCTGAGATAAATAGGCCCTTCACCTTCACTCTAGCCAGGCCCCTCACAATTTTGTACATTTCAATCAAATCTCCCCTCAGCCTTCTCTGTTCCAAGGAGAACAACCCCAGCCTATCCAATCTTTCCTCATAGCTGCATTTTCCAGTCCCTGCAACATCCTTGTAAATCTCTGCTGTATCCTCTCTAGTGCAATTACATCCTTTCTGTAATGAGGTGACCAGAACTGCACACAGTACACAGTGCTCAAGTTGTGAAAAAAAGATAGGAGTGAGAGGGATAGAGTGGGAGAGACAGAGGAGAGAGGAGAAAGAGAGACAGGACAGACAGCCAGAGAGAGAGGTTAAGAAAGTGATGAGAGAGAGAGAAAAAGAGAAAGCCAAAAAAGGAGAAAAATTGAAAGAACAGTGAGAGACACACCAGGAGATAGAGATGGGGATAGATGAGGAGTGGAGAGGGAAAGAGAGATAGGAAAGTGAGGGAGGGACAAGAGAAGATGAAGATGGAGAATGCCAAAGAGACAAAGAAAGAGCATGATTAAGGACAGTCAGATTATTAAAGCTCACTGAAACTTTATATATCTGCTGCTGTTCCATTACACAGAAAAGCCCTCATCTGGAAGACGTACACTCCTTATATTAGACCAGCTCCATCATCAATGTCAATTGTCCTGCCCTCAAGTATTGATGCTTCTACTATGGTATGTGTGACTGTTACCAGATTTATAACACAGTACTAGGTGCCAGTGAGGTGGCTGGTTTTATCAAATAAATATTGTGAAGGAGCTGTCAAAAAATACACAAATAATATGGTATATCAGAAGGGAGTGAATTGTCAGATTATCCCTGGGGCTTGTACAGTAACTTTGAACAAAATGCCTTCAGTGCAGTGTTAACCGATACAGTGGAGCCTGTTTATTATCATACCTCTATATTCCATCATATATAGATTGTTCTAGAACATTAAAGCATCACTATCATATTGTCACAGAATCATTGAACCAGACATTTTTGCTTACAGCTGCTCAGTTAGCCACCTTGGTGCAATGCCCTCTATTATCCAATGAATCTTTTCACCCATTCTCTGACAGACACATAGAAATCTGCCTGCTTTTCTCACCTGTTAAGCAATATTTTTGCCCCCTCAATTCTTAAACTTACCTCCTTCCTGTACAGCTCTCTTTAGTTACTGATAATAAAGGGCTCCACTGTACCTATGCTCTGAAATAGTCTCCTGTGTGAGTGTTTTAAGCATTAAAATATCTCACCTGTGCCGTGTTCTGTGAATGAAGAACAGAGGAATCAGAGACAGCTGGAGATGACATGTGAACAGTCTCTACACACAGTCAATAATAATCTAGGGCTAGGAACTATCCCTTATTGCTATCCACCCATTGTTAGTAGCCTCATTGCTGGCAATAATTGTACCAATCAATTATCAGTCATTTCATTCCTGGTAATGATCCACCATTTGTAATAATATTTAGTAACAATGCATTATTACCACCTACCCATTGTTAATAACCACCCTTTGCTGGTAATAATTAATTGTTAGTAACTCTACTGTGTTAGCAATCACCCAACGTTACTATCATTTCTAAATAGATACAGTTATTAACAATTTGTCGGTAGTAATTGTCCATTATTAGTAACTATCCAGTAGCTTAATAATGACCAAATTGTTAAGTATCCACTGCCAGCAATAATCCATTCTTAGTGATAATCCAGTTTCTAATAATTCTTTGTCCAAATAATCCACTTTAGTTTCTTTGTTTTCCAGTTACTTTTGCAGCTCTGTTTTGTTTTTCAGCTGATTCTTTACAAGGTATTTGCTCCAGTAATTGAACAGTCAGACACACAATTATATTTCACACTGTTTTTAGGTAACAACATGTTCTGCATACAGAATGTACTGTCTACCCAGTTCTGGGCCACTGGCTAAATTCCAATAGCCTTCAATGTGCTTTATTAAGAGCAGTCAGCCTGCCAGATGGAGGATGTGTGTCAATTGCATAAACTCCACCTGTGAGCGTGGAGAGCAAATATATGTTCCACGTCTCTGTAGCATCCAATCCCATTCCCTTATCTCTCCCCTAACCCCGACAACCCCAGCAGCCACTGGACTATAGTGGCTCTCAAGGAAAACATCTGGGTGAGCCACCAGCACCAATGCACGGTGGCCTGCTCTCCAGGTTGATTGAGAGGAGTGAGACAGTGATACTGGAGGGGGCACGATTACCTCAGACACACAGAGCACAGCAAACTTATTAAGCACTGCTGGGCTAAGTGTATTCTATTCACTCTATATGGGAGGTATAAAAACTTAAAATCTGCCACTTGTGAAAACCAGACACAATAAAGTCACTATAACTTGTGCATGATTTAAATATTCCTAGAAATTGATGGTGTAATAGTCCATAATGCCACATCAGGTAAAAACTGATAATCACTCCTGTCTGGTGATGTCTAACTTATGAGAGCTCCTCAATGTTAGGCACTGAGCAAAATGCTACAATTCACTCCCATCTTATATATAGGGTCTATTTGTGCCTTGGTGTCAGCTTCTGTACATGTACAGTGCACATCAGGTAAAAATAAACTATCACTCCTGTCTGATACTGTGTGGCTTGAGCGCACCTTAGTGCCAGCTCCCGCATAATACTCAGTAGCTTGGATAAGGTGTTTACGTGCTCAGGTAGTTATTTTGGAGAGCAGCACATGACATGTTGTTAATGAAGGAGCCAGAATTGATTTGTATAGACCTCAGATAAGTGCAGCAATTTAACATAGGAGAAAATGTCCAGCGTGCATTGTAGGAGTTTTCGAGAACCCTCCTGCCACTGTCAGCTTCTATAGGTATAAACAAAGGGGATTCCATTTAAATTGGCATGATCTCCTCTGGTTGCTCAGTGTATTAAAGCCCCCCTCACTGTAGTACTGAGCAGGACAGACCCGGACTGTCACAGGTTCCAAAATGCATTGTGCTGACTTGAACCATCTCAGCCAGGGCAGCAGCAGGGTTGGTTAGTCCAACTGTCCTCAGTGTGCCCAAGTTAGGGAGCGTAAAAGTCAGCCTGGATTCATTCTCAATGGATATGCGATGACTCCTTCTGGAAAATGCCTCTATGTGGAAATCAGGTGTGGACAGAATCAGCTTTAGTTGTGATGCCTCTTATGGTAAAATAGCCTGTAGATAATCTCTGTCTACACTCCTACAAAAATTGGCACTCAGATGAAGTATCAGAAAGCTAGTAATACCATGAAATCAGCAGGAAGGCATATTGTGCTAGCAACTTGTTCCCAGGAAGTCATATACTGCTGATGATATCCCACTAGTCCTACAAATGCTGACAGAATGTAACATCCCACTGCTGATATCCCGCTATCCCATAATTTCCTGTAGACATTAGCAGGAAGTAGCATTCTACTGGAAATATCCCACAATTCTCTACACATACTCATGTGACATATGCATTAACCCACATATAGTCACAGTTTACTGAGTAACAACTCATGGAGTAATAGCGGAATAAGGCATGACCACTAAGACGGTTAGTTCCTAATGTCACTCAGTAAAACATTTCAGAAAACAAGAGCATCGCGAACAAAACATTTGAAGGTACAGTGACAGCTGTGACCTAAGATCATGTGGCATTCCAGGAATCACTAAAGATAATAACCAGGCATAGAGTGCTATCACACAGGTTATGTAGACTGTACATGTGTCATGCGTGAGTTAGAAATATTCTTACCCGAACAATGATTCTTTCAGAGATCTGAGCAGCCACAAGGTGATTCTGATTCTGAGCCTGAACTTGAAGGGCTACTACCAACATGAAATACCTGAGAAATGAGGAAGGAATCAGAAAGAGGAAGAGATGGATAAGCAAAAGAGGGGGAGGAGAGAGTCAGAGATAGAAAGAGACAGATGAGTTCAGAAAATGGATGAAGAGATAAGGGAGAGAATGAAGAGAAAGATGGAAATAGACAGGTGCAGAAATGAGGGTTAGAGATGAAAGGAGTGAAACAAAGAAAGAGAAAGGGAGAGAGTAAACGATAGAAAAAGAGATGGAAGGTGAATGAGTGAGAAAAAGGGAGAGTATTAATAAACAATATTTATATATATCATACATAGATATATATCTATATGTGCACAACAGTTATGTTCCTCTATTTTATAGCACTTTTTCTCACATAATCTTTCCTTTCCTACCCAATATCTTCATTGTAACTCTACTATAAAATCTTGATGCTTCCTGTTACTCAACATGCAGCCGCTAAAAAAAGGATGTTCCTGTCCTTTTTAGTATGTTCGCCTGTAAAAGTATCATACTTACTATTGCTGCAATAAAAGATGATATGGAGACTCATCTTTATTCTCAGTGGAGATCAGGTGGTTAGTGGATGGAATGATCTGGTGGCCCGTCTGATATTCTCAGCAAAAAGCCTGAGTCTTTATGATGATCGGGCCTTATTTGCATCTGATTATTGAACTGTAAGATCACAGATTAGGATGGGGGGTGGGGGTGGGGGGGTGCAGGGCTGGGCGGAAATCCTGTGGCTCCTCTATGGAGCCAAGCTTTAAAGCCCAGACTTAAAATTGGGGAGCCACAAAGGGACTGGCTGTGGGTTGGAATACATATTCCACCTAGCCCCACAAAGATTACTTTGAAAACTTAACTGTGCGGTTTCTGCTGCAGCTACTTTACGTCTAGTAGCAATGAGTGGAGGATGCATAGCACACATTCTACCCATTGGTACTTGAAATTCCTGGTAGCACTTTCATATCCTTAGGAGGTCACAAAGTGCTTAAAAGAAGTACAAAAGAAATGCCAATATCCATAAACCCAACACCCAGCACAATTCATCACCTTCAGGTTCCTCCCATTGGTATCTGAAAATTGCAAGAGTCCTGTCAATATGTCATAGGATCTCAAACTGCTTGCCAATGTGCCGTCTGTTTACATGTTCACTTAGAAATGGCAGTGGTGCACACGGTTCAGGAGTGGGAGTGAGGCACCAAGTTCAGTGTGGTGATTTTCAAAGAACCACCACTCCAATTCCACATGGTGGAGGCATCGAATATCAGCCAAACTCTAACAAGAATGTCTGCTGTTTAAACCTTAGTTTTCATGGAACATGGATCACCTCTGAGAATCCCAAGGTAATGCTGCCAATTTAGACAAATTTACTTAGCATCCATCTTGGGCCTCTGTCCCATAAAGATTTAAGAGGAGTATTTATCTTGATTCATCTTTGCTCAATTTTCCATTAGATATTTCTGTCGCTTTTCTCTCTTCCGCACCTGATGGTGCTGACTGTTGCTGGGGTGTGGGTTCATGGGTGTTGGCTGCTATTTTGATACCTTTTCTAAGAGCTTTGGGACCTCATACGGATGTGAAAGTTCCACATAAATGCAAGTTCTCTCTTTTTTTTATTTCTTCGCAGAATGTGAGCATCGCTGGCGAGGCCAGAATTTATTGCCCATCCCTAATTGCCCTTGAGAAGGTGGTAGTGAGCTGCCTTCTTGAACTGCTGCAGTTCATGTGGTGTAGGTGCACCCATTGTGCTTTTTTCTGTAGCAGTTTGATACAACTGAATGGCTTGCTATTCTAGTTCAGAGGGCAATTAATAATCAACCACATTGCTGTTGATTTGGAGTCACTTGTAGGCCAGATCGGGTAAGGATGGTAGATATCCTCCCCTGAAGGACACTAGTGAACCAAATGGGTTTTTATGACAAGCCAGTAGTTTCATGATCATTATTAATGAGACTAGCATTTTATGCCAGATTTATTAATTAATTGAATTTAAATTCCCCCAGCTGCCATGGTGGGATTTGAACTCATGTCTCTGCAGCATTAGTACAGGCCTCTGGATTACTAGTCCAGTAACATTACCACTATGCCACCATCCCCCTTTCAAACAGTGAGCATTGGCCAGTATTTACTCGTGAAAGGTATCACCAGCACAGGAAGCTGGCTGATGTTCCGTCTCCATAGAATAGGGATGCTGAGTGGGTATTAACCATCTTCTTGGTCTATGGTCCTATAAACCAGAACACATCAGTAGAAATGGAAATCCTATCAGTTTTGCAGGACCCGACGACATCCATTACAGTACTCACCTCTGGTCTGGATTGGGTTTGCCTTTCTTCCTCATGTTGTTAGCCGTTGTTTCACTGAAATGTAACCTTCCAACGGTGACCTTTGTGACCTGATCAGAAGGGATGTTAATCCTATGGAATCAAAAACCTCCATCAATATCCTACATCTTTCAATATCCTTCAGTACATGTTAATACTGCCACAATCTCTCCATTTCCTTAGCACCTCTCAAAACCCATGACCATCTCCCATTATCCCACAATGTCCCTATTTATCCCACATCATCAATATTTCTCAAGATCCCTAAATATCCATGAGCATCTCTAAGTATCTCTCATATTCGCATGCACCTCTTTTCATTCCTGCCCATCCTTCAAGTCCACTTGAACATTTTTCAATAGCCATTAAAGTTTGATGTTCACTTTTCATCTTTACCTTACTGTATGTTGCCCGATTTCTCATTTGAAAGCAAGAAAAAAGCCCACAATATGCCATATAAAAGGACAGAATTATTGCTGAACAAACTTTGTGAAGTTGTCAACTATTCAGATTGTGTTTGCTCTTTGTAGCTACTGGAGCCAAGCTGAGATATTACTTGTCACTCCCAACAGCAATGTAAATGTATTTAGTAATCTGAGGGGTTTAAGGTCCGTCTAACCCCTCATTTTGCAAGAGTAGGGTGAGTGAGACTGCAGCCAGTGCTGGTCAGTGCATAACAAATAGCTACAGAAGAAGGTATGGCGTATGACTGTTTTAAGGACTAGGCTGTTGGTAGCTTAGTACCATGTGAAAAGAAAGGGTTGCATTTATACAATTCTTTATCACATCTCTTAAATACCTTAAAGCTCTTGCATTCCCTTGAAGAACAGTGACAGTCGTACATAGGCAAAGATGCCAACCATTTTGTGCACAGTGATACCCCACAATAACAAGATTAGTGACCAGTTAACCTAGTTTGCTAATTGTATTTTTTGAGGGGAAAATCTGAGCCAAGAAAAAAGAATTCGCTACTTTTCCTCAAATTGTGCCATGTTTCCTTTAACAACTTCAGTTTAATAACATTTCATCCAAAAGACCAATGTAGCACTCCATTAGTATCACATTAAAGTGTCTGCCTAAATGGTGTGCTCGAGTCCTCGAACTGGGCTTGAATCTACAGTCTTCTGAGTGCCGTTGAGTGAGCCAAGCTGGCATCCGGATAGGCAAATAAAAGTGATTTTCCATTGTTTGGAAGGATTGTTCCAATTCCTAAAATGCACAATGAACACCTGTGTGGCTTATACTTACGTGACTGGGTTGAATGGCCGTTTGCTGCGGTCTGACTGTGACTGCTCAATGTTGATGCTCTGGTTCATTGCCTCCAACTACCAAAGAACAGTATTAAACAATCATTAAAACAATATACATCCCTGCTCTTTTTCAACTTTACTGATCTACAAAAGGATTCAATTCCAACCAAATTCTATCCAAAAGACAATGTGAGAAAGGGATTTGAAATGGTCCCAACATGACTGTCTCCTGCCACTTCAAGCGGCAACAATTCCAATCTGACATTTTGCTTCAAGATGAACTTGCATCTTCATTTTTTATAAAATTTCTAACCCTCCAATTTTCATGAGAAACAACTAAAATAGCTGACAATGGGCCTTAAGTGGAAAAACACATTGCCCTTTATGACTTTGGGATGTGAGTTTAAAGCCATCCCAAACAAATGAAAGTTAAGTTTCCTTGCCTGTTATATGAATTTACAGCAACCAACTCAACAATGAATTGGCAATCTCACTAATTCTCCTATCCTCCTTAAATATTCACTCTGTCCCCCAACGATACACTTTGACTCCAATAAGTTTAGGATGCACTGCAGCAACTCACCAAAGCTTCTTCGACAGCACCTCCCAAACACACCATCTCTACCACCCAGAAGGACAAGCCGGTGCATGGGAACACCATCACCTCTGAGTTCCCCTCCAAGTCACACACCATCCTGCCTTGGAAATATATCATCATTCCTTCATTGTTGCTGGGCCAAAATCCTGCAACTACCTCCCCTACAGTGGAAATAGTAGTACCACACTGACTATAGGGGTTAAAGAAGGCAGCTCACCACCAGCTTCTAAGGGCAACAAGGAATAAGTAATAAATGCTGGTCTTGCTAATGATGCCCACATCCCATGAATGATTAGAGTAAGAGAAGCTGCATGATAGCAGTGTGGGAAGCAATAAGATGTCACACTGATGCAATAGGATGTTCTTCCAAGAGCAAAACAAACCAGGTGGGCAGTGGACAGGGCAATTGCACCACCCATCCAAGGGCTCTAACCAGAGGCCTGAACCATTTTCATGATTGAGTTTTATTTGAATTTAATTGGCAAGCTATCGGTACTCAATTATTGTTAACAGGCAGCTCGCTGAACATGGGTGATGAAGGGTAGGAAATTTGGACCGGTATCCAAACAAATATAAAAAATACCATCATCGTCCCTGGCTAAGGCCTCAATAATTTGTAGACATCAGCTCTATAGCCAGTCATTCACAGAAAACTACTTTGTCTCCACACTGAGTACTTTGGTAAGATTGGTAAATGGAAGAAAAGGCATCTAAGGATCAAATATATCCAGTAGTAAAGCTCTCTTACTCCCACCCCTTCCCCACCAATAAATATCACCCACCTTTACACCATGCAACTTCAGGAAGAAACAATCGATTGGTTTGAGCCCCTCAGGGGTTTTCACGTATTTAGGGTCACCCATCATGCCGACATAAACAGTAACCTGGAAGTGGTTCTTCTTTTGGCAGACAAAAGCATCATCAGGGACAGAGAAGTTAAAGCCTTTGTCAGCATCTACTCTATAGCTGGGATTGGGTCTGTAAAAGAAATGAGAAAATTTAAAAGAAATACTAACACCAGCTAATGTATAACTACAGACATTGGACCACAATGAGTTGCATTTACATAATGCCTTTAATGTAGACAGTGGCCCATGATGCTTTTATAGACAAAAGAACTAAAGGAGTGCCCCCATTCTGCCAAATATCTCGATAAACAATAGCATGACATAAAAATATAAACAGAAAGTCCTTGCTCCATACAACGGCTACTAGAATGTATCATATGCTGACATGTGATTCTCCTTTCTTTATGGATGGCAGACCAGATGAACACACTTACCAGTTTGAGACACATGAGTGAATCAATTTGTGGGGCTGGATTTTCAAATGCTCATGGGGGTGAGGTTGGGTGCGGGCATGCTTTGAAAATTGCGCTCTGGATGGTGTGCCAGTCCGATGCCTCCAGAACGCATTGCAATTTTCAAAGCGAAGGTTGGGTGGTGGGGGGTGGGGGAGGGGGTGTGCCACCAACCTGCTCACCTCCAATTAACTGACTGTGAAGCTCGTTGAACAACTTGTTAACGGGCTGGAGAGGGCCAGAAGGAAATTTTCAAAGTGGCAAATAGGAAGAGCGAACGGTCTGGGGAACCTGTCAGGGGCACTGCGGGGAGCCATAATGTGACGTAGCTGCTGAATTAAAGTGTTGAAGAAAAAGAGTTATTCACACCGAGGTGCTCAAGCAGTGGCACAAAATTGCCATTGCTTGAGCAGCATGGATCAAGTACATTGTGATTAACCATTTGGCCACTTGTATGCACCGTAATGCAGCTGCCCTGCTGTTCTCTTGCCTGCTCCAATCTTCAAGGCAATGGCAAGCCCAGTCATGGCTTCCACCTGCCTTTCAGCATCGTACTCCACAGCCAGTTCCCACCTCCAAGCAGTTCCTGGGGCCACTAATAAGGAGCTTTGCATATTAAATAACCACATTAGTGACATAAGACACGGCACGGGGTCGGAACCCAGGAATGATGCAGGCATCAGATTCCCAACACGGATTGAAAATCCAGTCCTAGGTTTGTGATTTCAGTAGAAATGAAAATTGGGTGGTTTCTAGAACATGCTGATCTGCAAACCTGGTTTTACACCCAGGCAACAATTATCCTATATGTGAAAAGAGAGGGAAATAAAACACTTAAAATTGACTCCAACTTTCTATCACAACTATTCTTGTCTCTATTTTATCAAAAATGTATATACAACCTTTCCCTGAACTTTCTTCTCACCTACAAGTATCCCACCTTTCTCCTTCTTCTATTGCCACAGTGTTGAAATCATATTCATTGCATTGCCTCCTACTCTAACTCATTCTTTCCAAACCTGAAACTCCCCCTCTCTGTCAGTCTTCTCCTCTTCCTCTTTTAAAATCTAAGCTTGGTGTCCCTAACCACTTCTATCTCCTAACCTTTTCAATCTTGGTGGTGGTGTGTGCTCTGAGCCTTGACCCTTCATTTGGGCTTCTCAATCAAATAACCTTTTCATCCACAAGGAGGCAAAGTTCACTGCCCACCCGGGAAGAGTAATAGATTTACTGCAGAGAGGAATGCTAATTTAAAAAAATAGGGTCTTGACCTTCCTAAACCAGAATGATATTTCTGGACCAAAATCAATAACTGCTCAGGATCTCATTTCCATTTTCTTGTTGAACATGTGGATCCTTACTATTCTGAAGATATGCAGTTTTACTGGGAGATGCTGTGCAATCAAAACAACATGTGAAGATCAAAAGCAGATTGTAACGACATTCAATGATATACAGGCCACACAAAATTGTACAGGCTTTCAGATTGCCTCTGTGTGGTTTCACAATAAACAGCTGCAATACTAACACCATGGTGCCATTTATATTGTCCTATGTGGTTTTATACTACTCTGTACAAGAACATGTTAATGCACTAAAGCAAAGTAGTGCAATATAACCTGAATTTTTTTGATGTAGCCATTTTTCTAAAACCGATATTTGCAAAATTCACCACCTTCAAAATAAAGAGGTAATATGGGATATGTCATAGTCAACGATTAGAGACCCACATTGGCGCATGGCATTGTTAGACAATTCTGTATACCTGACGAGAAGCTCATTTCAACACTATAACCACCAAAACCAGCACACACACACTATCATTTACATGCAGTCAGACTTAACATTTGGTTCCATTGTTGGCCAGGCAAATAAGCATATTAATTCATTCCTGGATTAAATGGATTGTGTTATAAGCTGGGAGATAATCACAGGATTCAAATAGTTTTTATATATATACATAATATATATATCTCAAGGATACATTTTAAAAGGCCTCAGTTGGGGTGGGAGGGGAAGAGGGATAAATTAGAAAAAAAAGCAAAAGCAAATAGAGATGAAGTGGAATCCCAGAGGGTCAGTCCTTTAATAACTTAGAAATATTTGACAGCTCCGTTGACAGTAACACTGCACCCACAAAAATGCAAGGAATGTACTTGCAGCAGGTTCACAACCAGTTGCTAGGAAACCAACCCCAATATTCCCAAGATCAGCCAAGAAATCACAACTCCAACAGGAATGTTTAAGCTCACATTTAAACACACGTCAGCTACAGACAGCTCTAAGCATGTGTTTTCTGTCAATCAGCAGCAGACAGAGCAGTCTGCCAGGCAAAAGAAAATACAGCTAGTTCCATCAAACAGTTCCTCAAACAGGGCATATACAGCACTGACAGACATCCAGGAGTTCACATGCAGCCATTTTTCATACTGAAGTTTTACAAGCACTCTACAGAAAAATCCTGAGTTTACACTTTTGCTCATTCCTCTTTTTCTCCCTCTTGCTCTCTCTTTTTTAACCTGTTCAAATGCCAACTGCAGCTTTCAACTCTCAGCTGAGATACTTATTCAAATATTTCCGTTCCTGAGTTAGCTTAAACTGTATTGTGTAGCTAATTTATCAGATGGCACTAAGTTTGTGTTGGAGTTACTGAGGTCCCGTAGCTGTATTAGGTGATCAACCACTCAAAAAAAAAGTTCAGGTTGGTTGCAAGGAGAGGAATGAGGGTACAGGTACTGTGCAGCTTGTGTTGGCGCCTGCACATGTCCAGTACACAACAGGTATAAGGTGACAATTCAGTTCACTTCTGTATGGTTCATGTGTACCTTTATGTAAGTTTTTGCATGTGTACATTGCAAGTGATAAAAAGGGAGCAAGTGATGCTTCTGCCTGTCCCAAGAATTAATTTGGCCCCTGCAGCTCTCTCCGCTCTGTGCGGCTTGCTGATAGAATCATGCATATCAGGACAGTGCAGCCACAGCACAGAAAGCTGTTGTCCTTCTGGTTAAAAATTCTTTCTCCGTCAGGACTCTGTTAAACTTCATCTTTTGCTGAGTGTTTGTAGAAGAGTGGGTGATGGGATTTAAACCACATGCTGTGGCCTCTTGTCCCATGTGTAATGCACATTAATAAATGGGTCTGACAGCAACAAGGAGCAGCTGTGTGGAAACTCCGAGCAGCAACCTCAACAAAATCAGCAAGAAGTCAGTCATCACTACGCTGATCTATAAAGGGTTTAAGACTGAGGAATGCGCACGCTGAGTAAATGAAAAAGGGGGGAGACGAAGAAAGATATAAATAAAAAGTTGAGAAGGGGAGAGAAAGAAAAAGAAGGGAGAAAGTAAGAAAGGGAGAAAAGAGTAAGGGTAGGGAAAGAAAGAAAGAGTGAGGGCAACAAAGCAAAAGAGGTGACAGAAAAAAAGAACGTGCAGTAAGAGAAAAAGAAAAAGGGAGAAAGGAAGAAAGTGAAGAGATGGATAGAAAAATAAAGTTCAAATAATACGAGAACAAGAGGGAAGTAATATTTATTGCATTAAGCCCTGCTTTACTTAGCACTAGAATAATAATACCAAGATAATGTTAGCATTCTTTAATAAACTTTACTCATTATTTTTCATGAATAACACAATGTGCATCATCATATAACAACAACCTACAGTTCTAAAATATTTCTACTGTTGGTAAAGCCCCAAGTGCTTTAAAGAAGTGTAATCAAAAAATGGATACCAAGCCAAAGAGTGTGTTATGAAGAGGAGTGAACAAATGGGTGGGTTTCATGGACAAAACAGAAGGGAAGAGATGGAAAAAGCAGAAAGGTTTAGGGAGAGAATTCTAGAGAATGGGGATTAAGTGGCTGAAGTGGGTGGAGAGGGAGAAATGCTCTTGAAGCCAAAGTCAGAGGAATGGAAAATTGTTAGGAAGGATTTAACAAAGGAAGTTAAAAAGATAGGAAGGGGGAAGGTCATGAAGAGATTTAAACATGAGGATGAGAATTTTAAATTTGAGGCATTGGGAGACTGGAAAATAATGTAGATAGCGAGAACAGGGGTGATGGGTGAGCAAGACAAGGGCAGGATTTTATTCTGCCCTTGGAAATGGGCACAGAGGCAGGGGGGCTGGGGTGCAAACAAAATGGCCGTGCCGTTCCTGGCATTGCCCAGGTCTCCTGCCATTTTGTCTGGGGCGGGGAAGGAAGAGAACGGCCTTGCCGCCCCAGGCCAATGGAGGCCCTTAAGTGGCCAATTAATGGCCACTTAAGGGCCTCTTCCCACCTCCACTTCAATTTTATTGAAGGCAGAGGGGCCTGCTGCTGCAGGGAGACATTGCCAGGTAAAGCCTGGTGGCTCCTAGTGGGGTTGAGAGGGGGTCCCTCCTTTGGGGCAAATCCAGGGTTCCTGGAGAGTCCCTCTGGCGGCAATGGCTGCCCCACCCTGGGAAGACACCCCCCCCACCCTCACCAACTACTTCTCCCACCACATCACCAGGGTGCCTCACTGGCCCCGGCAACCCTGACCCCACTTACCTGTCCCGGGATCTTCTCCTTCTTTCGTATTGCTGAGCTTCCAGCCTTCCAATTGGCCGGCAGCTCTGGAGGTGGGAGCTTGTCCCTTGAAAAGACGATATCCCGATGGTGGGCAGTTAATTGGTTGCCTGCAATTGATTGCAATGAGAATCCAACACAAGACCAAGGCATATCCTTCCCCCGCCTTCCGGCCCGCTATCAGGACACTCATCGCCAGAATAAAATCCGGACCTTGGTGTGGGATAGAATACACACAACCACGAACCGAGTTTGCAAACAGTCTGGTTCAGTCTCAGACTGTGGCTAGAGAGAGTAGTGAAGATGCTGGCAAGGTTTGGACAGGGACCAGTCAAACCTGTAGCCTGACAGGAGAGGCAGTCGAGGGGTCAAGAGAGGTGGTGAAGAAGTAGAATTGGGTGTCATCTATATACTTATAGAAGCTGACTCCAGACCCCAATACCTGCATATGATGTCACCGAGGCGCAGCACACAGATGCGGAAGAGCAGTGGCCAATGACAGATCTTTGGGGGAGTCGAGAGGTAACAGTGTGGGGGTGGGAAGAGAAGCCATTGCTGGAGATGCTAAGATCGGGCAGGTAAGAGTGGAACCAAGCTGGACAATGGAGATAGTTGTGGACGGAGGATGAGGAGGTGGAGAATGTATCAAAAACAATGCTGTGTAAAAAGCACAGTGTAAGCTGACAAGCACTGCGCTAACCATGACAGCAATCAGTGGGAGCAGGAGATGATGAAAAGAAAGCGACTAGGACCTGTGGTTCAAATAAAACTTGCACCAAACAAACTGGACCATCTCCATTAATGACATTATCTAAACCATTCAATTCAATCCTAGTCTATAATTAATTTGAGTATTCATTACAGGATATATTAATCATCCAAACTACTTTTATTCGATCCCAGCTGTAACTCACTCCTGACTATCCAATATTATATAAATGAATCATCCAAACTCTTTTCTTCAATTTAAACTGCCCAATTAAGACTTGTCATCCCTTTAAGAAATGAAATGTGTTGGTCTGAAGTGGCATTGTCTTTGGGAATGTGTTTGGGACTTCGTTTTCTGCTTGAAGTGGGAAAAGAACCAGAATAGTTTTGTATCATTTGTCTTTCGATGGTGGCATCAGCAAATAACATAATGACATGTTTCCAAAGCAAGTTATGTCACTGCAATGTCCTTAAGCACCAGAAAGAGCTTTGGTCAAACATTTTAATATAGTCTGATACACTAATCATTGTGATTAATGTTATCTGTTGCCAGCAATGAGAACTGCCAGAATTGAATTACTTGGTATCTCTTCACAATTGTTCGTTCTGAAACACTGGACAATCAACAAGAAATTGATCACCCCACCCCCTCTATCTCATGTATCCTAACTAACCCGCAGGAATTTAAGGAGTTCGAGAGAGAAGCCACTCCTCAGGCTTTGCTGATTGCTGGCTGCCTGTCCTTTTCCATCCATCATTCTCAGACATTGTCTCCAGGTTTCTGACAACTTCCTGACATTATCTGAGACTGCTTTACATTTTTGGTCATTAAAAAAAATTTTTTGCTTATAAAATTTACTTGGCAATGGAATACTTTAATTGAACATGACCAGGGAGTCTTGATGCTGACATTGAGTGGAAAATAAAGATTAGATGGAAAATGAAGCTCCCTTCGCACTATACCTTCAAATATTCTTAGGTTAGCCAAACAATGTGCCAGTGTGAGATGTTTCTATTTCCCACACCAGCCATCCTGTGGCCTCTCCCAGATAGAATGCCAATCTGTTCTCAATTACTACTAAGTTAGGAGCATGTGGTGTTCAGTGCCAAAAGGATCAGCACTGAGACTGTTCAATTTCATTTCACATTACCCTGTTACACTCAGCAGTGAGAGAAGACTTTCATTCCATAATTCTGGGCTGGATTTGAACCTTGGTCCCAGGGGTGAAAGGCTTAACCCTCATACTTTATTTTCTGTCCGAATTTAGATTTCAAAGAAAGGTGACAATTTTTGCACCATGTGTGTGTGTTGGCACATCAATTTCCTCAGTGGCAACTATGAAATTTCTTGACAACATGCACTTGGAACTTAACTTGGCTGAAAACTTCCCCTAAATCTGTGATGCACAGGGTATATTGTGACAATGGAACCTAAAATGGAAATCAAGAGCAGAAGGTTTTTCCTCCAGAGAGAGAGAGAGTTCATTCTGGACTGAGTAGCCTCATGGGGTTACCGTGGGGAATCTCACACTGGCCATTACTCACAGGTCTTTGCAGTTGATGTCGCAGAGAGTGGTCCACTTGTTCTGCTGGTGTGGCTGCCATTTTATGCACTGGTAGTTGGGGTCCAGGTAGGAGCCATTCAGACTGTCGTTGTCCTGCATCAACCCTGAAATGAGATGGGCAGAAAAAAAGTTTGATATCACAGTAAACCAGAATAAAACGTTTCTTTCAATGGCTGAACACTGCTCCCCAGAAACCACAGTTCCAAGACGGAGCTTAAAGAACCTCAGTATATCCCAGCCAGATATCACATATTGCCTTTTCTGACAATAGAGTTTTTTTTTCTCCCCCGATTTCTCTAGACACCTTCTGGTATCTTTTCCAAGCAACCATTCTTAGAGTGGGAGCCCACAAAGGGAGAACTGAATTTTCTCTGTTGATACATTTGCAGTGAGGCTTTTCTAACACCTGCCAAGGTAACAGTGCCACTAACCTACTGCCATTGACTCCCAGAACCCTTGTTACCCAAAGCAGAGCACTGGGGGTCAATAAAAGGCTGCAGCCAGTTAAAGGACAGCATGAGTAAGATGATAGAAGGAGTAGCTACTTTGAGATTCTAGGAGTTCCGCAGAATTTCCCATACATCAGTGAAGGTGCCGCTGGCAAAAGTGAGGGTCGTGAGTGACAATCGGATGAACACTGAGGCTACGAGGCCCTACAGGGAACTGATACAGGCTGTCTGGAGGGAGGTAGCAGATGCAGTCAGTGCAATCTTCACCAATTCAAGAACTGCTGACAATGTAGAAGGAAATTTAATGACTTCAGAAGAGTGGCCAAGGTAAGTAAAGGTTCTGGTGTCAATATACATCCTCCACCACTCATACAGCTTCACTCACCTCTTTACCCATCATATTCTCTCTTTCACTCTCTCAGCACTTATATAGAATCATAGAAGGTTTACGGCACAGAAAGAGGCCACTTGACCCATCGTGTCTGCACCAGCTGGAAAATGAGCCACTCAGCCTAATCCCACCTTCCAGCATTTGGTCCGTAGCCCTACAGGTTACGCCACTTGAGGTGCATATCCAGACACCTTTTAAATGAGTTGAGTGTTTCTGCCTCCACTACCCTTTCAGGCAGTGAGTTCCAGACCATCACCACCCTCTGGGTGAAAAGGTTTTTCCTCATCTCCCCTCTAATCTTTCTACCAATCACTTTAAATCTATGCTGTCTAGTCACTGACCTCTATGCCCTTCACCTCCAGTCTATCCAGGTCCCTTACAATTTTGTACATTTCAATTAAATCTTCCCTTGGCCTTCTCTGTTCCAAGGAGAACAATCCCAGCCTATCCAATCTTTCCTCATAGCTGCATTTTTCCAGTCCTGGCAACATCCTCGTAAATCTCCTCTGTACCCTCTCTAGTGCAATCACATCCTTTTTGTAAAGAGGTGACCAGAACTGCACACAGTACTCAAAGTTGTGGCCTAACCAATGAGTTATACAGTTCAGCATAACCTCCCTGCTCTAATATTCTATACCTTGGCTAATAACGGAAAGGATTCCATATGCCTGCTTAACCACCTTATCGACCTACTACCTTCAGGGATCTGTGGATATTCATTCCAAGGTCCCTCACTTCCTCTACACCTCTCAGTATTATCCCATTAATTGTGTACTCCTTTGCCTTGTTTGACCTCCCCAAATGCATCACCTCACACTTCTTCGCGTTGAATTCCATTTGCCACCTTTCTGCCCATCTGACCAGTCCATTGATATCTTCCTGCAGTCTACAACTATCCTCCTCTCTATCAACCACATGACCAATTTTTGTGTCCTTTGCAAACTTCTTGATCATGCCCCCTACATTTACATCCAAATCGTTAACATGTACCACAAAAAGCACGGGCCTAGTACTGAGCCCTGCGGAACGCTACTTCCAGTCGCAAAAATACCTGTCAACAATTTACGTTTGTTTCATGCCACTGAGCTAATTTTGTATCCAGCTTGCTACATTTCCTGGATCCCAGTGGCTTTTATTTCCTTAACTAGTCTGCCATGTGGGACCTTGTCAAAAGCCTTGCTAAAATCCATATAGACTACATCAACTGCATTATCCTCATCAATCCTCCTTGATACTTCTTCAAAAAATTCAATCAAGTTTGTCAGACAAGATCTTCCCTTAACAAATCCATGCTGACTATCCTTAATTAATCCGTGCTCTTCTAGGTGACAGCTTATCCTGTCTCTCAGAATTGATTCCAATAATTTGCCCACTACTGAGGTTAGACTGACTGGCCTGTAATTATTCCGTCTATCCCTCGCTGCCTTTTTAAACAAAGGTACAACGTTAGCAGTTCTCCAATCCTCTGGCACCGCACCTGCATCCAGTGAGGACTGGAAAATGATGGTCAGATCCTCTGCTATTTCCTCCCTGGCTCCTTTTAACACATAGGTGTCACGGTAACTCACTTCTGTTCAGGGTAACGGCTCCAAACACTCAAGTATCTTTTTTACAAAGCCAGTCTATCAACTCTCTGTCCCTGCCTCAGGGACATCTGCTAGTCTTCAAGGATACTTCTTTTAAAGGGACAAGGCAACTGCACCTCTCATAATAATGGCATGACCTCTTATAGGGCAAGTCCCCATGACACTTAGAGGCCTGTAACATCCTAACAAAGGAAAGAATGGACACACAACCAGCATCAGAGAAGGGCAACCAGAGGACAATCTCTCCTGCAGGCAGGAGAAGCAATAGATTTAATAAGCATTTGCACAACAGAGCCTACAGAAGAGGGGAAGGTTGATGGCAAGAGTAATCCTAAATTATCTTACTGAAGTTTGTTTTAAGTTGTGTTTGCTAGAAAACAGTTGAAGAGAGTCAGGGAGAAACAAAATTGCAGCATGTCCAAGTATGGGTTAAATGGCTATAGTGTCACTGGTTGACTGAGGGTGACATAGCCACGTGGATGCCATATGGAGTTGGGGGCATATAAAGAGCTGCCTCATGAGGGATGAGCAGAGCAGTTGGAGTCAGAACAAATGATCAGACAGCTTTAACACATGGTTACCTGCTCTTCAAAGGATTGGGCGAAATATTGACCTTTTGTACTTAGTGCCTTGTTACTGTGTGTAAATTTAAAATATTTTTAATATCTATTTAATCATGGGATGTGGGTGTCACTGGCAAGGACAGCATTTATTGTCCATCCCTAATTGCCCTTGAGTAGGTGAGGGTGAGCTGCCTTCTTGAACCGCTGCAGTCCATGTGGTGAAGCTCCTCCAATAATGTCCAATAATCTTGTTAGGTAGGGAGTTCCAAATCATTGACCTAGTAATATTGAAGGAATGGCCATATATGTTCAAGTTAACATGGTGTGTCACTTGGAGGGTAACTTGGAAGTGATGGAGTTCCCACATGCTCCTGCTGTTCTTGTCCTTCTATGTGGTAGAGATCATGAGTTTGGAAGGTGCTGTTGGAGAAGCTTTAGCAAGTTGCTGCAGTACATTTTGTAGATGGTACATACTGCAGCTAGGGTGTGCTGGTGATGGGGGGAGTGAATGTTTGAGCTGGTGGATCAGGTGCAGATCAAGTGGGCTGTTTTGTCTTGGACATTGAGCTTCTTGAGCGTGTTGGAGCTGCACTCATCCAGGCAAGTGGAGACTATTTATTTAGAGATACAGCACTGAAACAGGCCCTTCGGCCCACCGAGTCTGTGCCGACCAACAACCACCCATTTATACTAATCCTACATTAATCCCATATTCTCTACCACATCCCCACTATTCTCCTACCACCTACCTACACTAGGGGCAATTTACAATGGCCAATTTACCTATCAACCTGCAAGTCTTTAGAGGTGGGAGGAAACCGGAGCACCCGGCGGAAACCCACGCAGACACAGGGAGAACTTGCAAACTCCGCACAGGCAGTATCCAGAATCAAACCCGGGTCGCTGGAGCTGTGAGGCTGCGGTGCTAACCACTGCACCACTTTTGTTTTAGAACATTAGAATATTACAGCGCAGTACAGGCCCTTCGGCCCTCGATGTTGCGCCGACCTGTGAAACCATCTGACCTACACTATTCCATTTTCATCCATATGTCTAGCCAATGACCCCTTAAAGTTGGCGAGTCTACTACTGTTGCAGGCAGGGCGTTCCACGCCCCTACTACTCTCTGAGTAAAGAAACTACCCCTAACATCTGTCCTATATCTATCACCCCTCAACTTAAAGCTATGTCCCCTCGTGTTTGCCATCACCATCCAAGGAAAAAGACTCTCACTATCCACCCTATCTAACCCTCTGATTATCTTATATGTCTCTATTAAGTCACCTCTCCTCCTCCTTCCCTGTGCTGCCCCTATTCCAACACACTCCTGACTTGTGCCTTGTGTGTGGCGGAAAGGCTCTGGGGATTCAGGAGATGAGTCACTTGCCACAGAATACCCAGCCTCTGACCTGTTCTTGTAGCTACAGTATTTATGTTGCTCTATGGCAGCGAGGCCTGGACAACGTATGTCAGCCAAGAGCGACGTCTCAATTCATTCCATCTTCGCTGCATCCGGAGAATCCTTGGCATCAGGTGGCAGGACCGTATCTCCAACACAGAAGTCCTCGAGGCGGCCAACATCCCCAGCTTATACACACTACTGAGTCAGCGGCGCTTGAGATGGCTTGGCCATGTGAGCCGCATGGAAGATGGCAGGATCCCCAAAGACACATTGTACAGCAAGCTCGCCACTGGTATCAGACCCACCGGCCGTCCATGTCTCCGCTTTAAAGAAGTCTGCAAACGCGACATGAAGTCCTGTGCCATTGATCACAAGTCGTGGGAGTCAGTTGCCAGCAATCAGCAGAGCTGGCGGGCAGCCATAAAGGCGGGGCTAAAGTGTGGCGAGTCGAAGAGACTTAGCAGTTGGCAGCAAAAAAGACAGAAGCGCAAGGGGAGAACCAACAGTGTAACAGCCCCGACAAACAATTTCTTCTGCAGCGCCTGTGGAAGAGTCTGTCACTCTAATATTGGCCTTTATAGTCACTCCAGGCGCTGCTCCACAAACCACTGACCACCTCCAGGCGCTCGAGACAAGGAGGCCAAAGAAGAAGTATTTATGTGACTGGTCCAGTTAAGTTTCTGGTTGATGGCGACACCAAGGATGTTGGTGGTGGGGGAATTATATGATGGTAATGCCTTTGAATGTTAAAGGGAGGTAGTCAGACTCTCTCTCTTGTTGGAGATGGTCATTTCCTTGCACTTGTGTAGTGTAAATGTTACTTGCCACTCATTAGCCCAAGCCTGGATGTTGTCCAGGTTTTGCTGCGTACAGACACTGACTGCTTCATTATCTGAGGAATTGTGAATGGAGCTGAACATTGAACATTGAACTGATTGTTGCCATATTGGTTGTCTTGTGGAAGTGATCTACAGCAGGTCTGGGCAAGGCTTATTATTTGTAGCTACAGTATCTTGTGCTTTCTTAGAGTTTTGCAATGTCCTGAACACTCACATGAAATTTCTTTAAATATTACCAAATGCACAACTAAACAAGCTCTTGTGCCTTTCACATCATAGGGGATGCCTTAGTGGAAAAAAAGGGCCTGTTTCAGTGCTGTATCTCTAAACTAAACTAAACTCTCTGATAACTGTGAAGGCAGTTCCATATCCACAGCTGCTGCCACTTTGTCCCCCCAATCCATCCAGCCCATCCAACCTTACCTGTGCAAACACCAACACAGGGACCCCCCCACCTGTGAACATTTAGTTGGACTGTTAAAAGGTTGAATCATTGAACACTAGTGAGAATGAGGACTTGGGAATGAAAGAGGGAGACTGTTGTTCCACCATGGGGGGTGGGGGGGGGTGCGAAGAAATGAATGGCATCAGCTGAAGAGTCTAGGGAGCCTAATCTGTGGGCACAGTTTTCAAAAGTCCCACAGTTTGGGAACATCAATCTCACTTGGAAGCAGTGGAGGTGGTTTCCAAGCATTTAGTTAAGACAGTGAAATGAGTGGGAAGAATCCACTATCTGCATCTGTAACATTTGGCAGAACACTCCTCATAACCTGCAGAGCACCTTGGGAACTGGGGCAGTCCAGGAAATTTCTGCAGCAGAAAGATGCCAGGAAAAGCTTCTGGAGTGCCAGTTACCAAAGCTTTAACACATGCTTTGACCAGAATAGTTTCACAGGGCTTGCAAGATCTGATTGGGATGAATCAATCTGCGACAATACCGAGCAGAAGCACCTCAGTGCCTGTGCCCAGATTCAATTGTCTTCAAAGAACAGGTGCCTCCTTACTACTGCAACTGCCAGGCTGACAGAAGTTGGGCCTTTCGGGACAGAAGCTACCCTGAAATGAGTCAGTTCAAGTCTCTAAGGTAACCATCGCAGCCACCTGCTGCTTAACCTCATGTGACTCAGGGAGCACTTCATAGCAGTAGTAGATTAGGAACGAGAGTAAGTAAGATAGCTGGCACAAAGTGTAGCCAAAGTATTAAATGTTTGTAGATACGGAGAAGAGATTCTGTGGTACATCCCAGTGAGTGTTATTGTTTAAAGTAAACACAGCTTGATCAACATAGAGTTGTGAGTTCATTTCTGTGTCTACTTTCAGCTTTTGGTAGTTGGATGAAAGCAGGGAAACGTAAACTTCTGTCTTATGAAGCACTTGGCAGATGTCTTGGAAAGTGAGGGACTTTGTGCAAGCGTGTGAGCAAAACAGGCAGGTGTGAAAGGACTTTAGTGAGTCAACTTTTATTTATTCAAAGTTCTACATGCTCATTCATGCTCTCCTTCCTCTGAGCTGAGTAAAAGTAGCAGAAAATGTCCTGACTTAATCTCCCAAGGTGCTAAAATGAACACTTTACAGGCAAGGAAACACCACACAACATAGTCTCCTCAATTTGCTATCTGCCTCAGGGTTGCCCTGCAGCAGCTCTTTACACCACTGATATCATGGTGATAATTAGTGGGTTGTGGAATGGGGAAGAAGTTAAGAATTGGTCAAGGGGCTTATCCACATCTTCTTGGCCTCACTTAAATGTGGAGGAACAGACTTGTGCTGGGCCTTAAAACTGTTATTTTTTGGAAGGAGAACTCAGGTGCTATATTTCTCGAACAGATTTGAAGCAGTAGCTTTTATTGGTGCATTTTCCTCTGTTACCACCTCAACTTCACCCCAAAATGGGCAGTAACAGAGGAGAATCCAGGTCAGAGTGTCAGCTGGGACATCACAGTCAGACATTTTCCTATCTTCATCCATTTACTTTCCCGTAGGAGTTCAACAGATAAGATTAACAAATAGAAACCTGCCTGACTGGCTCCCTTCCTAACCCACGTGCACAATACCCTAATTGTGAGGGGGAAACTGCATCCTTGGCTGAGATGAACTAACTCAGCACTGATTGAACCTGAGACACAACACCACAGTGACCAACTTTACCTACTGAAAAAGCTCTACATCAGCACATTCAATGATAAAATATAATTTCTCCTTCCCTACACCAAAAAGTACAACAGTCAGGCAATTATTACTGTAGAGTCTAAGTAGCTATTGGAAGGAATGGGAACAAAGATGAAGCTCCTACCTGGCTCCTGTTTTATCATTCCATTCAGCATCTGAGCGTTTAGAGTGTTTGGAGGGGAGTCTGAATGTTTCCGCTTCTTGGCTGGATGCACAGGAATACCACTGTAGAGACGAGATAGCATTGAGGTCAGATTGCAGAAGGGTGTAGCTAAGAGAGCGAGAGATAAATTGAGAGAGAAATCTAAAAACAAACTTCATTCATGCATTCCCATGAGAACACTCTTCCTTAAGGGGGTCAGCTAATTTAGACTACTCAGAGTTAGTGCTCATGGCTGGGATTTTACGTCGGGGCTGAAGCCCCACCTATCGGCCAAAATGTCAGTGGCGAGCCTACCTCCACCGGGCCTGGAAGCTACGCAGTGATTTTACATGGCCCAGGCCCTTAATTGGCCTCAGGATGGACTTCCACCCCTCTGAGACAGGAAGTCCTGCCTCTAAGAGCTGCCACTCTGTCCCAGCAGCGCCAATGGGAGTGGTGACCTGTTTTGGGACTGCACCCAGCGAGAGGAACAGCAATGGACGAGGCCCCGGAAAATTATGGTATGTGGAGCCTCGCCGGGGACAATCAGTCAGTATAGCGAGGTGGGGAGCTGGAGGGTGGAGGGAATGTGCGGGGCGGGGGCTCTCCGTGGGGCATAGGGTGCTCAATCAGGAGGAACCCCTCCCCCCCACCCCCCAGCCCGCAAGGAGGCCACAAGGTTTTACTGGGTAGCCTCCTGAGCTGCTGAGTCACCTGCCCACTGCTGGTAATATACCAGCTGAGGCGGAAGGAGGCCCTTAAGTGTCAGTTAATTGATCAGTTAAGGGTCTTAATTGGCTTGGGGTGGGCAGGCCGTTTGTCACCTCCCCCGACACTCATAAAATTGCAGCGGGGGTGGGAAGGCGATGCCTCCAATTCAATTTTATGTCCCCTTCTGCCTCTAGACTGCTCCCACAGGGGGTGTAAAGTTCCAGTCTATGAGTACCAACCTAGCTACTTCACAATATTCAATACAAAGTAAACTCAAACAGGGTAGATTTTACAATGAAGTTAGGGCAGCCACCAAATCATCAGCAGCAAAAATACAAACAGCATAGCAATCTGTTGTTATTGGACTATTGAGTTCCTTTTTTTGCACTTGATGGAAAATAAGTGCATTCAGAATACAATCAGTAATAATAAATACCTGAAGTTTGAAGACAGTGAAGATTACTGCATGTTGAGTGGTTGAAGAAAAAGGATACCTTTTGTATTAAAATGATCAGTCTCAGCAGTACTCTGAATATATATATAAACACAGATTAAGTCATGCATTAACACACACACACAAACACATGTTCTCCAAGGCTCTAGTCCCTTGCATCTTACTCTGATCCATGATGTTGGAGAAGCTGGTGAAGCATTTGTGACTGCTGGGCTTGATGGAGCTCATTTGGAGATATTCCTGATACTGGATACTGGGGTATCATTGGCTCAGGCTTCATGTATATCTCACGTGGCACATTGGGATAGTGGGTGTTGGGCGGCTGATGAGGGTGCGGTGGCTGGAGATGTGCTTGTGCAGGATGTTCCAGACGAGAAGGGGGCGTCATATGACATAAATGCTCAGGGGTCATAGTGCGTAGGAGATGAGGCTCTGCTGAAAGAGATAAACAAGTTTTAATGCTTTACAAATTGGTATGCTTGAGCAGCTTCCCTTCATACTTTGTCTCATTTTACAAACGCCTTTGCCCCATTGTGGATTTGTTTGGAACAGGTTTAAGAGCAACTCTCTTGCAAATAGCTTACAGTATCCACATTGGTGTTACCTTGGATGATTCTAAATGAGCAACAAGCTTGGAGGTACATTAGCTCCAATTAGTATTCCTCTAAAGTTCTTATCGTCTCTTCAATTTTTGCCCTTGGACTGGAAGTCCTTGGTTTCATACGCGCTAGAGTCCTCCAGCACCTCAGCTGTCATCCTAGACTCTGAATGTTGCCAAAGGAAAGGGGAGGGACAGAAATCACACTAAAGCTAAGCCCAACCTAAACTTCATCTGACATTGACAAATACATACTTTCTAGCAGGTGCACTAGCACTAGTTATAGCATAATCAGTAAAAATTGCAGGTACAAGTTAGGAATCTCCTGGTGCTGTATGACTCAACTACTCACTGCCTCAACCAGTTGAGTGATCGGGAAGTTAGGTTTCTCTAAAGTGTCTGGTGTATTGCAACAATCTTTCCGCTTGTATATCAGTCCTTAAACACCCTTTAATCCAAAAGTCTCAATGCTGATCCTAGAAGACTATCCTGACAAAATTTGGTATTTTCAGCTTGCCTTTACTGTCTGCAATAAACTCAAAATGTTGAGCAGAGAGGTTGACCTAGAATCTGCAAATGATGTAGCCTGTTGCTAAATTATTGACTCTTGGCATGGTGAACTTGTACTGAAATTTGAAACTGAGCTGCTCTAAAGGTTAGCTTTTGCATTTTAGTTTTCCCCCGACTTCTCTCCTGAAGGTGTTAACTCATGTTGGGGCATGATGGTCACACATGTAACTATTCTTTATGCCAGGGGATAGACAGTTAAGTGGTGGAAGGCTATAAAGGCTATCATAGCTGAACCTTATCTTGCAGATACCCAAAGCTTACACAGGTACATTTCCCATGCAGAGTCCACCATACAGTGAGAACCCCAGCCGATTTTCTCCTCTCTAGCCCAGGGATGCTGGGGCCAACGTCAGAACCACAATGGATGCCATGTCTGAGATTAGCTAACTCACGACAGAGTGACGATCAAACATGAGACCCTTGTCTATATGGTGTTGTACTGTACTATGTAAGAAGTTTATTCTCTAAGCATTGATGGAACAGTCTCAAAATGCTTACATGTATGTTTCTGTGTAGCTTAAGCAGGGATGCTCAGAGAGCTTTCTATTTGAGATCAACTAAAGCCAATTGTCTGGTTGTGCTGGAACTCGTATTGAACATCCAGAGATGTTGCAATTCCACCTATCAGTTGCAGAAAGTAAATCCAAACTATTGTTTACCTACATTAATCTACCGTGTCTTTCCATCACATGAACATTATTGTTACTCATACTTAAGGGTCACTCTAGCAAACGCTTTAGCGTGCTGCACCATAGACCGATGGAGTGTGGGTTTGCACCTGCTACTCACATGTTAAGCCCCTATTTATAATCATGCCACCGTAGGCAATGGTCAAGTGCTCATTTCATGTTTGAGATGAATGATAGGATAGCTCATCCCTTGTTTTCTCTGACTGGACAGGTCAAGGAGCAGGTACAGCAGCGTCTGAGCTTGAGTAACATTCTACTGCCAACTGGGTTATGAATGAAGCCCCAGGAAAAACAGTGAGGAAGTTATTCTGACAAAGGCCACAAGTAAGGGGGGAAAGAAAAGTAATGGGAGTGAATTTTTGTGTGTGGGAACACTGGCAGTGGGGGTTTCTGCTAACAAAAGCACAGGCAGGAGTTTGCTTGGGGGCAGGTTGGTAATGGGCAGAAAGGCACAGAAGATTGGTGTGGAAATCTGGGAGCAATGAGATTTGGCAGGAAGGAACAAGGATAGAGGAATATTCGGTGGTCAGTGCAGGGGACTGCAATCACAGCAAGATAGTGGGGTGGAAGGAAAGGAGGAGGGATTTCTTAAAGGGGTTTCCCCAGCAGTGACTTGGATAAACACACAGTATTTAAAATATATGCTGCTGAGCATTTATTTTATACATTGTTTCACCAGGTCACTATCAGGAAAACCCTCTCAACAAGTTTCCACCACATCCCACTGTAACCAGATCCCTCCCCACTATAACTGACCTCAAGCTTTGAGCCACAAATTGTGGTAACATGGAGTGAGTCGGCACCATTCAGCCACATTCCCAATTTTAAGAGCTTCATGGTGAGAACTGTTCTAGACAACAGTGCCAGAATGCCACCTACCGTAAGGTGCAGCTGGGAGGTCTTACAGTTATGTAAGCAACAGCACAATCTATCTTGGAAGACTGAATCCAAGGCTAGCAAAATGAAGAAGTAACCTTGATCATGACACAAAAATGTGACAGAGGAGCTTGATTGACAGACAGACACTATCATGAAAGAAGTAGCATGACAGAAAAAAAGTTTGTTACCTCACAGGATGTGTGCAACGATGCAAGACTTTTATTATATTATTAGTAATTTACATGTTGTATTTTTTTTATATACAAGCTGGTGATGTAGTTGGGAGAGACAATCACCGCATCTAGTGCCAGAGCCAGAGTGTGACAGTTGGCAAAATAAAATTGAATGGAAAATGTTGACATTGTGATTTAGAATGGTAAATGTTAACAGGCACGGATCAAAAATCATAACTATAGAAAATAATGCTTCTCAACAGAAACTGCATGTCTTATGTAAGATATTTAACCATTGCCACAATGTAAAAGTGAAATATTTAATAGGGACATCTGATGGGCAAATCATTTCTTTCTCATGTCTTTTTCATCTGATAATCAACTTAAGAAAAATGATACATAGCATTTTTACTTTTCTTTCCAAAAAACTTTGTTGAAGATCTCCCCTTTAACAATGACTATAATCTTTAAAAAGGTGCCATATTAGCTCAGTTGTGTAACTGAACCATACAGACGAGAAGGTCCCAGGTTTAATCTAATTTCTATACTGATCTGAACTGGGTTGCTGCTTGATTTTGTTGATCCTGGAAAAGTGAGGAGGGGAAAACAATTACTGGGGAACTTCCAGGTCAGGCGCAACACAGATCTGAGGGAGAAGAAAGCTCCCTCTAATTGATTTGCTTCCACAGGGTTGCTATCAATTGACCCCAGTGGAAAAGTGGATGTTGTTGGAGGACAGGGGTGAGCTTGGCTGTGATGCTCCCAGGTTTCAATGCCAAGACCCACTATCTAGCTTCATGCATAAAAAGTGACTATTTAGGTGAGGAACTAGAAGGTGAAATCCTAAAGAGATAGTGACTTCAGAAGAGGGAAAAGTATATTTTTAAATCTTGGGTGATTATAAAATAAATAAAAATACCTTTTCATATCTCAGCCAAATGGGGAGGAGAAATACAATCAAGAGAGCTGGAGCACTTTGTGTGGAAATTGCTATGAAGATTTGCAGTATCCTAGATTTTATTATATTTGTTCTGGCTCTCTGCCAATCTAATGCAGGGAGTTTTTCTTTGACATTAGCACATTACAAGGTGTACTGTTTCTTATCATTCGGAGTAACTCTTTCACTTTTAAAAACACACAGTTTCTTAAACAAACAGTTGTTATAAATTGCCTCTCTAATCTGGATAACCCTCTTAAAATATTCTCACAAAAAAAAATTGAGGGAATCAGATCAGATTCTCAAAATCTGTCAGAAATTTTTATTCTTTACCCTACCCACCCCCAAGTCAATTCTGTGCATTACGATGAGTGACATTTATGTTGTGGAACAAAACTGGGCACCCAGTAGAATTATCAAGCCCTCCCAGGTCATATATAGCAGTTGTGAGTAACCTGTGGCAAATATAGGGACAAAGCCTGGAAATTCAAAGTTTGAGCAGAAGAAAATTCATCCTATTTGCACTTACACTTTATTTATGAGTTTATCTAGTTTGTATTTTGTGGAACCTGAGGTTCGGAATGGACTTTTTAAATGTTGTACTATTGCCTCTGTAGTGGTTAAATACTAAAGCAGAGCACCAAGATCTGTTAGTATCTGCAACTTGTGATATAGGTAAGTTAATGTGATCATGGATCCAGTGCACACACCTCCCCCCACCCTGCCTAGGCTCCACAGTATACACCTCTGGAGCTCATGAAGACAAAAGATTGACCACTCCTGCGGGGCAGCACTGTTTAAATGTGGAGTAAAGGTCCTCTACCTTTCCCAAAAAATATACCTTTGCCCTACTTCCACTGCATCAGTGTGACATTTTTCTTTTTCCTATTTTTCCTGTAGTCTCTCTGGACATGATATTCAATTTAGTGACAATCAATGGTAACTTTGTGGTACTAGGAACTAGATTGAGACTCCCCAAAGCCATGGCCAGGAAACAAAGGGCTCGAAATTAATGTGCCCCGCTTTTTGGGTGCAGGGGTCTCTTGGTGACAGTGGGAAGGCTCTGTGCCTGATCTAAAGTGGGCACAGTGAACAGCCACCAGATGTAGGCATAGTAGGCAGACCATGATGATTTGACAGCAGCACTGCCATTTGGAGCTCAATGCTCCAGCTAATGCCCTCTCTTAATCTCCCAAAGCTGAACAGGAATTCAGCAGTTGGAAGAATTCCCCCCACCAGTGCTTTTTAAAGGGATTACCAACTAGTTACAGGTTAGTAGCTGGTTGATTTCTTCTGGCTGTTGCTTTGATTCTACAAATATTGGGTGCTTTTCCATAGTTGTTTAAAGTTGCAAAAATCTACAGGGAGCGGTGTGGCAGGTGCTCTAGGCATTTTTGCTGATTTCAAGGCTTCTGCACAAACCAATTGCTCCCAGACATGGGCACACTAGTAAGCATTCCCCTTAGAATAAAGCCTGACTTGAAAAAAGAACAGAGGTCACGCAGAGCAGGACAAGCTGCTAGAAGAGGGAGGGGGAGAAGGGCTCTCAGCAGGACACCATATCTGCCTTGCATGTTCAAGGAAAAATTCTCCCACCTGAACTTCAACAAGGAACAATGTGTGAGTCACCTGCAATTCAATAAGGGTGTCCTCACTGAAATCTACCACCTGCAACCTCAGAACAGGGCAAATACCGCATTGCCAGTGGCTGTGAAGCTGTGGCCACAGACTTTCTGGCAGGCCTGCCAATGCACCAAGCATTTCATTGTGCATACCCATCAGCCTTCTTCTATACATTGCCCCATCAATGTGCTCAGCTGAGTCCTCTGCAGCAGAACCCATGTGCGACCTCCCCCTCCAGTGAGCTGACATTTGTGTTATCGTTGTCCCGTGCCCTGGCTACAGACCACTCATGCCTGCTGTTTCACTACATGCAGATTTTGCCTCTATGATATCCTCTAGGGTATGTGCAATTTCAGTATCTGAGCTGGTGGCTGCGAGATTGAAATCGAGGTGCTGTGCCTTCATCGTCACTGCCTTCTTTATGTTCCTCCATTGCCTGGCCAGGTTGCACTTCGTGAATATCTGTAAGGAGAAAAGAACAAGTAAGGTTGTGGTGAGGAGAAGGGAGAAAAGTAGGAGATGCAGGCTTTCACTGCCTGCAGCTTATAAATCAAAAGAGAGTGCGCAAAGAGTGGGAGGTGGGGTGTGAGAAGGAGAATTAGGTATGAGGATAGCGTCTTCTTTGATGGTTTCAGCACCTCTGCTGTCCAAGGCCTCAGCATTGCTGTCCTAACAATGATCAGCACTGTCTCCTCCATCGGGGTAAGGACAAGCAGCCATGCCTGTCTCCCTCCAGTTAGCTCGAGCTGCCTCTGGTTGTGCACCACCTTGTCCTGCAAGAGAGAGCTAAGTTTATCATTGAGTGTTGTGCAATCTGTTTGGCTGACATGGTTGAATAGTTGGCAGTGTTTGCAAGCTGTGTGATGTGGGCATTAGGCTTGCAGCAGTGTTAAATGTGTGAGGGTGCATTGGAGCATCTAAATGTCAGGTATGAGCCCTGGTTGATCGAGATTGTTGGTAGGTGAGTGATGGGCGTGTGATGAATTGAGCAGTGTCTGAGGCTAGTGGTGAAGTTGGTAGGCTATGGCTTTTGAAGATACCTTGGCCATTTGAGTGAGGTAATTAAACTTCTTGTGCCACTAGATCCAGGTCCTCGGAGCTTGACTCCTGGCATTAACCTCAATGGTCATCTGCTTTCATCGCCTTTTGAGAATGTGTCTGGAGGATCTCCTGGCCCCCTGTGAATATAGGACCTCTCTCTCCTCCTTTGCACCTTCTCCACCAAGGCCTCGAGTGCAGCATTCATAAACACTGGAGCCCACACTCTTCCATGTTGTGCAGTTCTTCTGTCTTTTCCACAGATTCAGTTCCCACTGAATGGAAAATGTTGACATTGTGATTTAGAATGGTAACGATATTGACCCCCTTCTCAGGTGTCCAGTCAATCAACAGAATGGTTAGCACTGGCTGGATGCTGAAATCATGTAAAACAGCAGGCAGCATGAAGTTGGTGTGCTGCTTGCATTGCAATCAACGGGCATGGGTTAATTGCACATCACAATTCCCGCACCTGGCTTCAGGGGCTATCAAATTTAGCCCCCTAATACATTACTGCACATGTGTTACCTCCAATCCAGGCTCCATTATGCTTCTACCGCACCAAAGGGCTGTGCCTACTACTTTACCAAAGATGCACTTTCTACTGGTGACCCTTCCTGAGGACTGCACCTTGATTCCCACAGGCTGCAGCAGAGATTTCCTCCTCCAGGGTACAACTGGTACCCTTCCCTGAAGCTGCAATTGCTTCCATGCTCCTACACCTAAAACTGGGAGCTCAGAATGGGTTGGATTTTTGTCTTTACTACCTGGGCATTGGGCATCAACTGCAGAGAGGGAAATCTTGCAGGGAGGACCACATGCCTGTAACAGGGCCTGTCTAATTTCTCTTCTATTTCTATTAATGGTACTGTGGCAGGTTGTGTAAAGGGCGTGTAATCCTCCCCGCAAGGATTTCCTCCCTGCATTCCATCCAGGCAATCTACCTCAGTATCTCTGCATTCAGTTACAACTCTCGACTAAAGTGTCAGCTTGACACAGTTGTAGCATTCTCATGAGATACTAATATAAGTATGATTGAGGAAGGCCTTGCAGCCTACCTGAGTTCATCCTTTCGGTTCTGCCAATTGTTTCTTTTAACAATTCCAAAGTTTTTCACTTTCACTGCTCTACCCAGTAGTTCATTTCATTGTTGATTATTTTTTGTGTGAAGAACTTCCTGACATCAGTCCTGAATTTGCCTTTTAATAATTTGAATCCTTGGCTGCTTGCCAACTGTCACAGTTTTGTTTGAAATAACTTTCTGAATCTCTTTTCTTCTTTACCATTTATTATCTTATATATACGTCATCTCTTGCAAGACTGAAAAGCCCAAATTTCTCCTGTTTAGCCCCATACCTCAAATCTATGTCACTAGAGATCAGCCTCACTGTTCATCTCTGAACTACCTCAGATGCCTGAATGTCTTCCCAGTTCCTCATTGGCCAGATTGCTTGCAGTAGGCAAGGTGGGCCTGACCAGAGCACTGTATGGTGTAAGCACAATTCACTTTGAATTATCCTCTATTGTCTTGGCTATATAGTTCAATATTCTGTTTGCCTCATTGGGTGCTGCTCCACATGGTGTATCAGAAGGTTCGGGATTCAAGCTTTAGTGAAGGACTTGAACACGTTAACTGGCTCTCCATTGCTGTATTGGCAGTGGGGTTACCCCACAGATAAAATGTTAAACTAAAGTCCTGTCTGCCTGTTCCATTGGTTCAGATAGACATCACCCAAGGACCATTGGAAGAATAGGAAGGTTTTTTTTGTGCCCCTCAACTAACAACACCAAAAACAGATTAACTGATCATTCATCTAATTGTTACTTGTGGGATCTTGCTATGCACAAAATGGCTGCCATGTTCACCTACATGGCAACTGTCACTACACTTTAAAATATTTCATTGTGACGTGCTTTGGAACTATTCTGACAGGTACGATAATGCACAATATAGACAAATGCCTTTATTTCCCAATACCTGTGCTCTCACCCAAACATTTAAAAAATCCATTCGAGAAAATGCACTCCCAGACTAAATTCTAATCTCACAGGTCGTGCCACGTTGCATGTCAGGACGTGAAAGAAAAAGTCTGCCCCATTTCCCCTGCTGTTTGCTGGTTATGTGCAAGATACTTCCCCCACTACTAGCTCACCCTCCCTTTGGGAATGTCATGGTTGTTTCAGACTGGTGCACTTCACTGCTGCCTTATCGGTACTGAAAGTTGTAATCTATTAACGTGTAACAATTTGACACAGAATAAAATAATGATCTTATAGATGACTCACATTCCCCACAGAATAAACAGTAAGCCTCTTCTCGCTTCTCCCTGCTCTCCAACATGAAAATAAAATTGCATTCCCTCCAATTACAACAGCAAGACCCAAGCTTACAAAAGCACTTATATACTAAACTACCTCCTCAAAAACGGACATCCCACACAAGACTGTATGTTTTACCCACCGACAGAAACTGTACTGTACTTGTGACCTGATCTACATTTCCTTCTATTGGTTCTTTTTTTCAATCCAAGACTTGGACTTCCTTGTGCCTTTTCTCTCATTCTCTCGTCTTTCCTTCTCACCCTACATTCTTTCTTTTCTTCTCTCTTCTGTTTTCTTCCTCTTACTCCCATTCACCTTCTGATCTCTCCTCGTCCTTATTTTTCCTATCTTTCCTCCTCTACAATTCACATCACCTTTTTCACATCAGAACTTAAACATCTGACAAAGAATCACGAAAACAGATGAATAATTTTCCAACAACATTGAGTTTGCAGGATCCCTGCCAAAAGGAACATTCGATAAGCACAACACAAAGGTTGAGTAAGCTATACAACACAGCTCAGAACAGCACAAAAAGCGCAGGCAAAGTTCATTAAAGCAACAAGCGGCAGGAAAGGTACTTGCAACAAACAGAAATACTTACTCACCATCCAGAGTCTTCCTTTTAACTATTTTGGCTTTTCACCTTCAGACCTCAGCACACCATTTCAAAGAGTGTCCACTGACCAGTAGTCCTCTTCCCTACAAATTCTTAGTGTTGCCACTGCAGATTTTCTCATTTGCTAGCATTGTTTACTCACTAATTTTAGCACGGTAAGCCGTTTAGTGAAGTGTAGCTCTAAACAAAAGCTGAGAGCTTTGATAATATTTATAAATGGTTGCTTTCACTGATAATTCAGGCATGCGGTCACACCTTTATTCAGACAGAAGTTTGGTAGAGCCTAGAGCAAACCAATCCCAAATAGGAAGACATGGGGCTTACCATTCACCTGTTGAGGGGAGTACGGCTCAGATCCAGAATCAGGAGGAGATTCAGGTAAAGTGCTGAGAAGACAAAAGTGTTGCACAGCATTCCGTTATAAGGTAAAAATGATTAAATGCTATGGCTTAACACGTAGCCTAACTTAAAAGAGAATCTAGCAGATATAGTATTCAATCAAGGATTTTATTAACAAATACCTAATCCTTTCTTGACCAATTGGCCGGTTGGAATCGCACTCCTATACTGTGAATGTTGGCTTTAAAAATGAACCAAAACCATTGGAATAACAAGTTCTTTACCAACACTCATGGCTAGGAGTTGCTGAAATCAATAGATGCAGAGGACAAGGAGACAAAGTAAGTTTTGAAAAATAGCAGGGGGAGGAATGGAGCGAACGGCAATAATGATGTCAGACAGACCAAGTGTCCCTGATTTTAATGGAGTAAGTTTTGAATAATGTGTTTCATAGGATTCTCATTCTTTTAACAAATCCAGTATTGAAACATTGAAAAGAATTTATCACGCAACTCCCAGCAACCTGGCTCCACCTTTTTAGTATTGAGAAACCACATTAAAAGCATTTATATTTCACAAGGCCCGTGGTGCAGAACACTAGGATTAGGAGAGAAAATGGGATAAGTCAATGCAGGTGATATCAAGCTTGGGCTGAACTGTTCAGAAGGGAGTTGCATCAGTCCCAATGAAGCAAACGAGTAGTTGGGCAGAAAACTATATGAAAAATGGCCAGATCAAACCCTGAAAGTTAGATCAAGCAAAGAGGTAAATGCCAAAAGCATCGTTAGAAGGGCCCAAACTGATTTATCACAAAATACCTATTTACATCCTCGTTGCCGATTCCCTCCACAATCCCATTTTTACCCTCACCCACATGAGATTGGATACACTTCCTGAGCTTCTCTCCATTGTGCAATGATCAAAATCGAGATTTGTATTTGTTACTCTGAATCCTGTGCACTTTCTCGCTATGTTTGTATAAGTACGGTGGCCCAACCTGAACATGATATACCTGCTGAGAATTTCCTCATGACTTTTACCAATCGGCTGCTGTTTATAGATCTAACTAGTTACAATGGTTAATTGGGAGATTCTGCAAGGAAGTTCCTGGTGCATATATGGACCAATTAATGCTTTATAAAGTATTGGTTTTAATTCCTTAGATTTACTAGTGGGGCCAATTTTGACTTTCAGCAGACTTTGAGCAGATGGTGGATGAAGTGATCAGACCACCACCCAATGTCATCTGTGAAAGGGTCACTTAAATCTCACTGGAGAGCTGCCCACATGTTTCTGCAATGGTAGGCAGCTCGCTGAATTGAAGGACAGGATTTCCAGCGATCTTGGTGCCTATTAAAAGAATGTGTGAGCCTCTTAAAAGTGAGTAGTCTTTTTACTCTGCTGTAATATTTGCTGTGAGTCCAAAATTTGGAGTGATAGATATCATATTCAAGAGCCCCAAGGTTTAGTGACTCAGCACTGGAGATTTTCATGGAGCAGGTGAGAGCCGACAAAGAAGTCCTCTTCCCCACTGATGTCAAGGTAGACCCTCCAGAAGATCGGCACGGAGATAGCAGAAAATAGAAATGGCAGAAGCAGCACACCTGGAATATGGGTTCAGTGCTGCAAGAGGGTCAAAGAGCTTACCCAGACAGAAAGGGTGAGAATTATGATTTGCCATCTCTGTTTTGCTGCATTAGACTTTCCGATAGCACTTCCTCCCCCTCACATTGCAAACACTTCCCTTCCCACTTTCCTTGCTTGTCCTGCAATCACATGGTGATCTTGCACCAACCCTCCTTCTCATTCTAATCTCTCTCTCACACACACACACACACCTGTTTTCCTCACAACTGCACAAACTGCATGACGCTTTTAGCTGGTAGCAACTAGAAAGCCTCTGTTGACTCCTTTCATATTTCACACAGGAGCCATTTTCTTGTACATGACCTACTCACATGCTGTTTCTCCTTCTCAGCATGCCTACTATCAGAAGATGCTCCACACATCTGCATAATACTTTACAAGAATGATACACTAACTCACTCCTACTCTTTCTGCAGGATACACTAGCACACAACAACTGGGAGAGGATCTGAGCCAAAGGAGGGTCAGCTTTCACTCAAGGAGCAACTTGACTGCAGTCAATCACACCCCATACTTAGGGGAAGCCTGCTATATTAGGAGAATCTACAGCCCCTTCCTGCTGGCTTCTGGAGTCTCTGAGGAACATGATACACTAGTTGGCTTTGGCAAAGAGGGCTTCAGTCACTGTTTGATGCAGCCATTGTCTGCAAACTGAGCAATATGACTGATAGCATCTGCTGGAACCTGGAAAGACCTTGAGGCAAAATGCACTGAGGGCTCTAGTGACTTTCACTGCTACAGGAAATGCATGGCTAGCTGTGGAAATGGGCTGCTGGTCTTGCTGCAAGTGGATGTGCATCTCCCCGATAAAGAGCAGTCTCCTCATTCAAGCAGTCCTCCTCCTTTGTGGATTCCCAACTACCCCAACTGCAGCTCCCTGTGGTTCCCCCACTTGCTGTTGCTGCTCTTCCTGCAACCAGAATGCAGCGACTGAGACAAATCCCATGTTATGAGCATCCAGAAGCTCCCTGAGCTTTTTGAAGGCTTCGTAGCAAGTTGTACCATAAATCAAATCAATGTCCATGTCTGCAAGCAATGTTTTTTTCCTCTAAACAAATGCCAATGACCTGAGTACTTGCTGAGTGCCCCTTTAAATAACACTTCAAATGACTGTTCTTGGTCTGTGCTGCTCAATACTCTGTGTGATTTCAGGCAAAAATTGGCTTCAGAGTCCGACTGACGTCACAGGATCCTGCTTTGAATACGATAATGAGCTCCCATCTAAAACAGACAGGCACTTGGGACACCCTTATAAAGGCCCTAATCAAAATGGGGGTGGGCTGATCAGGAGCGGAAATGGGAAAGTTCATACCTGGCAGAGGCTGTGAAAATCAGCCCCACCATCTATCTCGCAGTTAATACACCCAACATTTTATTGGCATGCTGTCCTTCACTGTGGGAAGCTTTCAATGTTTGGTCAAGTATTACACTAGGAATTTTTTATTGACTTCACTTAATGGTATACTCTTTATGCTGTAATCACCTTTGTTATTTTAGTGATGGTGTGTGCTACTTAATTTCTTTCAATGTTATATATCATCTGCGATTCTTCTATTCCACTGCTAATTCTTTATCTTCCTTTACTTGTCTGACTGTTATCTTTTTCTTATCATTTGGTGCCAGAGACATTCTAATATAATACTATTTATAAATATCGTGATCGTCAACAGCTCCAGCATTCTTCATTGGCCAAAGCCCTATCAGCTCATCGATTGCAGTGCTTTGTTTCCTATTAGCTGGTCAGATGGTTTCTCAACTTTGTCTGAGAGCTGGGGACAGTGAGCCAATCTGGGGAGGGATAAGAGCTGAGCAAAGTTCAATCTGTTCTACAATGTCTTTATTTTTGCTGTGACCTTTTCAGTGTATTTCTTTTGTTTCCAGGCCACCGTAGCAGAGAAAATCCAGTCAGAAGGGTCTACAAAAAAATCCAGTTCCTAATAATGATCAGTCAAAATCAATATAATTGCAAGTTAGTAATTCAGCTAAGGCTCCAGGGGTTAAAAGAATCTGTACAACTGACCCTTTTTATTAATTTCAGCTAGACCACACAGGCTGTTTTGATTCAAGTTGTATAATGTAAAGGTTTATCAGATACAAGCTCTTTTTTGAAAGCAGTGTTTGCATGGTAGATACAATTTAAACATTGGGAGCCAGTCTGTACCAGGCTGACAAAATGGACTTAATCAACATACTTCTGCTAGTGGGGGAGGGGAGACTTCCTTTAAAAGCACCATTCCTCTGCTGTATATGTCCAAGTTCAAAGTTCAAAGAACAACACCACCACTACATAAAGTATATAGAAGATCCCACATAGTATTCTGGTCACTATACTGCGGAATAGTTATGAACCAACAGTCCAGAAATTCTTTGACACCTGGTTTCCTGCTAGAACAAGAAGGAAGAGGCCAGCGAAACCCCCAGCTAATCAACAGAAACCTGGTTGTGCCATGGCTCCACTGTTTCAGGGAGGTCCCTCAATCTCTGTAAGGTGCAGAATATCTGTCCACCTTGTACAAAGCAAATTGCAATGCGGGATGTGCAGTATAAGGCTTTGAAAGGGTTAATTTTGAGAGAGTGTAAAGAATACCTCCTACCATGATGATGTAAGAGATCACATATGAGAGACACTTGAGAACAGATACAGCATGACTTTTGAAGGAGTCACACAGGATAGGTGGACTGTAAATAGTCATAATGTAATAAATTAAAGTTTAACTACTACAGATTAAGAATCTCTTTGGCTAGATTAAATAAGGTGGCAGCATAACAAACCAACATATAACATCACGTTCAGCAGTGGGATCGAAAACAACAGAAGTTCTTACTATCCTACACCCAGAAGAAAAATTTGCAGCAACTGGCCGAAAAGGTCTGACCTGGAAAAAAGCACCAAAAAACTGCAAATCTCGAGAAGAGGCTGAGAGAAGCTCCACAGAGCAGAAGCGTGGTTGCCTGCAAATCAATTCCATTGATCGGATGAGTTACAGTGCCGACAGTCGAGGAATCACATTAAAAGCCTTTGAAGGGTTTAGAGTAATTTTCTGAAGGTATCGTGCGAGAAATAAAAGGAGAAAACCCCAATCCTTTGTTCAGGCTGAATGCGAAGGTGAAGAGCAAGCATGGGAAGCCCCTGAACACAGCAGTGACACTCCATAAATTGAAGTTCTCAAAGAAAGGGGAAAACCCTAGAACAGTCTATTAAAAAAGCAGGGAACTCTCAAACAGCTGTGTCAACTCCATTAAGGTAAGCTGAATAAACAAACAAAGTGAAGTGCTCTTGCAAAGGAGAAAACCCTAAATTAGCCTATTAAAACAGCAGGGAACATTAGAGAGCATCTGCAACACTCCATTAAAGCAAGCTAGCTTGAAAAAAAGAGTTTCTTAAAGGGGAACACTAAAAAAAAAGCCTATAAAATAAAGCAACATGGATCAAAATTTGGGAATGCCGGAGAGTTTCTAAAGTCAAGAGGGACCCAATCAGTTTCAAAACTGGGTATTATGGAGAAAAAAGTTTCTCACATACAGAATTGCATCTATGTTAGACAGCCAGTCTGAATTAGAGCAAGTGAATACACTGTTATATTCAATTGGGGCTATAGCAGATGATATGATTGCCAGACAAGGTCTTAATGAGGCATCTGCCAAATTTTACGAATTTTGAAAAGCTTTTCTTATTTCAACTTGCAGAGTAATAAGATTTTAGAAAGAGCAAGATTCAACAAAACATACGAACAAACGAAGTAGGATCAGGAGTAGGCCACTCAGCCCCTCAAGCCTGCTCCGCCATTCAATAAGATGAAGGCTGATCTGATTGTAACCTCAACTCCACATTCCCGCCTACCCCAATTTCCTTGCTTATTAAGAATCTATCTACCTCTGCCTTAGAAATCTTTAAAGATTCTGCTTTCACCACCGTTTAAGGAAGAGCCTTCCAAAGACTTAGAGCCCCCTGAGAGAAAATTTTCTTCTCATCTCTGTCTTAAATGGGTGACCCCTTATTTTTAAGCAGTGACCCCTAGTTCTAGATTCTCCCACAAGGGGAAACATCCTTTCTATATCCACTCTGTCAAGACCCCTCAGAATCTTATATGTTTCAATCAAGTCATCTCTTACTCTTCGAAACTCCAGCCTAGCCTGTCCAACCTTTCCTCATAAGACAACACGCCCATTCCAGGAATTAGTCTAGTAAAGCTTCTCTGAACAGTTTCCAACGTATTTACATCCTTCCTTAAATAAGGAGACCAATACTGTACACAGTACTCCAGATGTGGTCTCACCAATACCCTGTATAACTGAAGCATAACCTCCCTACTTTTGTATTCAATTCACCTCGCAATAAATGATAACATTCGAATAGCTTTCCTAATTACTTGCCGTACCTGCGTTCTAACCTTTTGCAATTCATGCACTAGGACACCCAGATGCCTTTGCATCTCAGAGCTCCGCAATCTCTCACCATTTAGATAATATGCTTCGTTTTATTCTTCCTGCCAAAAAGGGTCCAGAAACCGGGCACTACAGTCAATGCTTTTATCAGTGACCTTTGCAGAATAGCTGAGGGATGTGACTATGAAGACCTTAAGGAAAAACTGATAAGAGATCATACTGTTGTGGGTGTTGCTGATGAATCCCTAGCAGATTATTTGCAGTCTAAAGAAGACCTCACCCTGGATAAATTTATTCAGCTGGTGAGGCAAGCTGATGTCCGAAAGAACAACAGAGCAATCCTGCAAGGTGAAGAAAGACTTTCGTTCAGGAAACCTCCTGCAACCATTCAGTTCCTTCACCAGAGGGCTGAAAAAGAGGCATCAGGAAAAAAAGGTACACTGGGGGGGCGGAGGGGAAGAAGCGAAAGATGCCATTAAATCCTGCTGGCGATGTGGCGCCAAAAGTACCCACAGACACAAACAATGTCCTGAGAATAGAGCAGAATGCTTTTATTATAGAAAATTTGGGCATTTCAGTAAAATGTGCCAAAATAAAATCTTGACTACCTTAAATTCTCAAGAAAAAGCATTTAAGAATAGAGTGGTTAATGAAATAAAAACAAGAAATGCTGGAAATACTCAGCAGGTCTGGCAGCATCTGTGGAGAGAGAAGCAGAGTTAATGTTTCAGGTCAGTGACCCTTCATCAGAACTGGCAAATGTTAGAAACGTAAAAGGTTTTAAGCAAATCAATCGGGGGTGAGGCAAGAGATAATAAAAGGCAAGGCGCTGATAGGACAGAGGGTCACAGAGAATAATTGACCAGAAGGTCATGGAGCAAAGGTAAACGTGTATGTTAATGGTGTGCTGAAAGAGAAAGTGTTAGTGCAGAGAGGGTGTTAATCGACAGAAAAATGAACAGCCCTGGCCCAAAGCACAAACATGAAAAAAAGTGGGTAGGCACATGGTAAAAAAAATGAATGATGAAACAACTGAAATAAAATAAACAAATAAAAAACAATGAATAATAAAAAAGAAAAAATAACTAAAGATAAAAAGGGGGGCCCGTCATGTTCTGAAATTATTGAACTCAATGCTCATCCCAGCAGGCTATAGCGTGCCTAATTGGTAAGTGAGATGCTGTTCCTTGAGCTTGCATTGCTGTTCACTGGAACACTGCGGCAAGCCCAGGACAGAGATGTGAGCATGAGAGCAGGGGGCGTGTGTTAAAATGGCAAGCAACCGTAAGCTTGGAGTCATGCTTTCGGGCTAAGCAGAGGTGTTCCGTAAAGCGGTCACCCAATCTGTTTTTGGTCTCCCCAATGTAGAGGAGACCACATTGTGAGCAGCAAATACAGTATACTAAATTGAAAGAAGTACAAGTAAATTGCTGCTTCACCTGAAAGGAGTTTCTGGGGCCTTGGATAGTGAGGAGAGAGGAGGTAAAAGGGCAGGTGTTACACCTCCTGCGATTGCATGGGAAGGTGCTGTGGGAAGGGGATGAGGTGTTAGGGGTAATGGAGGAGTGGACCAGGGTGTTGTGGCGGGAACAATCCCTTCGGAATGCTGACAGGGGAGGGGAAGATGCATTTGGTATTGGCATCACGCTGGATGTGGTGGAAATGGCGGGGGATGATCCTTTAGATGTGGAGGCTGGTGGGGTGGAAAGTAAGGACAATGGGAACCCTGTCACGTTTCTGGGAGGGAGGGGAAGGAGTGAGGGTAGAGGTGCGGGAAATGGGCCAGACACGGTCAAGGGCCCTGTCAACCACAGTGGGGGGTGGGGGGGAGAATCCTTGGTTGAGGAAAAAGGAAGACATATCAGAAGTGCTGTCGTGGAAAGTTGCATCATCAGAGCAGATGCGTCGGAGACGGAGAAACTGGGAGAATGGAATGGAGTCCTTACGGGAGGCAGGGTGTGAAGAAGTGTAGTCGAGGTAGCTGTGGGAGTTGGTGTGCTTATAATGAATATTAGTAGATAACCTATCCCCAGAGATGGAGACAAAGAAGTCGAGGAAGGGAAGGGAAGTGTCGGAGATAGACCATGTAAAGGTGAGATAAGGGTGGAAATTGAAAGCAAAGTTGATAAAGATTTCCAGTTCAGGGCGGGAGCAGGAAATGGCACCGATACCGTCATCGATGTACCGGAAAAAGTGTTGGGGGAGGGGGCCTGAGTAGGACGGGAACAAGGAATGTTCAACATATCCCACAAAAAGACAGGCATAACTAGGACCCATGCAGGTACCCATAGCAACACATTTTACTTGAAGGCAGTGAATGGAGTTGAAGGAGTAGTTGTTCAATGTGAGAACAAGTTCAGCCAGGCGGAGGAGGGTGGTGATAGATGGGGACTGGTTGGGCCTCTGTTCAAGGAAGAAGTGGAGAGCCCTCAAACTGTCCTGGTGGGGGATGGAGGTGTAGAGAGATTGGACGTCCATAGTGAAGAGGAGGCAGTTGGGGCCAGGAAACTGGAAATTGTCAAAATGACAGTAGGGCGTCAGAAGAGTCACAGATATAGGATGGGAAGACACTGGACCAGGGGAGAAAAGATAGAGTCAGGATCGGAAGAAGTAAGTATAGTAGGGCAGGAACAGGCTGAGACAATGGGTCTGCCAGGACAGTCCTGTTTGTGGATTTTAGGAAGGAGGTAGAAGCGGGCTGTCTGGGGTTGTGGGAGTGGTTCATGAAGTTGGGCAACCTTTTGCAGCAGAGCAATCGGAACATTTTCTTGGTGAGATCAATGATCCGAATCAGGCAATTTGGTCTGCAGACATAAATGTCAATGGGCATATCACTAATTTCAAACTGGACACCGGAGTAAGTGTAACGGCCTTATCAGATAAAAAGCCGTGGCTATCCTCACTTTCTGCAACCAAGGGAAACTCAGTTACAAGGCCCAATAGGGGTTGAACGTGAAGTAAAGGGGAAATTACAGGTAACACTTCAGTACAAGGGAAAGCAGATATTAGAAACATTGTACGTCCTAAGAAATCAGAAGTTCTCACTCTTATGTAGAGGAGTTTGTTCATCTTATAGAGAAAGTAGAAGTAGTTAAACAACAAGAATCCAGGAGTCACTTTCAAGAGGAATTCCTGAAATTGTTCACATTTCTACAGAGACTGAGTTGGGACAGAGAGAGAACCCCCTACCCCGACCTGAGAACCGTGGAGAGTCCGGACTCCGCCAGAGAGCCCGGCCAACGGAGAACCCGCACAACACAGCACAGACCGCCATGCCGCCAAAAGATGACCAGAGCAAGAAAGAGAAATGCAGCAAGTTCCTGCAGGAGTTCTTCACGGACAGAAAATTTGGGAAGAAGTGACTCCAACAAATTCGTCAGGCACCAAGGCAAGGTGAAGAATGCATCTATGTCTGTTGGACATGCACCTGAAGTACTGTAACCTGCGTGGGTATGGACCAGGTGCTGGAAAGTGGGATTAGATTGGGTGGCTAGTTTTTTCAGCTGGGACGGACATGATGGTCAGAAAGGCCTCCTTCTGTGCTGTAATTTTTCTATGGTTCTATGGTTCTAAATTGCGAGCAAGGTTGGCCACAAGATTTCCAAGGGTAAGAAGATGAAAATCTTCTTCGAATACAGAAGGCACTTTACCATAGTGGATGATCTGCTGGTATATGATGAGAGACTGGTGATTCCAGAGTTACTCAGATAGGTATCTTGGATAAAATACACCAGGGTCATAAGCGCATAACTAAATGTAGAGCACGGGCTTAAGCCATGTAGTGTAGTGGCCAAGAATCTCGAAGGATATTGAAGAACTGATTTCAAATTGTGACGTACATGCAGTTCACACACAGGATAAGAGAGAACCTCTAATTTCAACCCAATTCCCAACTAGACAGTGGGAACGGTTGGTGATGGATTTATTCATCTTTGACGGAAGATCCAATCTAATTATAGTCGATTACTTCTGCAGATAGATTAAGGTTAAACGGATGTACACAACAACAACTGAAGCAGTCATCAGAGTTTTACAAGAGGTTTTCACAATACATGGTGATCAGATAGTATCTGATAAAGGACCAATATTTGCAAATGATTACCCCCTGCACTTTATGGAAAAATGTGGATTTGTTCATCTAACCAGTTCTCCCAGGTATCCACAATCAAATGGAGAAGCTGAGTGAGCAGTCAGAACCATTAAAATAATGTTGAAGAAAAATCAAGATTTCCAATTCATACTTCTGATCTACAGAAATGCTCTATTATTATGCGGATTAGCACCATCCGAACACTTAATGGAAAGAAAACTTTGAACACTGCTTCCAATTCTACCCAAGAAATTACTTCCAGGGTTACAAAGCAAGGATTATCAGAAAGTACAAGACAAAGAAAAGTCTTATTGAAAGAAACAAGCCCATAATTATAACAGGAAATACCGTACCAGAAACCTACCGAAGTTGTCAGAAGGTCAAAAGGCATGGGTATGAGACCAAAACAGAGGAGTAATTCTCCAGAAAGAGACAAATCAACAGTGATCTAAGAACTCTAGCAGGTGCTAAAAGAAGAAATAGAAGGAATCTTATTCCTTTACAACAAAGACATCAATCAGTCATATATTTAAACAAATCAGATGTTGAACTGGAAATTCAGAAAGCACCGAATACTATAAACCTTAATGAAGGCTGTCCAGGTCAAGAGATGAGAGATCAGAGAAAGACTACCAATCTACTACACCTGATGACAATAAGATCAGGGAGAGTTGTGAAGCCTCCTGACAGATTGAATCTATGAAGTCAGAGACTTGGGAGGAGATGGGGTAGTAAGTAAATAAAAAAGTGTATGTATGTAAATATATATTTGGATAAAGACTTGGGGGGAGATGTAGTATAAAGGGTCTGAAAGAGTTAATCTTGAGAGAGTGTAAAGAAATACTTCTCGCCATGATGATGTAAAAGATCACATGTGAGAGACACTCAAGAACTGATGCAGCTTTTGGAGGAGTCACACAGGCTAGGTGGACTGTAAATAGTTATAATGCAATAAAGATTAATATTTAACAATACAGACTAAGGATCTCTCTGGCTAGATTAAATAAGGTGGCAGCATACCAAACCAACATATAACAGGGTGGGGTGGGGGTGTTCCTCAGGCTCACTTGAGGGCCAGCATTGCCGTGGCAGAAGGTATGCTGAGTGAGTGGAGGTGTTCTGGATTCCACAAGGGCATATGCTAGCCCACTGATGGGAGTCCAGGGCCTGACAAGCAGGTTGGACTCTCAGAGTCTCAACATGTGGGGATAGGATGGGAAAGTGGAGTTGATGTAGAAGTTCAACCATGATCTTACTGAATGGTGGAGCAGGCTCTAGGGGCCATATGGCCTACTCTTGCTCCTATTTCCGATGTAAACAGCAAGAGAACGCGGCGGATTCCCAAGGTTGGGTGGAGAAGGACAACACCCCTGGTTAGGCAGCTGCTGCAGTTTCTGGCTGGATGGAGTCAGTGGGCACCAGAGATCTGCCCAAAGTGGCGCTTGAGCTTATTAACCCCATGTTAATATGGTAGGCTCAGCATTGGAGGGCACCATCAATCACAATCCTGACATAACAACAAGGATTGTGACCTAAGGAAATCTGGGACCATTAGAAAGAGCCAAAAGAGGAGAAATAAGGATACTTCAGGGTCTTAGGTCATTGGAAAGGGCGAAATAAGGTCTGGGCCGATTTTCCACTATATTGCACCCGGGAAATTCTTATTTCTCAAGGGAAAAGGGGGCAGAAACCCTTGACATCAGGGGCTGAATTTTCCTGCTGGTGGTGGGAAAGAAGTCGGGACTGTTTCCGGTCCCCAAACCCAATTTGGGGGGGAGCAATCACTCCTTGGGGTTTTCATGGGGGTGTTCCCTTAATTGGCATGGAGACAGGTTCTGTCCAATAAAGGGCAGTGGGTGGGCTTTCGAAGCTGGAGGGGCCAATCAGGCCTTCAAACCTGGATCTGCAGGCTGTAATTGAAGGTAAGAAAGAGGGCCCATCAACATGGAGGTGCCCTCTCTCCAACTTTTAAAAACATCTTTAAGTAAAAGAAGTGATACAGCAGCCAGGCCACCAGTTTTTGTGGGAGGTGGGTGGTGGGAATCCCTCCACAGTGTGGCCTGTGGCTGCTCTTACACCCAGGCAGGCAGGGAGGGCATCTAGGCCTGCTGGGAGCACTGGACCCCAGTCTGCTGCTTAATTAGCCCTTAACATCTTATTAGGCTACCGGCCCTGTGTGAGTGGGTAGCCCTGCTGGCACTGAACCTCCATACGCAAAATGGCCAGTTAACGGCACTGGGAAATTGAGATGCCAGCCAGTGCCGGTATGTTCGGGCCCCATCTGCCTCCATTCCCGCCCCTAGCGAGCCCAGAAATTCAGCCCCAGATTTCTGTTCCCTTTGTGTTGCCCTTGGTTTCTGGAACCTCCCTTAAAGAGAAGTAGAGCATCTGCACCTATAACAGTGGCAATCAAACCTTTGCTCTGGTAATGAGGGAAAATTCGGCTGTTTGCCCACAAAAAACCTCTTTAAGTTCACTGGCAGTGTGAAGAGAAGAAGGGGAGGAGGCAAAAAGACTGGTAAAATCTATTTGTTCCACAGCCATCCCGTGAACATAAGGATAGCAGCCAGGTGGCCCTCTAACTGTAGTGGCTGTATTTCTGACCCCTCTTTCTAGGTACAAGCTCCATCATGGAGTGGGCCTGTGTCAAGGTTATGTCAGATGTAGGATAATGAATTGAACCCGAAGAAAAGAGAAAGAACTTGCATTTATATTGTGCCTTTCACAACCGCAGGACATCCTGAAGTGCTTCACAGCCAATTAAGTACTTTTTTACAGGGGAGGCGGTGGCGTAGTGGTATTGTCACTGGACTAGTAACCCAGAGGCCCAGGGTATTGCTCTGAGGACATGGGTTCAAATCCCACCACAGCAGAAGGTGGAATTTGAATTCAATTAATAAATCTGGAATTAAAAAAAGCTAGTCTAATGAAACCTTATGCGCAGACTGGGTGACCGCTTTGCGGAACATCTCCGCTCAGTCTGCAAGCAGGACCCTGAGCTTCCGGTTGCTTGCCATTTCAACACTCGCCCCTGCTCTCATGCTCACATCTCTGTCCTGGGATTGCTGCAGTGTTCCAGTGAACATCAACGCAAGCTCGAGGAACAGCATCTCATCTACCGATTAGGCACACTACAGCCTGCCGGACTGAACATTGAGTTCAATAATTTCAGAGCATGACAGCCCCCCACTTTACTTTCATTTTTAGTCATTTTTAGTTATTTTTTCTTCCTTTTTTTTACATTCCTTTTTACATTTTTTACAATCTTTTTTTGCATTTATTTCATTTCATCTTAGTTTGTTCAGTTTGCTTACCCACTGTTTTTTTCAGGTTGTTTTTCTTCAGGTTTGCACTTGCTGCTGTTCAATATTCAGTATATTCACACCTAATCTGTACTAATGCTTTGTCTTTCAACACACCATGAACATATTGTTTGCCTTTGCTCCGTGACCTTTTGGTCAGCTATGTGGCCTGGTCCAATCTGCACCTTCTCCTTTGTTATCTCTTGCCCAACCCCCACCTCACTTGTTTATTATCTGTGACTTTTCTAATATTTGTCAGTTCCGAAGAAGGGTCGCTGACCCGAAACGTTAACTCTGCTTCTCTTTCCACAGATGCTGCCAGACCTGCTGAGTGATTCCAGCATTTCTTGTTGTTGTTAATGAAACCTTTGTTGATTGCTGTAAAAACCCATCTGATTCACTAATGTCCTTTAGGGAAGGAAATCTGCTGTCCTTAACTGGTCTGGCCTACATGTTACTCCAGACCCACAGCAATGTGGTTGACTCTTACATGCCCTCTGAAATGGCCCAGCAAGCCACTCAGTTGTATCTAACCACTACAAAGACAATAAAAAGGAATGAAACCGGATGGACCACCCAGCATCGACACAGCCACCAGAAACGGCAACGGCAAACCCAGCCCTGTCGACCCTGCAAAGTCCTCCTTACTAACATCTGGGGACTTGTGCCAAAGTTGGGAGAGCTGTCCCACAGACTAGTCAAGCAACAGCCTGACATAGTCATACTCACAGAATCATACCTTTCAGACAATGTCCCAGACACTGCAATCACCATCCCCGGGTATGTCCTGTCCCACCGGCAGGACGGACCCACCAGGGGTGGTGGCACCGTGGTATACAGTAGGGAGGGAGTTGCCCTGGGAGTCCTCAACATCGCCTCTGGACCCCATGAAGTCTCATGGCATCAGATCAAACATGGACAAGGAAACCTCCTGCTGATTACCACCTACCGCCCTCCCTCAGCTGATGAGTCAGTACTCCTCCATGTTGAACAGCACTTGGAGGAAGCACAGAGGGTGGCGAGGGCACAAAATGTACTCTGGGTGGGGGACTTCAATGTCCATCACCAAGAGTGGCTTGGTAGCAACACTACTGGCCGAGTCCTAAAGGACATATCTGCTAGACTGGGTATGCGGGAGGTGGTGAGGGAACCAACAAGAGGGGAAAACATACTTGACCTCGTCCTCACCAATCTGCCTGCTACAGATGCATCTGTCCATGATAGTACTGGTCGGAGTGACCACCGCACAATCCTTGTGGAGACGAAGTTCTGCCTTCACATTGAAGATACATTCCATCATGTTGTGCGGCACTACCACCGTGCTAAATGGGACAGATTTCGAACAGATCTAGCAATGCAAAACTGGGCATCTATGAGGCGCTGTGGGCCATCAGCAGCAGCAGAATTGTACTCAACCACAATCTGGAACCTCATGGCCCGGCATATCCCCCACTCTGCCATTACCATCAAGCCAGGAGACCAACCCTGGTTCAATGAAGAGTGCAGGAGGGCATGCCAGGAGCAGCACCAGGCATACCTGAAAATGAGGTGGCAACCTGGTGAAGCTACAACACAGAACTATCTGCGTGCCAAACTGCGTAAGCAGCATGCGATAGACAGAGCTAAGCGATCCCATAACCAACGGGTTAGATCTAAGCTCTGCAGTCCTGCCACATCCAGCCGTGAATGGTGGTGGACAATTAAACAACTAACTGGAGGAGGTGGCTCCACAAATATCCCCAACCTCAATGATGGGGGAGCCCAGCACATCAGTGCGAAAGATAAGGCTGAAGCATTTGCACCATTCTTCAGCCAGAAGTGCCGAGTTGATGATCCATCTCGGCCTCCTCCTGAAGTCCCCAGCATCACAGATGCCAGACTTCTGCCAATTTGATTCACTCTGCGTGATATCAAGAAACGACTGAAGGCACTGGATACTGCAAAAGCTATGGGCCCTGACAATATTCCGGCAATAGTACTGAAGACCTGTGCTCCAGAACCTGTTGCACCCCTAGCCAAGCTGTTCCAGTACAGCTACAACACTGGCATCTACCCTGCAATGTGGAAAATTGCCCAGATATGTCCTGTACACAAAAAGCAGGACAAGTCCAACCCGGCCAATTACCACCCCATCAGCCTACTCTCAATCATCAGTAAAGTGATGGAAGGTGTCATCAACAGTGCTATCAAACGGCACTTGCTTAGCAATAACCTGCTCAGTGACGCTCAGTTTGGGTTCCGCCAAGGCCATTCAGCTCCTGACCTCATTACAGCCTTGGTTCAAACATGGACAAAAGAGCTGAACTCAAGAGGTGAGGTGAGAGTGAATGCCCTTGACATCAAGGCAGCATTTCACCGAGTATGGCATCAAGGAGCCCGAGCAAAACTGAGGTCAATGGGAATCAGGGGGAAAACCCTCCGCTGGCTGGAGTCATACCTAGCACAAAGGAAGATGGTTGTGGTTGTTGGAGGTCAATCATCTGAGCTCCAGGATATCACTGCAGGAGTTCCTCAGGGTAGTGTCCTAGGCCCAACCATCTTCAGCTGCTTCATCAATGATCTTCCTTCAATCATAAAGTCAGAAGTGGGGATGTTCGCTGATGATTGCACAATGTTCAGCACTATTCGTGACTCCTCAGATACTGAAGCAGTCCGTGTAGAAATGTAGAAAAGACCTGGACAATATACAGCTTGGGCTGATAAGTGGCAAGTAACATTCGCACCACACAAGTGCCAGGCAATGACCATCTCCAACAAGAGAGAATCTAACCATCTCCCCTTGACATTCAACGGCATTACCATCGCTGAATCCCCCACTATCAACATCCTAGGGGCTACCATTGACCAGAAACTGAACTGGAGTAGCCATATAAATACCGTGACTACAAGAGCAGGTCAGAGGCTAGGATTCCTGCAGCGAGTAACTCACATCCTGACTCCCGAAAGCCTGTTCACCATCTACAAGACACAAGTCAGGAGTGTGATGGAATGCTCTCCACTTGCCTGGATTGGTGCAGCTCCAACAACACTCAAGAAGCTCAACACAACCCAGGACAAAGCAGCTTGATTGACACCCCATCTACAAATATTCACTCCCTCCACCACCGACGCACAGTGGCAGCACTGTGTACCATCTAGAAGATGTACTGCAGCAATGCACCAAGGCTCCTTAGACAGCACCGTCCAAACCTGCGACCTCTACCAACTAGAAGGACAAGGGCAGCAAATGCATGGGAACACCACCACCTGCAAATTCCCCTCCAAGTCACACACCATCCTGACTTGGAACTATATCGCCGTTCCTTCACTGTCGCTGGGTCAAAATCCTGGAACTCCCTTCCTAACAGCACTGTGTGTATACCTACCCCAAATGGACTGCAGCAGTTCAAGAAGGCAGCTCACCACCACCTTCTCAAGGGCAATTAGGGATGGGCAATAAATGCTGGCCTGGCCAGTGACGCCCACATCCCATGAATGAATAAAAAAAAGGTACTTTTTTTGAAGTGTATTCACTGTTGTAATGTCGGAAATTCAGCATTCAATTTGCACACAGCAAGGTCCCACTAACAGCAATGTGATAATGACCAGCTAAGCTGATTTCTGCTGAAATTGGCTGAGGGTTAAATATTAGTCAATAACAGCCCTGCTCTGTTTCAAATAGTGCCATGGGACCTTTTATGTCCACATGAGAAGGCAGACAGGGCCTCAGTTTAATGAAGAATTTCCCTGCTCTATCCAGAAATAGAGGTGAATTCAGGTCATTGCATGTACAGCGTGGGCTTTGCTTTCCTGTTTTCCAAGCACAGGAGGGACAGGAAAATCAGATCCTCTATCTGTTCTGTTAGAAAAAGGCTACTCTTTTTTTCCAAATTAGGAAGTGCGTTTTAGCAGATTATTCTGCTGTGGGAGAATCTGAACCAAGCACAATCCCATCTTCGTTTGACATCAACACATATCTACTTTCTCAAGACTGTATGCAAATGAGTAATTCATATCTAGTTCAATACCAGTAATATGGGACAACTAACAAAAGCATTCCCATATAAACATTGAATACGTCGGATTGAACACCCCATCCCTCAAGAATGTGTAAACTCTAATTACAAACCACTGACCACCTCCAGGCGCGTATCCATTGTCTCTCGAGATAAGGAGGCCCAAAAGAAGAAGTATTCATAATTTGTGTATAACTCTGACTTTACAAGGACAATTTGCATTGAAGATTGGAACAGATGTGAAAACATCTGCAGTAATGCATAGGTAAAAATTATGCAAAAAAATACAGGTGTATATTTGTTCCTTTAACATCCGCCATGCACCAAATCACTTCTAGTGATGATGCTCCCAGGTCTCTGCCACAGTGTATCTAGCTACAAGAAAAATTGGGAAAAATGGCTCAGTGTGATGGGCCATTGATTTTCCATCCAACACCATGAGGTGTTCCTGGCCTCTATGATTCCCATAGCTAGCTATTTGTTATTGGAAACTAAATGTGTGGGATAACAGGGAGATGAAGACAGATCCTTGCACTGTGTGTGTGTGAGGGAACTAGTACTCAAACAATAATATATTTCCAATTACATAATTTCTAGTTAGTCCAAATATTTTGAATTTGAACTGGAACTTTGTTGCTGCACCCTGAAAGGAACTCTTTGGTCTTGGGTCATTAGTTATACATGATAACTTTGGCAGCTAACAATTAGTTTCAAAGGGAAGGTGACTCACCAAACAGAAGCAGATCTGGGCCGTCCTGACCAATACCTTGGATTGGTGAAAAGGCAATGTACATGAATTTGTCACTGAGAGTTATAGCAGAGTTGTGCAATCATAAAGGATTTATGCCAGATGGAATTTGCAAAAGGCTTATGACAGACTTGAACTAGTAAACATTTCTTGAGATTGCACTGGAGTTTCTATTCTCATTCCTATGCATTTGACTGATAGAAATAATTACTCTAAATATTGCCTGTCGAGAAAGATCACACCGAGTGTGAAAGGTCTCACTTAATGTGGAGCGTCGAAAGCTTGCTAATATTAAATGTAGCTGGCTCTTCATGTTCTGCAGTTTACTTGTTTCCACCTTTTATTTACAAAACGCAGCAGTGAAACGGAACCACAAGGGTGCAGAGATGTCTACCATCCAAGGATTCATAGACTCAGTTGAAAGATTTTAAAATTCTAACTTCATAATACTTTAATTTTTCAAATCATGATAAAACAGTCTGGATGTTTAGCATTGAATTTTATCTGTACTCATTTTGCATCTATGTATAGTTAAGTTTTTGTTAAAAAAAACTTGTAGTTTTAGCCTGAATGATATGGTCTGAAAGCATGATATGTTTCCACCTATCAGAGAGAACAGGATTGCATAATGAGCCAGCCATGAATCACAGGTGTGAAGTACCCCAATAAAAGAATAATTTTTAATCTTGAGGCATGTAACAGTCTGATATGAAATGGAATATTAACCTTTTGAATATCTTTTGCACTTTTATAAACTGTCAAAAACGATTTTTCTTTGCACTGTTTAGTAAGATTGTAAATTTCCGATCATAGTGAGTAAAGACCTGATTATGGAAAATGCAAACCACCGCAAACAGAAATGAGTATGGTGAGTAACAAATGTTTTGAAAGTGCTTCCATTTTAAAATAATTTTTTTTTGAGGACTCGTGTTAAAACTGAAAATATTCCATGGATTTGTTTTTTTTTACCAAGTTCACTGAAAGGACACGTGAGATGTTGTTTGAAAAAACACCTGTGCTGGAAGTCATGTGCTTTGAACTCAGTAAACAACAGAAATCTTGGTGACCTGGGGAAAAATGGTTTTAGAGAAGCCATATGTCAAGGTTTATGGATGTCAGGAGGGCGACTCTCTGTTTGGGGTTTGGACATTGTTTTCAGTTTTAGTTGGGTGTGAACTGTTTAAATATAGTGGATGTTTTCCTGCCAAGGAAAAATAAACCACCCAGCTCACCTCTTTCTCTACCTCTTTGAAGAAGTTCTGCAAAGATCCAGTGTGAGAGATCTAAAGTCACTGGTACTGCATCACTCCTGAGAAGCTGGAAAAAAAATCCTGTGATTCAAGTGTGTGCTGGCGGAAAACCCTGATGCCACATTTCTCCTAGAAAGCCTACTAGAATAACTATTGACATCTCCAGAATGGACTACTTCTGAAACGATCCCAGTGACCCATCTCCGTATACCTGGACATCAGACCAAAAAAGGGACAACTGACATCCTTCTATATCTTCTCTTTTTTCATCAAGAATTAGCAAGTATTTGGACAAAGTAGTTTTTTTTGTCTTTTTTTTGTAACAGACCTCTCCAGAGAGAATTTCTGAATTTTTTTCCAGTGTGAGTGTAATTGGGAAATTTAAAAAGGGAACTTTCATATTTCAGTTTGTGTGTTAATGCTTTGTTCCATTACGGGTTAAGTCTTGTTTCATAATACACTGATAATTTTGTTGCTTATTAAAGAAACCTGGTTGGTGTATTTTATTCTGGGATACAAAATAGAGTATATGATTGGCTGTATCGGTAACCAGGTAAATATTTAAATATATGTTGTGACCTGTGGAGAAGTGGAACTAGAAAAGACAGTGCACTCCTTCTGCCTCAGTCGTAACACAAAGAAGAATGAACTTGCATTTCTACAAGCCCTTCTTGTTCTTAGGAAGTTCAAAAGAGCTTCACATCCAGTTATTACTTTTGAAATATAGGGCAGGACTTTTAGGCTCCAAAGGGGGCCAATTCAGAGGCCAGTGGGCACAAAATTTTGCATTGTCAGCTGGCATGCCAGTTTGCCCGCATCATTCCGCCCCTGAGCTATTTTCCTGGAGGTGGAATCGGACTCGACAAGGCAGATAAAGGCCTAATAAGGCCTATTGTCAGAGGCCAACTAGAATTTCCAGTTGACCTCACCACCGCTCCCCCCACCCCCCCCACACCCCCGAGGCTTCAAGGATTAGGCCAGCTACCCGGAGGTGGCCTCCCGGCAACAGACCAGGTGCCCAGTGCTCCACGATGTCTTTGAGGACCTCCTCATCAGCCTGGCTTCCGCTGCTGCTGCAGGCTGGTCTACAATGAAGGCCCGACTGCTGAAGACATTTTTAAATTTAAAAGTGCAAAATGTTGGAGAAAGGGTGCCTCAAAATGGAGGTGACCTCTCTCTCACTTACTTGAACTGCAAGCTGCTGCTCCTTCAGTGCTGATGGACCTCCTATTGGCCCTCCAGCTTTATCAGCCCTCCCACCATCCTTAATTGGATGGTGAACCCACCCTCTCTTCACTAATTGGCCAAATCGGGGAAAAATCACTGCTGGGTGACTGTTTCCCACACAATGCAGGGTTATGACTCCCATTTGACCCTGATGTCAGGGTCCCAATCCAAAGGGAAAAATCCTGCCCTTAGTCTCTTCTCATGCATGGAAGGAGCAGTGATGAAATAAATGATGAAATTGAAGAATATATGAAGTAAAAAAGTCAACTATTAATCAAAACCGCAAGAACATAGACACTTGTATCACAGTCAAAATGGAGCAGCAGTCATGTGACCCCTCCTCTCCGGGAAATCAACAAACCTATCTACAAGGATGGAACTTGTTAAGCTCGTCTGAAATAGCTCTGGGAGAATCCCTTTGAAATTGAAAAGAGTACGATTGCATTAATGATTGTTAGCGACATGAATGACCTAACAAAGGATTCTGAAGTCAGACAGACTCACAGCTCAAACCAAAACTGAATAGGTGTGAAATAGCATTGTGTTAACAGAATGATCCCCATTGAGACATTAATTGATAGCCATGGTTTCCACATCCTGGTCCATTGTGTGATCACACTAGGGAGTGGGCCATGTATCTCCCAGCAGAAACTCTAATGCGATGAATTTTTACCTTAAGAAGGTAACCCTCTGGAGAGAGAGGAGGGGATCAAGCCAACACTTTCAGAAAGCAGTTCAACCGTGGACTGTGAAAGAGATCCAGCCAAGCAAGGAAGAAGCCCTGCTGCTAATTCTACATTTCAACTTGCTGCAGCAGAGAACCCTCACCTCCAGTCTGAAGTTTTAACCACCAGAAAATCTACAACACCTCAACAAGTTCAAGACTGCAAACACCCAGGCCTGCACCTTTAAAAGCGGCTGTCCTCCTGAGAAAATTCAACAGGTGTACCGTAAACCACGAACACCTACCTCAATTTGAACTTTAAACTGCTCAACCTTTTTCTCTCTATCTATCTATCTATTCTTGCATGGGTGAGTGAATGTGTGCGTGGGTGACGTTGCGACTATATTGGGAATTGTGTAAAAATAAATAGTTTTTTTTTTAACCTGTGAGAAAACCTGTCATTTGTCTGTTTATTAGACCCTAAAAACACTCAGGGACTAACTTATGATTTTTAACAAAACACCATTGCGGTCAGTTGGGAGGTGAACAGTGGGAACCACCCACACCCCTTTCTATCTGTCTGTTTGACACTGATGTTGCATAGTTAAAGACTACAGCTATCTGCACAGAGAACGATGTTAGTTGAAGGATAAAAGTTGTCCATAACAAACTTTGTGTTCTTCTTTGAATGACACTATAGGATCTTTTTATGTCCACCTGAACACCGGGACCAGATTTTGGTTTAATGCCTTATCCAAAAGACGACACCTCGACAGTTCAGCAGTCCTTAGTACTGCACTGAAGTGTCAACCTAGCTCATCTGCTCAAATTCCTGTAGTGTGATTTCAATCCATTACCTACCTGACTCAGAGCGATAATGACACACTTTTTGTTTTGTCTGTCCTGTCCCAAAAGTGACCTATCATTTTAATTCTCTTTCCTTCCAGGCTGCTCTGCTAATGTAACTACTACTTGCAAACCCAGAGAAGTTCCTCTTACAGCAATTCGATCAGACTGTGGACCAACTTGGAGACTAATAACTTTTTGTTAAAACATGTAAACCTGATAGTTACTCTCAAGAAAACACAGTGGAAATCTGATAATAATTAGAGGCTTCCTGTCTGCTTTTAAGATTCAATTGAAAAAAATTCAAATTAGAATGAGGAAAAACATTCTCTCTTGTTCAGCCTCCTCCTCCCTCTTTTCCTTCCTCATATCTGTCTGCCTGTCTCACTCTCAGATAGCAGAAATTAGAAGGTTTATATTTTCTGTACACATAATACAAGTTATAATTTAAGACTTTAAAAAAAATGAACTAAATTGTTTTTTCAATGAAGTCAAATTAGGATGAGAAAAGACACTCTGGGCATGGCACTATGGAGACCTTGCACTGCTCTACATGCTTGCTCCGTGCCACTGGCAGCTTCTTGCATGGTGTTGCTGAATAAGAAGGGTGTACACAGGGCTGTCCCACGTGTGCACCAGAAGACCTTGAACCAGCTGATGTGACACTAAGATTCCAAATTTGATCAACAAATGTGCAGGCAGCCTCTTCGTTATTCACTTGGTAAACAAGTGTGAAGCTGCAAGATGGGCCCTGTCTTGACATTGTCTAAAGAGCCAGGCACCCTACTTACAGGTAAGGTAATGTTTTGGAATATTTACCATTACGAAGTGTCTGGAAGTAATCTGGAGTGTTCATTGGAAGTGTCTTGTTGAGTTCCCGCATTTGCTAGAGAGTGTTGCTGCATCCTCACAGGAGGGAACCAGAGGAGTAGGTGACCTGTCTACACAAAGGATGCAACAGGTATTGGGGCAGTAGCAGCAGTGCCTCCTGGTCTGCTGCACGATGGAGATGGAGCAGAGGCTGCAGAGAGGGCAAGCTCTGCACCACCCCTCTGTCAAGTTGGAGCCGGTCTCCTCCTTGCTCCTTGACAGTAACAGGAGGCTGTTTGGCAGGCCAGCCAATGCACCCAGCATCTGTGTATGCATGCCCATTCAGCATTTTCCTATATGCTGCCACATCGAGGTCCTCATCGGAGTCCTCTGCAGCAGAACTCAACTGTGACCTCTAAAATAAAAGCAAAATACTGCAGATGCTGCTGCCATACCTGCTGAGTATTTCCAGCATTTCTTATTTTATTTCAACCGTGACCTCAACCTCCAATGAGCTGACAAATGAACCATCCTTTACGCTTGGCCAGGATACAGTCCCTTCGTGCCTGGATCACTCACCATGTGCTGATTCCAACTCTTATACTAGCCTCCAAGGTACATGACATGCCAGTATCTAAGCTGGTGGCTGTGAGTGTCAGGTCAAGTGAGAGTCTCTTCATCAGTACTGTGCTGTTCTTCTCTTTCCTCCTCCTGGGGCGCCTGTGGCTGGGCAAGCAGCAGTTCTTGGGTATTTGAAAGCAGGAACTCAGAAGATTGTGAGAAGAAAAGAGGTTGGGGTGGGAAGCAAAAGGTCCATGGTCACCCCATCTGCAGCTTGCTCATCATACCAGATAGCAGGATGAGGTGAGCTGGGAGTGGAAAAGGGGCATTAGGCAGGAACATGCCGTCATCCTCATTAATGTTCTCAGTGATGCCGGATGCGACGGGCTCTGTTGCAGTCAGCCCCATGATGCAGAGCATCATCTTCTCTGTAAGGCTCAGGAGATACAGGAATCTTTGTTTCCTCCTCGTTCTGCTCTACTTCTTCCTGTTTTGTGCCACCTTGTCCTGCTAGGAAGAGGGCAAATTGTCAGTGGTTGTGTTGCACCATTTGGGTGATGTGCCTGCCAAAGCTGAATAGCTAGAGGTATGTGAAGGCAGCGAGAGGTGGATGTGAGGCTGGCAGCACTGGTAGGTGTGTAAGGGTGAGTTGGAGTATCTTCATGTTAGGCGTGAGTCCCGAGTGTCGGCAAGTACTGCTGAGTAAGCGATGGTGCATTGAGCAGGGTGAGAGGCTGGTGTTGTAGTGGGTAGAAGTTGTCATGTGACAATGCATTCACTGGTGTTGACCACCTGAGTGAGGTCATTATACTTCCTGTGGCACTACTGCCAGGTCCTTGGGTCCAGTGTCTGGGAGTAGACCTTCCTAGTCACTTTCTCCCACTCCCTTCTGAGGGTGGTCCTTGAGGGCCTCCTGCCCCTCGCGGAACCATTGCATCTCTCCTCTTGCCCACCTGTACCACTAATGCCTCTAGTGCCACATCCGCCACTTTGGAACCCTCTCTCTGTCCTGCTGCTCACTTTACAATAATTTACATTGTAGCAATATTTTTGTGCAACTTCTCTTTAAAGTACAGCCCACCTTTAAAAAGAGCAGGCTGGCCGTACCACGTGGTCCGTAAACAATGCTGCTGGCACCCATTGCTGAGCGCAGAGCCTCCAGGCATCTTGAAGCTGCAGACAGAAGTGCAGGACCTGCTCGGTCAGACGCTACAATTACATAGGTGAAGTGGGTAGACCAAATGTGTGTGCCCACCTCAATCTGCCTGGATGCAGGCAGTTCAGGAATCATGATCCCCGCACCCAAAAATCGAGGCTATCTGATTTCTAGCTCTCTCTCTCTCTCTTTCTCTGTCTCTCTCTGTACTTAGTGACCCTGAAAGCCTGTGGGAGTTCTAACTGTATATCAAAACTCTGGCAAAAGACTGGCATAAACCTCATAGAAATTCAGGACTGCTATGTTTTCCGTAATTTATGGAATAAAAAGTAATTAATCAGGCATTCTCTTACATGCAGACACCATCTCTGTTTTTCTTTAAAAACACTCAAATAAACATAACCTGAAACAAGTTTTTGAAATTTGTCACAGATTTTATTTCAAATATCTTTGAAAAACAAGTTAAAGACAAAGTGCCAGTCATTCAGCTGACCACTGTAAATCGCGGCACATAAGCCAACCCGACATATAAGATGACCCCATTTTTCTGGCCCCAAAAATTATGTTTTTGCAAACACAAGTCAATCCTCCCTTTTCAGCCAAGGCAGGCTATACTCACATTAGTAGACAGCCTCAATTTTTCTCCCCACAAACACATGTTTTACTTTACTTACAACTGGGTTCAAGGGATCAAGCAGGCGATGCAGGCTGTGTTGCAAAGATTAAGGGAGTTTAAGACATGCCCACACACAGCAGACCCCGCATGGCGAACGACAAAGAGAAATGGGCCCTCCAGAAAAACGAATGAAGTATGAAGCTGGTTTCAAGCTAAAAGTCGTAACATTTGCTAACTCGTGAAATAACTGTGCTGCAGCGAGGGAATTCAGTGTTAGTGAAAAACTGGTGCAAAATGAAAGAAGGAGGAATCCGCCCTGAAGAAAATGCCCAAGACCAAATGTGTCCTGAAAACAGGGGTCAGTCGCTGGCCTGATTTTAAGATGCATGTATCAGAATGGGTCCTCAAAAATCGTCAGAATGGTTACATCATCACTAGAAATGCAATGTGTATATATGCACTTAAATGGGCCAAATCAAACCCTGTGTCCAGCAAAGATTTCAGAGCAACAGCTAGTTGGTTTCGTTGCTTAATGGAATGAAAATGTCAAGTGCTGTGGCAGAAGACCAAGATTGCACAGACACTGCCAAAAGGCCTCGATGCCAAAATTACCAGTTGCCAGTGATTCATCATCAGAAATGAGTACCCATTATGCCACATTGGCAACATGGATGAAATGCCCATTAATTTCAATATGCCCAGCAACTGGACTATGGAGTGGAAAGGTTCAGAAACAATTCTAGTGAAAACTACAGGACATGAGAAGACAAGATTTACGATGGTACTAGCCTGGGTGGCTAACGGAATGAAGTTAAAGCTTATGGTGATTTTCAAATGTAAATCCGTGTTGAACATCAAGTTCCTGCAGGAGCTTTTGTGCAGGTCCATGACAGCGGTTGGATGGATGAAGATGGATCGATAATGTGTGGAATAGGCATCCCAGTAGCCTACGTAAAGAATGCAGCTTATTAGTGTGGGACACATTCTGATCCCATATAACCGATAAGATCAAGAGGTGCCTGCGAAGAAATAACTCCCACATTGCAGTTATACCAAGAGGTCTAATGTCTCCAGGTTAACCTTTGGACATGTGCCTCAACAAGCCATTCAAGAATCATGTTAATACCAAATGGAATAGGTGGATGGTTGACAGAAAAAAACTTTCACAAAAAGTGGAAATATGTGCGCTGCCCACTTGATGTTTGGTGTGGTTCTGTCATCAAATTGTGAAATGCTATTAGTACACAAACTGTCATCAGATTGTTCAAAAAATTGCGGAATATCCAATTGAATGGATGGGGAGGAAGATGATTTGTTTTGGAGGAATGATTATGAAACTGAAAGCACCACATCTGATCCAGAGTGGGATCATTACGACAATGCCATAACTAAAATGACTCAGAATGAATTCAATGAACGCTTTTTGTCGGCAATGAATTTGATGGGTTTTAAAATGCTTTGATTGTGGTTACAGGTATCTTTGTAGATTATTACTTTAGACGCTGTTAAAAACGATGGATAAAAGCGACCTTTCAACTAGCATCTGTTATTGAGTCCTACATTAAGAGGCAATATGTCTTAGAGAACTAAAGAGATCAAGTTTCTGATTGTATTTGTAGAATTAATTTATTCAAGAAACTGTGCCACATTAATTTAATATGAATTACCAGTGTTATTTTCTTATTACATTTCAAAACGGCGACCACCCACACACACATTTTATACTCAGCGTATAAGTCAACCCCCGTTTTTGGAACGATATTTGGAGGCTTCACAGGTTGTTTTGTATGCCACGATCTACAGTAAATGGTACTGATGTGTCCTGGGAAACTGGGTTCACTAAATTTGCTCAGACTGCATAATCTGCATTCTTAAGAACAGGAATAGGCCATTCAGCCTCTTATGTCTGTTCCACCATTCAATTAGCTCATGGCTGATCTGTACCATTTACCCACCTTTGTTCCATTTCCCATGATATCCTTATCTAACAAAAATCTATTGATCTTGGTCTTGAAGATTTTAATTGACTCAGCAGCCACAGGCTTTTTGGGAGACAGAGTTCAGAGTTTCACTATAATTTGTGTGAAAGAGTGCTTCCTGATTTCACTCCAAATGGCTCTGATTCTACAAATATGCCACTTTGTTCTGGATTCCCCCAGGAGATGATGCAGTTTTTCTATACCTACTCTAGCTGGTTAACGAAGTCACAGCTCTGGGCAAAGTCCGAACCCAGAGTTTGGGAGAATCAGAGGCCTTCGATAATGAAGGCATTAAAAGGCACCAAAAAGATAATTCAGTGGACAAATATAACTTTGTTATTGTGAGCATGTAATTATGTGGTTTTTAAATTTTGTTTGATGTTACACATTGGACGTGAGATTTTTGGTTGCTAAGAAGAAAACAGAAAATGATTATTATTTTTCAGTGACCATTTTTGTGGTGTAACAAGGAATGGATTCTGGTACGTTTAAATATTTAAGTTTGGAATTCCCATTAAAATACATTCAAGTGTTGCGCAAATTTTTTGTTTTCACTTACCCAGGTGCATAGGAGGGCTTTGGTTCCACTTTGATAGCAGTTGTATTGCTGTTCATGCAAAGGTTGCTGGGATAGCTTTTGGTTAGCATTCCATTGTTGCCATTGCAGTTCACATGGCTGTTGAGGTTTGGGCCACATGATACGGGGTTTGGCACGAGACCTCCATGCCTAGCTGCAACTGGAATACAACTGGTGGGTACATGGCAAAGATGGTTGACTCCACTGGTGGAAGGGCTGTTTAGGTGACTTGTATTCACAATGGCGCTGGGGAGAGGATGGCCGACTGAAGCACTGCTGGATGCTTGAGGATTGGAATAACTTACTGTGACTGGGAGATCTGGAAAACAGCTGCAGAGAAAGGAATCATGTGATATATTACAGCACCATTCTTTAAAAAAAGACAAACATAACTATTATATTTAACAAAGATTATACTTCTGGTGACCCCAGTCTGCTTCTAACTTTAGGCTGCTAATACATTATCTAGTAAGCTGGGTAAAATTGCCATAGTAATAACCAATCACAGAACAGCTTCGGGTAAATGCTATAGAAACATTTGTTGGCCAATCAAAGTAAGCACTGATAGCATGTTGTCATTGGTTACTTCCACATAAGATCATAACAAATGTTTGTCAAAACGAAACCATAAAAAAAGGCAGGAATCTAAACTTCTGTAAGTAAGCCACTTTAATAAAAAAATCTTTCGCATGCAGCATGGTAGTGAAGTGTTTTTGTTCTGCTATGGGTTTTGTGCCTGCATTTCACTTCATTGTTAATTTCACATCTCCACCATGTAGTCGGGGAACCGGGATTGCAAAGCTCAGATTCTTCTATAAAGGAACTTTGACAAAATCATGAACACTGCCCCATGCCCAAAATGGTAAGGGTAAAGAATCACTGAAAAAAAAATTATATAAATTTGTATAAATAACCTCTAAAATTGTCACAACCTTATTTATATAGGAGCTCAAATGTTAAGGTCCCTTCCAAGGAAGAACCTCTGGTTTTCTAAATGCTAGAATTTTAACAGTTGGCAATATTGGTGAATAATCACCTAATGCATTTATGTGGCAATCCTTTGTTGCTATTTTAACAGAGACCCTAACCTCTTTATATTAATTGGAACACAAAGTACAAGAGTAGCAAAAGGAATGCTACATGAATTTTGCAAGGAACTGCAGTGAATGTGGTTCTGAAAATTGGGGGACAATGTTGTAGGCCCATGCCCAGTACTACACTCCCTGTTCGTCAGGCTTTGTACTGGGATTGGAGATCATATGTTAGCGCCTGAAATTAACTGACAAGCCCTGGCATGTTTAATTAAACACACAACCATGAAAACATACTAGTTCTTCTCAAAGGATGGTTACATTACTGTACTATGTTTCACTGCCAATTTTCAGATGATAGGCATTTTTTTTTTGTAGATACAGTGAGGAGGTCACTACTATCTACACGTTTAAAAGCCAAAGCTTTGAAGATATCTGAGACAGACAAACAAGGCTACTGCCAAACAAAGCAGAAACAAATTTTAACCCCATATGTGGGGTTGGGATGAGAAGGCGTGTGTGTGGATTAAAATAGAGGCAGAGTCCTCCCCAACAGGTTGATGCACAGCACTGGCAAACCAGGGCCTCAAATATTCAAGATGTAAATAGGACTCCAACTCAATTTTAATGTGCACTAATGAGCAGTGCCAGGCTCCAAGAACAAACTGGTGGCAGATATGGGGTAGTAAACCCAAGAGAATATCTAGTTCAGACTAAAAATTTGAAACAGGTGCCATGCTTTGGTGGAATAGTCATAGGTGTGTTTTTGTACATCATTTGTGATTTCTTGAATTTCCAAATTAAGTTTTGCCAAAATATTACAAAGGGAGTGAATGAGATCAAGCCCTTTCCTCAGAGTGTACACTGGAAAGTTAAACCGGCACATCAATGTAGTCACATGAAAACATCCTCAATCTGTTGAAATGAAGAGTCATTTGCATCTCTTACTCTAACACATTCTTTGAAACATTTAAACTCCTTACCTCCTTCTTCCAAAAGGCTTTTAAAATCCAAGCTTGTGACACCTAATCACGACTTCTTGATTTGTTTTGCCCTCCTTTCCTTTTCAACCTTGTGAGATTGGAGTTTCACTTCAGCTTATCGGTTTATGAAAATGAATTGTGCAAGTTCTAATGATGGTCAGGTACCAAATGTGGTGAATGATTAAATCATCCTTCCTGCTATCTTTTATGTAATTGCAGCCTTGGTGACACCATAATTTTGGTATAGCCGTGGTGTAATTTCAGTTGGCATCTCACGAAATATTCTCATGTAGGTGATCTATTGTCATATGACCAATAGTGTGCATCGTTATCACTCCCTTCCCTCACATTGAGTGGCTCAGCTAGTAAGTATATTGCGTAGTATAGAAATAAGTCAAACAGACCAAAAGGTCTCAGCTTTTATCCATGAATGTGGTGAACTAGCTGATTTTAACCAGGGTTGTAATTGAACTGTTACAACTGGGGGTAGTGTCCATGAGCTGAAGAAGGAAAAATCAGGCAGGGTAATTGCTCCTAATTAGTATCCAATTCTGGAAATTACGTAAGTGCAGATGTCATGTTAGAACAACAATAAATTGCATTCACATAATGCCTTAAACATAGTAAAATGTCCCAAGGCACTTCACAAGAGCATTATCAAACAAATTTTGGCACAGAGCCACATAAAGAGATATTAGGACAGATGATCAAAAGCTTGGTGAGAGGTAGGTTTTAAGCAGCATCTTACAGGAAGAGAGAGAAGTAGAGAGGTTTAGGATGAGAATTCCAGAGCTTAGAGCTTAGGTGGCTGAAAGTACGGTCACAAATGGTGGAGTGATGAAAATTGGGAACACACAAGAGCCAGAATTGGAGGCGTGCAGAGACCTTGGAGGGTTGTAGGACTGACAGAATCAACTATCATCCTAGCTATGGTGCTCAGCATAAAACATCTTCAGGAGAGGAGGGAACAGGAAAAAAATGACTAGCACTATTACGCTCACTAATTCATCAAAGGCACCAGCAAGGGACAAACTCCAATAGGCTCACAAGTTTGCTTTTGTGATTCCCTAAAGTGGAGAACAGGAAAATTGGTTCATGTTATGAATGAAACACACATGGGGTATTTTCCCACAGGTCAACCAGACATGTGTATGTTGACATAGGCCTTGGCAGCAGGCTGGCGACTTATGCACTTACCCAGGGAAATGCTGGCAAAACATCTGCAGTCAAAGACACTGAAGGGATTTCATTCTGCAGCCAGTGAGTTGGGATGTACTTTTTTTAAAAAAAGAGCGATGTAACATAGCACTGATTGCTTTACCTAACAAAGAAAAATAGACCAAAGTGTAGTGTTCCTGACACCATTTTGAAATGTCCCGAGTTATTGCTGTTGCTGTGTCAAAAATACTCATTGTCTTGACTGTTATATCTAAGAGGGAGCAGAACAATTGTAAAATGTCCCAATCTCAACAAAACCATGCTTTTATGATACATTTATTCTATTCCTATAGGAATAAGGGAGAAAGAAAAACTGTGAATGCTGAGAATCTAAAATAAAGTTTGAAAAGATTGCATTTATATAGTACCTTTCACGACCACAGGACATTTCAAAGTGCTTTACAACCAATGAAGTACTTTTGAATTGCAATCACTGTTGTAACTTAGAAAACGCAGCAACCAATTTGCATACTGCAAGCTCCCACAAACAGCAACGTGATAATGACCAGATAATCTGTTTTTGTGATGCTGATTGAGGGATAAATATTGGCCAGGACACCAGGATAACTCCCCTGACCTTCTTTGAAATAGTGCCATGGCATCTTTTGTGTCCACCTGAGAGGGCAGACGGGGCTGCAGTTTAACATCTCAACCAAAAGACAGCACCTCCAACAGTGCAGCACTCTCTGAGTACTGCGCTAGAGCGTCACCCTTGACATTTGTGCTCAAGTCCCAGAGTGGGACTTGAACCCACAATCATCTGACTCAGAAGTGCTACCAACTGAGCCACGGCTGGCACTGTATGCCAGAAAATACCTGAAATGCACAGTAGATGTGTCAAGATCAGAAACAGAAAGATAGTTTGGCATTTCACATCAAACCCTTCTTGAGAATGGACATTGAGAAGAAGCCTCTTCTATTGGGTTCTCAAAGTCAAGTCAAGAACATATGCAAGAAATGAAAAGCAGGGAGGGAAGGGTTGAACAGTAAGTGTCGGCCATGAGTTGAAATCTACTACTTTCACAGGCAGCTAACAGATTAGAGTAGTCCATTAGGAAAGCTCGATGCTAGCCAGCCATGTTAAATGCTGTACTGAATACAAAGATCCTCTCAAAATGACGTCTGGCATGCAGGTATTTGAAAGATAAAGAAGTGAGAGTCAGCTTTGGCACTGAAATGGAAGGGAAAATAGTAGATACTGTAGCTTCATGATCATGGTACTAGCCTCATAGCCTAGCAATTGTGAGTTCAAATCCCATCATAGCAAACTGTGGAACTGATCTGGTCATTTCTTGGCTAGTACTAGGATAAATGACCATTAAAGCTGCTGGATTTTTGTAAGAATTTAACTGGCTCATTGGTGTCATTCAGAGAAGGGAATCTGCCACCCCTTAATCGGTCTAGCCAGTGAATGAAGTAGCCATTCCGTTGTAAACTATGGTTACAGAATACAACCATGGCTGGACAAGGACCACAGCCTACTTCTCAGGGCAACTAGGGATGGGCATTAAATGTGGAATTTGCCAGCCCCCTCTCTCTCGAATTCTGAGAACAAAATAATAACAAAAGCAAAACTTGTAGGAGACGTAGGGGGTGAATTTCTGCAGGGTTCTCCCACTTGTCTGCCATAACCTCAGTGGAAGAGCCTTGGAAATCCCAGGAAAATTATATAAATGGTATTTATGCTGTTTCTCCAGGGTTTCTACAACTCTTCTGCCAAAGTTACATTGGATAAGCAGAGTAACCTCCACAGAAACCCACCCTCCTAGTGGGAGAATCCGACCACAACATCATCGACCTCATACTGGCACTGCCTCATATATTTCCTACTAGATAAAATGAACTTCTCCAACTTGACCATTAAAATTCTGCTTAAGGGCACATCCACCCCTGAAGGACTAGATTATCTGTAACATTTCTGATGTGATGCCACCGATACAAGAATGACTATTCTACATCACATTCTGAGTTTCATCGAGATCCAGGGTGCTGAAGAATAAGTCAGAAGGGTTATTGAAATCAACAGGGGAGGGCTGTCACGAGCATCTGAGTGTACTATAGACCCCCAAATAGTGAGAGGGAGATAGAAGAACAAACATGTCGGCAAATTTCTGAGTGCAAAAACTATAGGGCAACAATAGTTGGGGATTTCAACTACCCCAATATCAACTGGGATACAAACAGTGTGAAGGGCACAGAAGGCACAAAATTCTTGAACTGCATTCAAGAGAACTTTTTTAGCTAGCATGTAACAAGTCCAACGAGAGGGGGCGTAATTCTAGATTTAGTTTTCGGTAATGAAGCTGGATGAAGTAGCAGTGGGTGACCATTTTGGAGATAGTGACCATAATACAGTTAGTTTTAGCATAATCATGGAAAAGGACAAAAATAAAACAGGAGAAAAAGTTCTAAGTTGGGGGAAGGCAAATTTTACAAAGCTGAGAGGTGATCTGGTGAAAGTGGACAGGATACAGCTACTTGAAGGAAAATCAGTGGCAAACAACCGGGAGGCATTCAAAAGATAAAGGGTGGTACTGCCAAGAGCCACCGGTTATCTAGAAGCCTACAGGGTAAGATTAAGTAGAAAAAGAAAGCTTATGACACTCACAAAAAACTTAATACTTTAGAAAGCCTGGAGGAGTGTAGCAAGTGCAGGGGTGAACTAAAAAAAGGAAAGTAAGAAAGCAAAGAGAGGACATGAAAAATTACTGGCAGGTAAAATCAAGGAAACCCCAAAGATGTTTTACCAGTAATTAAGAGCAAGAGGATAACTAAGGGTGGGGCCTATCAGAGATGTACAAGGGAACATAAACGTGGATGCAGAAGATGTGGGCAGAGTTCTTAATGAGTTTTTTGTCTCTGTCTTCACAAAGGAAAGGGATGATGCAGACATTGTAGTAAAAGAGGAGGAGTGTGAAATATTAGATATGGTAAGCATAATGAGAGAGGAAGTACTAAAGGGTCTGACATCCTTGAAAGTGGATAAATCACCAGAGCTGGATGGATTGTATCCCAGGTTGTTAAAGGAAGCCAGGGAGGAAATAATGGATGCTCTGAGGATCATCTTCAAAGCCTCACTAGATACAGGAGAGGTACCAGAGGATTGGAGGTCTGTGAACGTTGGACCATTGTTTAAAAAGGGTGCGAGGGATAGGCCATCACAAGCAAGGTGAAGGACGGCCCCGGAAGACGTAGGTTTTTAGGGCCTCGCAGGGGACAATTAGCCAGGCTCCAGGGAGGCAAAGTGGGTCAGTTGGGGGGAGCGGGAGTGTTGTGTATTGGGGGCGGTTGGGGTTTTGGGGGCGGCCCTCTGTGGGGCACAGGGTGCCTGATCAGGAGGGTCCCTCCCAGCCCACAAGGCCACCAGGTTTTACCTGGTGGTGGTCTTAGGGCCTTTGCTGCCTACCCGCCACGGGCAAAATACCTGCAACGGTGGGAGGAGGCCCTTAAGTGGCAGTTAATTGGCCACTTAAGGGACTTGATTGGCATGCGGGGGGGGGTGGGGGGGGTGGTGGCAGACGGGCCTTTTCTCATTGCTGCCGTCCCGGGTAAAATTGCTACAGAGGCAGGAAGATGTCAGGAACAGCACCCCCTGCCTCCACTCAATTTTGCAGTCGCCCCTGCCACAAGCCCACTCGTTGGGGGGCCATAAAATTCCAGCCTAGAAGAGAGAATTGAAGGGTAAAACAGTGGATGTGGAGGGAGCAGGAAGGATGAGGAATAGCTGATATGTTGCCTTATCAGACCAGTTACCGTTAGCTCCTATTGATGAGGTGCAGCAGTAATCATGTGAAGAAATATAGATATAATAGGCTTGATTAAGTAGAATTTGGAAATAGTTACTGTATTATGCCTTTAGAGTTAAAGATTGGATAAATGGTTAGTTTTCAGAGCTCACTGAAGTTCCCCTTTAAGATGGTAGAGTTAAACATTTCAAGGTCTCTTTTGAATAGAATTGCTGTTACCAGGGACTTGGGAGATAAACATACACATTGAAATATCCTGTGTGACTTCAGTAAGAGGTAGTAATAAAACTTATTTGGTTTATAGGGTTGTTGTTTAGACAGGTCGGCTCTGGAGGTTGCTTTGGAGTACCATAGAAAGGGTAATTAACAAGAAATGGAATGTACTCACAGGAACAAGAGAGGTCAAATAAACACAATTATGAACATTTTGACCAGATAAAAGCTCATAACTTTAAATTCCAGTAAAATATTAAATTAAAGATATAGATTTTAAAAGGGAACACAGGAAGGTCACATCTAAAGCAAAAGTCATATGACACCTTAGAAATAGTATAAAAATACAAGATTCTGAAGCAAACACTAAGGGGTGTTGAATCCTCAGCAACACTTCTCATTCCATGCCTTATTCAGGAATTTAAGGTACAAGTTTACTTTAAATTTTGATGGATAATCTGGATATTCTAAGATAATTTTGCTGCAACATTAGCAAGGTTAAACTTTTGGATTCTAATTCTCAGTAATATTTGATATTGTTATATACTTATCCACTTAAGAAGTTTGCAAGTTAAATTCTTTAATAAATATATTTTATTACAGCACTGAAACAGGCCCTTTGGCCCACCGATTCTGTGCCGACCAACAACCACCCATTTATACTAATCCTACATTAACCCCATATTCTCCATATTCAGCAAAGTGGCGCAGTGGTTAGCACCGCAGCCTCACAGCTCCAGCGACCCGGGTTCAATTCCGGGTACTGCCTGTGTGGAGTTTGCAAGTTCTCCCTGTGTCTGCGTGGGTTTCCTCCAGGTGCTCCGGTTTCCTCCCACACGCCAAAGACTTGCAGGTTGATGGGTAAATTGGCCATTAGCAATTGCCCCTAGTATAGGTAGGTGGTAGGGAAATATAGGGACGGGTGGGGATGTGGTAGGAATGTGGAATTGGTGTAGGATTGGTATAAATGGGTGGTTGATGGTCGGCACAGACTCGGTGGGCCGAAGGGCCTGTTTCAGTGCTGTATCTCTAAACTAAACAATTCTCCTACCACCTACCTACACTAGGGGCAATTTACAATGGCCAATTTACCTATCAACCTGCAAGTCTTTGGCTGTGGGAGGAAACCGGAGTACCCAGCGGAAACCCACGCAGACACAGGGAGAACTTGCAAACTCCGCATAGGCAGTACCCAGAACTGAACCTGGGTTGCTGGAGCTGTGAGGCTGCGGTGCTAACCACTGTGCCACTGTGCCATCCAAAAGTTAATAAATCGTCTCATGTATTCTGTATACAACTATAAGAACCCCCTCTCTGTGTCTCTTTAAGTGGAGAGTTACGCATTGAAGAGAGTTTCCCAGACCCTTATACTATCTGGGATATTTATGACTTAGCCATAAAAATATTAGAAATAGGCTATCCGAAAGATGATAACATTCTCTGTTGGTTTTCTTTCTTTGAGGGAAAGCTAGTGCAATTCTTTGGACCCAAATGAGTGTCTGAGAATTTGTCTGGTTAGAACTTGATTAAAGGAGATTCGTGGGGATGTGCTCCTGATTTGGTTTAGTCCCTACAAGGGGTTAAAGTCATAAATCACTTCAATCAGAGCACAGATTAAGGGAGTGGAACCTGTAAAACAAGGTCATTCTTTGTAAAATATAATGAATTAATACCACAACCCCTAACCCATTAAAATCACCAGTGAGGAGGTGGGGAAGGGGCTTACAACCAACAATTCGATAAACTATAATGGAAATACAGGAAAATGGCAGTAATACACACCTGTTTTCAGAAACAGCAGAATGAATTTTGGATGTATGGTAGATGGAGTGTGTAGATTATAATAGTTTATAAATTTTATGCACAATATATATCTTTAATAGACCAACATGTACCATATTTTTTGTTCTATGATGTTTGATCACTTTAAAGAGCAGCTGAGAAAACAGTGTTACTTAGATCACATTGAATTGCAATGTGACATTTTCTGTCAGGTTTAGCTTTAAATCAATATTGGATAATGTGGGATTATCGATGAGTCTTGTTTGGGGCTGTGTTTTCCCCTTTAAAGGTTCTAAAGGTTTTGATTCAGTGAGGAAGATGGCTCCTTGATTGTTGACAAGCTATTCAACTGTTGGAAATTTCACAAGGCAAGTTCAAAACTGTCCTCACCTGACATTGACATGTCCATTTGGTGATGAATGATCGGGGGCCTTGATTGGTGTTTCCCTCTTTAACCTGTGCTGGGACTAATGTTCTCGATAACTTCTGTTTGCTGTGTGTAGCCGGCATCTTGCACTGCACGCACCCTTTAAGATTGAAGCACAGCAGCGGCTGTGTGCATCTTAAAGGGGATGTTGCTTGTGCATAGCCTGTTTGCTCCCTGCACAGCGCATTCCCGATTACTGCGTGGCCGCGCACCCTAGAGGGAACATTATCTGGGGCTAGTTGTAGTACCCCTACCACTATCCCTACCCCTGGCTGAGCTTGGCTAACTCAGCACAGAAAGGGGATTGAATTTGGGACCTTATGGTTTATACATCTACATTCCTTGTTGAGTATGTATTTACATAGTTTTTAGTTTTAGTTTTAGTTTTAGAGATACAGCACTGAAACAGGCCCTTCGGCCCACCGAGTCTGTGCCGACCATCAACCACCCATTTATACTAATCCTACACTAATTCCATATTCCTACCACATCCCCACCTGTCCCTATATTTCCCTACCACCTACCTATACTAGGGGCAATTTATAATGGCTAATTAACCTATCGACCAGCAAGTCTTTGGCATGTGGGAGGAAACCGGATCACCCGGAGGAAACCCACGCAGACACAGGGAGAACTTGCAAACTCCACACAGGCAGTACCCGGAATTGAACCCGGGTCGCTGGAGCTGTGAGGCTGTGGTGCTAACCACTGCGCCTAGAAGTGAGATGTTTGGGAATCTCTTTCAAAGTACCTCAATTTTGCTTTGTTACAATTGCACAAAGTAAATCGGAACAAATTGTTGGCTCACTGTGTAAAAACACATGGCTTTTTACCTCCCCCACCTTCCCAAAATAGGTTTGTCCAATATTTTATTTGCATGTGTTACGAAAGTACCTCTGTGATTTATTAAATATATTTTTTGAGGATTCATTTTTGAAAGATTGAAGAAATGTTAAACTTTGGGGTCTTCATAGGGGATCATTTAAAGGCCACTTGACTTTGAAAAACAGTCCTTGGAAATATTTTTTAAAAGGGGCACTGAGAGGTCTTGTGAGGAAAACAAGCCTTGCTGGGAAACCACCAGACTTCCAGCAACAACAACAAACCTTTCTGGGAAACCACCTAACTTCCAGCTCAATAAACAACAGAGAACTTTGGACACCTGCAGAAGTTGTTTACAAAGAAGTGATAGGTCAAGATTGACGAAGGTCAAAAGGTTGACTTCTGTTGTTGGTTTCACTTTGAATTGTTTTGAGTTGGCATTGAACAGTATAAAAAGGGAGAGAACTTCCAAGGAGAGAAGACAATGTCTAAGGAAGGAGAAAAGACCACAACCCAGCTCAACTTTCCAGAACCTCTCTAAAAGACCCTGAGAAGTCCACTTTGTCAACTCATCTTATCTCCTATCTTTGAAGAAAAGCTTGCTAAATTAATTCTCAATACCGCCTGAAAAGAACTGTTCTAAAAGATCCCAGTGACCCGTCTACATGTATTCGGAGGCCAGATTGTCTGCCAGTTTTGGAACAATACGTATCTCATCTGCTGTTTCTTCAAGAATGAGCAAGTATTCAGCCCAAGTGTTTTGTTTTGTATGTAATAGTGCTCTAAAAACAAAAATCCATTTATTTCTCCAGTTAACCGGTGTATATGTATATGCATGCGTGTGTGTGAGTGTGAGGGGCTAAGGTAAAAAGGGAACTGTTAATATTTCAATCTGTGTGTTTATGCTTTACTTCATTACTGGTTAAGACGTTTTATAATAAACTGATAATTTTGTTGTTTATTAAAGAAACCTGTTTGGTGTGTTTTATTCTGGGATAAAAATAGAGTATATAAGTGACTGTATCAGTAAGTGGGAAAAATTAAAATATATGTTGTGACCTGTGCAGAAGTGGAACTAGAATAAACAGTGCACTCCTCCCACCTCGGTCATAACACATGAAGTTGCCATTTAATGTGCTACAGACAGACCAGGGATTAAATCTGGGACAATATAAATTAAATGTGTGTGTGTTGCTTCCCAATATGTGCTGAGTTCCTGGGGGAAGTATATCCCAGTCTGGGGAATAGAGGAGGGAATGTTTTTTTTAATACATCAGTAAACTCTGCTCCTCTTCTGAAGGCACTAATTCATGCTGGAGTACAGAAATATAAGCACCAGCAGCACTCCATTACTTGCCCCGATTGCTCATTCTTCATGTATAAGCCTTCAGTGTGATTTTTGGAAGGTAGTTTGTCTGTGAAGCTGTTCATGGTCAAAATTGGTCCTATCCTCAGCCAACATCTACCTGTGAACTTTCCAGCAGGAGTCACTGAGTAGCAAACATTAGCAGAAATTCAGGTTATTTTAACCTTCCCTAGATCAAGTGTGTTCAGCTTAATTACAACACCCTTGTAGGCATTCTCACATAGATTAGCAGAATCAGTTTGAACTAAATATCAAACTCTCAGAGGCCAACAGGGAACTGCGTACAGATTGCTTTAAATCAGCAAATGTCAGTGAAAGTTAGTTTCAGTACTGGTAAATGCCTATCTTAATGCACTGTCAAACCCTTTTCACATCTCCATAAAACAGCAGATATTAAACATTATCAATACTCTCTAATAAGAACAGGAACATTAAAACATTATTTAATGACACACATATGTGTTCCAATGACAGCAATTTGAGTTTATAGCATTTACTTAATATTTTGCTTTTTGAGCAGTTTTCGTGATGTTCTCCCAATGTTCTCTCATTGCCCCACTCTTCTAGTAATTTGATTGGTTTTGTGACAGACATCATTAGATCAGAGGTCATTGTGATTTATTGTCAGAAATGCCAACCTACAAAACTCACAAAACTGACCTTCATAATAAGGCAGCAGCTGACCATTTCCAGAAAGTTCCTTTGAAGAAAATAAATTTTTAAAAGCTGCATTTTAGTAACTTATTTGCTAAGATTCTTTGGGATCAAACTAAATAAACACAAATGTAATTGCTTCTCACAGAAACTATTAACTCATCTTAAATGTTCTCTGCCATAAATTTGTGTTCAACCAACAATGGGAGAACACAAAGTTTGAATGATTGGTTCTGACAGTATTCAATGCCTCTAATTCATCTGATTGCTTCTGAGACCCTACAGTTCCACCTCTTAACTGATCCAATTGGTTGGTTATGACAACCTCGAATTCCAGTGTAAATGATGATTTTTCTTGTGAGTCCGTAAACTGCTGGCATAAGATGGGTCATTTTCCAACTTTTGGTGCAGTGCTATGCCTGCTGGAAGCATATATCAGAAATTCAGGCACATTCATACCAATATTTTCAATCTGCACTTCCAGAAGGCAGACTGTCAAGATTGCAGAGTCAGAAAATCATCCACATGATTTGAAATGTTGACTGTCAGCTTAAAATGCTGATGGTTGGCATGTATGCCAAGGTTGTTAAGTTACCTCAGATACTGACCCTGATTTTGAAGGGATGCAAAGTGGGTTTGTAGAAAGTTAATTTTTGAAGCCTGCACAACATGCAAATATTTCATTTCTTTTATAAATACTCATAACTTTAAAACATATATTTTTAAAATTATATATTTGCAAGTGCCCATGTTGCCATTGTAAATTTCTCTTTTACTTTGCAGGGGAGTGTGAGGAGCAGATGAGCAACTCTGATAACAGCCCTGAAGAGCAAAAATGGTGGGAAATGGGAGTGTGCCCCGAATAGCATCCCCACAATCCTGGCTATCACATTCTGTGTGCAAATAATGAGGTTGCCCTGAAGACTGTGTTATTTAAAGAGGTATCACCATTACTGAAAACCTTTTTGGTAAACGTTGCTTCTGCAATGTGACAATCTGCATCATATGCGTGCAACATAACTGCAGTGACTATCTGACTATCCAATGGCAGGCATAGTGCCTCTTTATAGTTCAGAGCTAATTTTTGAAGGTTGCCCATCTCGGATGATCCCAAGTCCAATAGGACCAGCTCATAAACCATTTTTGTGAATCGGCTATTAAAAAAACATAGGACAGGTTATTATGTCAAAAATGCTTGTTAAGGTTGTTCATTGGTTTATAGTCATTTTAGAACTAGATAATGCAACAACTTTAAGGCCAAGTTTTTAGGGTCCATGGACAACATCTATAAAACTAAGGCAAGAGTCAATACTATTTTAAAAATGCCATTTCCCCTGATGGCTTAGTTTATAAAGTGTTATGAAAATGTGCTATGCTGAATGATGATTTTTAATTCATTGGTTGGAAACCTAAATTCAACTTTTAAAAAGAAAGCAGCTAAGATGGCCATCGAAATTTGCAATGAAATACCTCATATCCCAAGGTAACGAGGTGGAGATGCATGTCTGAATAGCCCTCATCCAGAACAATGGCTTGAGCAGTTTGAATGAGCTACCTGGCATTGCCTTCATTAGCAAGACATTCAAATCTATCTTGGAACATTAACACTAGAGGAGATGAATCTCAAGGAGTAAACAATGAAACCTGAGAGAGATTGGAATTCTTAGACTTGGATCTCATTAAAGTGCAAAAAAGAATACACTGGGAAAATCATATGACAGCCTCTCCATCTGTATGAAAACTTGGAGTTTCTTTTGGCTACATCAGACAAGCATTTGAGTTTTAACCAGTGCAGGACCCAAGTCGGTCTCTCTCTCTCTCTCTCTCTCCAGGCAACACTATAAGCTTCAACCTTGCCTATGGGCTACAAAACATCCAAGTCTATCATTGCTGCAGATAGAGACTCCGGGAGAAAGACATCTATATCATTGTCTCCAAGAAAACCCTGAACCAAGTGGCCACCTCTACCAACCAGAAACTTCAGGACCATGAGTTCATCCGCAAGACAACTGAATTATCAGACTCCACAAACTGTATATATTCTTTTATTTGTTCTGGACTCTAATCCAACCAATCTACTCTTCTTCACTCTGTAACCTATTTGTGTGTGTGTGTGTCTGTGTGTGTGTGTGTCTCTGTGTGTGTGTGAGAGAAAGTTGGAGCATACATTATTATTTTACTTAGACCAGGTTTTGATTTTAAGTACAATAAACTAACCTCTTTCTTGTTTAAACTCAAGAAAACCTGTCCGATTAGTTCTGTTATGATCATAGCAATAAAGGGTTAAACACTGAATTGGTAAGGACATCCGCTGTTTTAAAGAAATAAACCCTGTTGCAGACAAACAAGGAGAGAAACAAGAGCGGAGCCTTTTGATCCCTCCTCACCTGATCGTAATAACATGCGCTGCTTGGTGTGCTATTGAGCTATTTGTGTCATCTCATAAGGTCACTGGTTGGACTTACATGTCTGTTGAGTCTTCTTTACTGATGTACTCCTCCAGAATACTCGTATCAATGTTGGATGTATCAAGAGCCCCATTGATTTCATGTCCTTAAAACAGAAAGAGATATTCATGTTACCAGAGATAATGAGATAATCTACCAGAGAGGCAGGTTGGCCTCTTACTGACTATGAACATTGTCCAGCTCAGGACCAAAGCTTGTTTTTATTTTGATAACTTCTTCTTGGTCCCAGCTACAATTGCTGGGGACATTTTCCTATTATCTGAACTGGTTTCCACAGAAAGTTACTAAGGAATGAAAATTTTATCCACCTCGTCTGGGCTGGATTTGAGCCCAGATTCTAGAAGTAGAAGGATGGTGGTATTAGCAATAAGCATGCAAGGAATGAAAAAAGTCCACTCAGCACATCACGTTTTGCAAACACTAGTCATTTAATCTCATAAGCAAAAGGTTCTGCAAACTTCTACATTCCCTCTAAAATAAATTCAGTCTCTCTAACCTTACACTCTTCATCATTTATCAGTGATTGATTGCCTTCTTTAGCATTATGCTTCCATGGTTCCAGCAACACAGGAATTATCGTGTTCCATGTACCATTTGATCATCTATCTCTCTCTCTCTGTCCTATATACCAACCTTCAAAACTAGCAAAAGCTGATCAGCAGCTTCAAAAAGCTGAAACAGTCTCAAATAGACTGACAACTTAATGGAAACCCTGAATGAAACAAATAGATACATCAGAAGTACAGAGGAAAACTGGCTTGCTATGAATTAAACTTTAATTTTACCAAATATTCAAATCATTTGCAAGAGAGGAACAAAAGCTGAAGTACATGAAACTGTTTTTTAAGTTGATGCAAGTGTTGATGGCCCAAAGTATATTTGCTAGAAGATCCATAAGGACACAACATGCCAACACTTTTCTGACATTTTTTAGTTACAAGTGAGCTCTACTGTATAATATCTTTCAAAAATAGTTTCTTTATCCGGCATTAGATAGTTATTTGAAATGTGAAAAGTTGTTGTTCAGACTTCCTACGACTTTACAGAGTCTAGTTAGTTCAATGTGGCAACCATTTGTATTTTATGTAGACAGCCAACATTAAAACATTAACATAGATTTATAATCCCCACACTGCTCTTAGTTCAATCCAAAAAAAGTCATTAAACTGGAGCGGAAGAGACAACTAGCAGGATACTAAATCAAAATTGGTTCTCTCCTGCTGCCATGCAACTACTGGGAATGGAATAGACAGGATGACTTGAGAAATCTCAAAACAGGACAGGATAGCATGTGGTAAGTGTGGTATAAGCATGGAAAGTGTCAGAGAACCTATATAGGAATCCAGGTGACTTGTATGATGGTCATACAGATCAGCAAACAGCATAAGATTTACACAAATTAAGTACAGACCCATTTACACACAGTAAATTAACCACACTATTGGGAAACCAGCATCACATCTCTCCCACAAACTGCAACAGGCTTCCCTTGCCCCTTGTCTATTTACTACCGCAGAATGTATTACTCCATAAAACACACACTGCTCGCGATCAGAATCCCAGCAATTACAGAAACTCCGCCAACAGGCTCAGCCCGATCCCATAAGATTGAGCAGAAGCAAACTGCAATGAAACAATAACCCATTGCCTCACAACCACTCCTGCGATTACAGCAAAGTGCTGCAATGTTACATTATTTTTGAAAAGCTGCTCTCTTCTCCCTCCCTCCCACCTCACTCTGCCATAACATGTGCGCCTTTCTTGATTCCATAAGGAAAGGTCTCTCGTCACTGACAGGGTTTAGGGCCTGTGTCATGAACATTTTTTTATGGCTCGTGACTAATGAGCCCTTTTAACCTCACCCCAGTGACTGCCAGTTCCTGATGTAATGCAGTAGCGTATCTACAGATAAACTGACCCACTGTGGCTCATGGGAATACCTCAGGAATCTGAATCCTTGACCATATTTACCATCAAATATGACAAGCAAGCACTGGGACTGAAATGTACATGTACGATTTTTAACTTGTTTTAAGATTCCTTTAACATAGAATCACAGAATCGTTACAGTGCAGAAGGAGGCCATTCAGCCCATCATGTCCGCACTGGCTCTCCGAAAGAGCAAATCCCTCAGTTCTATTCCCCTGCCTTCTCCCCAGAATTCTTCTTTTTCATGGAACTGTCTAATTCCCTTCTGAATGCTTCAATTGAACCTGCCTCCACCACATTCTCAGGCAGTGCATTCTAGACCTTAACCACTCGCTGCATGAACATCATCGTAGCCTTCCATTAACCTTGGAAATAGCACGGTACTTTTAGATAGGAACAGTCCTTCTGTGATGTTTAAAGCGCCAATTGTTATATGGTTCCCTAATTACCGTCTGTTATGACCAAGTGAGAAGGGGTCTAGGGGTTCCCTCTCAGCCTTTGACTGGTTTAACTGTGACAGGGTTTAATTTTAAAGCACTGCATTTTAGCTCCCCCTCATTAATCCTTGTTCACTGTTCCAATTGTAAAGCAAAGAAATCTGACAGGTTTTCTTAGATTTAAATAGGAATGATGGAAGTTGATTAATCTTAAGCTCTAATTCGGGTAATGAGTACGAGTACGCGACGCGACCATGCTAAACACACACTCAGATAGAGACAGAAAAAATAGTTTGAGGCAATATCTAGTAGTTACAGTCCTTTGAGTTTGATGTTGAGTCTTTGGTTGCCAGTAGGTCTTGCTGCTCATTGGGGCCCAGTGCATGCTTCAACTTGTTTCGATGTAGGAGTCTTTTCTCTCTTGAGGTTTATGTGTCTTCCGTGGGAGAAAGCGAGAGAGAGACAGCCAGGAGAGAGACTTTCTTGTTCCAGCTTCAGTTGCAAACTCTGCAGTCTCAATTCAAACTGTCCTGTGTCTAGTTCAAAAGCCTGGATCAGTCAGTCAGTCATGTGACCAGCTAGTTTAACTAGTCCTGTCTTTGTGGATTGTATCATTTCAGCACACCCTGGAATGTGCTTCCTTACACCTTCAATGTCTGGTGATCAAAATCCATTTGGGTTTAATTGGACCAGGGAGTAGTTCTCTGTCTCCACAAGCACCGTCTCTTAGTATGCAAATGTCCTCTAGTCAATGATCTGGTGATCTCTTTAACAAGTCATTTCTTCACTCCAGCAACAGATTAAAATTAATGTTCATATAACGAAATTCATATGCCTCATTCTTGGCAGGTGGGGGCCAGCATGACACCCTCCCAAAAGCACTTTTTCCCTTTTAGTCCTCCGATCTTGGCAGCTGGCATACTCCGCTTTGTATATTAAGGCAGATCACAGAAGCCCCACTTCATTAAGCCACTCTTCCACTCTCTCTCTCCTACAGTGACGAGATTCCCTCAATTAATGAACACACTCTTTTCCTATTGCCCACTTACCCTTCCCCTGGTTTGACAGAGCCATTCTTTACCCTAGTTCATGAAGGCAGTTCTCTCCCCCATTCACAAACACACTTTTCCCCCCTACCCCCACAGTTCACAATAGCATTCTCCTCCCCTTTGCATTCTTGAGTTCAATAACATTTTTAAAAGCTAAATAAAAGTTCATTAATGTAAATGATGCAAGGTCAGGTCATAATGATACAAGTGCAGTGTAAATGATACACATATGAAGCAACACTAAGTTTGTTTCATCCCCTTGCTAACCTCGCCTAAAGTCTGCTATTCTGCCAATACAACAGGAAGAACACTGCAGTTATGATAGTGTCAAAATGCTTGGGATGGAGAATCCTTGAGAAAACCTTGCTTCAGAAACATGTCACAAATAAAAGTAATTTAAACTCTGGATTCCTGTGAGGGTGAGTTCTACCAATGAATCTACATGATGCCTCTGAACATTTCTGTGTACAACAGCAGCTTGCATTTATATCATACCTTTAATAGGCACTTCATAGAAATATAATCAGACAAAAACAGCGAGCCACTGGAGATACTAGGACATATGACATTGTCTTGAGAAATAGCTTCTTGGGTGAGATACTGAAGGGCAGACAGTGCCCATGGAACTATACCCTACAAGAGTCTACACCTTCAGCAGTGAAGGGGGAGAAATTTGGAAGATGTTTTTTCTTCTTCCGTTTTCTTCTTTTTCCACAAAGGTGCTAAATCTTTGCTAGGAAACAGCTCCTCGGGCTTTGATTAACTTCTAAGTACTTTGGCAATAGTCAATATTCAGCATTGACTGCTTGACCCAACCACTCATTGGGTAAACTCACAGAACAATTGAAGGAACTGGAAAGATTTTCAAAACAGAATATCAACAAATGATTCTTTCTAAAGATGTGCAAAGGCTTCAAGCAAACAGAATATTGTCCTGACATAAATATTGCAAATTGCTGAGAGTTTCCATTTCCCCTTAAGATGATACATACTTATAGATATTGCTATGGATAATCAGTTATTTAATCTCACAAGTTAGGTGACACAAGACACAAGTGAAAAAATGTTACCTTCTAAAAATTGTATTACAGCCTCACTTTCTTTTCTATCTGCTGTTATAATACCTAGTGCAGTTTGAATAAAATACAAATAACACCAATTAAGGCTAAAATGGGATTATTGTGCAGGTAATACATTGGATGTTATGGTGCTAATAGTCAGTGCCTCAGTTTGAATTATGCTCTCTCAGTTTCTAATCTAAGACACTTTGAGTAAACAGAAGCTGCCACATCTTCAACCAGAAGGGAGAGAGATTTCAGGGCTGACAGGTGGCAGATGCAGTTCAATGCAGAGAAATGTGAAGTGATTCATTTTGGTGAGAAGAACATGGAGAGACAATATAGAATAAAGGGTACAATTCTAAAGTGGGTGCAGGAGCAGAGGGATCTAGGTGTATATGTGCATATGTCATTGAAGGTGGCAGGACAGGTTGAGAGAGCGGTTAATAAAGCATACAGTATCCTGGGCTTTATTAATAGGGCAGAGAGTACAAGAGCAAGGAGGTTATGTTGAACTTGTATAAGACACTAGTTGGGCCTCAGCTGGAGTATTGTGTACAGTTCTGGGCACCGCACTTTAGGAAAGACGTGAGACCATTGGAGAGAGTACAGAAAAGATTCACGAGAATGGTTCCAGGGATGAGGAATTTCAATTATGAAGATAGATTGGAGAAGTTAGGACTGTTTTCCTTGGAGAAGAGAAGGCTGAGAGGTGATTTGACAGAGGTATTCAAAATCATCAGGAGTCTGGACAGAGTAGATAGGGAGAAACTGTTGCCACTCATGAAAGGACCGAGAATGAGAGGGCACAGATTTAAAGTATTTGATAAGAGAAGCAAAAGTGACATGAGGAAAAACTTTTTCATACAGCGAGTGGTTAAGGTATGGAATGCGCTGCCTGGGAATGCGGTGGAGGCAGGTTCTATTGAAGCATTCAAAAGAGAATTAGACAGTTAAAAGAAAAGGAAGAATGTGCAGGGTTACAGGGAGAAGGCAGGGGAATGGAACTGAGAGAATTGCTCTTTCAGAGAGCCAGTGTGGACATGATGGGCTGAATGGCCTCCTTCTGCATCCTAATGATTCTGTGAGTCTGTGAAGAATCTCTTCTGGTAGCTCGCAACAGGAGTCATTGAGAGCAATTGGGAAAAAGGCCAATACACTTGCTCTTAGCTGCAGGAATTGTGAAAGACACATAAAGAAAGAAGGGAGAACCTCATTGAAATACATCGAAACGGCTGAAGGTACTGGATACTGCAAAGGCTCTGGGCCCAGACAACATTCCAGCAATTGTACTAAAGACTTGTGCCCCAGAACTTGCTGTGCCACTAGCCAAGCTGTTCCAGCACAGCTACAACACTGGGGTCTACCTGGAAATGTGGAAAATTGTCCAGGTATGTCCTGTACACAAAAAGCAGGACAAATCCAACCCGGCCAATTACCGCCCTATCAGTCTACTCTCGATCATCAGCAAAGTGATGGAAGGGGTCGTCAACAGTGCTATTAAGTGGCACTTGCTCAGCAATAACCTGCTCACTGATGCTCAGTTTGGGTTCCGCCAGGGCCACTCAGCTCCTGACCTCATTACAGCTTTGGCCCAAACATGGACAAAAGAGCTGAACTCCAGAGGTGAGGTGAGAGTGACTGCCCTTGACATCAAGGCAGCATTTGACCGTGTATGGCATCAAGGAGCCCGAGCAAAACTGGAGTCAATGGGTATCAGGGGGACAGCTCTCTGCTCCACCTAGCACAAAGGAAGATGGTTGTGGTTGCTGGAGATCAATCATCTGAGTCCCAGGACATCACTGCAGGAGTTCCTCAGGGTAGTGTCCTAGGCCCAACCATCTTCAGCTGCTTCATCAATGACCTTTCTTCCATCATAAGGTCAGAAGTGGGGATGTTCGCTGATGATTGCACAATGTTCAGCACCATTCGTGACTCTTCAGATATTGAAGCAGCCTGTGTCCATATGCAGCAAGACCTGGACAACATCCAGGCTTGGGCTGGTAAGTGCCACACAAGAGCTAGGCAATGACCATCTCAAACAAGAGAGAATCTAACCATCTCCCCTTGACGTTCAATGGTATTACCATCGCTGAACCCGCATTATCAACATCCCAGGGGTCACCATTGACCTGAAACTGAATTGGATCAGCCACATAAATGCGGTGGCTACAAGAGCAGGTCAGAGGCTGGGAATTCTGTGGTGAATAACTCACCTGCTGTCTCCCCAAAGCCTGTCCACCATTACAAGACACAAGTCAGGAGTGGAATGGGATACTCTCCACTTGCCTGGATGGGTGCAGCTCCAACAACACTCAAGAAGCACGACACCATTCAGGACAAAGCAGACCACTTGATTGGCACCTTCAACATTCACTCCCTGCACCACCGACACACAGTGGCAGCAGTGCGTACCATATACAAGATGCACTGCAACAACTCATCAAGGCTCCTTAGACAGCACCTTCCAAACCCGCAACGTCTGCCACCTAGAAGGACAAAGGCAGTAGATGCATGGGAACATCACCACCTGCAAGTTCCCCTCCAAGTCACACACCATTCTGACTTGGAACTATATCACCGTTCCTTCACTGTTGCTGGGTCAAAATCCTGGAACTCCCTTCCGAACAGTACTGTTGGTGTACCTATACCCCAAGGACTACAGCGGTTCAAGAAGGCAACTCACCACCACCTTCTCAAGGGCAATTAGGGATGGGCAATAAATGCTGGCCTAGCCAGAGATGCGCACATCCCCCGAATGAATAAAAAAAACACTTGTACAAAATGGGATAATTGACTGTGGAAAATAACTGTCACGTCATCACCACTGAACATCACTATCACATGTCTCACAAGGAAAAAGTAATAAAGAAATGCAAGCCTTGTGGTAAATTATTAGAATGATAATTACTTACATTGAGGTCAGCTGCATTTACCCACTCACTTTCAAAAGGAATTACTTGTTTTAACTAGTGGATCTCCCATGGTATTGTTTGCATTACATCAGAAGATATGCTACTTTACAACAACAGAAGTGTTATATTATGCAATGCAAAATTCTGCTACGACGGTGCTGATGTGTTTAGCCTAACCTGGCCCTTTAATTGTTGTAAATCCTGAGGTCAAATAGTGGTTAATTGCAGTTGTTGAGTGAAGATTGTGGATAGTGCTAAAACCGAGGCGGGAGGAGTGCAGTGTTAATTCAGTCCCACTTCTCCACAGGTTACTGCATATGCACAGTGGTGCAGTGGTTAGCACTGCAGCCTCACAGCTCCAGGGATCCAGGTTTGATTCTGGGTACTCCCTATGTCTGCGTAGGCTTTTGCCGGGTGCTCCGGTTTTCCTCCCACATCCAAAAGGCTTGCAGGTGATAGGTAAATTGGCCGTTGTAAATTGCCCTTAGTATAGGTAGGTGATAGGGAATATGGGATTACTGTAGGGTTAGTATAAATGGGTGCTTGTTGGTCGGTACAGACTCGGTGGGCCGAAGGGCCTGTTTCAGTGCTGTATCTCTAAATAAATAAAAAATAAATAAATAATATATTTTCCCACTTGCCAAACCAGCCAATTAGATAGTCTATTTGTCCACAGAATAAAGCAGGCCAACCAGGTTTCTTTAACAAACAACAAAATCATCCATTTATTATGAACCAAGTCTTAACCAATAATGAAGTATATATATATACGCGAATTGAGATATTAAAGCCCTGTATTTTATCCCAGCCCTCACGCACACGCAAATAGATCAAAAAAGCGGTCAACCGGGAAAAAAATGATTTTTGTTCACAGCTCTTACAAAGAAATAGAAGGAACTTAAAAAAAAACTTTTACTGAAAAGATATGGAAGTGCTTTGGTTTGGTGAGGTGTCCCAAAGTTGAATAGTTGGTGGCCATTAGGAGTCTTTCCAGGCAAGGTTAATGAACATTCTGTTTTGGGTAGGCGTTCAAAGAAATTCAATGGCAAAAGGCTTCACATAGGTTTTCCATCAGGTGTACAGCAACAGGTGTCAGTTCTCACACACATTCAATACAAAGTTCATTTGGAAATGCAAGGTTTCTGCAAATATTCAGGGTTTCTGAAAATACAGGAGGCAAGAGTACCACTTCATACAGGCTTTATCTTTTCAATAGCAGGGATTTTTCAAAAGGAACTCCTGGCAGGTCCATCTCAAATTCTAATTGCCTGCTTTAGTCCAAACTCACTGGCTTTTAACAGTTCAAAATGAAACTACTTTTCCAGGAAAGTCTCAAGCTGGTCATAAATTCTCTCTTGTCACAACAAAGAATAGCTCTTAAGTGAACTTCCTGTAGTGCTTACTTGAAATTACCTGTTTTCCAGTATTTGTTTACTGGTAAAAACCAGGAACCACTTGTTGACCTTTCTTTTTTTAAAAAAGAATCCATAAAGTTCAGCTATCTCCAAATGTTTCAAAATCCTTTTTTAGTTTTTAAAAATATAGATTCCCAATTTTAAACACAAAAAATGGAAATTCCATAACAAAGCATAAACACACAGATTGAAATATAACAGTTCCCTTTTTACCTGAGCCCCTCTCTCTCTCTCACACACACACACACACACACACACACAAACACGTTAACCAGAAAAATAAAGGGCTTTTTGTTTGTAGAGCTCTATTACAGACATAAAAAACACTTGGGCTGAATACTTGCCAATTCTTGAAGAAACAGCAGATGAAATATGTTGTGGTCCAAAACTCGCGTACAGTCTGGCCTCTGAGTACACATAGACGGATCACTGGGATCTTTTAGAGTTGTTCTTTTTAGGCGACGTTGAGAATGAATTTAGCAGGCTTTTCTTCAAAGACAGGAGACAAGATGAGTTAACAAAATGGACTTCTCAGGGTCTTTTAGAGATGTGCTGGAAAGCTGAGCTGGGTTATGGTCTTCGCTCCTTCCTTGGGAATTCTATTCTCTCCTTGGACGTTCTTTTCTCTCCTTAGAAATTCTCTCCCTTTTTATACAGTTTAACCCCAACTCAAAACAATTCAACCTTTTGACCTCCATCAATCTTGACCTGTCACTTCTTCATAAACAATTTCTCCAGATGCCCAAAGTTCTCGTTGTTTATTGAACTGGAAGTCAGGTGGTTTCCCAGAAAGGCTTGCTGTTGTTACTGGAAGTCAAGTGGTTTCCTGGAAAGGCTTGTTTTCCTCACAAGACCTCTCAGTGCCCCTTTTAAAAAGCATTTTCAGGGATTGTTTTTCAAAGTCAAGTGGCCTTTATATGACCCTCTTTGAAAACCCCAAAGTTTAACATTTCTTCAATCTTCCAAAATGAATCCACAAAAAATATATTTAACAAAACAAAGAGGTACTTTCGTAACAAGAGACAGATGTTTGTAAAGTTCCCGTTCCAGATTAGATGAAACCAGCATAAACTTGCCCTGTCTAGTTTGTTGTCTAGATTTTAAAGTGTGAAGTGGATGTACTAAATGCATGACTTTTATAAATACTAGCAAATTTCCCATGGTGTTACTCACGGTGAGTCAGAGGTTATGCTTTTTCTCTCCCATGCAATATCCAAAATAGAATCAGGGCCAATGATTCATAGTCAGTGAAAAGCCAAGTGGATTTTAAGTACAGTGGATTGTTGGGACATTACTGATATTTTTGGATTCCAATTTCTGATTAGAAAATTTCCAATTTAAACTTTCAGTAGGTGAGACTCCCTGTTAGGAGACATAATTTGTAACCCCTTTAATTTATATTATACTAAAGATTGTGTGTATAGCACGTACTTCATGTCTACAAACTATATTTGCTGTTGCCATGATTTTGAATCACATGTTTATAACAGCATTTAACATTGAAACTCTCCATGTAAGCATTTATAACAGGAAAATCATATCTAAAGAGGGAAACAATTCCTTAACTAAAATAACTTGAAGCAATATTGTTTTCAAATAAAAAAAAGATGCAGCCAGCTTTTCTCAGAAACTGAAATTCCTAATATCCAATTCCAAAACAAGGTTTTTAAACAAAACTTTCAAAAAAACAGAATGCACAATAGCAGGATTCAATTTGATCACTGCATTGTATTTTATGCCTTTTATTAGCTCCATTAAAGTTTAAGACTTCAGCCTGTTTCAAGTGGCTATTATTACCTCACAACAATGAGAAAGCTTTCATTCTGAGCATGCAATCTGTATCTACAGGAGTTGAAGGATAGAAGAACATATCCCTTCATCCTGTGGGGATTTGAGAGTTTATTTGCTTTTTTCCAAAAGACTTTAAGAAACAGAAGATTGAATCCTCAAGTTTGATTTTGGGTAGATTGTGGCTTTTATTTAAAAAATTCTGTTTCCTGTTATGAACTGTTCATAGATAACACATGCACTGAGTGCAAAGGGAGTTTGGTAAGTGAGGGAGGGGCTCCTTTCTTTCTTCTACCTTTTTTCAGCCTCCAGTGGCTGCATCTCTCTTCGGTATAGGGGAAGAAGCTGATTGCTGAGAAACTGGTAAGTTATTTTACTTCTTTATGTAATAAAAAGTTTTAAATGTTATGTTGCGGCAGGTTAGCTCAGCCAAGTGGAATGTACGTCCTGCAGTATGTGGGAAGTCATGGATGCACCACGTGTCCTAGATGAACACATCCGCAGGAAGTGTCACTGGCTGCAGAAGCTTGAGATCCGTGTTTCAGAACTTGAGCAGCAGCTGGAGTCACTGTTGTGTATCCACGAGGTGGAGGACTATGTAGATAACATGTTTAGGGAGGTGGTCACAGCACAGGTTAGGAGCATGCAGGCAGAGAGGGAATGGGTGACTGCCAGGCAGTCTAAGAGAACCAGGCAGGCATTGCAGGTGTCCCCTCAGTCTATCTTGCTTGCTAATCAGTTTTCCATTTTGGATACTGGTGAGAGCGATGGTTCCGCAGGGGAGTGCAGCTAGAGCAATATCCATGGCACCACGGGTGGCTCAGCTGCACAAGAGGGGAGGAAGAAGATGGAAGAGCAGCTGTGATAGGAGATTCGACAGTAAGGGGATCAGACAGGCATTTCTGCAGCAGTAAATGTGAAGCCAGGATGGTGTGTTGCCTCTCTGGTACTGGGGTCAAGGATGTCATGGAGTGGCTACAGGACATCCTTCTGGGGGAGGGTGAACAACCACAGGTCGTGGTCCACATTGGTACCAATTATATAGGTAGGAAGAGGGATGAAGTCCTGAAAACAGATTTTAGGGAGTTAAGGAAAGAAATTAAAAAGCAGGACCTCCAAAGCAATAATCTCAGGATTACTCCCAGTGCTACATGCTAGTGAGCATAGGAATAGGAGGATTGGTCGATTGAACACATGGCTGGAGAATTGGTGTAGAAGGGAGGACATCAGATTTCTGAGGCATTGGGACTGGTTCTGGGGCAGGTGGGACTTGTACAAGATGGAGTACGAGTGCTGTTGGGGAGGGTTTAAACTAGTTTGTCAGGGGCATGGGAACCTGAGGGGTAGCTCAATTTTGAAGGAAGTAAAGCTGGTAACAGGAAGTAGAAAAGTAGCAAGTGGCATTAGAAGGCAGGTGAAACAAAGGCATGCATCAACTAGGCTTAGAATGCAGAATGTCAAGAAGACAAGGTTAAGGGCACTCTACCTGAATGCACGCAGCTTACGCAACAAAATGGATGATTTAAAGACCCAAATAGAGGTAAATGGGTATGATCTAATTGCCATAACAGAAACGTGGCTACAGGGTGACCAAGACTGGGAACTGAATATTCAAGGATATTCAACATTTAGGGAGGATAGACAAAAAGGAAAAGGCGGTGGTGTTGCACTGATAATAAGGAATGGGATCAGTACATTCGTAAGGGAGGATCTCAGATCGGAAGAACAAAATGTGGAATCTGTTTGGGTGGAGCTAAGAAACAGCAAGGGGCAGCAAACATTGGTAGGAGTTGTTTATAGGACACCAAACAGTAGTGGCAACATGGGGCATGGTACTAATCAGGAGATTAGAGAAGTATGTAGCCTGGGTAATACAGTAATCATGGGTGAATTCAATCTGTATATAGACTGGGTAAACCTAATGAACACTAATGCTGTGGAGGACGAGTTTCTGGAATGTGTTAGGGATGGTTTTCTACAGCAGTATGTTGAGGAACCGACTAGAGAACAGGCTATTTTAGATTTCATATTATGTAATGAGAAAGGGCTAATTAATAATCCTGTTGTAAAAGAACCTTTAAGGATGAGTGACCATAATATGACAGAATTTTACATTATGTTTGAAAGTGAGGTCATTCATTCTGAAGTCAGGGTTTTAAATTTGAACAAAGGAAATTATAAAGGTATGAGGGGCAAATTAGCTGAGGTGGATTGGGAAAATACATTAAAAGGTATGACAGTATATAGTCAATGGATAATCTTTCAAGAAATATTACATGGTTTACAGCAACAATACATTCCTTCAAGGCACAAAAACCCCAAAAGTAAAGGCAGTCAACCATGGATAACAAAGAAAGTTAAGGACTGTATAAGATTAAAAGAAAAGGCCCATAAAGTTGCCAGAAATAGTAGTAAACCTGAGGATTGGGAGGATTTTAGAATGCAGCAAAGGAGGATGTAGAAACTGATAAAGAAACGGAGAATAGAATATGAACATAAGATAGCAAAAAATATAAAAATGGACTGTAAAAGCTCCTACAGGTACGTAAAAAGGAAACGTTTGGCTAAGACAGATGTGGGTCCATAACAGGTAGAGTCAGGAGAATTTATAATGGGGAATAGAGAAATGGCAGAGAAGCTAAATGATTACTTTATGTCTGTCTTCACTGAGGAAGATGCAAGAAATATCCCAGAATTAGAGATCCAAGGGATTAGGGAGAATGAGGAATTGAAGGAAATTAGTATTCGTAAGAAGGTTGTATTGGAGAAATTAATGGGGCTGAAGGTTGATATGTCCCCAGGACCTGAGATTCTACATCCCAGAGTGTTGAAAGAGGTAGCTTTGGAGATAGTGATGCATTGGTGATCATCTTCCAAAATTCTATAGATTCTGGAGTGGTTCCTGCGGATTGGAAGGTAGCAAAGGGAGGGAGAGTGAAGACAGGGAATTACAGACCTGTTAGCCTCATATCAGTCATTGGGAAAATGCTCGAATCTATTCTAAAGGATGTGCTAAATGGACACTTGGATAATAATGATCTGATTGGGCATAATCAACATTGATTTATGAATGGGAAATCACGTTTGACGAACCTGTTGGAGTTTTTTGAGGATGTTACTAACAGAATTGATAAAGGGGGAGGGGTGGTGGGTGGACGTAGTATACTTGGATTTTCAGAAGGCCTTTGAGAAAGTCCCCCACAGGAGGTTGGTTAGCAAAATTAAAGCACATGTGATAGGAGGTAATATACTGGCATGGATTAAGGATTGGTTAACAGGCAGAAAACAGAGAGTAGGAATAAACAGGTCATTCGCGCCTCGGCAAGCTGTGATTAGTGGGGTACTGCAGGGATCAGTGCTTGGGCCCCAGCTGTTCACAATATATATCAATGATTTGGATAAGGGGACCAAATGTGGTATTTCCAAGTTCACGAATGACACAAAATTAGGTGGAAATGTGTGTTGTGAGGAATATGCAAAGTGGCTTCAAGGGGATTTGGACAGTCTTACTGAGTGGGCAAGAACGTGGCAGATGGAATATAATGTGGAAAAATGTGAAGTTGTCCACTTTGGTAGGAGGAACAGATGTGCAGAGTATTTCTTAAATGGTAAGAGATTAGAAAGTCTAAATGTACAAAGGGACCTGAGTGTCCTTGTCAATAAGTCATCGAAAGCTAACATGCAGGTGCAGCAAACAATTAAGAAGACTAATGGTATGTTAGCCTTTATCGCAAGAGGATTTGAGTACAGGTGTAGTGAAGTCTTGCTTCAATTGTATAGAACCTTGGTTTGATCACACTTGGAGTACTGTGTGCCGTTTTGGTCCCTTTACCTCAGGACGAATATTATTGCCATAGAGGGAGTGCAACGAAGATTCACCAGACTTGTTCCCAGGATGGCAGGACTGTCCTATGAAGAGAGATTGGGGAAACTGGGCCTGTATTTTCTAGAATTTCGAAGAATGAGAGATGATCTCATTGAAACCTACAATATACTTAAAGGGATAGACAGGGTAGATACAGCTAAGATGTTTCCCCTAGTTGGGGAATCTAGAACCAGGGGACACAATTTCAAAATAAGGGGGAAGCCACTTAGGACAGAGATGAGGAGAAATTTCTTTACTCAGAGGGTTGTGAATCTTTGGAATTCTCTACCCCAGAATGCTGTGAAAGCTCAGTATGTTTAAAGCAGAAATTGACAGATTTCTAAATACCACTGACATAAAGGAATATGAGGATGGTGTGGGAAAAAGGCATTGAAGTAGATGATCAGCCATGATTGTATTGAATGGCAGGGCAGGTTCGATGGGCTGAATGGCCTATTTCTGCTCCTATGTTCTTATGTTCCTACATGCCAGAAAAAACACTTACCAATAGAAACACCTGTTGTCATTTTTTGTTTGCTGATAGCAAAGAGATTGCCTATGGATTGATATTTATTGTTCTGAAAATTCAGTTAAAAAATTCTCTTCTTAAACCATTTTTGAACCTTAAACGTACTATAAAAAATATCTTGGGAAACTAGAAACAATGAGCTTCTGAATTTATTACATACTTTTTCATTGTTTAAAGGAATTTATGTTTGCTAGTTTACAGTCGTTAATAAACTCACTAATAGTGCACTAGAGGGTAAATTTCCTGCCTTTCACATTCCTGATAAAAATCAAAGCCATATCGGAAAACTACGCACCCCCAGGCCCATGTCTTTGCGCACTTATTTTAAGATGCAGGAATTTATTCCTAAATGCTTGACGGTGAGAAGGTTTGGTCAAGAACTGGCTGATGGTGAATTCTAAGGGTACAAAAATTGGTGCAAACAGATTGAGAAAGGAGACACATGGAAGCAACATGGTAGGACATTGGGTCTGATCGGATCAGTAGCAGCTAAGGGCAGTTTGGGTCCCAATTGCTTGACCCTCTACCCCCAACAGAAGGAATATTAACTTTGCTCCCCACCTCCCTCCCTTGACTAGAGGATGCCCTTCCAGCCTTCCCGTCCACACTCCCAGAAGCTGGGAAACTTTGCCCCCCTCACCTCAGTGCTCACAAACTCCTAGTCCTCATTTTCAATGCTATCTGCAATTCTGCCCTATTCCAAGACTCCTCTCCCAGTGTTCTCAAAATCCCCTTCAAGGTGAACCTATACCCTGAGATCATCACCTCAGCTCTCAAAATACTGCTTAACCCTTAGAATCCATACCAGAATTGCCAAATCCCAGGGCCACTCCCAGTGCTACTTGGCATAACAGCAATATATTACCTCCAATAAGAGTCTGCAATGCCATGGGTGAGCAGCTAGTATATTATATAAACAGGTACAGTTAGGAAGAGCATACCAAAGGCTGTCTCTCACCCCTTTCCAATTAATGAGATGTAAGTGAAAACAAAATACCTTTCCATTGAGAGGAAGCATAACCCCTGAAGCTACTCTTTGACATCTCTCAGTAGTGTGTTTGAAAACTGCATTGATAGAAGTGGTGTGGTGGAGAATTGCAGAAGTCCAAGAAGTTGAAGAGAAGGGAGAAAACAAGTTAAAAAGGGAAAGCTTCGCCTTTATTAACAAAAATAATTAATAAGACTCAAAATAATGGCTGTTGCTTGGCCTGAAAACAAGTTCAACACTCAGCAGTTCTTCAAAATGGATGACAAGAGAATTAATTAGTTGAAATCATTGGGGAGCATGCATCTCTCATTCACAGTTCTGGGTTCATGATTGGAAGAATCTCTCAGTGAACTGCAGAAAAAGTCCTTCACATATTACTTTTTATTCAAGAGCTTTGATTAAGTGAGTGGATGTACTTCAGGGCAAATTTTTTACAAATTCTCCATGTTGATGGATGAAGTGGAAAGAAATCTGGGGTTTTAGTAGACTTGATGCTCAAAACATTCAATCACATCAAATCTGGAAACTAAATTTAAATTAACCTTCACTTAGTACACAGGTACAAACAAGTAAACGTCAGGCAAAAGATCACGCACACAATCATCAAAAATAGAAATGGAGTTTGATGTTGAGTAATAGAAGTGAAAATCCTGGAATTATTTAAGAAACAATTGGATTCTGCGATGGATAAGCCAAGACAGTCTTATCTATCACGATCTTGTGAACGGCCCAGAACTATAGTGCAGGATACCAATAAGACTAAGAGAAGAGAGGACAGTTGATGCTAAGATTGTGGAACAATGGTAAAACTGTGGGAGATTTGGAGTTCCACAGTTTTACGGTCTGGTAAAGAATGAGTTACAGCAGGAGATGTCATAATGAGTCTTTATCAACATATTAAGATGTCAGGAGGATAAAGAATATCTAGAACAGAATATTTGGAGAAACCAGTTAGGTGTGTTGAGGACCAATGAAATAAAGAGACAAGAAAGAACATAAGAAATAGGAGCAGGAGTAGGCCATATGGCACATCGAGCCTGCTCTGCCATTTAATACAATCATGGATGATCTTCTGCCTCAACTCCACTTTCCCACCTGCCCCTCATATCCCTTGATTCCCTGAGACACCAAAAACCTGTCTATCTCAGCCATAAATATACACAATGATGGAGCATCTACAACCCTCTGGGGTAGAAAATTCCAAAGATTCACAACCCTCTGAGGGAAGAGATTTCTCCTCATCTCAGTCCTAAATGATCGGCCCCTTATCCTGAGACTATGCAAGGGAAACAACCTCAGAGTCTATCCTGTCAAGTCCCTTTAGAATCTTTTATGCTTTAATGAAATTACCTCCCATTCTTCTAAACTCCAGTGAATACAGGCCCAATTTACTTAGCCTGTCATCATAGCACAACCCTCTCATCCCAGGAACCAACCTAGTGATCATTTGCTGCACTGCATCCAAAGCAAGTATCTTTCTTTCTTTGGCCTCCTTATCTCGAGAGACAATGGATAAGTGCCTGGAGGTGGTCAGTGGTGTGTGGAGCAGCGCCTGGAGTGGCTATAAAGGCCAATTCTAGAGTGACAGGCTCTTCCACAGGTGCTGCAGAAAAATTTGTTTGTCGGGGCTGTTACACAGTTGGCTCTTCCCTTGCGCCTCTGTCTATTTTCCTGCCAACTGCTAAGTCTCTTCGACTCGCCACACTTTAGCCCCGCCTTTATGACTGCCCGCCAGCTCTGGCGAACGCTGGCAACTGACTCCCACGACTTGTGATCAATGTCACAGAATTTCATGTCGCGTTTGCAGACGTCTTTAAAGCGGAGACATGGACGGCCGATGGGTCTGATACCAGTGGCGAGCTCGCTGTACAATGTGTCTTTGGGGATCCTGCCATCTTCCATGCGGCTCACATGGCCAAGCCATCTCAAGCGCCGCTGACTCAGTAGTGTGTATAAGCTGGGGATGTTGGCCGCCTCGAGGACTTCTGTGTTGGAGATACGGTCCTGCCACCTGATGCCAAGTATTCTCCGGAGGCAGCGAAAATGGAATGAATTGAGACGTCGCTCTTGACTGACATACGTTGTCCAGGCCTCGCTGCCGGAGAGCAAGGTACTGAGGACACAGGCTTGATACACTTGGACTTTTGTGTTCCGTGTCAGTGCGCCATTTTCCCACACTCTCTTGGCCAGTCTGGACATAGCAGAGGAAGCCTTTCCCATGCGCTTGTTGATTTCTGCATCTAGAGACAGGTTACTGGTGATAGTTGAGCCTAGGTAAGTGAACTCTTGAACCACTTCCAGAGCGTGGTCGCCAATATCGATGGATGGAGCATTTCTGACGTCCTGCCCCATGATGTTCGTTTTCTTGAGGCTGATGGTTAGGCCAAATTCATTGCAGGCAGCCGCAAACCTATCGATGAGACTCTGCAGGCACTCTTCAGTGTGAGATATTAAAGCAGCATCGTCAGCAAAGAGGAGTTCCCTGATGAGTACTTTCCGTACTTTGGACTTCGCTCTTAGACGGGCAAGGTTGAACAACCTGCCCCCTGATCTTGTGTGGAGGAAAATTCCTTCTTCAGAGGACTTCTATAAGTATTCAGATATCCTTCTATAAATATGAAGACCAAAAATGCGCACAGTACTCCAGGTGTGGTCTCACCAAAGCCCTATTACAACTGTAGCAAGACTTCCTAATTCTTGTACTCCAATCCTCTTGCAATAAAGGCCAACCTATCATGTGCCTTCCTAATTGCCAGATTTCTAGCATCTGCAGTATTTTGCTTTTATTATTATGCTGGCATGTTAACTTTGTGTTCCTTGTATGTCTACACCCTCATCTCTCTGAACTGCACCTTTTAGAAGTTTCATGCCTTTTAAAAAAATTCCAGTTTTCTGTTCTTACCACAAAAGTGATTAACCTCACATTTCCCAGCATTAAACTCCATCTGGCACTTTCTTGTCCACTCACTTAACCCGCCTGTATTTCTTTGCAGCCTCTTTGTGTCCTCCTCATAGCTTACATTCCCACCTAGCTTTGTATTGTCAACAAACTTCAATACATTATTCTTGGTCTCTTAGTCTAAGTCATTAATATAGATTGCAAATAGCTGAAACGCCACAATGATCCTTGGGGGACTCTACTACTTACAGCCTCCTAACTTAAAAGTGCCCCATTTATCCCTATTCTTTGCTTCCTGATTGTTAACCAATCCTCCATCCATGCTAAAATATGACCTCCAAAACCATCTTGGGTATTAACTTTTTGTGTGGCACCTTATCGAATGCCTTTGGAAATCCAAGTATACTACACTTACTGGTTCCCCTTTATCTACCCTACTAGGTACATCCTCAAAAAACTCTAAAATTATCAAATATGATTTCCCTTTTGAAAAAATCATGTAGACTCTGTCATCATGCTATGATTTTCTAAGTGCGTTAAGTGTCATAGAGTCATTTATGGCATAGAAGGAGACCATTCAGTCCATCGAGTCCATGCTGGCTCTCCACAGAATATGCAGTCAGTCCCACTTCCCGGCTTGATTCCCAAAGCCCTGCAAGTCTATTTCTCTCAGGTGGCCATCCAACTTCTTCTTGAAGTCATTGATTGTCTCTGCTTCCACCACCCATAATAGTTTCCAGCATTTTCCCAATGATTACTGTCAGGCCTGTAGTTCAGTGTTTCCTCTCTCCCTCTTTACAGTTGCTAACTTCCAATCCACTAGGACCATTCTAGGATCTAGGGAATTTTGGAAAATCATAACCAGTACATCCACTATCTCTGCAACGACCTCTTTTAGAAGCCTAGGATGTAGGACATCAGGTCCTGGGGGTTTGTCAGCTTTTAATCCCTTAAGTTTCTCCAATATTTTTTCTTTGCTGATATTAATTACCTGAACTTCCTCACTGTTATTAGCCCATTGGTTACCCTCTATTTCTGGTATGTAATTTGTGTCTTCTACTGTGAAGACAGGCACAAAATATTTGTTCAAGTCTCTGCCATTTCCTCATTCCCCATGATAATTTCTCCCTTCTCTGTCTCTAAGGGACCAATGTTTACTTAGGAAAGGTTGTAATGGAGAGGTTAGAGCCCAGAGCAAGGTGAGGGATGATTTGTTAGATGAGAAACTACTCAGGAATGTGCAATGTGCTGGAAAAGTATTTGCCATTCAAAATAATTACACATCCATTTACCATCCTGTTTAAGTAACATGCCCAGTTGAGAGTTGTTCTCAGTCTTGCACTAAATCACCAGCCTCTAGGAGGCTCCCATGGTTAAAGTGCTCTTGTGACCTATTTAGACTCAGTGGTTATTAATACTTTCACATACAAAGCAGGTCAATTTCACCATTGTGTAATAAGGTGCAGGTATTGGTTGTGAGCTATTGACCTGAACGAGTACCTCCACATCACACTGCAGAGTTATCAAGAACAAGACACTGCCATGAAGCAAATCTCACCACAGCATCAAAATATGCCCCTTACACTCTCAGCAAACTGTTGCTGGCACTCCAACTTAATTGGTTAAAGACGACGACTGGAGCTCAATCACATGAACTAACACAGGGTAACAGTTCAATCCCTGGCATGTACTAAATTAACTGACCTTAACTGCGATACCTCACACCCCAATTGAACTGTCTCCAAGTCTTAATGTCAAGGCTAAAGTGAAGAATGGTAACTCAAGTGAGGTTATGGAGGCAGTCAGCCTCAGTGGAACTGATTCCCAGAAGGAATGCAGGGAGGAAATTGGAAAAAAAAGGAAGGAAAAATATTTTGCTCTACTGTGAGACATTTGTTCTTTGCCAGCAGGCACGGTGCTTAAGTGGTGATACAGTGAATCTAATCTATGGGTACTGATAGAGGTCATAGCATCTGGCAGGCTGTCTGAAGTCCAGCCAGGATTTCCTTGGAGCTCTCAGCACTGTTAGTAAACATCATGGTGCAGGGTTACAAAGTCTGGCTTTAACAATGAGTGCAGAATTCTTCTCTCCATTAATACCCCCACAAAAACTGAGCTCAATTTCAATTATGAACAGTTATACTTGCCTGGCTTTTCCTTATCTAAGAGCTAATTTTCTTCTCCCCATCCCAGGCACCAGACATTATACACAAGGTTGCACTGTGCCTGTAAAGAATTGCCAAAATTTACTAATTGTTCTCTTTATTTCACTGGCAACAGAGCGTTCTCCGGGTACAGCAAGGAGGAAAATCATCACTCCATTGTTACTCCCCAAAGGCTGTTAGTAAATGCACAACAGGCTTGGAACTTAGCCACACACATCAAGGTCTCAGCACCCCAGGCATGAGTCAGCTCATCTCTGGGCTGGCAGTATGGTGTTACAATCAGGCTCTGTGTCCTTGAGCTTGGGAGGGAGAATCAAAAAGTCTGCTGCTCCTGATTGCTACTCAGTAAGTCCAGCTGGAAAGTGCATCAGGTGAGAACAGAATCAGATGACAACAGAATCAGGCTGAGTCATGTGGTCCCACATGACCACTTAGTCAGTCAACACTAATGATCCAGATCACACATGAAGAATGACCATTTGGATGAGATATGTGGTCTGCTCGTGCCCACGAAATCACACCCCGTCATGTTTGTGCCTTCAAAGAGGGAAGTGCTTTTTTCTTTTAAAAAGCCATTTTCCTTCTCATTTCATAGGATTTTCTTAGAGATCCTAGCATTCTGGGTGTTTTACCTGGATTAAGAATAAAGAGGTACCATCACCTGTTTCATGATACAATTGCATCATCACATCACTTATTATGCCTGCACTAAGAAATAATGCAACTTTTTGTTAAGTGCAGTGCAGAGCCAAATAAAAAACACATCCAGACAAAATGATTCTACCATGACTCCACACCTTGGGACAATGAAAATGGTGGCAGTGGAAATTAAGCTCTTGAAGCAGCTGTGTCTTCCTGTTCCAACATGTGCCAGCCAGCAAACATGAACAACACTGCTTAAAGGAAAGTTTTCGACTCCAGGTGTGAGCTGCTTAGAAAATTTCACCATATTGACAGCTGGATATCAGCTTGTGCCTTGACAACAAGCATCAAGATCTGAAGGGGCTCAGAAGAAATGCCACTGATTTAGTTATATTCAAGACTATTTTGTGTTTTAATGTCTTCTCCCTTGGGCTGCACCCATGAGAGCAGCTGGGCATTCTGTTGCTGGTTATTGCGCAGTTCTTGTTTCGAATTTGTTTATAGGGTTCATTCTAATCCAAGATTTAAAAAAGTAGAATAACTTCCTTTATGTTTTAAAACATTATATCGAGCAGCTCAGCAATTTAATCTTTGCTTCCAAGCTCCATGTACAGTGATGATTAGACAATTGCAACATTGTCAGATACTGCTTGTTAAGGTATTGCATCTACCTTACACAAACTGATCCAAACATTCAACATTTATATCTTTAGAATTGTTTATTAATGTCCTTCGATGTTGTCCCATCTGTCCCTTTGGAGTTGATGATATTAATTGGCAGCTGAGCTACCTCCTCCAAGACTCTGTTGGAGCACAGACAATATGCAGGTATCATCCTTTGAACTACCAGCTACTAAATTCAGTATCCGATGCTCCCAGATCAGGTACAGTACGGATAGATACACTACTCTGTCACATCAAGCATCCCAGATCAAGTACAGTACAGTCACATTTGAGGGGATGGTAGCATACAGGTAATGTTACTGGACTAGTAATCCAGAGGACTGGACTAATGCTCCAGAGACATGAGTTCAAATCCCACCATGGCACCTGGGCGAATTTAAATTCAACTATTTAATAAATCTGGAATAAAATGCTAGTCTCGGTAATAATCATGAACTACCGGATTGTTGTAAAAATCATCTGATTCATTAATGTCCTTCAGGGGATGAAAACTGCCATTCTTACCTGGTCCAGCCTACATGTCACTCCATACCTACAGCAACGTGGTTGACTCTTAATTGCCCTCTGAAATGGCCTAGCAAGCCACGCAGTTTAAGGGCAATGACGGATGGGCAATAAATGCTGTCCATCAACCAATTCTCAATCCATGCTGGCAACGCCCACATCCCAAGAGTGAATAGGAAAAAAAGCTATCTGTAATTCTACTCCAACAAAGCGGCCCAACTCCAACACTGTACACCAGCCACAGGATCACTGAAGAATCCCTAGTTTTCCAGTATGACATTTTTCCATTTCCCACACCAGTCCCAACACTCGATGGTTTGTTAGGGTGGGGGGTGGTAATTTGAATCTAAACCCAATGGGTGGCAAATCCACGGGATTGGGTTGAATGCTGGTTTTACACCCCACCCAGTTTTAATCACCATTTAATGTTTCTTAACTGATGGGTTAGGTTAAAATTGCTGGCTAATTGGACTCTGGACAAGACTGCCACTGTCTGTTCCCACTTACAGGTGTGTGCTGTTGGGGCTCCCCGAGTAGTTCAGTGGGTAGAAGCACTGTGTGGTACTGAGCTATACAGACCAGATATGATTGCCAGTTTGGGCTGAATTAGCTCATTGCAGCTGAGGTGAAGGTTGGGGCTGCAGTTTATTTCAGATTTATTGTGAGAGAAGAGAAAAATCCAGCCACACTCGCTGGAGTTATCAGGTGAGGACAAGATTAGATTCAGCAAACTTATTCTCCCAGGTTAAATAGCAGACTTTCTAACTCACTGTCTAAACTTCTAGGAGCACCTCACAAGAATAAGAGGGTCAGAGGCTATCCCAGCAGCAGATGATTCAGAGCGGTGAAGGAAATTAGAAAAAATAATTAAGTTTGGGGTATTTGCAGCGAAAACTTCGGGAAAAGCAAAAAGTCACCAAAATTTGGCACAATTTCCATTTGCTTTGCCAGCAGTTCCCAAGTATATAGTTGTGGGGCTGTAGGTCAACATCCACAGTACAGTCATGTGGTGCTCCATCTTCTGAGTAACACTTCAGCTGTTAACATTTCTCCAGGGCAATCATCCAGCAATTCAAGTGGCAACTCTAAAGTTACAGATTGGTAGAATAAAAGGGCAGAAGAAGAACATGGGAAATAGGAGAAGGAGTAGGCCATTTGGTCCCTCGAGCCTGTTCTGCCATTCAACTAGATCATGGCTGATCTTCCTCAATGACATTTTCCTTCACTATCCCCAAATCCCTTGATATCTTTAATATCTAGAAATCTATCGATCTCTGTCTTGAATTAAAGGACCTACTTCTTATTCTGAGACTGTGTCTCCTGGTTCCAGACCCCTCAGCCAGGGGAAACATCCTTTCTGCATCCACCCTGCCAAGATCTGTAAGAATTTTGAATACTTCAATGAGATCACCTCTCATTCTTCTAAACTCTAGAGAATATGGCCTAGTCTCCTCAATCTCTCCTCATAGGAAAATCCTGCCATCCCAAGGATATGTCTGGTGAACCTTTGCTGCACTCTCTCTATGGCAAGTATATCCTTCCTTAGGTAAGGAGACCAAAAGAGTATACAATATTCCAGGTGCGGTCTCACCAAGGCGCTATACAATTGCAAGAAGACATCTTTATTCCTGTACTTAAATACTCTTGCAATAAAGGCCAACATATCATTTGCCTTCCTAATTGCTTGCTGCACCTGTATGTTAGCTTTAAATGACTTAGAACAAGGACACCTAGGTCCCTTTGGACATCAACACTTTCCAATCTCTCACCACTTTCCAACCTCTCACCATTTAAGAAATATTCTGCATTTCTGTTTTTCCTACCAAAGTGGATAACTTTACATTTTTCCACATCATATTCCATCTGCCATGTTCTTGCCCACTCACTTATCCTGTCTAAATCCCCTTGAAGCCTCTTTGCATCCTCCTTACAACTCACATTCCCACCTAGCACTGATGAAAGGTCACAGACCTATAATGTTAATTCTGTCTCTCTCTCCACAGATGCTGTCAGATCTGTTGAGTCTTTCCAGCACTTTGCCTTTATTTCAGATTTCCAGCATCCACAGTATTTTGCTTTTATTTTATCACATTCCTACCTAGTTTTGTGTCATTAGCAAACTTAGAAATATTACATTTGATCCCTACATCCAAATCATTGGTAGATTGTGAATAGCTGGGGCTCAAGTACTGATCCTTGCAGTACCCCACGAGTCACAACCTGTCAGTATATTACTGCCAATCCTATGTTTTCTAAGTTTGCTTACTAACCTCCTGTGTGGGACCTTATCGAAAACCTTCTGAAAATCCAAATACACAACATCCGCTGGTTTCCCCTTATCTATTCTGCTACTTACATCCTCAAAAAACTTCAACAGGTTTGTCAAACCTGATTTCTCTTTCATAAATCCATGTTGACTCTGCCCAGTCCTACCATTATTTCGTAAGTCTCCAGTTATCACATCCTTTATAATAGATTCTAGCATTTTCCCTACTACTGACAGCAGACTAACATGTGTGTACTTCCCCATTTTCTCTCTTCCTCCTTTCTTAAATAGTGGGGTTACATTTGCTACCTTCCAATCTTCAGGAACCACTCTAGAATCCATAGAATTTTGGAAGATGATAACCAATGCATCCACTATCTCTACAGCCACCTCTTTCAACACTCTGGGATGTAGATCATCATGTCCAGGGGATTTATTAACTTTCAGTTCCATTAACTTCTCCAGTACTACGTTTTTACTAATACTAATTTATTTCAGTTCCTCGCTAGTACTTTGGTTCTTTAGAATTTCTGGGAGGTTTTTTGTATCTTCCTCCATGAAGACATACACAAAGTATTTGTTTAGTTTCTCTGCCATTTCCTTATTCCCCATTATAAATTCCCCTGTCTTTGCCTGCAATGGGCCCACGTTCGTCTTTGCTAATCTTTTTCTTTTTACATGCCTATAGAAGTTTTTACAGTCTGTTTTTATGTATCTCGCTAATTTGCTTTTGTATTCTATTTTTGCTTTCTTTATCAATTTCTTGGTCCTCCTTTGCTGAATTCTAAAATGCTCCCAATCCTCAGGCTTACTACTCTTGTTTGGAAACTTTATAAGCCTCTTCCTTTGATGTAATACAATCTTTAACTTGCCTTGTCTGCCATGGTTGGATCACCTTTCCTGTTGGGTTTTTGTACCTCAAAAGAATGTAAGTTTGTTGTAAACCATGTATTAATTCTTTAAATGCTAGCCATTGCCTCTCTACCATCATACCTTTTAATGTAGTTTCCCAATCTACCACAGCCAACTTGCCCCTCATACCTTCATAGTTTCCTTTGTTTAGATTTAAGACCCTAGTTTTGGATTGAAATACATCACTTTCAAACTTAAGATAAAATTCTATCATATTATGGTCACTCTTCCCTAGAGGCTCTTTTATGAGATTATTAATTAGCCCTTTCTCATTGTACAATACCAGATCTAAAATAGCCCATTCTCTAGTTGGTTTCTCAACAGACTGTTCCAGAAAACCATCTCGTATACATTCCAGGAATTCGACCTCCACAGCATTAGTGCTAATTATTTTTACCCAGTCTATATGTAGATTGAAATCCCCCATGATTACTGTATTACCCTTGTTACATGCACCTCTCATTTCCTAATTTTTACTAAGTCCTACATTACCACTACTATTTGGTGGCCTATAAACACTTCCTACTAATGTTTTCTGCCCCTTGCTGTTTCTTAGCTCTACCCAAACTGATTCTACATCTTGTCCCTTCAATCTAAGATCCTCTCTCACTAATGTTCTGATCTCATCCTTTATTAACAGTGCTACCCCATCTCTTTTTCCTTTTTGCATATCCTTCCTAAATGTCAATGAACCTTGAACATTCAGTTCCCAGCCTTGGTCGCCCTGCAGCCACGTTTCTGTAATGGCAATTAGATCATACCTGTTTACTTCTATTTGCGCTGTCAATTCATCTACCTTGTTGCGAATGCTGTTTGTATTCAGATAGAGTGCCTTTAAGCCTATCTTTTTATTATTTTCACAACCTCTAGCCTTATCTGCTAGTGCATGCTTAGATTTGTACGCTTTGTCCCTTCCTGCCACACTCATTACCCTTATTGCTGCCGCGCTCTATTGCCTTCTCTCTCTTTAAATTATTACATTTTCCTCACGTGATCCCTCGCCCCCAGCCCCCCACCCCCCCACTATTTAATTTAAAGCCCTCTCTATCACCCCAGTTATATGCTGGAACACTGTCCCAGCACAGTTCAGGTGAAGACCATCCCAATAGTACAGCTCCCACTTTCCCCAGTACTTGTGCCAGTGCCCCATGAATCAAAACCCATTTCTTCCACACGAAACTTTGAGCCACGCGTTTAACTTTCTAATCTTATTTACCCAACTCCAATTGCTTGTGGCTCAGGTAATAATCCAGAGATTATTACCTTTAAGCTTCTGCTTTTTAATTTAGCTCCGAGCTGCTCATACTCCCTATGCAGACCCTCTTTCCTAGTCTTATCTATGTTGTTGGAACCCACATGGACCATGACAACTGGATCCTCCCCCTCCCACTGCAAGTTCCTCTCCAGCCCCCAGCAGATACGCCAAACCCTGGCACCGGGCAGTCAACGCAGCCTTCTAGACTCTTGCTCTTGGCCGCAGAAAAATGTGTCTATCCCCCTGACTATACTATCTCCTACTACCACTACATTCCTATTTACTCCCCCCGCTTGAATGGCTTCCTGTACCAGGGTGCCTTGGCCAGTTCACTCATCCACCTTGTTCTTGTTCTCATCAACATCATCATTGTTCCCAAATGAGCTGAAAGAACTTTGAACTTGTTGGACAATTGCAAGGGCTGAGACACTTCCGCTTCTGCCTTCTTGATTCCCTTACCTGCCTCACTCACTGTGACACCCTTCTGTCCCTGACCACTGATCAAATCAGAAGACACTATCCTAAGGGGTGTGACTGCCTTCTGGAACAAAGTGTCCAGGTAACTTTTCCCCTCGCTGATGCATCGCAGTGTCTGTAGCTCGGCCTCCAGCTCACTGACTCTGAGCTGAAGCTCCTCGAGCCGCAGACACTTACTGCTGACGTGTCTGCCTTGGATCACACTGGTGTCCACTGGATTGCACATACTGCAGCTACAACACTTCACCTACCCTGCCATCTTTATTATGTGTTAATTTATTTATTTTTCTTAGTTAATTTATAATTAATAAACCCCATTACTACCAAACCCTATTACTAATGAGCTTTACTACTACTAGTAAACCTTACTACTAATAATAAAACCTTAATAAATTACCTGAGTTTCAGAATTAATGTCATACTAACCCCAATTAAAATTCCCTGGTTTAGATGAAAGAAAAAGAGAAAATGGTCACCAGCCAATCACTTACCTTCTTTGCTATGACATCATGCGTCAATTTTCTTTGGAATGCTCTGAACCCAAAGATTCACCACCCTAGCTCTTCAAACTCTCGCTGCTGTCTCTAGAGGTTACCCTCTATTTCTGGGAGGCAACTTGCATCTTCTACAGCTACTGGAGGCTGAAAAAGGAGCACCTCTTTTCCCCTCTGCATCGAATTCCCATGTGAACCAAATTCCTACCCTCATACTCTGACTACCTTTTTGGTTTGATGAGTGAAGCAAACAGTCGAATGCTCTGTTCAACTTTCTTAAGCAGCTTCGCCAGCCTTTAGAGTCTTGGCACTCCTGAAGGCTTGAAGTTGCTCAATCCAATATGGCAGCCACCAAGTGCCAGGTGAATGAAATCGTGATCGGATCTTGGTAAATTTCTCCCTTGTTTTACTCTTGAAAAATGGGTGAAATGAAGTTGAATTTCTCCTCCCTCAGGCAAAGTCTCCTCTCTATGCGCCCCATAGTCCATGCGGTTTGAAAACCTGACTGCTTATGTAGGGCCTCTGATGAAACTAATATTCTGTAGCTGGTGAAACACATAATAATCTTTTCTTTTTCCTTCCAATTCCTCTCTTGAAGGAACTGCGCCCTGCTGGGATCTGGTTCTACAGTACGAGCTGCACTCTGGTACCTTACCCAAGTGGTCATTCTTTAGGTATCAACCCAAGAAATGTCAACTGGATATTCCACCATGGAGGTCATCACACTCAGCCTGATCCTGTTTACACCCGCCATCCACACAATGTACACTTCCTGTAGGTATCATCAAATAGCAATCAGTAAGGTAAACTCTGGCTGACTTTCTCCTCCTTAACCCATTGGTATTGAAAACAATTGTAGCATCCAACTGCAGCCCTCGGTCAGATTCAGAGAGAAGGTGATGCAGAGATACGTTCTGACACTATTCACCAGCATTGTTGCTGAACAGTTGTGCATCCTTATGGTAAATAAATCTCAGGGGCCAAATAAGGTGCCCCAAGGATCCTTGACAGATTAAGGTAGGAAATTGCAGAACTCTGGCACAAATCTTCCAGAAATTATGTAATACTGGAGAGGTGCCTGGAGTATGGAGAAAGGCAGATGTTACTCCTTTTATTTAAAAAAAAAAGGGGGTAGAAAAAGTAACTTAGGAAATGATCATGGAGAATCTGGTTAGAGAAAAAATCATATATGATGGGCATGAAGGGGATGGTTGTCAATCTAAGCTTATGATTTTCTTTGAGGTTGCGAGACAGTTTATGTGGTGGATTTGGATTTCAGTAAGGCCTTTGATATTACACCTATTGAAAGGGTGCAGAAGAGGACAATCAGAATGATTAAGGGGATGGAGAGATTGGATTATGAGGAGTGATTATGTAAATTAGGCATGTTCTCAATGGGAAAGAGAAGGTTAAGAGGTGAAATGATTTTCGTTTTAGGATTCTAAAGGAACTAGATGTCAACCATAATGAGAAGTTTCATCTTATCCAGAACAATAGAAAGAGAGGAATTGGCCTCCAGAAACATTGTTTCAGTGAGGGAATGGTAAATCTATGGCATAGTCTTCCAAGTGTTGATTAATGCAAATTAGATTTCTTTCAGAAAATAATATTTTGGAACATAGGATTTGAGACATGACATATGGTAAGTGTATCATGCATGGCAGAAACAACTGATTTTGGACCTATGACTACCAAAGCTTTTCTCCACCGGGAGTTCTCTTACCTCATGTCTAGGTCTGTTGTAGACTGATTGATACAGATTGAGTCCCATAATTAGTCAACAACTTTATTATTGTTGCATATTGCAGAATTACATAGCATTTACAACAGAGAAACAGGCCATTTGGCCCAACTGATCTATGCCAATATTTATGCTCCACACAAGCCACCAACCACCCTACTTCATCTAATCCTATCAGCATACCCTTCTATTCCTTTCTACCACATGTACTTATCGAGCTTGGCCTTAAATGCATCTATACTATTCACGTCAACAACTCCAAGTGCTGGTAAGTGCATATTCTAGCCACTATGTGAGTAAATATGTTCCTTCTGAATTCCTTATTGGATTTATTAGTTGACTATACTATAAAGAAAGAAAGACTTGCATTTAATAGCACCTTTCATGTCCACTGGATGCCCCAAAGCGCCTTACAGCCAATTAAGTATTTTTGAAGTCTAGTCACTGTTTGTAATATAGGAAACACAGCAGCTGATTTGCACACAGCAAACTCCCACAAACAACAATGAGCAGATAATCTGTTTTTGTAATACTGATTGAGGGATAAATATTAGCCAGGACACTGAAGATAACTCCCCTGCTCTTCTTCGAAATACTGCCTTGGGATCTTTTATGGCCACCTGAAAGGTCAGACAGGGCCTTGGTTTCACATCTCATCCAAAAGGCAGCACCTCTGATCGTGCAGCGCTCCCTCAGTACTGCATGCAGTGTCAGTCTAGATTTTGGTGCTCAAGTCCTGGAGTGGGATTCGAACCCACAACTTCCTGATTCAGGCGAGAGAGCTCCCAACTATATATATATATTTTTTTTAAATATATATATATGTATCCATCAGCAATGAAGGAACAATGATATATTTCCATATTAGGGTTATGTGTGTCTTGGCGGGGATCTTGCAGGTGGTGACGTTCCCAGTGCCTGATGCCCGTGTTCTTCTAAGTGGTACAGGTCATGGGTTTAGAAGGTGCTGTTGAAGAAGCCTTGCTGAGTTGCTGCAGTGCATCTTGTGGATGGTACGCACTGCTGTCATTGTGCTCCGGAGGTGAAGGGGATAAATGTTTAAGGTGGTGGATGGGCTGTTGATCAAGCAGGCTACTTTGTCCTGGATGGTGTCAAGCTTCCTGAGTGTTCTTGGGGCTTCACCCATTCAGGCAAGTGGAGAGTATTCCATCACACTCCTGACTTGTGCCTTGTAGATGGTGGACAGGCTTTGGGGAGTCAGGAGGTGAGTTACTCACTACAGAATATCCAGCCTCTGAAAGGCTCTTGTAGCCCCAGTATTGATGTGGCTGGTTCAATTAAGTTTCCTGTCAATGGTGGTGCCCTGGATGATGATGGAGGATTCAGCGATTGTAATGCCATTGAATGTCAAGGTGGGGTGGTTAGACCCTCTCTTGTCAAAGATGTTCATTGCCTGGCACTTGTGTGGTGAGAATATTATTTGCCAGTTATCAGCCCAAGCCTCAGTGTTGTCCAGGACGTGCTGTATGCAAGCACGGATTGCTTCATTATCTGAAGAGTTCTGAATGGACCTGAACGCTGTGCAATCATCACCAAACATCCCCACTTTTGATCTTATGATGGAGGGAAGGTCATTAATGAAGCAACTAAAGATGGGTGGGCCTAGGACACTGCCCTGAGGAGCTCCTAAAGTTCTGTCTTGTGGTTGAGATGATTAGCTTCCAGCAACCACAAACATCTTTCTTTGTGCTAGGTATGACTCCAACCAGTGGAGAGTTTTCCCCCCAATTCCCATAGATTTCAATTTTACAAGGGCTCCTCAATGCCACACTCTTCCACTGTTTAGTGTGCTTTTAGTCCTGTGTTGTGGCTTCACCAGGTTAGCACCTCATTTTTAGTTATGCCTGTTGCCGCTTCTGGCATTCTCTTCTGCACTCCTCATTGAACCAGGGTTGGTCCCCTGGCTTGATGGTAATGGTAGAATAAGGGATATGCTGGGCCATGAGGTTGCAGATTGTGGTGCAGTACAATTCTGCTGCTGCTGATAGCCCACAGTGCCTCATGGATGCACAGTTTTGAGCTGCCAGATCTGTTGTGAATCTATCCCATTTAGCATGTTGGTAAAACCACACAACATGATGCAGAGTGTCCTCTATGTGAAGACAGGACTTTGTCTCTATAAGGGCTGTACGGTGATCACTCCTACCAATACTCTTCTGGATAGATGTATCTGCGAAAAGAAGGTTGGTGAGGATGAAGTCAAGTAAGTTTTTCCCTCATATTGGTTCTTTCACCACCTGCCACAGGCCCAGTCTCGTAACTGTTTTCTTCATGGATTGGTCAGTAGTGATGCTACTGAGCTACTCTTGGTAATGAACGTTTATGTCCCCCCACCCCGGGTACATAGTGTTCCCTTGCTACCCTCAGTGCTTCTTCCAAGTGCTTTTCAACATGGAGGAGTATTGATTCATCAGATGAGGGTGGGTGGTAGGTGATATTCAGCAGGAGGTTTCCTTGCCCATGTTTGACCTGACACCATGAGACTTCATGGAGTCTGAGTGTTAAGGACTCCCAGGGCCACTTCTTCCAGACTGTATACCACTGTGTCACCACCTCTGATGGGTTTGTCCTGCCAGTGGGATAGGACATACCCAAGGATGGTGATGGAGGAGTCTGGAATGTTGACTGAATGGTATGATTCTGAGTATGACTATGTCAGGCTGTTGCTTGACTAGTTTATGGGACAACTCTTGCAATTTTGGTACAAGTCTCCAGATATTAGTGAGGAAGACTTTGCAGGGAAAACTGGGCTTGGTCCTGTTGTCATGTCCAGTGCCTAAGTCAATGCCAGGAGCTTCATCGGTTTTATTCTTATTATTATACTACTTTGTAGCAGTTTGATGCAACTGAATGGCTCGGTAGGCCATTTCACAGGGCTGTTAAGAGTCAACCACATTACTATGGGTCTGGAGTCACATATAGGTCAGACTGGGTAAGGATGGTATATTTCCTTCCCTGAAGGACATTAGTGAACCAGATGGGTTTTTACAACAATCTGGTGGTTTCATGATCACCATTACTGAGACTAGCTTTTTTTTAAAATTTCCAGATTTATTTAATTAACTGAATTTAAATTCCTCAGCTGCTGTGGTAGGATTTGATCTCATGCCTTTGGATCATTAGTCTGGGCCTCTGGATTACCATAATCACTTTGCTACTGTACCCCTAGTTATGGACTCCCCAACAAATGGAAACATCTTCTCTACGTCTACCCTATTAAACCCCTTCATGATTTTAAAGCCCTCTAATACGCTTCTCTGACTCTCATTCCAATCTAGCAAATGTGTGCTCTTGGAGCGCAGTCTCAATAGATTTGTCCTCACATCACTGTGTCCCTGTCTTTGTATAACTTAAGCCTGGTAGAAGGCAAACTAGAAGGGCCTTGGACATCTTTCATAAGCAATCTCTATGATCCTATTGGATAATACAGCAGACAGGATTGAACCTGGCACTTTGTGGCTCAATGTCATGCCAGTTTGTCTTCATCCAGTAGACTTGCACAGGAGCCTAATTACACTTGTCTTAATGAACCATTGATATTATTTAGATGGAGTATATTTGTAGTCCCAATTTCACGGAGCTCAAGATGGTGCCAGTGTTGACTCCTGTCTAAACTATGGGTTTTACAGAATGAAATATCCAATGCAAGAGGGATGATGAAAGGAAAAGAAACAGCAAATGAATAAAGTGTGGAGAGTGTTACTAACAAGATTTGTTTTGAGGAGATAAACATCTGGCCCCGAAACCACATGGCTCTTCCAGCAGAATCCCTTTGTAACTTATTCCTTTCCAGGATCTCAAGTTGTGGAACTCCTCGCCTCCCTCCATTTTTCCTTTCACCAGTGATTGCAGGCTATAGCATAATCAGAATGGATAAGGAAGAAATGGGAGGGGTGGGGTGGGGGTGGTAATGCGAGGGGCTGGGCTGTACTAATTACAGATAACAATGGCAGTAGAAAAAGGGGATCTGGCTAACAAAGATAGAAACAGAATCCATATGGGGACCTGAGGGTAGACACGGGACAAAATAAGAAATGAAAATGCAAGGCAGAAAATTAATGGATATATCTGGAAGACAGAGGAAACAAGGGTTAGAAAAGAAAAGAAAAGAGTTTGGCAGTGCTCAAGGGTACCTATTTCAATACAAGGAGTATAGCAAATAAAGCAGATGAGCTGAGGGCACAGATAGACATGTGGCAGATATGACACTATGACACATATAGCTATTACAGAAACGTGGCTTAAGGAGGGACAAGAATGGCAGCTCAACGTTCCTGGTGACAGGGCTTTCAGATGCAATAGGGAGGGGGATAAGAAAGGAGGGGGAGTGGCAATTTTGGTCAAAGAAACTATTACAGCTGTGAGGAGAGATGATATGTTGGAAGGTTCATCAATTGAGGCCATATGGATTGAGCTAAGGAACAAAAAAGGAGCAATCGCATTGCTGGGAGTGTACTATAGACTCCCAAACAGTCAGAGGGAGATAGAAGAGCAGATATGCAGGCAAATCACTGAGCAGTACAAGAACAATAGGGCAGTAATAGTAGGGGATTTTAACTACCCCAATATTAACTGGGATAGTTTTAGTATGAAAGGAATTGAAGAAGTAGAATTCTTGATGTGCATTCAGGAGAACTTTTTGGCCCAGTATGTAGCAACTCCAACAAGACAGGGCGCAGTTTCAGACTTAGTTTTAGGAAATGAAGATGGGCAGTTGGAAGGGATGGCAGTGGTAGAGCATTTTGGCGACGGTGATCATAATTCAGTCAGTTTTAACATAATTATGGAAAAGGACGGAGATAGAAAAGGAGTTAGAGTTCTCAATTGGGGCATGGCCAATTTTACGAAACTGAGGAGTGATTTAGCGGAAATGGACTGGAAGCAGCTACTTGAAGGTAAATCAGTGTCAGAACAGTGGAAGACATCCAAAGGGGCGTTCAAGGGTTCAGAGTAAATATGTTCCCAAAAAGAAAAAGGGTGAGACGGTCAAATCTAGAGTCCATGGATGTCAAGGAACCTACAGGATAAGATAAGGCAGAAAAGGAAAGCTTATGTCCAACACCAAGAACTCAATACTACAGAAAGCCAAGAAGAGTATAGAAAGTGGAGAGGTGAAATCAAAAAGGAAATTAGGAAAACAAAGAGAGGGCATGAAAGAATATTGGCAAGCAAAATCAAGGTGAACTCAAAGATGTTTTATCAATACATTAAGAGTAAGAGGATAACTAAGGAGAGAGCAGGGCCCATAAAAGACCAAAAAGGTAACCTATGTGTAGGGGTGGAAGATATGGGTATGGTTCTAAATGAATACTTTGTGTCTGTCTTCACAAAAGTGGGGGACGATGCAAATATTGTAGTTAAGGAGGAAGAGTGTGAAGTATTGGATGTGATAAACATAGGGAGAGAGGAAGTATTAATGGGATTAACATCCTTGAAAATTGATAAGTCACCAGGGCCAGATGAAATGTATCCTAGATTGTTAAAAGAAGCAAGAGAGGAAATAGCAGAGGTTCTGAACATCATTTTCCAGTCCTTACTGGATGCAGGTGTTGTGCCGGAGGATTGGAGAACTGATAACGTTGTACCTACCTTTAAAAAGGGAGCGAAGGAAAGACCGAATAATTACAGGCCAGTCAGTCTAACCTCACTGGTGGGCAAATTATTGGAATCTATTCTGAGAGACAGGATAAACTGTCACTGAGAAAGACACAGGTTAATCAAGGATAATCAGCATAGATTTGTTAAGGGAAGATCTTGTTTGACCAACTTGATCGAATTTTTTGAAGAAGTAACAACGAAGATTGATGAGGGTAGTGCAGTTGATGTGGTCTACATGGATTTTAGCAAGGCTTTTGACAAGGTCCCACATGGCAGATTGGTTAAAAAAATAAAATTCCATGAGATCCAGGGAAATCCAGCAAGGTGAATACAAAATTGGGTCAGTGGCAAGAAACAAAGGGTAATTGTTGACGGCAGTTTTAGCGACTGGAGGGCTGTTTCCAGTGGCGTTCCACAGGGCTCAGTACTGTGTCCCCTGCTTTTTGTGGTATATATTAATGATTTGGATGTAAATGTAAGGGACATGATCAAGAAATTTTCAAACGACACAAAGATTGGCCGTGTGGTAGATAGCGAGGAGTATAGCTGTAGGCTGCAGGAAGATATTGATGGTCTGGTCAGATGGGCAGTAAAGTGGCAAACGGAATTCAACTTGGAGAAGTGTGAGGTGATGCATTTGGGGAGCTGAAACAACGCAAAAGAATGCACGGTTAATGGGAAAATACTATGAATTGTGGAGAAAATGAGGGACCTTGGAGTGAATGTCCACAGATCCCTGAAGGTATCAGGACAGGTCAATAAGGTGGTTAAGAAGGCATGTGGATCCTTTCCTTTATTAGCCGAGGTATAGAATATAAGAGCAGGGAGGTTATGCTGGAACTATATACTCATTGGTTAGGCCACAACTTGAGTACTGTGTGCAGTTCTGGTCACCTTATTACAGAAAGGATATAATTGCACTAGAGAGGATACAGAGGAGATTTACGAGGATGTTGCCAGGACTGGAAAAATGCAGCCAAGAGGAAAGATTGGACAGGCTGGGGTTGTTCTCCTTGGAACAGAGAAGGCCAAGGGGAGATTTGATTGAAATGTACTAAGTTTTGAGGGGCCTGGATAGAGTGGAGGTGAAAGGTCTATTTACCTTAGCAGAGAGGTTGGTGATGAGGGAGCATAGATTTAAAGTGATTAGTAGAAAGATTAGAGGGGATATGAAGCAAACCTTTTTCACCCAGAGGGTGGTGGCAGTTTGGAACTCACTGTCTGAAAGGGTAGTTGAGGCAGAGATCCTCAACTCATTCAAAAGGAGTCTGGATATGCACCTCAAGTGCCGTAATCTGCAGGGCTACGGATCAAATGCTGGAAGGTGGGATTAGAATAGATGGATCGTTTTTCAGCCGGCACAGATGCGATGGGCCAAGTGGCCTTTTTCTGTCCCTTAAACTTTCTCTGATTCTATGATTCTATGATAAAGGATCAGCCAAGCTAATAGGGGTATAGTTCAGACCACCCAATGGTGAAAAGGAGGGGGAGAAAGAAAAACCTAAGCAAATATGTGAAATGAATAAATGACGTAGTTTAATAATCACAGGGGATTTTAAACTACCCACAAATAAGTTAGCAAGATGAAGTAGTGAAAGGGATACAGGGAATGCAGTTTTTACAGTATTTGCAGGACTACTTTCCTATCTAGTATGTTAAAAAGCCCAACAAAAGAACAAGCACTGCTGGATATAGTAATGGTATATGAACCAGAACAGATAAGAGAAGCAAGCATAGGGGAAAATCTAAGTATTAGTGATCAACAGCAATAACTTTTATTTGCTGTATTACAATTTGGGATGACCTGAGGTCGTGAAAGGCGCTATATAAATTCAAATTTTTTAATTATATGGCGCATTTAATGTTATAAAAGTTCCCAAGACACGTCGCAGGAGTGTTATAAAACAAATATTCAACACAGATTTCAAAAAGGAATGTCATGCTTGACCAACCTTATTGAATTCTTTGAAGAAGTAACAAAGGGTAGACACAGATAATTTAACAGATATAATATATTTGGACTTCCTAAAGGCTGCAATAAAATACCCAAAAGCCTCATGACCCAGGACAACTTGCATGCCAAACAGCGTAAGCAGCATGAGATAGACAGAGCTAAGCGTGCCCGTAACCAACAGATCAGATCGAAGCTCTGCAGTCCTGCCACATCCAGTCGTGAATGGTGGTGGACAATTAAACAACAATTTGGAGGAGGTGGCTCCACAAATATCCCCATCCTCAATGATGGGGGAACCCAGCACATCAGTACAAAACATAAGGCTGAAGCATTTGCAACAATTTTCAGCCAGAAGTGCCGAGTTGTTGATCCATCACAGCCTCCTCCTGAAGTCCCCAGGATCACAGATGCCAGTCTTCAGCCAATCTGATTCACTTCACGTGACATCAAGAAATGACTGAAGGCAGTGGATAATGCAAAGGCTATGGGCCCTGACAACAGTTTGGCAATAATACTGAAGACATGTGCTCCAGAACTTGCCGCGCCCCTAGCCAAGCTGTTCCAGTACAGCTACAACATTGGCATCTACCCGGCAATGTGGAAAATTGCCCAGGTATTTCCTGTACACAAAAAGCAGGAAAAATCCAACCTGGCAAATTACCGCTCCATCAGTCTACTCTCAATCATCAGTAAAGTGATGGAATGTGTCGTCAACAGCGTTATCAAGCGGCACTTGCTTAGTAATAACCTGCTCACTGACGCTTAGTTTGGGTTCCGCCAGGGCCACTCAGCTCCAGATCCCATTGCAGCCTTGGTTCAAACATGGACAAAAGAGCTGAACTCAATAGGTGAGGTGAGAGTGACTGCCCTTGACATCAAGGCAACATTTGACTGACTATGGCATCAAAGAGCCCTAGGAGTCAATGGGATTCAGGGGGGAAACTCTCCACTGTTTGGAGTCGTACCTAGTGCAAAGGAAGATGTTTGTGGTTGTTGGAGGTCAATCATCTCAGTTCCAGGACATCACTGCAGCAGTTCCTCAGGGTAGTGTCCTAGGCCCAACCATTTCAGTTGCTTCATCAATGACCTTTCTTCAATCATAAAGTCAGAAGTGGGGATGTTCACTGATGATTGCACAATGTTCAGCATCATTTACGACTCCTCAGATACTGAAGCAGTCTGTGTAGAAATGCAGCAAGACGTGGGCAATATCCAGGCTTGGGCTGATAAGTGGCAAGTAACATTCATGCCACACAAGGGCCAAGCATGACCATCCCCAACAAGAGAGAATCTAACCATCTCCCCTTGACATTCCGTGGCATTACGATTGTTGAATCCCCCACGATCAACATCCTGGGGGTTACCATTGACCAGAATCTGAACTGGAGTAGCTATATAAATACCAAAGCTACAGAGCAGGTCAGAGGCTAGGAATCCTGTGGCGAGGTAACTCACCTCCTGACTCCCCAAAGCCTTTCCACCATCTACAAGGCACAAGTCAGGAGTGTGATGGAATACTCTCCACTTGCCTGGATGGGTGCAGTTCCAACAACACTCAAGAAGCTCAACACCATCCAGGACAAAGCAGGCTGCTTGATTGGCACCCCTTGTATTCGCTACAGTTTAGAAGAATGAGAGGGGATCTCATAGAAACCTACAAATTTCTAGCAGGGCTGGACAGACTAGATACAGGAAGGATGTTCCCGATGGTGGGGGAGTCCAGGACCAGGGGTCACAATCTAAGGATAAGGGGTAAGGCATTTAGGACTGAGATGAGGAGGGATTTCTTCACCTAGAGAGTGGTGAACCTGTGGAATTCTCTACCACAGAAATCAGTTGAGGCCAAATCATTACATATATTCAAGAAACAATTAGATATAGTTCTTAGGGCTAAAGGAATCAAGGGATATGGGGAGAAAGCGGGAACAGGGTACTGAGTTTGGACAATCAGCCATGATCATATTGAATGGCGGTGCAGGCTTGAAGGGCCGAATGGCCAACTCCTGCTCCTATTTTCTATGTTTCTATGTTTGTATCCACAAACATTCACTCCCTCCACCACTGACGCACAGTGGCAGCAGTGTGTACCATCTATGAGATGCACTGCAGCACTGCACCAAAGCTCCTTTGACAGCACCTTCCAAACCTGTGACCTCTACCACCTAGAAGGACAAGAGCAGTAGATACATGGGAACACCACCATGTTCCCCTCCAAGCTACGCACCACCCTGACTTGTTACTATATCGCCATTCCTTCACTGTCACTGGGTCAAAATCCTGGAACTCCCTTCCGAACAGCACTGTAGGTGTACCTACCGCACATGGACTGCAGCAGTTCAAGAAGGCAGCTCACCACCACCTTCTCAAGGGCAATTAGGGATGGGCAATAAATGCTGGCCTAGCCAGCGATGCCCACATCCCAGTACAAATTTTAAAAAACTAAGGTCAGTGCATGTGAGATATGTAGCAGAATGGACAGCAAGCTGGCTACAAAACAAGGAAAAAAAGGTTAAAAATAATAAGTCAGATTGTCAAAAAGTGGCAAGTAGTGTTATGCAAGCATTAGTGCTGGAACTAATGTTGCTCACTATTTACATAAAAGATTGGACTTAGGAATCCGAAGTACTATTTCAAAATTTGTAGACACCACATTGAGGGGTATGAAGGAGGACTGTGATAAACTACAGGAAGACATTAAGAAACTTACAAAATGGGCATGTATTTGCAAAGGATCTTCAGTATATATAAGTACAAGGTAATACATTTTGGTAGGAAAAATAAAGAGACTACATACTCCCTAGAAAATATGTGTCTAAATTGGGTAGAGGAGCAGAGAGATCTGGGTTTATAGATGCACAAATCACTAAAAGTAGAGATGCAAGTTCATAAGGCCATTTAAAAAAAATACATAATGCATTGGTGTTCAGTTCTAAAGGGATAGAACTGAAAAGCAGAGAAGTTATGATAAACTTGAATAGAAGTATAGTTAGACCACACTTGGAGTACTATGAGCAGTTCTGTTCTCCATTATGATAACAAAGATATATAGGCACTGGAGAAAGTGTAAAAAAGATTTACTGGGATGATACTGGAATTGAGAGGGTATACCTGTCAGGAAAGATTGAACAGGCTGGAGCTCCTTTCAAAAGGGAAGACAGATCAAGGTCTTTAAGATTATGAAAGGATTTGATAGGATGGATGTAGATATAATGTTTTCACTTGTGGGGAAGACCAGAAGTAGGGGTCATAAAGAAAGTATAGTCATTAATAAATCCAATTCAGTGTGTAACAGTGGGGATGGCACTTCTGGATAACTGGATTGCTCTTTGAAAGAGCTGGCGCAGACTTGATGGGCCAAATGGCCTCCTCTGTTGCACTTCTGGATAACTGGATTGCTCTTTGAAAGATCCAGTGCAGACCTGATGGGCCGAATGGCCTCCTTCTGTGCTATTCTATATGATAACTTCATTACCCAGATTTGTTAGAATGTGAGACTCTGCTGCAAGGAGTATTTGAGGCAAAATAGCAGGGAAACATTTAAGGGGAAGTTGGATAAACACATGAGGGAGAAAGGAATAGAAGGATATCTTGATGGGGTCAGATGAAGAAGAGAGGGAGGAGGCTTGTGCACAGCATAAACACAAGTCTAGACCTGTTGGCAAAAAGGACTATTTCTGGGCTGTAAATACTATGTAATGGTCTGTGGGCTTTTAAAACTCAAGCTTGGCATTAACAAACTGCCATGTTTTAATTTCTCTCACCTTTCCTCTTGCCTTCCTTAACCTATTTGGTGCCCTAAACCCATCACAAGATAGATATGGATGAGGACAGCCAATCAAACTTATGTTTTTATTCATTCAAATTGGTCCCATTCTCTACATCATTCTAACAAATTTTTTCTCAGATTTATCCAGGGTTTCTACCCCCACTACCCTATCTAGAATGAGACCAGAATTCACAGCCCTCCCTCACTGCATCAGTTACGTAACCCCAAAACCACTCAAATATGCCCGATACATAATCTGCATCCCCACTCAAATTCGCCTGATAGATAAAACCTCCCCTCACTCAAATACACCTGATACTTAATACCCCCACAGACACAAAGACACCTGATACATAAAGCCCCTCCCCCACTCAAATACACCTAAAACATAAACTCCCATTCCCCACTCAAACACACCGAATACATAACCCCCCGTCCGAACTCTATTTGCAGTCCCTCTATGGCAATAATATCCTTCCCTAAGATAAGGGGAACAAAACTGCACACAGTACTCCAGGTGCGGTCTAAATAAGGTTCTATACAATTGAACATCGACAGTATTGCGGCTTCCTGCAACGAATTTGGGTGAACCATCAGCCTCAAGAAAACGAACATCATGGGACAGGACGTCAGAAATGCTCCATCCATCAATATCAGCAACCACGCTCTGGAAGTCGTTCAAGAGTTCACCTACCTAGGCTCAACTATCACCAGTAACCTGTCTCTTAATGCAGAAATCAACAAGCGCATGGGGAAGGCTTCCTCTGCTATGACCAGACTGGCCAAGAGAGTGTGGGAAAATGGCGCACTGACACGGAACACAAAAGTCCAAGTGTATCAAGCCTGTGTCCTCAGTACCTTGCTCTACGGCAGCGAGGCCTGGACAACATATGTCAGCCAAGAGCAACGTCTCAATTCATTCCATCTTTGCTGCCTCCGGAGAATCCTTGCAATCAGGTGGCAGGACCATATTTCCAACGCAGAAGTCCTCGAGGCGGCCAACATTCCAACTCACCCTACTGAATCAGCGGTGCTTGAGATGGCTTGGCCATGTGAGCCGCAAGGAAGATGGCAGAATCCCCAAGGACACATTATACAGCGAGCTCGTCACTGGTATCAGACCCACTGGCCGTCCATGTCTCCACTTTAAAGACATCTGCAAACGTAACATGAAGTCCTGTGGCATTGATCACAAGTTGTGGGAGTCAGTTGCCAGTGATCATCAGAGCTGGTGGATAGCCATAAAGGCAGGGCTAAAGTGTGGCGAGTCGAAGAGACTTAGTAGTTGGTAGGAAAAAAGACAGAAGTGCAAGGAGTGAGCCAACTGCGTAACAGCCCCGACAACCAATTTTATCTGCAGCACCTGTGGAAGAACCTGTCACTCGAGAATTGGCCTTTATAGCCACTCCAGGCGCTGCTTCACAAATCACTGACCACCTTCAGGCACTTACCCATTGTCCCTCATGACAAGGGGGCCAAAGAAGAAGAAGAATACAATTGAAGCAAGACTTCACTACTGCTGTACTCAAATCCTCTTGTGATAAAGGCTAACATACCATTAGCCTTCTTAATTGCTTGTTGCACATGCATGTTAGCTTTCAGTGACTTATTGACAAGGACATCCAGGTCCCTTTGCATATCTACACTTTCTAATCTCTTACCATTAAGAAATACTCTGCACATCTGTTCCCCCTACTAAAGTGGATAACTTACATGTTTCCACATTATATTCCATCTGCCACATTCTTGCCCGCTCACTAAGTCTGTCCAAATCCCCTTGAAGCCGCTTTGCATCTTCCTCACAGCTCACATTCCCACCTAGCAATATGGTTGACTCTTAACTGCCCTCTGAAATGTCCTAGCAAGTCATTCAGTTATTAAGGGCAATTAGGAATGGGCATAAACCCCAACCAAACTTAAACACTCTGGATACATAAGCCCCCTAGTAAATACACAAGATACACAAAACCCAAACTCAAAACACGTGATACATAAACTTCCCCCCTCCTCCCCCCCTCGGAATCAGATACATCTGATACATAAAGCCCCACTCAAATACAGTTGCTACATAAACCACCCTCCCCCAATCTATTACACCTGATACATAAACCACCACCTCAACTACAGCTCATAAATAAACACCCCCCTCAAATACACTTGAAACATAAACCCCCGCACCCAAATATACCAGATGCAGAAAACCCCCCACATTCAAATACACCTGTTGCATAAACCCCCCCTCCCCTACTCAATTACACCTCATACATAAGGGGCAGCACAGTGGTGCAGTGGTTAGCACTGCAGCACCGCAGCCTCACAGCTCCACTGACCCAGGTTCAGTTCTGGGTGGTGCCTGTGCGAGTTTGCAAGTTCTCCCTGTGACTGCGTGGGTTTCCTTTCGGTACTCCAGTTTCCTCCCACAGCCAAAGACTTGCAGGTTGATAGGTAAAGTGGCCATTGTAAAAATTGTCCCTAGTGTGTAGGTAGGAGAATTGAGGGAAGGTGGGGATGTGAGAGGGAAAAAATGGGATTAATGTCGGATTGGTGTAAATGGGTGGTTGATGGTCAGTGTGGACTCAATGGGCCAAAGGGCCTGTTGTAGTACTGTATCTGTCTATGACTCTCTAAACCCCACACAAATACATGATTCATAAATACCTCTCCCCCACCTGATGTATAAAACACCCCCTCCCCAAATACATGTGATAGACACCCACCAAGTCAAATGCACCTGATACATAACCTCCCCCCCCATTGAATTACATCTGATGCATAAACCACCCACCCCTGCCCCCCTCAAATACATGTGATAGACGCCCACCAAGTCAAATACACCCGTTACCTAAACACCCTCCATTCAGATACATAAACACCCCACACTCAAATAAACCTGATACATAAACCCCGCACCCAAAAACACCTGATGCATAAATGCCCCCTCCCCCACTCAAATACACCTGATCTAAAAACTCCATCTCACTGAAATACACTGATACATAACAACCGCCGCCCCCCCCAAATGCACCTGACATAAACACCCCTCCACCACTCAACTATACTTGATATGTAAAGCTGCCTCTCCCACTCAACTATGCCTGATACATAAACACCACCCCCCCCGCCACTCAAATAAACCTGATGCATTAAACCCCCCTCCCTACTCAATTCTTTGACCTCCTTATCTCGAGAGACAATGGGTAAGCGCCTGGAGGTGGTCAGTCGTGTGTGGAGCAGCGCCTGGAGTGGCTGTAAAGGCCAATTCTAGAGTGACAGGCTCTTTCACAGGCGCTGCAGAAAAATTTGTTTGTCAGGGCTGTTACACAGTTGGCTCTCCCCTTGCGCCTCTGTCTTTTTTGCTGCCAACTGCTAAGTCTCTTCGACTCGCCACACTTTAGCCCCGCCTTTATGGCTGCCCGCCAGCTCAGGCAAACACTGGCAACTGACTCCCACGACTTGTGATCAATGTCACAGGACTTCATGTCGCGTTTGCAGACGTCTTTAAAGCGGAGACATGGACGGTCGGTGGGTCTGATACCAGTGGCGAGCTCGCTGTACAATGTGTCTTTGGGGATCCTGCCATCTTCCATGCGGCTCACATGGCCAAGCCATCTCAAGCGCCGCTGACTCAGTCGTGTGTATAGGCTGGGGATGTTGGCCACGTCGAGGACTTCTGTGTTGGAGATACGGTCCTGCCACCTGATGCCAAGAATTCTCCGGAGGCAGCGAAGATGGAATGAATTGAGACGTCGCTCTTGGCTGACATACGTTGTCCAGGCCTCGCTGCCATAGAACAAGGTACTGAGGACACAGGCTTGATACACTCGGACTTTTGTGTTCCGTGTCAGTGCGCCATTTTCCCACACTCTCTTGGCCAGTCTGGACATAGCAGTGGAAGCTTTTCCCATGCGCTTGTTGATTTCTGCATCGAGAGACAGGTTACTGGTGATAGTTGAGCCTAGGTAGGTGAACTCTTGAACCACTTCCAGAGCGTGGTCGCTGATATTGATGGATGGAGCATTTCCGACGTCCTGCCCCATGATGTTCGTTTTCTTGAGGCTGATGGTTAGGCCAAATTCATTGCAGGCAGCCGCAAACCTGTCGATGAGACTCTGCAGACACTCTTCAGTGTGAGATGTTAATGCAGCATCGTCAGCAAAGAGGAGTTACCTGATGAGGACTTTCCGTACTTTGGACTTCACTCAAATACAACTGATGCATTAAACCCCCCTCCCTACTCAATTACAACTGATACATAACCCCCCTTCCCCCACTCAAATACAGCTGATACATGACCAGCACCAGCACCCTGCCCCCTCACTGACTGCTGCCAGGAACATCATCCCCTACCCTGATACATAACCCCAATCGCACTGGACTGGCAACATTGAAAACTGCAAATTTGTATTTTGCACATCTGAATGAACTCTTTTGCTGTTTCCCATCATCGACCTGAATCTCGTTTCATTTCAGATGTCTGACACTTATGGAATCAAAACATCAGTGATTGTGGGAATTAAGTGTTGGATACCTTTTCCTGGCTGTGTGCCCTGGAACACTTAAATTTTGCAACAAAAAAAACCACCAGGGAACAAAGGTTAGAAAGTGTTTTGCAGATTCCCCAGTTACCATGAAATGGATTTTCTGATTTGAGTTGTGCAGTCTGTCTTTGTCTCTGGCCCACATTCAAAAGCCCAGTTGTCTATAAATAACTTAATTTGCTGTGATCCTTGTCAGCTTTTTAAAGAGTAACAGCAACGACTTGAGCAGAATTTCAAGTTTTGTAGGGACAGAGCTTGAGCTATCAGGTATCAGATTTCCAACTTTGAGCTATATACCTGGGGCATTACCTGATACCAAAGTCATCAGCCCCTATTTTAACTTAACCCAACTGATTAGAATGTGGCAGGTGTGGGTTGGATTCCTGATTTACACTCTGTCCGATTTTACTGTCGACTGAAGTCATAAATGTGGTTAAAGGGGACAAGCTTCATCGGTCACAGTGACTGCAGGAGACAGCCAAGCAGTATTACTTAGTATTCTTCTTCCCTCCATTGTGGACACTTTTACTTTGCAAATGAAAGGGGAGATGGTGTCATATTAGTAATGTCACTGCACTAGTAATCCAGACAACAAGGCTAATACTCTGGAGACATGGGTTCAAATTCCACCATGGCAGCTGGTGGAATTCAAATTTAATTAATAAAAATCTGGAATTGAAAGCTAGTCTCAGTAATGGTGACCAAGAAACTACCATCGATTGCAGTGTGGTTAACTGCCTTCTGAAATGGCCTAGCAAGCCAATCAGTTGTACAAAACTGCTACACAAAAGTTGAAAGGGAATAAAACTGGACGGAACACCCAGCATTGACCTAAACACTGGAAGCGGCAACGGCAAACCCAGCCCTGTCAACCCTGTAAAGTCCTCCTTACTAACATCTGGGGGCCTGTGCCTCAATTGGGAGAGCTGTCCCACAGACTTAGTCAAGCAGCAGCCTGACATACTCATGCTCCTGAAAACATATCTTACATCTATTTTCTCAGACACCACCACCACCATTCCTGGGTATGTCTTGTTCCACCAGCAGCACAGACCCACAAGAAGTGGCGGCACAGTGGTATACAGTTGGCAGGGAGTTGCCCTGGCAGTCCTCAACATTGACATCGGACCTCATGAATCCCCTGTTGATTACCACCTACCGCCCTCAGCTGATGAATCAGTACTCCTCCATGTTGAACAACAATTTGAAAAAGCACTGAGGGTGGCAATGGCACAGAATGTACTCTGGGTGGGGGTCTTCAATGTCCATCACCAAGACTGGCTCGGTAGCACCACTACTGACTGAGCTGGCCATCATGGAGGACGTAGCTGCTAGACTGGGCCTGCAGCAGGTGGTGAGGGAACCAACAAGGGGGAAAAACTTACTGTAGACGCATCTGTCTATGACCGTATTGGTAGGAGTGAACACCGCACAATTCTTGTGAAAATGAAGTCCTGTCTTCACACAGAGAATATCCTCCATTGTGTTGTGTGGCAGTACCACTGTGCTAAATGGCATAGATTCAGAACAGATCTAGCAGCTCAAACTGGGCATCCATGAGGTGCTTTGGGCCATCAGCAGCAGCAGAATTGTATTTAGCCACAATCTGTAATCTCATGACCAGGCATATCCCTCAGTCTACCATTACTATCAAGCCAAGGAGTCACCCCTGGTTCAATAAAGTGTGCAGGTGAAGCAACAGGCATAACTAAAAATGAAGTGTCAACCTGGTGAAGCAACAACACAGGACTATTTGCATGCCAAACAGCAGAAGCAACATGCGATAGACAGAGCTAAGCGATTCCACAACAAACAGATCAGGTCAAAACTCTGCAGTCCTGGCACATCCAGTCGTGAAGGGTGTGGACAATTAAATAATTAACTGGAGGAGGAAGTTCCACAAATATCCCCATCTTCAATGATAGAGGAGCCCAGCATATAAGTGCAAAACACAAGGCTGAAGCATTTGCGACCATCTTCAGCCAGAAGTGCTGAGTGGATGATCCATCTCAGCCTCCTCCTAAGGTCACCAACATCACAGATGCCAGTCTTCAGCCAATTTGACTCACTCCACATGATATCAAGAAACAGCTGAAGGCACTGGATGCAGCAAAGGTTATGGGTCCTGACAACATCCTGGCTGTCATACTGAAAACCTGTGCTCCAGAACTAGCCGTTCCCCTAGCCAAGCTGTCCCAGTGCAGCTACAGCACTGGCATCTACCTGACAATGTGAAAAATTGCCCAGGTATGTCCTGTCCATAAAAAGCAGGTCAAATCCAAACCAGCCAACACTGCCCTATCAGTCTACTCTCAATCATCAACAGAGTGATGGAAGGAGTCATCGACAGTGCTATCAAGTGCCAGTTAAACAGCAACAACCTGCTGATTGATGCTCAGTTTGGTTTCCGTCAGGGCCACTATGTTCCTGACCTCATTACAGCCTTGGATCAATCATTGTCAAAAGAGCTGGACTCAAGAGGTGAGGTGAGAGTAATCGCCCTTGATATCAAGGCAGCATTTAACTGAGTGTAGCATCAATGAGCCCAAGCCAAATTGAAGTCATTGGGAATCAGGGGGAAAATTCTCCACTGGCTGGAGTCATACCAAGTACAAAGGAAGATGGTTGTGGTTATTGGAGACCAATCATCTCAGCCCCAGGACATCACTGTAGGAGTTCCTCAGGGTAATGTCCTAGGCCCAACCATCTTCAGTTGCTTAATCAATGACCTTCCCTTCATCATAAGGTCAGAAGTGGGGATGTTTGCTGATGATTGTACGATGCTCAGTATCATTCGCAACTCCTCAGATACTGAAGCAGTCCGTATCCATATGCAGCAAAACCTGGACGACATTCAGGCATGGGCTGATAAGTGGCAAGTAACATTAATGCCACACAAGTGCCAGGCAATGACGATCTCTAACAAGAGTGAATCTAACCATGACACTCAACACCATTACCATCGCTGAATTCCCCCACTATCAACATCCTGGGAGTTACCATTGACCAAAAACTGAACTGCAGCAGCCACATAAATACTGTGGCTATGAGAGCAGATCAGAGGCTGGGAATTCTGCAGTGATTAACCCATCTCCTGCCTCCCCAAAGCCCATCCACCATCTACAATACATAAGTCAGGAGTGTAATGGAATACTCGCCATTTGCCTGGATGAGTCCAGCTCCAGCAACACTCAGGAAGCTTGACAATATCCAGGGCAAAGCAGCCCACTTGACCGGCACCCGATCCACAACCTTAGACATTCACTCCCTCCACTGATGCACAGTGGCAGCCGTGTGTACCATGTGTTACGACCGAGGTGGGAGGAATGCACTGTCTTTTCTAGTTCCACTTCTCCATAGGTCACAATATATATTTAAATGTTTTCCCAGTTACCAATATGGTCAATCACACACTCTACTCTTCATCCCCGAATAAAATAAATCAACCAAGTTTCTTCAATAAACAACAAAAATATCAGTTTATTATAAAACAAGACTTAACCAGTATGGAAGCAAAGCATCAACACACAGATTAAAATATCACACACACACTGGTTAAGTGAAAAAAATCGAGATTTAGTCTGCAGAGCTCTTTTACAAAAAAAGCACATAAAAAGCAATACTTTGGCCAAATACTTGTTAATTCCTGAAGAAAAAAGAGAAGATATGGAAGGATGTTAGTTGTCCCTTTTGATCTGGCTTCTGGGTATACAGAGACAGATCACTGGGATCTTTTCTGGAGCAGTTCATTCTGGAGATGTCATGAAGTAGTCTGGTTGGCTTTCCAGGAGAAATTGGGCATCAGGGTTTCAGTTATCCCACTCTGGATTCACAGGTTTTGCGAAGAGGTAGAGAAAGAGGAGCTGACACACTGGATTTCTCCAGGTCTCTTAGAGAGGTGCAAGAAAGATGAGCTGGGAAGTTCTCCCTTGGCAGATTGATCTCCAACTGCATTTCTACCCAATCTTCACCCCAACTGAACTAAAACAATATCTCAAAAGCGAAACCCCAAACAGCAAGTCAGAACCTCCTGACCATCATAAATCTTGGCATGTCACTTCTCTTGTAAACATCTTCTCCAAGTCACCAAGGTTTCTGTTGTTTATTGTGCTTAAGGCATGTGACTTTCAGTAAAAGTTGTTTTCAAACAAGACCTCTCAGTGGCCTTTGTAAAAAAAACATCCATGGAGTCTTTTCAGTTTTCTCAAATAAACCAATGTCCATAATGCTACCACACGAATCCTCAAAAAAATAGAAGCACTTTCATAACACAAGATACACTGCAGCAACTCACCATGCCTCCTTTGACAGCACCTTCCAAATTTGTGACCTCTTCCACCTAGAAGGACAAGGATGTGTGGGAGCACCACCATCTGCAAGTTCCCTCCAAGCCACACACCATCCTGAATTGGAAATATATTGCCATTCCTTCACTGTCACTGGATCAAAATCATGGAACTCCCTCCCGACTAGCACTGTGGGTGTACCCGCACCAGATGGACTGCAACGGTTCAGGAAGGAAGCTCACCACCACCTTCTCAAGGGCAATTAGGGATGGGCAACAAGTGCTCCTTGTCAGCAATGCCCACATCCCATGAAACGAATAAAAAAAGGCACTCAGGGCAAGCATGCCATCACGAGAGAGAGACAGCATTCTATAATATTTAACAGAATCAGCCTGAGCGATGAATTTTCATCGTGAAAGATATTTAATAGAAACATTGACTGCTATATATATAATTTATTTAATCTCTTCTCATCAAGGCACTAACTCTGTTTAAAAAAAAATACCCAGTATCATCCAAGATTAATTTTCAGTTGTTCTTCGCATCCCTGTTGAAGGTGTTGACTCCAATTTAGGTACCCCTCTAGGACTACTCAACAAAATGGTCATTCTTGCAGCATGAGACTGGAGTGAATCTTACAACTGTTGATTTGTGGAGGCCTGATCTTCTCCTTAACCCAGAAACCAAAGCCATATGGGATGGGTAATAAATGTGGCTTTTCCAGACCATATACCGAGAACAATTAAAAAAAACTTTTCAATGGAGTCACTGGATAGCAATAAGCAGTGGGACTTCTGGCTCACTTGTCGTTTCCTAGCCCATGATTGGTGACATCAATTGTAACTTCTCTGAGATCAGCTATCTCAACAATAACAAGTTGAAAACTGGAAACTGTCTAGCCTGGATAAGTTGTGGTGTTCCACTGGATGGTTCCTTTACCTATCAGGGAGAGCATTATCTGAAAAAATGATGGAATTCCACTCTCTATAGATAGAGTTAAGACATTTAAAGCTTGTTAACTATCTCTTCTCTGATCAAAAGATTCCAAAAGCATAAGAAATAATTGAAGATAATTCTATGTAATTTTAGTGCATTTATAAATAAATGAAAACACATCTTCATGAATCAATGTCTCCTTAGGACAGTTTTAAGAAATATCATTGTGAATATTATGCCTTTAAGGTGTTCGTATTCAGGAAAGGAACACTTTTTCTATTTTGGGCACCCAGTAGCTCCCAGATCAATTTTCAGATCTGATGAATGGTGCACACTCAAAATGTCATAACCTGTCTTTTTTCTCTTTACCAGTGCTGACTAACATACTGTGTATATCCAGCATTTACAGTTATTTTTCTTTTTCAGGTATAGTATGCTACACATGCTCAGCCCTGTTTTGGGTTGTGAGACCACATTAAGAGGCTGTAAGTGAAGGCCACCGGAGGAAATGATGTCGCTTCACACATGACCAGGGAGTTGTGGGTGTAGCCTGACAGAGTGAGAAGTGTGTCGGTGTGGCTCCTGTATATATGTATATCTTCTTCTTCTTCTTTGGCCTCCTTATCTCGAGAGACAATGGATAAGCGCCTGGAGGTGGTCAGTGGTGTGTGGAGTAGCGCCTGGAATGGCTATAAAAGCCAATTCTAGAGTGACAGGCTCTTCCACAGGTGCTGCAGAGAAATTTGTTTGTCGGGGCTGTTACACAGTTGGCTCTCCCCGTGCGCCTCTGTCTTTTTTCCTGCCAACTGCTAAGTCTCTTCGATTCGCCACACTTTAGCCCCGCCTTTATGGCTGCCCGCCAGCTCTGGCGGACGCTGGCAACTGACTCCCACGACTTGTGATCAATGTCACAGGATTTCATGTCGCGTTTGCAGACGTCTTTAAAGTGGAGACATGGACGGCCGGTGGGTCTGATACCAATGGCGAGCTCGCTGTACAATGTGTCTTTGGGGATCCTGCCATCTTCCATGCGGCTCACATGGCCAAGCCGTAGGTGAACTCTTGAACCACTTCCAGAGCGTGGTCGCCAATATTGATGGATGGAGCGTTTCTGACGTCCTGCCCCATGATGTTCATTTTCTTGAGGCTGATGGTTAGGCCAAATTCATTGCAGGCAGACGCAAACCTGTCGATGAGACTCTGCAGGCACTCTTCAGTGTGAGATGTTAAAGCAGCATCGTCAGCAAAGAGGAGTTCCCTGATGAGGACTTTCCATACTTTGGACTTCGATCTTAGACGGGCAAGGTTGAACAACCTGCCCCCTGATCTTGTGTGGAGGAAATTTCCTTCTTCAGAGGACTTGAACGCATGTGAAAGCAGCAGGGAGAAGAAAATCCCAAAAAGTGTGGGTGCGAGAACACAGCCCTGTTTCACACCACTCAGGATAGGAAAGGGCTCTCATGAGGAGCCACCATGTTGAATTGTGCCTTTCATATTGTCATGGAATGAGGTGATGATATTTAGTAGCTTTGGTGGGCATCCAATCTTTTCTAGTGGTCTGAAGAGACCACGTCTGCTGACTAGGTCAAAGGCTTTGGTGAGATCAATGAAAGCAATGTAGAGGGGCATTTGTTGTTCATGGCATTTCTCCTGTATCTGACTCAGTAGTGTGTATACTCATATATATATATGAGTATATATATATATATATATATATATGTTTTAGTTAAGTTTTAATAAAAATCCATGTATTCTTTGGATAGTACATGGAGTCCTGTGAATCTTACAATAGTTCACCTACCAAAGGGACAAGTAATATCACATTTGGGATTTATTTTTCTGAATACCACCAAATATTACATCATGACAACATTTGACTGTTTCTGAAGAACACACCAAGAGTGATTGCACCAATGACAACACCCATTGCATACCTGGAGTGGAAGGTTCAGGTGGAGAGCAGTTGGCAGGTGACCCCACAACAGTGCATTGAGCTAGGACTGCAGATAGGACCCCAGGAGGTGTTGAAACTCTGAGTACAACAGGCAATTTGCCTAGAGATCGGAGCTATTAATCAATCTGGCAGTGGGTAGAAAAAGTTGAAATGAAGTAGTGCAGCCATAACTGCTTTAAGTTCTCCTGTTTTCTTTAGCTTTGTGGTGGGGCCTAAGCCAAAAAGAGCACGAAGAGCTCCACTGCACCAATGAAGGTCCAGCACAAAGTAAAAGGCTGACTGTAGCAGCTGCCAGTACTGCAAGCTGCAGCTCTTCAGAGAAAAAAAACTGCTCTCAGTTTTAAACAAAGTTGAACAAGCTATGTAAACAAATAAAGCAGCTGTCTTCTCACTCTTAAAAGGGGCAGGCCTGCTAAAATGAGCATGTCTGAAAAAGGAAACAGAAAGCTGTAACTATAAAACAGACGACCTATAAAGCAGAGAGCCTATTAAAGAAGTGTGCCTGTGAAAAAGAAAACCTGTGAAAAAGCCAGTATTTGTGAAACAGCAGGATCATCCAGAAAATGACTTTCAGGTATCCAATCATGGATTGGAAGGCATCAAAAATAGTGTCTGAATTTAAACTGTTCCGACAGTGGAAGAAACAGTAATTCCTGGATCAAGAAGTGAGCAAACCAGAGAAGCAACCAAAATCAAGATTGCACTGGGCAATGAGGGCCAGTAAAGCATCAATACGTCAAGATTGTCAACTGAGGATCAGAAGGACCCTAGAAAGCTATGGACATTCCTGGAGCTCAAGGTGAAGGTAAATTTCTGAGTATATAGGCTTGAGCTTATGACCTACCAGCAAAGACAAGATGAGTCCATTGACCAGTTTGTTGCAAGGTGCCTAGACAAAGCTCAAGAATGTGACTTCACAGTTATTGAATAGTCAGAATGGATTACCCCACTAGAGGCCTTTCAATAAGACCTGGTAAAATGAAGAAAGGGCACACCAAACATGCACTACTCAATGATAGAAGGAAATTTGAAGCCATCATAGCCGGGCATCAACAGTTACAAGCGTTGGGAGTGGCTTTGACAATTGGTATGGTAACCAAGGCTCAGAAGTCTGCAAGACAGGATGCTAACACACAACAAAAGCCCAAGCAGATACATTGAGTCAGCAGAGAGACAGATTATCAGGAGGACATGGATGAAGCATGGACTCATGTGAACAGCGAGCAAGCATTTCACATAGTTAATTTGGATCAACATGTCAATGCTATTACGCAATCTGAGGCATTTGACATGATTGGGATAATATGTCCACAGAAGAGTGGCAAGCATAAGCTCAGAGTAAAAATCAACACCAGAGCAAGTGCATATATTCTGCCCATTTATATACTGAAGGACTTGTACTTAAAGAAATGGGAATCCATGGTGCAACCCATCCTGGCTAGGGTGACTGACTAAAATGGTTCTCCAATAAAGTGTATTGGAACAATAACCTTACAGTGCAGCTATGGGAGCTCTGAATGGCTACCACAAATGTTTTATATTGTAGACACAAATGGACCAGCTGCTGCAGGACTTCCAGTATGTCAAGATCTACACATTGTCACAATACATGAAGTCAGGAACGCATTGAAGATGGTAGAAAATATCCAGGTCAAGTGTATCGGGTCGGTCCAAGTAAAGGACGACACAAAGGCTGGGAGTTTTGACACGAAGAGGTGAAATGACTGGGAGTCTTTCTTTGGGCTTCAGTTCGTTGCAGCAAGTACCCGGAGGCCAGAGGGATTGTCGGTGATTGGTGATGTTGCCAGTCATAATTTCTCTAAGCTTTCTAAACAAGGGAAGATAAAGGCATCATTTGACAGGCAAACAGGACCAGAATTAGCTTGATTGTGAGTAGAACAGAAGGCCAGAGTCCTCAATCATGTGCTTGGTGCTTGGTATCCTGTAGAGGTTTCTAAGATATGCGACCAACCCAGATCGTACGAGCTCCAGGCACCCAATGGGGCAATTTTCAGACAGAACTGCAGTCAACTCAGAGAGTTGTACTACAACACTACATGTGACAACCCTGTGGCATTGCAGACACGTTCAAAGACAAAGTCTGAAGATGAATGTACAGATGCTACAAGCACAGAGGAAGAACCAGTGTTCTGAGTCACCAGAGTGTCAGAGGAAGCATCAAGACAAGATCAGGCCAAATAAGCAAACCTCCTCTACGTTTTAGAGTGTTAAACTTTAAACTTGCTTAGTCATAAATAACATTCTGTTTTCATCATCTGTAGTTAGTCTAAACTGCAACATCATTTTATATTGTACATATGCTTTCATCTTTGGAGAAAAGGGGGATTTTGTGGGATTTGGGACCACCCTTGAGAGAACCACCTTTAGAGGCCATAAGTGAAGGTCACTGGAGGAGGTGATGTCACGTCACACATGACCAGAGAGTTGTGGGTGTTCCCCAACAGAATGAGATGTGTGTTGGAATGGCTACTGCAGTAGCTGTGTGTATATGTTCTTAAGTCTTAAGACTTAAGTCTTAATAAAAACCCACGTTTTCTTTGGATATTACTTGGAATCCTATGAATCTTACAATAATTCACATGCCAAAGGAACAAGTAATATTACAAGCCTCATCCTCAGTAGAGCAATCCCTACTGCACCAACATAATATTTTCCACATCAACCATCCAAAGGCTTCATTGAGTGAGAGTGCACCTTTCTGTCAGCCCACAGAGGAGACTTTAAACCCATCAACCTGGTTTTGAAACAAGAGGCGAAAGGTCACAGTCCAATAGACTGTGCCACTAAATCCATTTTTAAAAAAACTTGGAGCACTATTAGGTTTTAAACCAAGTGCTACCATATGGAAATTCAACTAGTCTGTGCTTCTAGTCTTTAGATATGAGCAAGGGTCAGAGAATCAGGCCATCTTATTACATAGAATTTACCGCACAGCAACAGGTCCTTCAGTACAACTGATCTGTACTGGTTTTATTCTCCACACGAGCCTACTTCATCTAACCCTATTTGCATATCCTTCTATTCCTTCCTCCCTAATATACTTATCTAGCTGTCCCTTAAATGTATCTATGCTATTCAGCTCAACTATTTCTTTTACTGGTGAGGTCCATATTCTAACCACTGTCTGGGTAAAGAAGTTTCTTCCGAATTTGTTATTGGATTTATTAGTGACCATATCATATTTGTCTCCTCTAGTTTTGGACTTCTCACAAGTGGAAACATCTCTATGTCTACCCTATCAAACCCCATTATAATTTTAAAGACCTATTAGCCTTCTCTGACTCGAATTCCCATCTCTTGAATCTGCTCCACTGGAGCACACTCTCAATGAACTTGCCCACGCATCACTGTCACTGTTTCTTGTAGTATAAGGGGCTGAAAAGGTCGTTGTTTGAGACAGTAAGAGCAACCCCTCCCACTGTAGTGATGATGATGCATTAGTCACATGGGTATTAGGTTTGGAAGAAGCGAGAAGCATTATGAGATGCTAGCTGGACACGCTTAACGAGAGTGTAAATATTTATGTATATAAAATAAATTATTTACTATTTAGGCATGCAAAGACTCTGAGACATCTGTAAACAATGCTCGAATTATGCTAACAACAATATACAGTATGGTGGCAATAGTGAACACACCCAGAAATTACTGAAAAACCTCACCTCGTACAGTAGGGCCAAAAAGATAGTGGATCTCAAAGGGAGACAGTGAAGAGCTCCAGAGCTGCTCCATAGCTGAAAAAAAGTGGTGTGTCAGCTTTGCAGGCATTCAGGCTGCACAACAGAAGAGTGGTGGTCTTTCAGCAGAAACCAGGTCCAGTGATCGGGCTGTGAATCACTGTACCGAGCAACGGTCGGGGATTGGGTGAGAAACCTTTGGGAAAGGATGCATTTATTGTTTAACAGCACACTGGGCAGGTGAGATGTGGAGAAAAGTTGATCCCTTGCAAGGGCAAGTTCAGAGTCAGTGGCCTTTTTTAAGACTTCGTAGCGGTTTGATACAGCTGAGTTGCTTGCTAGGCCATTTCAGAGGACATTTAAGAGACAACCACATTGCTGTGGGTCTGGAGTCACATGTAACCTAGACCAGCAAAGGATGGCAGATTTTCTTCCCTAAAGCACATTAGTGAACCTGATGTGTTTTTACAACAACTGACAATGGTTTCATGGCCACCATTAGACAGCTTTTAATTGCATATTTATTAATTGAATTCAAATTTCACCATCTGCCATGGTGAGATTCGAACCCATATCCCCAGAGCATTAGCCTGGGCCTCTGCATTACTAGTCCAGTAACAGTCCACTACGTCACATTACTAGTCCACTATGCCATCGCCTCCCCGAGCAGACCATGGAGGAAAAGCGCAGGAACCCCAAAAGGAACGGGAAACCTCAGAAAAGAGCCGGAACTCCCAAAAAAGCAGGAAATCTCCAAAAAGAGTGGGAATACCTCCATTAAAGCAAAGAAAATTTTCTTCAAAGAAAGAGAAATCCTAAAGAGGTAGGAAAGAATGGGTTTGAAATACACAATGCCTGAAAGCTCCCAAAATTCGAAAGGACCCAATCAGATACAGAATTGGTCGATGTGGAGAAAAAGATTTCTAAGATTTAGAATAGCTTCTCAGCTACACACTAAATCTGAAGTGGAGCATATAAATACTCTAGTATACTCCATGGGTGCAATTACTGATGAGATGTGATCATAAAATAAGGCATCAATGAGGCTTCAGACAAGTTTCGTGAAGGTTTACAAGCCTTTGATTAATACTTTAATTTAAGAAGCAATAAGGTCCTGGAAAGAGCAAAGTTCAATTGTTAAAAAAATCCAGAAGCTGGCGAATCAGTGGACGATTTAATTAATGATTTGCACAGATTGGCTGAAGGATGTGCGTATGGAGAACTGAAGTCTGAGTTGATCAGGGATCGAATAGTAGTGGGAATAGCTGACGAGCCTTTATCAGATCTCTTACAGCCAAAAGATGACCTCACTCTGGAGAAAGTGATTCAGATGATGCAACAGGCAGAGGTCAGAAGACAAAATAGAGCCATCCTGTAGGCTGAAGACAAGAAGCCTTGGATCAGAAAGAATCCAATGACGGTACAGTTCCTGAAGCCCAGGACAGAAAAGCACTCTACAGATAAGAAGGTACACTCGGTGGTGGAGCGGGGAAGGTGCAAGATGCCTTGCAACCCTGCCAGCACTGCAAAGCCACAAAGACCCACAGACGTGAACAGTGACCTGCCAATAAAACGAATGCTTTAATTGAAATAAAACAGGCCATTTCGAAAAGACATGCCAAAGCAAGACCACTTCTCACAAAAATGCCAAGCAAAATGTTTTCACACATAGAGCTGTGAATGAAGTGAAACAACTTTCATTGGAAGACAAACCAGGAGACGTCCTGGGGGGAATTAATGACCCCAATCAGGCATTCTGAATGGCAGACATTTCTCAATGGACATATTACTAATTTCAAATTGGACACAGGCGCAAGTGTCACAGTTTTGTCAGACCAAGAGGCATGGTTGTCAACACATTCCTCACAAGCAGCAGACACTCAGTTACACAGTCCAGGAGAGACTGAACTGAAGGTCAAGAAAAAGCCATAAGCAAAACTCCAATATAAAAATAATGAAAATAATAAATAATATAAAAATATAAAAAGTAAGTTGAGAAGAGGACATAAGGAGTCTGCAAAGGGATACAGATACATTAAGTGAGTGGGAAAAATTTGGCAAATGGAGTATAATGTGGGAAGATGTGAAGTTATCCACTTTGGCAGCTGAGCAGTATATTATTTAAATGGAGAGAGATTGCAGAACTCTGAGGTACAGAGGGACCTGGATGTCCTAGTACATAAATCACAAAAGGTTGTGTTACGACCAGGTGAGAAAGGGGTCTAGGGGTTCCCTCTCAGCCTTTGCATGGTTTAACCATAACAGAGTTTAATTTTTAAAACACTGTGCTTTTAGCTCCCCCTCAGTGAATCCTTGTTCACTGCTCTCCAATTGTAAGGCAAAGAAATCAACCAGACAGGTTTTCTTAGATTTAAACAAGAAAGGTGGAAATTTATTAACCTTAAACTCTAATTCGGTTCACGACTACAAATACGCGACGCGACCACGCTAGCATGCATACGTGATAAACACACGCAGATAGAGACAGTAAAGTAGAAAGAATAAAGGGGAAAGGCTTGAGGCAATAGCTGGGATTTATTTACCGTCCTTTGAGTTCGATGTAGAGTTTTTGATTGCCGGTAAGTCTTGCCATTTAGTTGGGGCCCAGTGCATGCTTTAATACTTGTTTCGATGTAGGAGTCTTTTCTCTCTTAAGTTTTAAGTGACTTCAGTGGATCTGAAGATTTGTGAGAGAGAGAGCTAGCCAGGAGAAAGGTTCTCTTCTTCCAAGTTCAATCTGACTCAAACTGTGGTGTGAGTAGTTCAAACAAAACCTGGGCCGGTAGTCATGTGACTAGTTGTTTTAACAAGCTCCTGCATTTGTGGATTCTCCATCTTCGCAAACACCCTGGAATGCTGGCTTCCTTATACATTCAATGTCTGGTGATCAAAATCCATTTGGGTTAATTGGATCAGGAAGCCATTCTATTGTCTCCAGGCACTGTCTCTTAGTATGCAAATGTTTTCCACCCACTGCTGACCTCTTTAAACAAGTCATTCCTTCATTCCAGCAATAGTTTAAAATTATTATTCAAATGAAGAAATTAATATGCATCATTCTTGGCAGGTGGGGTCTTCATGACAGTTGGTATGCAGATAATGTAAGCGATTAGGAAGGCAAATGGAATGTTGTTGTTTATTGCAAGGGGAATGTAATATAAAAGTAGGGATGTTTTGCCACAGTTGTATAGGGTATAGGTGAGACCACATCTGGAGTACTGTTTACAGTTTTGGTTTCCTTATTTGAGAAACAATATAAATGTGTTAGAGGCAGTGCAGAGAAGGTTAACTCGACTGATACTTGGGATGGGGGGGCAATTATCTTATGAAGAAAGATTGGGCAGGTTGGGTCTGTATCCATTAGAGTTTAGAAGAATGAGAGGTGATCTTATTGAAACATATAAGATCCTGAGGGGAGTTGACAGGGAGGATGCTGAAAGGATGCTTCCCCTTGTGGGAGAAACTAGAACTAGAGGACACAGTTTAAAAATAAGGGGTCACCCATATAAGACGGAGATGAGGAGAAATTTTTTCTCTGAGGGTTATGAGTCTTGGAACTTTCTTCCCTAGACAGAAGTGGGGGCATTGAATATTTTTAAGGCAGAGGTAGATAAATTCTTGACTAACAAGGAAGTCAAAGGGTATCAGGGGTAGGTGGGAAAGTGGAGTTGAGGCCACAATCAGATCAGCCATGATCTTATCAAATGGCGGAGCAGGCATGAAGGAGCCGAATGGTCCACTCCTGCTCCTAATTCATATATTCGTATATAGGGGAAGACAGATAATGGAAACCCTGTATGTTCTGAAAAACCAAGAATTTTCTTGTTGAGCAGAAAAGTGTGCTTAGATCTACATCTAATTAAAAAAGTGGATGAAATCAAACAGTCAGAGTCCAACAGTCGCTTTCAAGCAGACTTTCCAAAACAATTTTCGGGTCTAGGAAGACTGAAGACTGAGCATAGCAGAATGTTAAGGGACGATGCCAGACCAGTATGCCAAGAAAAATACTACACCCATTCATGAACCAAGTTCAAGATCGGCTGGAAGAGATGACCAGGATGGAAGTCATTTCTCCTATCACGAAGCCAACTGAGTGGTGCTTGGCTATGATTGCAGTTCCAAAACCCAATAGTACACTTCATATATGTGTGGACTTAATGCAGCTTAACAAATCCATGGCAAGGGAAATCCATTCTGTGTCTTCAGTGGACGAAGCCTGGCAAAGCTATCCAAAAGCATAATGTTCACTAAACTCGCGCGAATAGCGGCTTTTGGCAGTTTCCTTTGGACTAGAAGTCAAGCCTACTCACAACATTTATCACACCATTTGGAAGAATTTGCTTCAATTGTTTGCCATTTGGTGTAAACATTTGCCCTGAAATCTTCCGAAGGACCATGTCCAATATTCTACAAGGCCTCAAAGGGGTGATATGTCATGTGGATGACATCCTGGTCCATGGGGAATCTGTCAAATAACATGATCAGAGAGTAAAAGTGGTTTTAAGTCATCTTCAAGAAGGGCTGACTCTTTATGTTAAGTGTGAAAATTCTTTTTAAAATTTTTTTGTTTCATGGGATGTGGGCATCGCTGGCAAGGACAGAATTTGTTGCCCATCCCTAATTGCCCTTGACAACTGAATTCAGAGGGCAGTTAGGAGTCAACCACATTGCTGTGGGCCTGGAGTCACATGTAGTCCAGACAAGGTAAGGAGAGCAAATTTCCTTCCTGAAAGGACATACTCAAAAATGTCTATTCATTTCTTGGGACATATTATAAGTAGCAAGGGCATAATGGCAGACCCGCAAAAGACGAAAGCCATTCATGAATTCCCAATCCCAACTTCAGTCCAACATCTCCAAAGATTGCTTGGAATGGTGAATCAGTTGGCAAAAATTTTACCCAATTTGGTGCAAGTAATAGAACCATTAAGACAACTCTTGAAAAACGATCAAGCGTGGTGTTGGAACACACATCAAGAGCCAGCATTTCAAAGAATTAAGGAGATGCTAGGGCGGCACAGTGGCGCAGTGGTTAGCACCGCAGCCTCACAGCTCCAGGGACCCGGGTTCGATTCCAGGTGCTGCCTGTGTGGAGTTTGCAAGTTCTCCCTGTGTCTGTGTGGGTTTTCTCCGGGTGCTCCGGTTTCCTCCCACAAGCCAAAAGACTTGCAGGTTGATAGGTAAATTGGCCATTATAAATTGTCACTAGTGTAGGTAGGTGGTAGGGAAATATAGGGACAGGTGGGGATGTTTGGTAGGAATATGGGATTAGTGTAGGATTAGTATAAATGGGTGGTTGATGTTCGGCACAGACTCGGTGGGCCAAAGGGCCTGTTTCAGTGCTGTATCTCTAATCGTCAGAGATATTAGTGCATTACAACTCTTCATTCCCAGCTACAATTGCAGAAGATGGCTCATCTACAGGGTTGGGGGCAGTCCTTTTTCAAGTACAGCAAAATGGATGTCAAAGACCAATCTATTTTGCATCTAGAGCTTTGTCCAAGACAGAGACAAGGTACGTTGACATTGAAAAAGAAGCATTTGCAGTCATGTGGGAAGTTTCTGATTACATTATTGGCCTGAAAGTAGCTATCAAGACAGTCCACTAACCTTTGGTTTCCTTACTGACTTTTTTGACTTTCTGACTTTTTTTTCTAAAAACCCGCCAGAAAACCCCAAATCTGTCTGAAGTTGGGAAACTGCTGTTCCCAATGTCAGCAGCTGTCAGCTGTGACTTGCGATCTTTTAAAAAAAAAATTGACCAAGCATCTGCTGAACGTTCCCGCTCTTTGCATCTGACAGAGAGAGAAAGGGGGAACAGAGAGAGAGAGTGAGAGGGGGAAGAGAGAGATAGAGCGGGACAAAGAGAGAGAGTGGGAACAGACAGAGAGAGAGGGAAAAGAGAAAGAGAGGGGGAGAGAGAGAGGGGGACAGAGAGAGAGAGAGAGAGACGGAGAGAGGGGAAGACAGAGAGAATGGGGGAAGAGAGAGAGGGGGAGGGACAAAGAAAGAGGGTGACAGAGAGAGAGTGGACAGAGAGAGATAGAAGGACAGAGAGAGAGAGAGGGGGAACAGAGAGAGAAAATGGGCGACAGAGAGAGAGAAGGGGGAACAGAGAAGGGGAACAGAGAGAGAGGAGGGACAGAGAGAGAGAGATTGAGCGAGGGGGGACACAGAAAGAGAGGGGACAGAGAGAGGGGGGGAAGAGAGAGGGGGAAAGAGAGAGAGAGAAGGGGGAACAGAGAAAGAGAAGGGGGCACAAAGACAGTAGGGGGAAAAGAGAGAGAAGGAAGAAGAGAGAGAGAGTGACGGATGCCAGAGGGAGAGTAGGGGGGAAAAGAGAGAGAGAAGGGGGGCACAGAGAGAGTAGGGGGAAAAGAGAGAGAAAGGGGAAGAGAGAGAGAGTGAGCAGTGAGAAAAAGAGAGGGGACAGAGAGTGGGGGACACAGAGAGAGAGGGACAGAGAGAGAGGGGGACAGAGAGAGGGGGGACAGAGAGAGAGAGGGGACAGAGAGAGAGAGAGGGGACAGAGTGAGAGACGGCGAAAGAGAGAGAGGGACAGAAAGAGAGAGAGAGGGGATAGAGAGAGAGAGGAGGTGTTAGAGAGAGAGGGGGACAGAGAGAGGGGGGAACAGAGAAAGAGAAGCGTCACAGAGAGAGAGAACGGGGTACAGAGAGAGTAGCGGGAAGAGAGAGAGTGAGGGGTGACAGAGAGAGAATAGGGAGAAGAGAGAGAGAAGGGGAAGAGAGAGAGAGTGAGTGGTGACAGAGAGAGAGAGAGGGGACAGAGAGAGAGAGAGGGAAAAGAGAAAGAGAGAGAGAGACGGAGAGAGGGGAAGACAGAGAAAATGGGGGAAGAGAGAGAGGGGGAGGGACAAAGAAAGAGGGGGACAGAGAGAGAGTGGACAGACAGAGATAGGAGGACAGAGAGAGAGAGGGGGAACAGAGAGAGAAAAGGGGCAACAGAGAGAGAGAAGGGGGAAGAGAGAGAGAAGGGGGAACAGAGAAGGGGAACAGAGAGAGAGGAGGGACAGAGAGAGAGAGATTGAGAGAGGGGGGACACAGAAAGAGAGGGGACAGAGAGAGGGGGGGAAGAGAGAGGGGGAAAGAGAGAGAGAGAAGGGGGAACAGAGAAAGAGAAGGGGGCACAAAGACAGTAGGGGTAAAAGAGAGAGAAGGAGGAAGAGAGAGAGAGTGACGGATGCCAGAGGGAGAGTAGGGGGGAAAAGAGAGAGAGAAGGGGGGCACAGAGAGAGTAGGGGGAAAAGAGAGAGAAAGGGGAAGAGAGAGAGAGTGAGCAGTGAGAAAAAGAGAGGGGACAGAGAGGGGGGAAACAGAGAGAGAGGGACAGAGAGAGAGGGGGACAGAGAGAGGGGGACAGAGAGAGAGAGGGGACAGAGAGAGAGAGGGGACAGAGTGAGAGACGGCGAAAGTGAGAGAGGGACAGAAAGAGAGAGAGAGGGGATAGAGAGAGAGAGGAGGGGTTAGAGAGAGAGGGGGACAGAGAGAGGGGGGAACAGAGAAAGAGAAGTGTCACAGAGAGAGAGAACGGGGTACAGAGAGAGTAGGGAGAAGAGAGAGAGAAGGGGAAGAGAGAGAGAGTGAGTGGTGACAGAGAGAGAGAGGGGACAGAGAGAGAAAGAGAGAGATGAACAGACAGAGAGAAGGGAGACAGAGTGAGAGAGAGGGGGGGATTGAGAGAGAGAACAGAGAGAGAGGGGGGGACAGAGGGGGGGACAGAGAGAGAGGAGGGACAGAGAGAGAGGAGGGACAGAGAGAGAGGGGGGACAGAGAGAGAGAGGGGACAGCGAGAGCAAGAGGGGGATAGGGCGGACACAGAGAACGAGAATGACACGGTGGGGGGGGGGGAACACAGGAGAGAGAGAGACAGACAGAGAGTGATCAAGATCACTCCTGACAGAATGACATCTATCTGGAATACTCTGCATTGCTACATGAAGTTTGCAGACAAACAGTGACTATTTGTGCACGCAAAAAAATGACAGGTATCTCACTAAATCAGTGTCCAACATAGTGAAGAGAAAGTAAATCAATAAATTAGTCTTCTCATTTAAAGCTTCTTCATAAAAATGTACATTTGTTGTTTTGATTAATAGATAATTTTTTAATGCCTTTATCTCTCTGAAATTGTATTACTGGCCCCCACGATGTAAGACAAAAGTTGTGATGTGGTCCCCCACATTAGGTTGGACAACTTTGAGCTAGAAGCATCATGAGAGGTGCTAACTGGACATGCTTAATGAGAGTGTAAATAATTATGTATACAAAATATATAAGTTAGTATTTAGCCATACAAAGAGTCTGAGACATCTGTAACCAACGCTCGAACTACACTAACAACAGTATACAACATTTCTCTATAAACTAACCCTGGCTGCTGTACACAGACAGCAGGACTGTTGTGAATTGTATATGCACAATACATGTTAGGCAAAGGAGAATGATTCAATCCCATTTGGTACTGTGTAGTTAGTGTGTGGGTCTGCAACTTAAAGGTTAATTTGCTGCAGGAATGTGCGCTGAGAAGGAGCTAGTGATGTGTGATTGTGGTGAGTTATTGCCTCACTGTACAGATTAAACACTCAAGCTATTGCTGCTCACTGAAGTGACATTCATATGAATCCTGTTTGACTCACACTGGATGGGGCCTTCCATTAACATTCCATTCCAGCTCGGCTTCTTGTACAAGCTGCTCCAGATTTCAACACAAAGATGTTAGGGATTTCCCACAATATATTATAGCTGCGAGACTCGGCTAAAGGTCTTCTCCATCTTCTGTGCCAACTGGGCATGGCAAACTGTACCAATTGTCAATGCCTCCGATAATTTGAGCTGAGAGTCACTTGCTCTAATCAGAAAGAGAGAGACCGAAAAAAGGAAATGCTCATCCTTTCATCCCTGCTTTCTGGGTTGAACTTTAACCTAGGTTGCAGAGGTGAAAGATCAGTGTTCAAATCGTTGTGTTACCTAGTCTTCCATCAAGGAAATGAGACATCTGTTCCCTCTGTTTGGATTGGATTTTAACAACATTTGACAAAATCTTACACGAAAAATGGTGAGTTCAGCTTAAAATGGTAGGAATTCAAAATATAACTTGGGAATGTGGGAAAATGTTGGCTGAAGGGCAAGAAGAAAAGATTACTTGTTAGAGGAATTATGTTGGGGTGAAGTGTTGAGTGGGATACCCCAGGGATCACTGTTCGTAATGTGCATTAAAACAATGATTCAGAATATTGATCTAAACTGGTCAAAGTTGCAGGTGATACCAAAGTAGGAGGGACAGTTAAATCTCAGGAGGTGGCTTGGAGAGTATGACATGAATTGGGCAAAGTATATAAGTAGGCAGAAGGATGGGCAGATGGAATTCATATAGACAACTAAAGTACTGAATATCGGAAGAAAAAAACTGAAGTGTGCCATGCATGGTGTGAAAAATATCTACAGTTAAAGTTGAAGGAGAGCTGAGAGTTTTAGTGAAGTTGATGCTTTTCTCTAATCATGGTAGAGCAGCAATCAGTAAACCTATTCAGTAGTTGGAATGCTGAACTAGCCAGCCAACAGTAGAGTACAAGACTTGGAGGAAGTCATGCTCAAACAGGTCACATTCAGCCCAGTTCTGGTCACTGAGACAAAAGATAAATGTTCAAGCCCTGCAGGAAGTGCCAAGAACAGTCACGAGGCTGATCCTTAGTGTTGTGTAATTGCCTTTAAGAGTAATGTACCTTTAAGATCCATCATGCAGACTCCCACCTGCCAAGAATGAGGAAACATTAATTTTGCCACTTGGACATTAAATTTCAAATTGTTGTTGGAAGGAAAAGAAGGCATATGACGAGGAGTTGCCAGGCCCCTGGCTGGAAAGACATTTTTTCATATTAAGAGACAGTGCGTAGAATAAAGGAACTATCCCCTGCTCCAATACAATCCACAAACAGACGTGGCCAGACCAGTTAGTCACCTGACTAACTGGTTGTTGCAGAGTTTGAACTGAGAGTATTAAATTTGGAAAGACAGTGTTTGAACTGGCAAAAAGCAGAATGCTTCTGGACTGAAGAAGACCTCCTGCCTGTCTGCCTGCTCCCATCTCTTTTGCACCAGCTTCTGAATCCATTGAAGACACATGAACCCCAAAAGAGAAAAGTCTCCTACAGTGAACAAGGTTTAAGAAGAATAGTGGGCCCCAACAAAAAGCAAGATTTACCTGTAAGCAAGGACTCGACAGTGAGCTCGAAGACCTGTAACAAAATCTCTTCAGATATTGCCTCAAACTTTTTCCACTTTATTTTTCTTCTGCTCTTTTCTGTCCCTATCTGCATGTGTGCATTGCATATGCATGCTGGCGTGGGCACATCGTGTATCCATAGGCATTAACCGAATTAGAGTTCAAGTTTCATGAAATTTCACTTTTCTTCTTCAAACCTAAGAAAGCCTGTATGTGCTGGTTTCTTTGCCTTATAATTGGAAAGCAGTAAATAAGGATTCACCATGGGGGAACTAAAAACATGGTGTGTTTAACATTAAACCCTGTTAGAGTAAGACCAGGTGAAGGTTGAGAGGGAACCCTAGACACCTTTCTCACCTGGTCATAACAGATTTTAGTATGTTAATGAGCTGATGCTACCAGGATGCAGTCATGTGACTACATGCCTCTCTCTCTCTATAACTGTAACACGAAGAGGCAAGTCCTGTAAATAATAGCTCTTGACTGTATATAGCTGTTTGATAAAGCTGTTTGAGATCTTCAATCAACCTGAACTCCTTGCATCTCATTTTATGTTGTGTCAGACAAGCTTCTCATTGCACTTACTGTTGGAGATCAGTTATGAGGAAAAACTGGAGAAACTTGGGCTTTACAGCCTTCGGAGGAAATGGCTAAGGGCTGATTTTTATGAGGTCTTTACAAGAGTAAATGGTATGGAAAAGTAGATCTAGAATGGGCGGCACAGTGGCGCAGTGGTTATCACCGCAGCCTCATAGCTCCAGGCACCCGGGTTCAATTCTGGGTCTGTGCGGAGTTTGCAAGTTCTCCCTGTGACCGTGTGGGATTTTGCCATGTGCTCTGGTTTCCTCCCACCGCGAAAGACTTGCAGGTGATAGGTAAATTGGCCATTGTAAATTGCCCCTAGTGTAGGTAGGTGGTAGGGAATATGGGATTACTGTAGGGTTAGTATAAATGGGTGGTTCTTGGTCAGCACAGAGTCGGTGGGCCGAAGGGCCTGTTTCAGTGCTGTATCTCTAAATAAAAATAAAATATCATTGTAGACAAGGGGATACACTTCAAACTCATAAAAGGAGTTCTGGAGTATCTGAGGCTAAAAAACTTGAACTTATTTAATAAACAGTTGGATGTTATGAAAGGGGGGGACTGTAAGGTCTTTCTGGAGGATAAGCTAAGATGGACTTTTCTCATTTGTAACCTTCTCGTAAAGTTTCAGAGGTGAATAATCAGGGGCCTTATGTCATTTTCCACCCATCTTCCTTCACTAACCTTTTAAAAAATTCATTTAATTGCACAAAATCCTAATTTAGATTAATAGGATAGGATGTTTGATATTCTAATTACTATTATTCATGCATTCTCATCCCCAACAAGATCCAACATTTTCTCTAGATAATGCAGAGATAATATGAACTAGAGGTTGCTCTTCCCTGCAGTTATCACCCATCACTTCAACGACTTCTTAATCAGCTGCAACACGAAGAGCAGGACTGGAAGTGAACAATTATCTGCTCCTTAAGGTGGAGCTTCCTGTCCCAGTTAGCTGCTCAGTGAAGCCACCCACCTCAACAACATTCTGCCAGCCACAGTGAGTTTGCTGCACACATGGGTTTAAAATCTCTGGCACCTGGGAAGCAGGAACTCTACTGTTATATTACCAGGATTTGTTTATGGTTCTTAATATTGAGCATTTTAGGCATTAGTACAATAAACCATGCAGTCCTAACAGCACTATGGGTGTACCTACCCCATATGGACTGCAGCAGTTCAAGAAGACAGCTCACCACCACCTTCTCAAGGGCAATTAGGGATGAACAATAAATGCTGTCTTAGCCAGCGATGCCCACATCCCATGAATGAATAAAAAAAAAGTACAAAGTGGCACAGTGGCGCAGTGGTTAGCACCGCAGCTTCACAGCTCCAGGGACCCGGGTTCAATTCTGGGTACTGTCTGTGCGGAGTTTGCAAGTTCTCCCTGTGACTGTGTGGGTTTTCGCTGGGTGCTCTGGTTTCCTCCCACTGCCAAAGACTTGTAGGTGATAGGTAAATTGGCCATTGTAAATTGCCCCTAGTGTAGGTAGGTGGTAGGGAATATGGAATTACTGTAGGGCTAGTATAAATGGGTGGTTCTTGGTCGGCACAGACTCCGTGGGCCGAAGGGCCTGTTTCAGTGCTGTATCTCGAAATAAAAAAATAAAATAAAAATAATTAAACATACAGGCCACATTGGCAGATAGGTACAACATGTGCAGGTGACTACTGGCTCCTGTATTGCTAAGCTATTAAGACTGGAAGATTGCAGGTTCAAAACATCAGTTGAGTTTGCTGAACTTATCTTAAGTAACAGCAGTGGGTGCCATAAATGGCCTCAGAGCCCCTAGTCTTGAGAGTTGGTAAACAGCCAGGGTTCATGCTATTGGTTGCAATCCCCCTACTCCTGTTGGAATGTGCATTATTATGGATTGTGGTTCTCCTGTGGTCAAATAGCCCACTGACACTCAATCTAGGCTCACAGAGAAATAAAGGCTACATGGGCCAGAGGGTTACAGCCATCATGAATCCATGTGCTAGCGTGATCTTTTACCACATCCTCACACTAGGGATATCCTCGGATATCCTCAGATATCCCAGATTAAGCATGACAAAGTCCAGGATAATAGATTGGAGAAAAGCTGATTTTGAGAGGCTGAGAACAGAATTTGGGAAAATAAAATGGACAACAACATTGTCAAATAATGGTGTAGAATGTCAATGGAAAACATTTAAAGTGGTGTTCAACAGAGTCCAGGAAAAATATATTTGCTTAAAAACAAGAACAAACTAAACACTAATGAATCACCATGGTTGAATAAAGACATAAGGCAAAAATTGAGGGTAAGGAAAAAGGTGTACGCTAGGTATATGGACAGCAGGGGAGAGAGAACATGATATGGGAGAATATAAAGAGACTAGGAAAAAAGTCAAACAAAAATTAGGAGGGCAAAAATGAATGAAATTATCAAGGAACATAAAACAAAATAGGAGGCTGAACTTTACAGCCCCCGCCCCCTGCAACCCCCACCACCCCCCCCCCCACCCCCGACTTCAGGGGTTGTGGTGGGGTGGGGGGGGTGGGGCGCAGTAAATGTCTCTGTCAGTGGCCCGCCACAGGCCTCGATGCTGGGAAGGCCTGGCCCGATATTGCCGGTGGCGGCAAGGCCTCGTGGCGGCCCCGCTAGCGCTCGGTAACAGGAGCAAAATTTGCATAGGTAAATTTATTTAACTAAATGAATTAATTATTTACCCATTCCCACCATCTGTCCCGGAGCAATATTGCTGCCAGTGCCACTCCCGCGCCTTTGGAACCCTGTCATGGGATCTGAGGCATAATACTGGTGGGGAGGGGGGAGCAGGTAAGGTTTCAGTGTGGGGGATGGGGTAGCAGAGTCAAACTCATCTGATTGGTGTAGGGAATGGTGGAAAGGGGTAAAGTTCACAGTTTAAGAACTGTGGGGGATAGGGAATATCAGGTGCACAAGGTAAGTATTTTGGTGGGGGGGGGGGGGAGTGGACAGGGAAAGAAATGAATTGTATGGTTATTGGGAGGGGTGAGAGAGGGGCTAGAAACATTTATTTAATTTTTTTGAATCGATTTAAAATGACTATATCATTAAATATTTAAATTAAATGGAAAGGCTCGAAGCCCTTTAAAAATGGCATCAGCGTCTGCGATTTCAGCGGCGGACATGTAAAGTGCAGCCCAGTGAAATCTCCTACAGGCACATAATTAAAAAGGAAAGTCTGGTTGGAAATAGGGCCACTAAGAGATGGACAGCATGAAATCAAAGGCAACAATAGAAAAATGGCAGGAATATTAAACAATTACTTTGCTCCGATATTAACCATGAAAGTAGGACAGGTGAGTATATCATCAGGTAATGAGATTAGAAATGAGATAACTGCATTTAAAATAAAGAGAAATATTAAATAAACCAATCAAACTTAAAGAGGATGAAACCCCTGGTCTGGATGGATTGTATCTCCGTATTCTAAAAGCAGGCAATATTTTGCATGTTAGTAATCTGTTAGAAAAAGGTGTTGTGCCAGAGGGCTGAAGGATAGCTAAAGTTATATCAGAACGCTATAGACTCATCAGCTTAACATCGGTGGTAGGAAAAATAATAGAATCACTACTAGAGGAGAAAGTAGAAAACCATCCTGAAACTAAAAATAGAATAATGAATAGTCAAAATGGATTTCAAAGGGGAATGTCTTGCTTGACCAACCTGAGTAAATTCTTTGAACAGCTAAAATACAGTAAACAAGAGTAATGTAGCAGATGTATTTTATCTAGATTTCTAAAAGGCCTTTGATAAGGTGGTACATAATAGACTAATATATAAGGTCACTGCATGCAAAATCAGGGGACAAGTAGCAGAATGGATAGCTAGCTGGTTGCAAGGCAGAAAGCGGAGAGCAGGGGTAGTTATGCAAAGTGACAAAATGGAAAGTGGGGGTGGGGGGGGTGGAGTTCACAAGGATCAGTGCTGGGATCACTGCTGTTCACAATTTATATTAATGATTTAGACTTAGGAATCACAAAACATAATTTCTAAATTTTTGGATGATACCAAATTGGCGCTGGAGGTGGTCAAAACTGAGGAGGACTGCAACAAATTATAAGAAGACATTAATAAAATTCCAGAATGGGTGTGTAATTGGCAAATGAATTTCAACACAGACAAGTGTGAGGCATTATATTTTGGTAAGGAAAATAAGGAGGTCACATATTACTTGGAAAATACAGAATTTAAATAGGGTAGAGGAACAAAGAGATCAGAATACAAATACACACATCACTGAAAGCAGTGATGCAGGTTATTAGGGCCATAAAAAAGCAAACCAAGCACTAGAGTTTATTTCTAGAGGGGTAGAATTGAAAAGTAGAAAAGTTAAAGTAAACTTGTATTGAACCTTGGTTAGACCACACCTCCTGGAGAACATTGAACAGCTTTGGTTGCCATATTATAAAAAGGATATAGAGACACTTGTTCGAGCCATAGTCCCAAAGGACCATAGGCATCTCTCCCATTTGCGAGAGACAGTTGGTGATGTATAGCTTGAGGGTCACCACCCCACAAGCGTGGGGCAAGGTGAGGAGGCAGGCCTCCATGAACTACCACAGCCAGTACGGGGAGAGGGTGCAAAAAGATTTAAAATATGATATTAGAAATGCAAGGTTATACCTATCAGAAAAGAATGAATAGCCTGGGTTAGAGGTCTTTAAAATGATGAAAAGTTTTGATAAGAGTAGACATGGAGAGAGTGTTTCCAGTTGTGGGAAAGTGTAAACTAGAGGCTATCGATAGAGGATAGAAATCAAATAGGGAATTCAGAAGAAACTTCTTTATCCAGAGACAGGTGAGAATGTGAAATTCACTACCACAGAGTGGTTGAGGGGAATAGCATAGATGCTTTTCAGGGGACGCTAGATAAGCATAAGAGGAAGAAGCATATAAAGGATTATGCTGATAGAGTTAGTTGAGGAAGGAGGGGAGGAGGCTTGAGTCGAGCATAAATGCCAGCTGGACTGTTTGGGCAAAATGGCCTGTTTCTGTGTTATATGTTCTATGTAATGCTCAGCAATATTGTTTTGTGCTCATCTAGGTAAGAGATTATTGTTCCAATCCCCATTCTTTCCATTTCAAATCTCCAGCATCATTATCAAACATTCACAGGTCAGATAAAGCATGGCTGACTACATTAGCTTCCTATATATTGTCTCAACAATGTGCCTCAGCCCCAATCAGAGAAGAGCTCCCCTTCACTGCACCATGCAATATGCTTGTTTCTATTTCCTACCCCAACCTTCCTGTGGCTTCTCAAAGAGATCATCAATTTAATGCTATTTACCCATTAGAAACTGGGTTGACACTACCAAAGCTCATTTCAGATTGGACCCTACAGACAGCAAAGGATACTTCCATCCTATTTGGCTAGGCTAGATTTCATATCTAACCTGAGTAAATTCAAGTCCCACTCCAAGACGTGAGCACAAAACTCATACTGATAATCCAGTGCCGTACTGAGGGAGCATTGCACTGCCTGAGGTGTCAGGCTTTGGATAAGACATTTAAACTGAGGTTGCAACTGCCCTCTCAAGCAGATATAAAAGATCCCGCACCACGATTCAAAAAAGAACAGGGGAGTGCTCCCCGAGATCAGGCCAATATTTATCCCTCAAGCAACTTCTAAAAAACAGATGAACTAGTCATTTGTCACACTGTGGGACCTTGCTGTGTGGAAATTGGCTGCCATGTTTCCTATGTCACAACAGTGATTATACTTCAAAAGTGCTTTGAGGTGTCCTGAGGTTGTGAAAAACAGAAGTCTATTTTTCTTTAAGTAATGTGTCAATCAAAATACAGATGAAGTTATGCAATAAGCCAAAAAAAAAATTCAAAGTTTCCAGACAAAAGTGAAAAACTCCTTTAAGAAGTCAAATCTTAGAGGCCAGTTGTGGACCGTGTTACATGGGTAAGCAGGACTGGGGCAGAGGAGGTAGGAGAGTCCTCCAAAATCATGAACTTCTGGTGGGACCTATTAGCACAGACAAAGAAGGGTGGTTGAGCCTCATGCTAGAGAGCAGTGCAGTCTCAGTAAACAGCACTGTGAATTGAGAGTGCAAACCTCTGTGCCCAACTCTGTGACCCACACTTTCAGTGCACAGCCTTGCAACTACGACCCTTAAATGTTTATTTTTAAATTGTAGTCCATTTTCTACTCATGTCTGTGCTCTATTATGAAGAATGTTAAATATTAATGTTATTTTAATTGGGGAATTTATCAGCACAGTGCAAAAATCAGAACTCACTGTGGTCCCACCTATCCATTGCCTCTATTATGATTTGGACTTAGCAACCTGGGAGAAATCCTGATGTCCAGCTGGGCAGCAACTTATTTTCCTTTTTCGCTCCCATTTTCTCTCTCCTTTCTTTACACTTCAGAACCAAGCGACTCTCAGCTGAGGGGGCAGATAAGCTCCTGTCTGTTCTGAACAACTAACAGTACCAGGCTGGGCTGTATTATCTAGTCTCAGCAGTCACTGAAGTGCCCCTAAATTAGGAAGAGAGGAGTTGTCCAGGATTCCTGCTCGTGATGCTTGATGGACAGCGCACATGTGTGACTGACATGTGAGAGCAAGATTGATTTTGGCTGTGATGCCACCCATGGTCAGTAAGCCCCATAACACTATCTGTTAATGTTAAATAATGGCTGTTAGGCAAGAAGGCTCCCAGTACATGTGAACATACCCAGGCAAGAATCCTGTGTTTTCAGTCGAAAGAAGGATGGAAAAAAACACTGACACAGAAAATGTGTTTGTCCATCATGGGGTTAACAAGGCGATTAAGTACTTAACATTCACTTGAGTGTCACGTGTCTGCTGACTGGATACAGCTAGTGACACAGAAAGGATCAGCATAGGATCAGGGTCAATGAGATTAGGGTACAAAGCAACTCACATCTCAGCCCCACTCAGACAACCCAACTGAAGAAAAAAAACAACAGAACTCACATGAAGGCAAAGTGCCCCCAGAATGGAAGGTCACTCAGCATTCCCAGCAGGATTCCCATTGACATCCCATTCCAACACTTTACTAACATTGCACAAAGTAAGAGTGTGGGGAGGATTTTCAGGAGTTGGACACACACACACAGATGACAGACAGAACATGAAGCTAAGAGAGCTTAGTTTCAAATTCAAACAGAGGCTCGTTATTCCAGAAACTCATTTTTCTCTCGTGATCATCAGAATTTCTCTAATTTGTGCATTTTTAATTAGTGTCATTGGTAAAATGTGATAAATTGGAGAAAGCAAAATGATCATTGCTAGCTTATTGGCATTGAGACTCTTCAATGACAGGGCTGAATTCAGCAGGAATCTCATTTGTGGAACGATGATCATCCATGTTCCCACCTCACGATCGGAATCTCACATCTGCATGTAACAGGAATTCTCAACATTACTTTTGTTGGAGAGTAATATAAAAACGCTGACAATCATGTGTGAAAGAGGACAGAATTTTGTAGTCCACGTTAAGCAGTTAGATGGGCCTATTTCTAATTTCTGCCCTCTCCCCCTTCCGCTTGTAGATGAGGGTGATGATGCCTTTCCTCATGGATTCTGACATGCTGCCAGCCAGAAGCATACTCTCGTACACTTCCAGCAGGTCTGGGCCAATCCAATCCCCCAGAGCCGAATACAACTCAGCTGGTAAACCGTTGCTTCTGGGAGTTTTACTCATCCCAAAGGACCTGACGACCTTTGTCAGTTTGTCCAGATTTAGCAGTTTGTCTAGACTCTCCGCGTACTGTCGTCAAAGACCTCCATGATAGAGAACAGGAAGGACTGAGAGCCCGTGCTGTCTTTGGGCTTCACAGCCCGGCATAAAAGGATTGACTGATCCTCAATATGCTGAAGTTACCGAGCCGTCTTCCTCCTTCAGACTGCTGATTGCAGAGCTCTGTCTGTGAACCTTTTGGAAAAAGAAACGCGAGCACATCTCATTCTGCTCAACAGAGTGGACTCTGGACCAGAAGATGATCTTGGAGGCCTCCGAAGCAAAGAGCGAGATTTGCTGGCTCTTCAGCTCTTGGAGGTCCTCCTTGACATTGATGCCCATCAACTGCAACAGGAGCAGATTCTGCATGCTTTTCTGGAGTCGGGACACTTCCTCCCATCTCTCTCTTGCCTTCTTAACACCCTTGAGGATGAAGAACCTCTTGATGTTCACCTTGATCACTTGCCAACAGTGCTACAACTCAACTGGTAAACCATCGCTTCTGGGAGGTTTACTACGCTCGAAAAGGGGCTTCACGGTTCTCCAACCTTTGTATTCCCTTTTGAGTTCCTCAATGATTTTTGGGGTCAACAGTTTCACGTTCAGCTTCCATGTCCCCCTGCCTACTCCCTGGTCTTCCTGTAGGTGACAGTTGGCAAGTAGCAGGCAGTAATAAGAAAAGAATGCCGGCCTATGTCGATGGATCTGACCATGAACACTTGGGACACAAACAGGAAGTCTATCCTGGAACAGACGTCCATCTGCAGGGTTGGTGAAGGCGTCGTGTTGCTTGCCGTTGTTTAATGTTTCCATCAGGAGTCTGGACATGGTATCCTGTTCAATGTAGTCACTGCCAGATCGTCCAGCCGTATTGATGATGTAGTTGACGTTATCGCCTAGAACCTTTCTTTAGTGAAGCTACTTCTGATAAACGAAAAGTATCACAAGCCACCTAAACATATATTGAAAAAATATCCGATGGATGAATGCAAACTAAATATGTAGTTATAATTACATTATAATATATTTAATATGAAGGAAAACTGATATTAACTTTATTTCAATGTGATACTTGACACTGCATGCTGTCCAAAGATATATGGAACCAAAAAGCCACTTTCATTGTGCTGTGCAGATATTGCTGTACCTTTCCCTATCCACAAGACTCCAGAACTCACTGGCACCCATCTATCAGCTATGGCTCCAAGTAGTTGTTTGCGACATGCGACAGCAGCCACACTATCTCAATGGTGGGTAAAACCAGGTGAGGGTAGCTGCTATGTCTCCCCCATTGGTGAGTTAGGATTTGCCTATCCTTGCATGCAAAGTCTTAATTGGCGGAGTGGGCGGAAGAGTTGAATAATTACTCCTCTATTGATAAATAGAAGAAAAAACTGAGAACACAGGAAACCCCATGACTAAGTAGTAGCAGGGGCAAACGAAGGAGAAAGAAATGAATAAAGTGATGAACTATGTTTCTCATTAGAACAGTCATTCAGATAATGAAAGGACAGTTCCATTAATAACTCTGCAACCTCTCATTGATAACACTCTTATTTTAATCACCATAATATGATATGTAAAATATCCATTGTTCTCTTGTGTTTATCTTATTGCCACCTGACCTACTCTGGAGAGTCCTTATCAATGTTCTGTAAAAATCATATTTGCATTTGAAGGTCACACTCTCATTCACACCCCAGTTACACTGAGACTTAATTCTAATCCAGATAGCTGTCATCATACCCAACTGACCTCACTTCTGCCCACTAGTGCTCAGGGAGCAGGCCGTACAATTTGTCAACATCAGACAATAGACCAACCAACTGCAAAGGAGGCAGATCAGAGCATGCAAGAACTGGATTCAAATCCACTTTCTTCTCAGTTAATTCTTAAAAGTATTTTATCTTCTCTTTCCCTCTTCTTAAAGCACTGAACCTTACAGAGGAGAGGTACAGTCCCAATGTACCTCTACTACTTGGTTCAAGTGTCTATACTTTGTGTCAATCCAAATAGCGAATGTTCACAAACTACTCAATCAAATGAGATCATCAGATCCGAACTCAATTCAATATCCATATAAGTACACTTTCCAGAGGGAGCAAGCAGATGTAAAATACAATGTCCATCAGGCAAGCCAGAAGGAGGAAACCATCAGTCAGGACTTGAGAAAACACTGCAAGGAACTTGGAACTAAACTGCAGAATGCAATAGGATACAGGTTAAAAGAAAGGGGAAGGATTAGAATGAGATTGTTAGATTTGAGTTGTTAGTCTCACGTATATACTATATATTTTGTCCTTTCCTCTTATTCACTCATACACCTACTTGAGCACACAGAAACATATATCTTGGAAATGTAGGAATGTAGAGGACCAGAAGAGACCAGCACTGTCCATTTTCAAACAGTGTTTATTTTGTGATTGATCTGCTATTTTTCTCATATAATGTGATAAGTTTGAGAACCAGGATTGAGGAATCAGCCCAATCTTCCTCCTCTCCTGGCATTTGCTACAACATGGCTCTGCAGCCATTGGTAGTCCTTCAGCCGAGTGGTTATTCCTCATAGGTAAACTGAGGTATAGGCCAGTTACCCAACCCGAACCCGACGGCACCCAATAACATGTATCGGGTTCAGGTCGGGTCAGGTCGCACTTCCGGGTCCGGCATTCGGGCTCAATTTGAGTTGGGCCAGATTGGACACACTCTATCGCCACCTCAGGTAAGTGACTCTAATGTTAATTTACTTTTTGGACTTTAAAGGTGGTTTTGTTACAGTTATTTTAAGCTTGTGTAGGTAAGGAACAAAGTGAAAAATGGAAGGTAAGTTAACTGATAGTCGGGTCGGGTTGGGTTGGGTCGGGCGCAGGAAAAAATGGAAGGACTTGGGCCGGCTTGGGCTTGGGCTCGGATAGGGTTCTGTCGGGCTCGGGTTGGGTCTCATTTGCAAACTCGAGCTGGCCTTTAAACTGAGGGAACAGTAAGCTATTAAACTTTAGCTGGTATCCTGGGCAAGTTTGATTCTGTTCTCATGCGACATCGACACACACACTTTCCAGTGCTTGTCATTGAATGGTGATCAACTGCAGGAACTCTGGCTCTTATTTAATTACAAATTCCAGACCCTGATACCAAAGCTAGCATCTCTGTTACTGCCTGGCTGAGATCAGAGATGCAAACATACAAATTAGGAGCAAGGATAGGCCATTCGGCCTTTCGAGCCTGCTCCATCATTTGATAAGATCATGGCTGACTTGATTGTGGCCTCAACTCTACTTTCCTGTCTACCCACTATACCCTCTGACTCCCTTGTCAATCAAGATATGATAGATCAATGGTTCAATACAACACTGGTGGAGTGTATTTACCCCTTGAGCCATCAGTGGAGCTCCCAATGACAATATTTAAACCTTGATCTGAACCCAAGGCTTCAAATCTGAAAAAACATTTTCCCCCCAACTCTGACCCTAAAACCTGCGAAGATTTTCTTTTATTTATATTTTTCCCAAGTCAGGTTCCCATAATGTAACGAAGCATATAAAAACATCATGCACCTAGCTTTCACATAGTGCTCCACTCTGCTTAAGAATTCCAGGAATCCTGCTGTTTATGTTAGATCTCTCTGGTTTTTCCTTGAAACTTCTAGACTCTCTAAATAATGGAGCTTATGAGGATGTTAATGCAGTACAGTTTCAGGGATTCCCGCAATACTTCAATTAGTTCCAGGTGACACTGTAAATATTACGTGGAAATGTGCATACCAGACTTGACAGATCATTGAATCAATCCCATTAATCACCCAACATTTGTTACCATTTAGACACCTCACTCTTGTCAAGGTAGGGTGGGGGCAGAGGACATGGGTATTGTTCTTCATTGAGTTATAAAGGAAATACAGTGGGGACTTCTCAAGAAGCTTATGATGTCCCGCCTAACTTGTAGGGGACATTCCTGTTAATAGACAACATGGTAAGTCTTCCTCTCCCCTCTTGACAAGTTGCCCTGCCTACCACTGAAATCTACTTTTGTATGTATCCAGGTGAGTAATGTTACTATTGTTGTGGGATGACCTTAAGAGCAGACTACCTTAAGAGCTGTAAGAGAAGGTCACCGGGGAAGTGTTGTTGTGTCACACATGACTAGAGAGTTGTGGGTGTACCCCAACAGAGTGAGATGTGTTTAGATGTGGCTCGTGCAGTAGCTGTTTGTGTGTGTATATATATATATATATATTCTAGTTAAGTTATAATAAAAATCCACATTTTCTTTGGATATTGCTTGGAGTCTTAAGAATCCTACAATGGTCTGCATATCAAAGGAACAAGTAATATTACATGGTGGCAACTTTTGGGATATATTTTTCCGAAGACCGTCAAAAATCACATTGTGGCAACGTTTAATTTTTTTCGGAAGAACATACTAACAGAAAACAAGGAACAGCAGGTTGCTTACCAGGAGTGGCTAAAGATTCAGGCAGAGAGCAGTTGACAGGAGACCACACAACAGTGCAGTGAGATCGGACCACAGACAGGACCCCAAGAGGTGTTGAAACTCTGAGTACAGCAGGCAATATTCCAGGGGTTTGGAGCTGTTACGGACAACTGAGGAGGGGTCGAAGGGCTTCCTTCTTTTCCCTCTCCTTGTTTCACCACAACAAGTTTAATTCTTTCTTAAAGTGGATGCACTGACCAATTCAGTAGGTGTTTGATTATGTACTTGCTATGATCATATCAAGAACCAATCGGACAGGTATTCTTGAGTTTAACAAAGAGCTTAACTTCATTGTACCTAAACTGAACTAATGAAAATGATAAACTATGTGCCATTTTCACTCACACACACACACACACAAGCTAGAGGTTTACACACACACAAATAGGTTACAGAGTGGGGAAAGGTTGATTGGTTGAGTTACAGTCCATAGGGAAAAAAATGGGTATACAGTCTGTGGCATTTGGTAATTCGGATGGCTTCTGGCTGAATTCGATGGTCCTGAGGCGTTTAGTTTGAAGAAGTAGATAACAGATTCGGTGGGTCTCTTGGAGACAGCAATGCGAATGATTTCCTCCAACGGAGTTTCTGATTGTAGCCAGAGTATGCAAAGGTGGTCAGTCAACAGGCAGTGTTTGAAGCTTGTAAGCTGAAATGGAAATGGAGAGAGAGAGAGCGACCCCCACTTGGGTCTGCAAGTGTCAGAGTCCAGGAGATTCTTCTTGCTGCTGTAAAAAACCACAAGCTTAAAATCACAGATGAGGAGGGCTTTGTCACATAAGAGTGATTCAGTGTTTATTTTCTTGCTAAAAGGAACAGGTAGCTCCCTTAAACTTCCTGGGTCTTGGTTCTTGCTAGGGAATGAGCAGACATTTCATCTCCCTCCTCACAGGCCTTGCAATGTAGGATACAGTGTTGCAAATTAGGTGGCCACCCTAAGCTGCCAGCAAAGTCATCTTTTTATATCTGTTTTTTTTAAAATTTCTTCATAAATATAAATTTAATCTCCAGTCAGAGGATTAAAGAAAATTATCCTTCAACAAAGCAAGTTGGCATGACAGAGCTTTAAACTGGTCCGGCAGTAGGTCGAAAAATTTGAAAAGCAGTAGCTGAAGCCATCATTGTTTTAGTTTTCCCTTTTTTGCTTTGTGGGCAGGGCCTAAGCCGTAAAGAGAAGGAAGAACTCAATAGCACCACTGGAGGTCCAGCAAAAGTAAAAGGCTGGTTGTGGCAGCTGCCAGTAGTGCAAGCTGCAGCCCTCTAAAGAAGACTTTCCAGTTTTTAAAAATAGCTCAGTTAACAAAAACTAGCCTGTGTAAACAAAGAACAGTTCTCTATGTTTAAAAAAAAAACAACGTAGTCTCACTATTAAAGGGGCGGGCCTGCAGAAAACTAATTTGCCTAAACAAGAAAAAACAAGTGTGCCTGTGGAAAAGAAAACCTGCATAAAGTCCTATATTTACGAAAAATCAGGGTCTTGAAGACAATGGCTTTCAGATATCCAGTTATAAATTGGAAGGCACCAGACATCGCATGTGAATTTAAACTGTTTTGACAGTGAATCAGACTGTGTTTCCTGGATCAAGAAGTAAGCAAACAAGAGAATAAAGCCATCAAAATCAAGATCGCACTGGGAACGAGGGCTTGCAATGGTGCAACATATCAGGATTGTCAGCTGAGGATGAGAAGGACCCTAGCAACTTATAGACATTCCTGGAGCGGCAACACAAGGCAAAGGCAAATTTCTGAGTACATAGGCTTGAGATTATGACCTACTAGCAAAGATAAGATGAGTCCATTGACCAGTCTGTTGCAAGGTGCCAAGACAAAGTTCAAGAATGCGACTTTGCAGATATCGAATTGTCAGGACCAATTATTAAACTAGTAATCACGTCTACCCAATAGAGGGCTTTCAAAAAGACCTGCTAGAAAAAAAGGGCACATCATAGATGCACTGCTCAATGACAGAAGGAAATTTGAAGGCATCAAGGCTGGGCACCAACAATTACAAGCATTGGGGGCAGCTGCGACTATTGGTATAGCAACCACATCTCAGATGTCTGCTAAGCCTTGTGGCGAATGTAGCCTGACTCACCCAATTTGCAGTTGTCTGGCATACCAGGACCAGTGCAAAGCTTGTGGTATGCAAGGACATTGAACATGCAGGGCAGTGCAGAAGGCCGAGCTCTGATACTGCACACAGGAATGGTGGTAGAATACATGCAGAGAGAATGTCTGCAAACAGGATGGCAAATGCAAGAAAAGGTATTCCAACACACAACAAATGCCCAAGCAGGTACATCAGGTCAACAATGAGACAAATTTTCAGGAGGATACAGATGAAGAATGCACTTGTGCGAACAGCGAGCAATCATTTCACATAATTAATTTGGATCAACATGTCAATGCTATTACACAATCTGAGGCCTTTGCCATGATCGGAATTCTACATCCGCAGAAAAGTGGCAAGCATAAGCTCAGAGTAAAAATTGACACTGGAGCAAGTGCAAATATTCTGTCCATCCGTATACTGAAGGACATGTATCTAAAGAAATGGGAATCTATGGTACAATGCACCATTAGGCTGACTGCCTACAATGGTTCTCCAATCAAGTGTGCTGGCACTATAACATTGCAACGCAACTGTGGGCACTCCGAATGACTACCACAAATGTTTTATATTGTAGACACAACTGGACCAGCTGTCACAGAATGTCCAGTATGCTGAGATTACGGATCACCACAATACATGAGGTTAGCATCACACTAATGATGGTAGAAAATACTCAGGTCAAGTGTAACGGGTTGGTCCATGTAAAATCTTGACGAGAAGATGTGATATGACTGGGAGTCTCTCCTTGGGCTTCAGTTTGTTGCAGTAAGTACCTGAAGGCCAGAGGGATTGTCAGCGATTGGTGGAGTTGCCAGTCATCATTTTTCTAAGCTTTCCAAACAAGGGGAAATGAAGGCACGATCAGAATTAGCTAGATTGTGAGTAGGACAGAAGGTCAGAGTCCTCAATCATGTGTAAACTTGGTATTTTGCAGAGATTGCTAGGATATGCAACCATCTCAGATAGTATGAGCTCTAGGTACCCAACGATATGATTCTCAGACAGAACTGAAGTCAACTCAGACAGGTGTATGACAACACTGCGTGTGACAACTCCGTGGCATCGCGGACACGTTCAAAGACAATGTCTGAAAATGAATGTACAGAGGCTACAAGGACAGAGGAAGAACATGCTAACCAAATTTCTCAGCTCTGGGAAGAGTTCACGATAACAAGATTGGGATGAATAAGCAAACCTCCTCTACATTTTAGAGAGTGTTTAACTTACTCACTTGTAAATAACGTTTTGTTTTAATCATGTATAGTTAGTCTCAACCGCAACATCATTGTATATTGTACATATGTTTTTATCTTTGGAAAAAGAACGGAGGCTATGGGATGACCTTAAAAGCAGACCACCTTAAGAGCTGTAAGTGAAGCTCACCAGAGGAACCATGATCATGGAGTTGTGGGTGTACCCTGACAGAGTGAGATGTGTTTAGATGTGATACGTGCAGTGACTGTTTAGATATACATGTTCTAGTTGAGTTATAATAAAAACTCACATTTTCTTTGGATATTTCTTGGTGTCCTATGAATCTTAGGATAGTTTACATATCAAAGGAACATGCAACACTACAACTATCAGGTATGATGCATAATACATTTGCACCTCCCTTGGAAAAGTTGGAAGTATTAATTGTGTTCTCAAACATAATAAAATCAGTGAAATGATACTGCAGGCAATTTTTGACTACTCCTTCAGCTGCTAAAGAGCCTTTGAGGTGGCCTAGATGGGATCTTGAGCTGAAATGCTGATTTAGCCTGCTGTCAAGAAAACATGAAATGACAAATGAGAAATATTAATTCATTGGTTGGAAACTTATATTAAACTTTTAATGGAAAATCCCTACAGTTAACTTTAATAGAAAACTGACAACTAAGATGGCCACTGCAATTTGCATCTGAAATACCAGGAGATCGAATTGGAGACAAAAGTCTAACAAGAAGCCTAGTCAGGACAATGCTTTGGCTAACTGAGTAGATTATCCAGATCACCGTCGTTAGCATGACATTTAATTCCATCTCGAGGCAGCCATAAGGGGAGACGTCCCTCCATGGATAAAAACTGACAATACTACCTGAGAAAGGTTTTGGGTTTTAGACTTTGGACCTCATTAAAAACATAGGGGATTGAGAGAATCATGTGACCGTCTCTCCAGGCTGTGAAAAACTGGGAGTTTTGTTACACACAAAGAGACAAGCAATAACTGAGAGTGCAGCAGCAGAGAAGGCTGTGTGCCTCCCTTTCTTTCTCTCTCTCTCCAGAAAATATCAAGGTTGAAAACCATCTGCGACTGTGGACCCTTCAACCTACAGACTGCTATAAACAGAGACCAGGGAAGAGAGCCAACTACAATTCTGCCTCCAAGAAAACCCTGAGCAAAGCCGGCCAACCACAAAGTGCACTTTGACCAGCCAAAGATTTCAAGAATACAACCGAATACAATTACAAGACCACCAAATCATCCAACCTCAGACTGTGTATTTAACTTTTATTTATTCTGGACTTTAATCCAACCAAAAAAACCTACTTTCCACTTTCTAATCCATTTGTGTGTGTGTGTGATTCTCATGTGAATGTGTGCGCAAATGTGTAGCGTATTTTTTTTATTATTTTAGATCAGGTTTAGCTTGTTGAGTATAATAAACTTATCTTTATCTTGTTTAAACTCAAGAAAACCTGTCCAATTGTTTCTTTCATGATCACATTAAAGGTAAAAGGTAAAACAGTCACTGAGGTGATAAGCACAACCACTGTTTAAAAAAGAATAAACCTTGTTGCGGTCAAATAAGAGGAAGGGCAATTGGGGTGACAGTGACCCTCTGCTCGCTTGGCTATTACACTGCATTTAGCGCAAGACACCTTCTTGGTAAAGGAGTTGAAGATTGCACGAGGAACTGTTGCCCAGAGGCTTGTTAAGGGGCTGATTACCACTTAAATTGCCTGCTAGCTCTCATTAATGAGGCTTAACACCATTTTGGTGGGTAACGCTTAATCTAATGGCCCTAACAGCAACCAGCTGATTGAGAGTAAACAAGGCATTGCTAAGGAATTTGAGCACGACTTAAAGGTATATCATCTTTTACTGCTTACCTGTTGCTGAAGGTTTTGAAGGGAACTTTTTAAGCACATTGGGAGACTTTATGGGACACTTTATCAAGACTTCACCAACATTATCAATATTTCTTCTGGAAACTTTATGAGGAATTCATGGAGGAGTCCACATATACTGCTCCATGCAAATTGCAACTAATCACTGCTTGAATGCTAAACCCGCAGGTGGCTGATTTAACACCTCAAGACAAGTTCAAATTAGGGTACTCAGAAACTAGACCCCAATTACTTGCTGAAACCAGACTTTCAACAGACGTGTCTTATTAGCACAGCTCCCATTTAGTGCCTGTTTTCACCCTTGCACCAAAATAACCCCCACTTTCTCTTGGAAGGAATGCCTGCACTAGAGATAGACAAACCACAGTGTAGGATTTCTGAGACTGATATGATGCTGAACTCCTCTTCTGCCTTTGTGCCCTCACCCCATTAATCTGAGTCTTTCTGACTTCTAACCTTCTTGATCCTCATTTATCATTTCTCAGCTTGCAACTGGTCTCATCTCTTCAGAAGATATTCTTCCCGCACTTCCAATTTTGTAGTTCCCAAGGCCTGCAGAATCCGTGTCTTACTGATATATAATCACAGCTGTATTGGAAGACTGATTCAGCCTACTCCAGTCCCACTGAACTAACTTCCTCCCTTGTATAATATGATAAAAAGCCAAGTGGGAAAGTAAGCTATGAGGAGGATGCAAAGAGGCTGCAAAGGAATATAGACTGGTTAACTGATTGGGCAATAAGGTGACAGATGGAGTATAATGTGGGGAAATTATCTACCTTGATAGGAAGAACAGAAAAGCAGAATATTTTTTAAAAGGTAAGTGATTAGTAAATGTTAACATTCAGAGGGATTTGGGTATCCATGCACATGAATCACATAAAATTAACATGCAAATGGCATATTAGCCTTTATTGCAAAGGGGTTGGCATTTAAGAACAAGGAAATCTTGCTGCAATTATGTAGGGTTTTGGTGCAATCACACCTGGCGCACTGTGTACAGTTTTGGTCTCCTTACCTTAGGAATGATATACTTGCCTTAGAGGGGGTGCAAGGAAAGTTCACTAAATTGATTCCTGGGATAAGAGGACTGTCGTATGAGGAGAGATTGAATAGAATGGGCCTATATTCTCTGGAATTCAGAAGAATGAGACATAATCTCATTGAAATGTATAAGAAAGGGCTTAATGGAGTGAATGTTGAGAGGCTGTTTTCCCTGGCTGGAGAGCTTAGAATTAGGAGTCAAAGGGAAGAATTTTAAACTGATAGCCCTTAGTCAAAAGGTTGGACCATTTGCAGGTTGAGAACCCTTTGGAATCTTCAACAGGCTTTGCCGTGGTTCTTTAACTGAGCCACGGCATTAGCATTCAACCTCCAGGCTCCCTGACCAATCAGGGAGGGTTGGATCATGTGCTAAATCTGTCAAAGGAAGGATTTCTAATTAAAGGTATCCCAGCATGGTTTACAATGGATTTTTAAGGCTGCAGCAACCACAGGAATGGAGAGGAGACTTGTGAAGGCTGCTCCTCAGGTCTGTCTCTCTTAACTGGAGCCCTGCTACAGGATCTGAGGGACTGAAGTGACGTGATCTTTTCCCTGAATGGGAGGAAGAGGACAACCTCTCCATCCAAGCAAGCCTGCATGGAAGAGGCCGAGGAAGTCAACAGCAGAAGTGTGGTCCTTCCAACCTGGAGCCAGTGCACCAAGAGGACCCAGGAACTCAGGAGGACAGGAAAGGTAGTGGAATAACATGTTCAGTTGCCAAGCCCCACACTCTGACTTTCCCAGCATTCTCATGCACAGCACTCCTCAAAACAACACACCTTTACAGCTCCACTCATTTTTCTCTCTAGGCAATTCAAATCCCCATCTGAGCAGCCAACACTCAAGCTCACCCTTTGTCTATTGCCCACTCATACCCAATCCTCACAGTTACCCTCCACAAATGTTGTCCTTTCCTGCTCTCCACACAAATCACTAGTAACACTCATCACTCTCTGCTTTCTCTTCTTGCAGGAGGAGAGCACATAAACTTGGCGAGAAGCCCTCCAATGATAGGCACCATGATTGACACCGGCAATGTGTGCTCACCTGGTCCACTGGGAAAGGACGTCCTGTTCCAGGAGACTGCAGATACCAGCCAGGACCTACCTTGAAAACCTGAGCCTCCTGAGGCACTGGTGCTCACACATGTCAAAAGAGCTGATCCTCTGTCTGTAGACCCTGTATTTGAGGTCTCGCCTTCTGTGGAGCAACATGAGGCTGAGGAGAAGGCGGCTGGTGCTGCTGCTGGTGTTGTTCTTATTGCAGCTGTTTGATGTTGCTGCTCCTCTTGTTACTCAGCAGAGGTGAAAGGTAGAACTGCATAAGCTGCTCCCATGCCATGGTGAAGACTGACAGCAGGGAAGTGCAGCTGAAGGTGAATGAAGTGCAAGTCAGATGAAGTGACTTCCAAGAACTTGGCATTCACTTGTCAAGCACTGAAAGCACTCACTCAGAAGTGGGCAGAGTGATATTGGGATCTTGATCCAACATCACTTTTAGGGGATTTAGCTCCCCGCATGCAAACAAACCCACCTCCCCTTGCCTGGAAAAATTCCACCCAAAGACTCAGGATAAGGGGTAGATCATTTAAGACTGAGATGAAGAGAAATTTCTTCACTCAAAGGGTTGTAAATCTTTGGAATTCTCTACCACAGAGGCCTGTGGCTGCTCAGTCGTTGAGTATATCTGAGGCTGAGATTGATAGATTTTTGGGATGTAAGGTAATCAAGGGATATGGAGATATTGATTAGATTGATTAAATGGCGGAGCAGGCTCAAGGGGCTATATGGCTTACTCTTGCTCCTATTTCTTATGTTTATCTACCCACCTATAGCAATGATTCCTCTGATACACTCTGGCACTTTCGGATGGCTTTTACGCACTCGGCGGCAGCAGTAAAAGATGGTGGCCCGCACGTACAGGCTTTCACTCTGCGGAGCCGCCGCTATCTTATATGCGGCATCTAATTAACATGGCCGGGGTGGACTGTCCCCTCGATGAAGTGGAGGGGTTGGGCGAGCCGTCCCTGGCAACGGTGTCTGGCACCACTGCGCATGCGCCATTTTTAAAGGACCTAGAGCCCTAAATGACAATTTAAAATTTTTAAAGGAACTGTGAATTTAAAATTATTAACAATAATTTTTTAAAAAACTTTCCAGCTTCTCTCCCACTCCCCAATAGCATGACATGTCATTCCTGCTGTTCCCCCGCCGAAATACTTACCTTGATTATATGACCTACCCCACCTGCAAAGTTCAGAACCTTTTACCTTTACCCCTTCCCATGATCCCCTAGACCAATCAAGTTAGTTTAACCCCGCTCCCCCCCCGCATTGATAAACTTCTCTCCTTCCCCCTCCCCATAGGTGGTGCGCCTTGTTTCCTCGGACAGGGATTCGAAGGCACGGCAGTGCCGGCTGCTGGATGAAGATCGTAGCGGCACATTAGGAGGCAACGGGAACTTCATTAATACAGGTAAGTAAATTAATCTGAATATTTAAATGACGGTCCCGTCGCCGAGTGGCTGGGATGCTGCCATGAGGCCTTGCCGCTGCCCTCAAGATCTGGATGGGCCCTGCCGGCGTCCAGGTCGGTGGTGGGCCTCATCTAGGACAATCCTCATGCCCCCCCCTGTCCCCCCAACATATCCCGACATCGAGGCCCCTATAAAATTCAGCGCTTTCACTATTACAGGTTCATCATTAACAAATATCTCCTTTTCACTATGGACATACAGTCTCTTTACACCTCCATTCGTTCATGTCCTCAGGTCATACCAAAGCACTTTATAACTAATGAAGTACTCTTGAAGTGTAGTTACTGTTGTAACATAGGAAACACAGAAAAATTCCACAAACTGCAACGTGATAATGATCAGATCATCTGCTCCTTAGTGATTTTGCTTGAGTGATAAATATTAGCCAGGACACCAGGAAGAACTCCCCTGCTCTTCTTCGAAATGTTGCCATGGAATGTTTTACATTCACCTTTGAAGCAGACAGGGCCTCAGTTTAATGTCTCACCTGAAAGACAGTGTAGCACTCCCTCAGAACTGCACTGGAGTATCAGCTTAGATTTTGTGCTCAAGTCTCTGGAGTGGGACTTAAACCAATAACCTTCTGACTCCAAGACAACTTGTGAACCCTTCGCTTCTCTCTTGAACAGTGGCCACAACTGTTCTCTTCTTGCTCTGGATTAAACAACTTCACTCTTAACTCCACTCACTTCATTGAGAGAAGAAATATTCCAGCTGTACCTCTTTTTTTAGCAGGTTAAGGGGAACTGGTGGTGGCAGGAATGCTGCTGTTGGATGGCAATGTGTGTCAAAGGTGTGCTGAGTTGCAGAAACACAGCAACAAGTAACATTTGTCTTGTCACATACAGCAATCATAGTGCAACTCTCACAAATATGGCAACCCAGTTTGAAGTGTCGGAGTTCTGCAGCAGAGGCCTACAGTCCTCCCAGAGCCCATTTAATGCAGGTAAACATTAGGATATTTTTGTGGACACTCATAAGACCAGTGGATGCTTGTAGTGCAACCTCAAAAGATGAAAAACTTTACCCTGTCAGATAATTGAGAGTTGAGTGCTGAGTGTGCTGAGGCCTACCATCCAACCCATTGACCCTGTAAGGGGCTGCTTCTGGGCATTACACAGGGGAATCTCATCTTTTTCCTTACTCTGTAACGTTCTCACCTGAGCATTGGCTTTATTAACTTCAGGGCTTAGCTATATTCTCCCTTTTCTTTACAGCAAGGGGTGCTGCCACTGTGGGATGGGTCTATCAATGTCTGGGGATGGGTGGGGTGTGGTAGGTTTGCATGCTAACATTTACAGTGTAGGCCATTTGTCAAGAGCACAGTACTGTCAGCAATAGAGAGACTGCACCTATAATGCTGGTCTGCTCTTCTTTTTGGGACTTACAGTCCCCAAAGTCGTTTGTCAGCACTTTCTGTTTTCATTACAGCCCCCATATATTTGTGAGGGTTTTCCCTCTTTTTTCAATTTTTCTCATATTCTAATTTTTTTTGAATGGACCTCTCCCATTTTGAACTTCTTGACTTGTTCATGTAACTTTGTTCTTTTACTGATTTTCCATTATCTCACTGAGATGATATTTTTACACCAGCTAACAGTTTTCTATTAAGTATGAGGTCATTGAACCCATCGACTCTGTGATTAGAGCATTTGCTAAATCTCTCCTCCCCACTTTTTCCCTTAGTGTTTGTCCAAACCTAATGAAATAGTTATATATCTTCCTTTATGAGGGCGGCACAGTGGTGCAGTGATTAGCACCGCAGCCTCACGGCTCCAGTGACCCAGGTTCAATTCTGGGTACTGCCTGTGTGGAGTTTGCAAGTTCTCCCTGTGTCTGCGTGGGTTTCCTCCCACATGCCAAAGACTTGCAGGTTGATAGGTAAAATTGGCCATTATAAATTGCCCCTAGTATAGGTATATGGTAGGGAAATATAGGGACAGGTGGGGATGTGGTAGGAATATGGAATTAGTGTAGGATTAGTATAAATGGGTGGTTGATGGTCGGCACAGACTCGGTGGGCCGAAGGGCCTGTTTCAGTGCTGCATCTCTAAATAAAAATAAATCTTTTATTTTTCAGTTCTGATAAAGAGGTATACCTGAAACATTAATCTGCCTTCTCTCTTTTAGGTGCTGGCTGTCCTGCTCCTTGTTACTAATGCTTTTTGTTTGCGTGAGATTATAATTTTTAAAAAAATGTTCTCCCATCCTTTCCTGAAGCTGCTGATTCTTGCTGAGTTTACCATACACTACTTTGCCCAACTGATCTATTTTCATTAGGTAAGCCTAGCAGTGATTGTCGGCAGGCTAATCAGTCCTGAAAATGGATAGGCTAAAATCACAGCTAAGCCCAATTCTGCCTTCCCTCGAATGCCATCTTCCACAGATCTCCTCACATTCTCAGCATCCTGGAATACTGACTGATTTCCTTTCCTCCAATTCCCCAGGAATGCTGAGGCCATTTGTAGCACCAGTCTGCATCCTTGCCTCAGATCAGGAATCGAACCTGGGGCTTTCCTGCCCTGTTGCATGCATACCGATGTGTGGAAAAAGTTACCAGGATAGGTATTCAAGTGGACAGAACAAATGGATTATTTGGTGCACTTTGGGAGAGAAAAGGAATTGGGTGATATGGTGATGAGGTAAGTTTTAAAAAAGTCCTAATCATTTCCAGTTCCTCAAAATTGTTATATTTTTACACACTACACCCCCAAGTGCATTATCTCCCTGAGCTACTGGGAGACCTTTGTTATCAAACTGATGCAGGCTCATTCCAAACTGACTGCATCACCGAATCGTACTGTACTGGTGCAAGATATACTGGGCACATCACACAAACTACATCTTGTCCTGTACATATCATACAACTGCTGGACTTATAAATATCACCAAATGTATGTATTGTATATATCATACAAACTGCATACTGTACATATGTGTATATACTGTAAACAGATACCCTGAAAACTACAGATTCAGTAGAATTCCATCTCATGTGTTGTACCTGATGTGGGAGTGTTTGATTGGGTAAATGTAGAGGGTGCTCTGTATCGCACTTTCTTACTCTTTCTATTCAAGTGTTATCTAATTCCTTAAGTGCTGTGATTCACTCGGTGTCAATAGCCCTTGATGGGATAATGATCAGCCAGCTCTGTATTATATCTGGATTGCCTAATCTGGAAGTGATTAATGGGAAGATTTATATTATACTTGCACTGCATTGTCCCTGACCTGGAAGTGCTTTTTATTAAAAGCAAAATACTGCGGATGCTGGAAATCTGAAATAAAAACAAGAAATGCTGGAACCACTCAGCAGGTCTGGCAGCATCTGTGAAAAGTGCTTTTTATTCTTGTTTTGCACAAATTGGATGCTTAAACATCAATTCTGGTGTGCAATAGCTTCTGTGAGTAGGACAATAAGTTAACCAGCACCTCCATGAGGGGGAGAAGCTTATTGCTATAGTTACACTTTACAGTGTTTATAGCTGTCAATTTATGGTGTTATTATTCGTTAATTTGAAAACTAAGCTTCAAAGCTTCATGTGTTATTATCGCAACAGCAGCACCTGAATTGTGCTTGCACATCCAGCATTGGACATCCTACAGCTGGGTTTCACACTCAGCTCTTTCCTGATATTCAAGGACTTGAAGGTTAGAAACTCACTAATCAAAAGAAACAACCCCATTCCAAGGCACTGCACCTCTAGAACCAGAACACATCTCTGGGAAGACATCTGTTCTGTCAATTATTTAGGTTGCGCAATGCAACCAGTGTTTGCAATCCACTTATTTCATCTTGACTCAGTACAATAAATCACTGCACTATCTGGGAAGGATGCTCATCCTGTATTGCACTTCCTTAATGTGGTAATGACCAGCCTGATGTCTCCCTTTGTGCACTGTCTCAGACAGATTAATATACCTGATGTGCTGCCCCCTTCCCACCAATGTTGCTGTGGCTTGTGATTTCAAAGCTGTCTGAAATGTTTTGAGTTCTCACAGTTCCTCCCCAGGTTTGTCACTGAAGTTGAGTGTCTTAAGTTGGGTATATTTGTGGACAGAGCTATAAAAATGGGCACTTGCCATCTTGTGTGGTGACCAAGTAAGGTTACATTTTTCACTAGCAGAGAGCAGTTATGAGGGGAGAAGGGGGAAAGAGAAATGGAGGAAAGTAATAGAAACATTTTAAAAGCAACTACTGAGGTCATCCAGCTGCTTTTCTTATCTACCTGCAACTTCCTGAGCATAAATTTACATAGCTATCTAATTCAGTTCCCAATTCTTCCAAACCCATTCTCTACTTGTTTGTCCACACAGCAATGGTGACTGAACTGCAAAAGTGCTGTAAACTATGTTCCAAATATGTAAGAGTTCTGTACACTATAAATGCCACAGAGACAGTTTGAAAGCAGATAAGATTTATCTGGATTGTTTTCCCAACTACCAACACCCCCCAATCCATGTTTCACTAGGTAGTGTTCAATCACTGCCTTTAAAAAACACTGAGCAGAGGCCTTTCATATTGCATGTATCCATGGGCAAACATGCTTTTCCCACAAGCATACCATTAAAAAAAAAACCTTTACTTCAGTCCTGAATACATGCCCCGTCAGTTTTGGAGGCCAATGTCTTGCCTCAAAACAATACTGAAAGACATCCAACCCGATTTTCAGTCAAGCTATTTTTTAGGCAACCCTGGTGACCACCTAAAACAGGAGGGGCCTATGCCTGTTTTAGGTTCCCTGTACCAAATTGGCCATTGCAAAGCAGAGCACTTGGGATTCTTCAGCGACTGTCACCAAAAAGTTATTATGTTAAAAAAAAATTAAAATATCCCCGTGGAGCTAGAAGAAGCAGAAGTGCTCCCCCAATTCCATAGCATTCTGATTGAATCTGCACCCATTGCAACTCCCACCCCCAGCCTTATCTTCAAGCCACTGCTAGTTGGGTAAGTGGCCTGAAACTCATCTTTTTCAAATGGATGAGCTGCTTTTGGATGTGCAACAGGCACGGCAGCTCACCAGGTAATGTTAATGAGATCTGTGGCCTCCCGGTCAGGAGGTCCATGAGTGTCGTCCACTTCAGGCCTGGAACAGGCATTATCACATCCAGTTCTGTCCCAATCTGGCTTTCAACAGGGCAGAAAATGGCAATTCTACTCTTCTGTAATGTTATGTGTTTATGGTTTAAAATACCAGCTTGTGTGGTTTTTTTTACACAAAGGACAGTAATGAAGATGGTGCAATTAAGTGTCGTGGTTACGATACTGAACCAGCAGCCCAGAGATGATGAGTTCAAATCCATGGCATGTTGTGAAATTGAATTCAATAAATCTGTAATTTGTGGGCTGACTTTGGAAAACTGACAGGTTGTTGTAAAAGAAAGAAAAGAGAACTTTCATTTATAAAGTGGTTTTCACAACCTCAGGACATCCCAAAGCACTTTACAGTCAATTAGGTATGTTTGAAGTGTAGTTACTGCCGTAATGTAGGAAATACAACAGCCAATTTGCACACAAGCTCCCATAAACAGCAATGTGATAATGACCTTTTAAGATGTTTTTAGTGGTGCTGGTTGAGGGATAAATATTGGCCAAGACACTGGGGAGAAAATTCCTTGTTCTTCTTTGAAGTACTGCCGTGGGATTTTTTTTTACGTCCACCTGAGAGGTTCTTGGTTTGCTAACTCATCTGAAGGACCATCCTTTGGCATTGCAGTAATCCCTCAGGAAAATAATGGGACTTGAGACAGACAAATCTCCAGGAACTGATGGTTTCCATCCTGGGGTATTAAAAAAAACAGATGGGGAAATTGCAGATGCATTAGTCATCGTTTTCCAAAATTCTCTAGATTTGCAAATTGCGCCTATGGATTAGAAAATTGTAAATCTCACTCCGTTATTTAAGGAAGGTGCGGGGGGGTGGGGGGAAGCCAGAAAACATACAGATCTGTCAGTTTAACATCAGTTGTGGGAAGTTACTGGAATCTATCATCAGGGACAGAGTGACTGAACATTTGGACAAATATTAGCTGATTAAAGAGAAACAGCATGGATTTGTTAATGGTCTATAGGAGAGAAGGGGATTAAATAGGAATAATAAAAATTTTAAAAGAGGAAACTAAAAGAACTGGACACATTCAATTAGGGCCGATCCCAGTACATAACATAGATAAGCCTTTTCTAACACATCGACTGTCAACCCCTCCCCCAGCTTTCAGTGTTTGGACACTGACGGTTAAATGTGCTCAGTACCTCCAACATCTCCCAGACATGAATTGAGCAACAGAGCAACAATAACTAATGAGGGGAAAAATTCAGCTTCTTCCCGAGCTCAGTGAAAGCAGTCATTATAGACAGAGGAGCTGTAAGGTCAACAAGCATGGATCTCTGATAAGCAGAACTGCTCGATGAGCCCTTGGGATAATGAGGTGGGATTGTGCACAATTGACATTATTGATACAATAGAGCAGCCGTAATCTGAAACTGGGGCGATACTGGAGCCTCTGCTTACAAGAATCTCCCCTCTCCCTACAGGATGGCTAATATCTCATCTCCCACTGCCTCACCAATCCTCATTAACCAGCAACTTCAGGGTTAGCAGGGAGATCAGCTGACAGCTCTTTCTTGGTGCCTGGGACCCTCACTAACAACTTCCAGATGTTTGAGTAGAAAAGTGGCAGAGCCTCAGCCTACTGACACTGAGAGAGGTCATAGGTCAGGAGTTAGCAGCCAGCCTCTGCAAGGAGTGCGGTGGCTGCCACTTGGGTTGAGAGCTTTAACTGGCTGAGTGCTGAATGATACATGCACAGGAATCACAGTAAAGATTTGTTTACAGCCTGAAACTCCTGATTTATACAGTGGATGGAAACAGTTCCACAATCTCAGCCAGTTCCCATGGTTCTGAGCTCCCCCTCCCCCACCCTCCCCTTTATATTGTGAGCCAGATTGGCAACCCTGGAACAACAGCATATGGGCAAAATCTGTGAAGTTAGTTAAAAGTCAACTTTACGATTCTGACCAATACCAGGGAAGGAAACCCCTGAAGACTAGTTAACTACTTAGCCGTCTGATCCTACAGGCTCAAAATCATATAAACATAGAACAGCACAGCACAGAGGAGGCCTCTCAGCCCGAGAAGTCCACACTAGCTCTTTCGAAGAGCAATCCTGTTAGTCCCACTCCCTGAAATGAGTCCAATCCAGATTGGTGCTTGCGTCAGCCCTTCTGTACGTGTTTTTTTTCAAACTCCAATGTTTGTAAAAACAGGAGGTGGATTTTCCTTTACAATTATGCGATCTCCCTGATGTAACTCCAGCAGCCAGAGAAAAAATATCCGGTGAAAAGCTGGTCCACCAGTTCCCCACCAGCCACTCAGATTTCCAGTCTGGGTATCTGATGTACCCATCCAACCTTGAGCAAGTATAGTATATTAAAGTGGAAATGAGGCGAGAACACATATGATGAATTCCCATCATTTGCACCACCACAAACTGGCCAGTCGGAGCCTCATGTCTTACTGGCATTGCATGGAGTGAAGAATTTAAATTTTTGCAGCCCCAAGGAAGTATGGTCCAATTGATAGACACCTGACTAAACTCCCTCTGCCCAAATTTCATTTGTCAAAATATTTTTAAAAGATTTCTTTGCTGCCGTCAGAAATGTCTTCAACCAGAGTTAGCAACCCTAATGGTGTAGAAGTGAGCAAGAAGATTCCATGTTCCTTCTCGGACTGTGCTGTGTTAAAATGATCTCAGGTGGGCAGCTGTTGTGGTGCTACAAGTGGTCTCTGGGTCAGAGAAGGGAAAATCAAGCAGGGTTTCTGCTCCAGATCATTATCCGGTGATTCCTACTGAAAAGTATACGTGTGTAAAAGTCAGATGATGTCAGGGTTGGGGAGGCAGAAAAGTGTAGGGGAAGGGTCAAGAAAACATGGGGTGAAAAAACTGAGTGTGAACACTTCAGCAATTCAGCAGCTTAATTTAAATAATTGGTAACTAAATGAAGCCGAGAACTCTTTCAACTCCTTCACAATCTCACACTCAAGTGGAACGCAGAACATCCTCCACATACAAATACCCCCACCTCCAGCCCCAATATCTGTTAGCGAAAGTGGTTTGCAGCCTGTATTTGGGCTGGATTTGTGTGGCTCCTTAAGCATCCTGGATACATACACAGACAGAGAAACACACCCTGGACTTGAGCTTTCCTGCAAACTCAGCACATTTCTGATTATTGCATGCTAATCCCATTCACTGTGACCACTGACTGGAAGCCGTCCTGGAACATGTAGTCAGACAAATGACAGCCTGTTCCACAGGCCTGTTTCTCCCCCTCCCCCTTCCCCAGTATAAAACAACTAGTCCGTAAAATCAGGGCCAGCCAGCTACCAAATTCCTTCCATTATGGCATCACATTGGTTACTGTGCAAGGTTCCTATGGTTTGAATACTTTTATTAATAATCTAGCAATATAAAAATTTATTGGATTTGCCACAGCAGCATTGTTACACATCAGACTGCGGCCTCCCGTGAACCAAAAGAGGAAATTCTTTGCCATATCTATATAAAGCAGGTGGAGGGTTAAATGATCGCAGCTCTGCACATACCCTGGCACATTGTAACAAAGTTTTAAAATGGAGAGGGAGTGAGTTGGACAGAGGGAATAGGAGGGAAAGAGTGAGAGGAAATGAGAAGGGGAGGTCACAGAGAGTGAAAAGTAAACAGACAGGGGCTGGAAGCAGGAGGGAGTGTACAAGTGAAAGGAAGGAGTGGGAAGGAGAGGAAGATAGTGGAAGGAAATAAGAAACACATAAGGAGAGAGCAGACGTTAAAAGGAAAGGAGGAGTGGGTCCTTGAGAAGCAGCGAGAGGGATTGGAAGAGAGGCAAATAGGTAGCGGAAGCAGATTAGAAAGGAAAAGAGGAGAGAGGCCAGGAGAAGCAGAGAGAGGGAGTGGAAGAGAGAAAATGAGTGGAATGGAGATGGAGAATTGAAAAGGAAGGTGAGAGAGAAAGTGAGAGTGTGGAACAGAAAGCGGGAGATGGTAGTGAAAAGAAATGGAAAGTAACATGTGCAAGAGCGACGAAGTAGGAGAGTGGCTGAAAGGGAGGGAGAGTGGAGTGGCAGAGGTGGTGGAGGAAGAAGAGGAATAGGGAGAGAAGAGAAAAAGAGGGGATATAAAAGGAAGGAAGAGTGAGAGAGGGTGAGGAGAGAAACAGGAGGTGAGTAATAAGGGGAGAGAAAGGGGATGAGGAGAGAGGGGGAATAGGTGAGAGAGGGAGTGTGTAAGATATGTGAGGAAGAGGAAGACAGGTGATAAAGCAAAAGGGTGAGAAAGGAGGGATAAGGTGAGGGACAGGAGAGAAAGGGAGAAATAAGGGGAGGGTGGGAAAACAAGAAAAAGATAAATGCGAGTGGATGACAGATATGAATGGGAAGAAGAGGAAAGGGAATGGGAAAGAATGTATGGAAGAGAGTGAGTAGAAGAGATGGGCAGAAGGAGAGAGAGTGAGTGGGATGGGACATTATCAGAAGTGGGAGCTGCACTCAAGAGGCAGACCAACTGTTTTTAACCAAATCTCCAGAGTCCTCAGCATCATTCCTGACTACACAGACAGACAAAGGTAAGAACTTTGACATGGGGGAGTATTCTGAATCACAGTTTAACCTCCAGTCACATATTGTCTACTGACATAGTAAAGGCTATGGACAATATCCCAGCTGAGGTGTTGGAAACCTGAACACCTGAACTAATAGTTTCTCTGGTCAAGTTGTTCCAGCACAGGTATGACACTGGCATCTACCTAACAGTGTGAAAGATTGCCCAGGTGTCTCCTAGCCACAAAAAACAAGTCTACTCCAGACAATTACTGCCCTCTCAGTCTTCTTCCAATCATCAGTAAAATAATGGAGGAGGCTTCAATTGTGCCATCAAGTAACAACCATTCACCAACAACTTAATAACTGATGCTCAATTCAGGTTTGTCATATCCAGTCACCTCCAGACCTCATCACAGCTGTGATACAGATGCAAGCTGAATGATAAAGGAGGGGTGCCTAGTTGCCCTTGACATCAAGGCAGTATTCAACCGAGAATGGCACCAAGGAGAGCCAAGCTGAAGTCAATGCAGGCCAAAGGGAAAATCCTCCAATAGCTTGAGTTATACCTGATGCAAAGCAAGATGGTTGCAATTATTGGAGGGAGGTCAGACTTCATTGCTCCAGGATGTCATTGCAGGAATTCCTCAGGGATGTGTCCTTGGCCTAACCACTTCAGCTGCTTCATTAATGACCTTACCTCCACAACAAGATCAGGAGTGGAGCTGTTCACTGACAATTCAGTAGTGTTCAGCTTCATTCACAGCTCCTCTGATTATGAAGCAACCTATGACAGCTTACAGCAGAACCTGGATAATATCCAGACTTGGGCTGGCAAGTGGCAGGTAAAATTTACACCACATAAGTGCCAAGCAATGACCATTTTGAACAAGAGAAGACCCAGGCACCTCCCCTTTACCTTTACTAACACCACCTTGACTAAGATCCCCTCCCTACTATCAACATCTTGGGGGCCACTGGTGACCAGAAGCTGAAGTGACCCAGCCATAGTAGAACTGTTGCTACAAGAACAGGATAGAAGCTATGTATTCTGTGATGAGTGGTTGACCTCTTGATCCCTCAAAGTTTCTCCACCCGCTAAAAGGCTAAGGTCAAGAGGGTGATGAGGTATTTAATTCACCTGGATGGCTGCAGTCACAACAACATTCAAAAAGCTTGACACCATCCTGGACAGCGCAGGCTGCTTGATTGGTGCCCATGTCACTGGATTCAATAACCACCCCCTCCACCAACAGTGCACTGTGGCTGCAGAATGTGCTACCTAAAGCATGCAATGCAACAAATTACCAACGTCATTGAGATCCAACATGCATATGCAAAAAAACAACCTTGCTGGTTTGGGCAGCTGTCCTTTCCACCGGCTGAGTAGATTATATTAAACTGTGATTTCCTGGCAACTTTCAGGCAGGTAAGTAAACTGGGCAATTGTACATGCGCCCCCCCACCCCACAGCCCAATTTCCACCAGACAGGTAGGATTAAAATTGCCCCACTGAGTTAGCAGATCCCAAATGGTTAAAGTTACAGAGACTTAAGGCCATATAATTCCATCCCCTTCCCTCCAAGTCTGCTGACACCTGGCTGTTTTGGCTTGACTTACCCTATTGTCACTCACTGATTCTCTATCCTGGCCAGCACACTGGCCTTTTGTCCAGCTGCTGGATTTTCTAGTCACTTTGTCATCGTGTCAATACACTGCTTGTGAATGAAGAAAAAATGCACCATTATCAGCACCAAACAAACAACCGTCAACACTACCACTGCTGCAAGCCGCCTGCTGCCCTCCCCACCCTTCCCTCCCAGCTTGGGGAGAGGCCAACTTCTGACTGACTGATGCTCACTCCATTCCAATGTTAATGAAATTAGGATGAGGGTTTGAAGTACAGGGTGCACCGATAATGCAAGGGCTGGCAAAAGCTTCGCCACATTGAATGAAGGCACAACAGCAACACAGGGAGAGATTATGCATTAGTAAACTGGGGCATAGGAAGACAGCCCAAAGCATAGGTGTTCTGCATCATTATCGAGGAGGGCAAATGAAAGCATGGTTCTTTTGCTCAATGGAACACAAACTCCAAGTAGCCTTGGGCAGCAGGACTATGCCAGAATGATTTTGGGAATGTGCACCTCAGGATCAGCCCCTAGATTGGTCCAAAGTTGTCAAAAGGACCCCAGGTGTTTCAAATGGTTTTGCCTGAAAGAAAACCCATCTTACTGTGGAACTTAGTAACTTAGAAATTAAACACTTTAAAAAAATGACAACTTCTGCAAGTGTTTTTATGGGAAACACTTTTAATAGAAGTAGTTTCCCTTGATTTGCCTTCCTGTTGCTAGAGTATAGTTTTGCAAACACCATCCCCTCTGTGGGGCCTCAGTTAACTGGCCTTTTTCATGGGTAAGACTGGATAGTGAGTGCTGGCTGGCTATTTTAACATAGGGGTAACACATCCTGTCCTCACCTGATGCCCACACAAGTGGAGCAGGAATCGCTAGATAGTAACCGGGGTGACCTCTCCCCTCAGTTCATTGTTGAACCCCACTGTATCTCCAGTTGATACCAGTCAACTCAACATTACTAAGATTCGTGAAGCTAGGCCACTCCAGTGTGTATGGCTCAGTACTCACCAACTCAGCCATTGGGGAACACAAGACATTTTGTTAACATGCTGCAACAATCCAAAGGACAGACCACCCGGCATTGACCTACGCACTGGAAACAACAACAGAAAACCCAGCCCTGTGGACCCTGCAAAGTCCTCCTTACTAACATCTGGGGCTTTGTGTCAAAATTGGGAGAGCTGGCCTACAAACTAGTCAAGCAACATCCTGACATAATCATACTCACGGAATCATACTAATGTCCCAGACGCCACCATCACCATATGTCCTGTCCCACCAGCAGGACAGACCCACCAGAGGGTGATGGCACAATGGTATACAGTTGCGAGGGAGTTGCCCTGGAAGTCCTCAACATTGACTCCAGACCCCATGAAGTCTCATGGTATCGGGTCAAATGTAGGCATGAAACCTCCTGCTGATTACTACCTACTGCCTCCCTCCCCCTTCTTCAGCTGATGAATCAGTGCTTCTTCATGTTGAACACCAATTGGAGGAAGCACTGAGGATAGCAAAGGCACAAAATGTACTCTGGGTGGGGGACTTCAATGTCCTTCACCAAGAGTGGCTCAGTCGCACAACAACTGACCAAGCTGGCTGAGTCCTAAAGGATATAACTGCTAGACTGGGTCTGCGGCAGATGCTGAGGGAACAAATAAGTGGGAAAAACCTACTTGACCTTGTCCTCACCAATCTACCTGCCGCAGATGCATCTGTCCTGACAGTATTGGTAGGAGTGACCACCGCACAGTCCTTGTGGAGATGAGGCCCCGTCTTCACATTGAGGATACCCACCATTATGTTGTGTGGCAGTACCACCTGCTAAATGGGATAGATTTTGAACAGATCTAGCAACTCAAAACTGGGCATCCATGAGGTGCTGTGGGCCGTCAACAGCAGCAGAATTGTATTCAACCACAATCAGTAACCTCATGGCCCGGCACAACCCCCACTCTACCATTACCATCAAGCTGGGGGACCAACCTTGGCTCAATGAAGAATTTAGGAGGGCATGCCAGGAGCAGCATCAGGCATACCTGAAAATGAGGTGTCAACCTGGTGAAGCTGCAACACTGGACTACTTGCATACCAAACAGCGGAAGCAGCATGCAATAGACAGGGCAAAGCAATCCCACAACCAACAGATCAGATCTAAACTCTGTAGTCCTGCCACATCCAGTTGTGAATGTTGGTGGAAAGTTAGGCAACTGACAGGAGGAGGAGGCTCCACAAATATCCCCATCCTCAATGATGGGGGAGTCCAGCACATCAGTGAAAAAGACAAGGCCGAGGCATTTGCATCCACCTTCAGCCAGAAGTGCGTAGTTGATGATCCATCTCGGCCTCCTCCTGAAGTCCCCAGCGTCACAGATGCTAGTCTTCAGCCAATCTGATTCACTCTACATGATATCAATAAACGACTGAAGGCACTGGATACTGCAAAGGTTATGGGCCCTGACAACATTCTGGCAATAGTACTGAAGACATGTGCTCCAGAACTAGCTGCGCCCCAAGCCAAACTGTTCCAGTACAGCCACAACACTGGCATCTACCCAACAATGAGGAAAATTGCCCAGGTGTGTCCTGTGCACAAAAAGCAGGACAAATCCAACCGGGTCAATTACCCCTCGATCAGTCTACTCCCGATGGTCAGCAAAGTGATGGAAGGGGTCGTCGACAGTACTATCAAGCGGCACTTGGTCAGCAATAACCTTCTCACTGACACTCCGTGTGGGTTCCGCCAGGGCCACTCAACTCCTGACCTCATAACAGCCTTGGTCCAAACATGGACAAAAGAGATGAACTCCAGAGGTGAGATGAGAGTGAGTGCCCTTGACATCAAGGCAGCATTTGACCAAGTCTGGCATCAAGGAGCCCTGGCAAAACTTGAGTCATTGGGAATCAGGGGGAAAACTCTCCGCTGGTTGGATTCAGGCCAAGCACAAAGGAAGATGGTTTTGGTTGTTGGAGGTCAATCATCTCAGTCCCAGGACATCACTGCAGCAATTCCTCAGGGTAGTGTCCCAGGCACAACCATCTTCAGCTGCTTCATCAATGACCTTCCCTCCATCATAAAGTCAGAAGTGGGAATGTTCGCTGATGATTGCACAATGTTCAGCACCATTTGCGACTCCTCAGATACTGAAGCAGCCCATGCCCATATGCAGCAAGACCTGGACAATATCCAGGCTTGGGCTGATAACAGGCAATGACCATCTCCAACAAGAGAGAATCTAACCATCTCCCCTTGACGTTAAATGGCATTACCATTGTTGAATTCCCCCACTATCAACATCCTGCGGGTCACCATTGACCAGAAACCGAACTGTGTCATGTAGACCCCTACCTGCCAAGCATGAGGCATATTAATTTTGCCACATGGCCATTAAATTTCAAACTGTTGTTGAAGTGAAGAAAGGACGTGCTTTAAAAAATTGCCAGATCTTGGCTAGAAAGACATTTGCATATTAACAGATAGTGCCTGGAAAGGACAAAGGACCATTCCTGACACATTCAACCCACAATGGACTTTTGATCACAGACGTTGAAGGTGGGGGAGCCCACATTCCTGATGGCCGAATACATAAACGGACATGGTCAAACCAGATAGTCACATGACTAACCTGCTGGGCAACCTGAGTTTTTAAAATTTGTACAAATAGTTTGGGCAGAAAGCAGAATGCTCCTGGACTGAGAAGATCTCTCCTGTCTGGCTCGCCCAAGCCTCTCCTGTCTCCCTGCTCTCATCTTTTTCTCACAAACCTCTGAATCCACTGAAGACACATGAACCCCAAGAGGGAAAAGTCTCCTACAGCAAACAAGGTTTAAGAATAATACTGGGCCCCAACGACAAGCAAGAGCTACCTATAATCAAGGACTCTATAGTGAGCTCGAAGATTCACAACAAAAACTCTTCAGATATTGCCTCAAACTTTTCCACTTTATTTTTCTTCTCTTTTCTGTCTCTATTAGCACGTGTGTATTGCATATGCATGCTAGCGTGGGTGCTCATGTATCCGTACGCGTTAACCAAATTAGAGTTTAAGTTTAATAAATTTCAACTTTTCTTCTTTAAACCTAAGAAAGCCTGTTTGTGCTGGTTTCTTTGTCTTCTAATTGGAAAGCATGAACAAGGATTCCCCAAGGGGGAGCTAAAAACAAAGTGTGTTCAAAAATAACACCCTGTTACGGTCAGACCAGGTGAAGGCTGAAAGAGAACCCCTAGACCTTTTTCTCACCTGGTCGTAACAATTGGATCAGCCACATAAATGCTGTGGTACAAGAGCAGGTCAGAGGCTGGGAATTCTGCGGCGAGTAACTCACCTCCATTCTCCCCGATGCCTGTCCTCCATATACAAGGGACAAGTCAGGAGTGTGATGGATGGGTGCAGCTCCAACAACACTCAAGAAGCCCGACACCATCCAGAACACAGCAACCCACATGATTGGCACCCCATCCACCACCTTCAACATTCACTACTTCGCCATCGACGCACAGTGGCAGCGGTGTGTACCATCTACAAGATACACTGCAGCAATTCACCAAGGCTCCTTCGACAGCACCTTCCAAACCTGCAACTTCTACTACCTAGAAGGACAAGAGCAGCAGATGCATGGGAACACCACCACCTGCAAGTTCCCCTCCAAGTCACACACCATCCTCACTTGGAACTATTCCTCCACTGTCTCTGGGTCAAAATCCTGGAACTCCCTTCCTAACAGCACTGTTGGTGTACCAACACCCCAAGAACTGCAGCAGTTCAAGAAGGCAGATCAAAACCACCTTCTCAAGTGCAATTAGAGATGGGCAATAAATGCTGGCCTAGCCAGCAATGCCCACATCCCATGAATGAATAAAAAAAATAGCTGCCTTGGGTCTTCCAGTTTAACACTGCAACAGCACTGGATTTCCTTCCCCACAGGAACAGGCTCCTAAAACAGGTATCCAATAGTGCTGGGAACTTAGTCAACACTTTAATGAGGGCCACCTGTGTTTTGGACAATCTTCTACTTTATAGGTGCCATAAAAATGCAAACTGTTGTTGTTGTTGGCATCTGTACATAGACAATTTAAACCACTGTAAGGGGCAGTTCATGATCCGGTGAAGCTGAAGCCAGGCTTATGGAGATCAGTGGGATTGTGCTGGAGTGAGGGGAGAGAGGGAGACTGGGGAATGGGATGGCGGTGGGACAGCATTTCCTAGAGAGTTGAGAGCAGCAGCAGTAGCAGCAAGGTGGTAAGTGGGAAGGGGAACAAGGGAGCAACAGCCGCTAAAGGGGTAAGTGAAATTGGAAACTTTACCATGGGCAAATAGTGAAAGATAGTTTCCATTGATGGTCGAATGGGAAACAGGAGGCGGAGACTGAGGATTGGATGGACCATGGGGGCAGAAAGAAGGAAGATTTTTGAATTGAGGCCTATTAAAGCATGGAATGCTTCACCATAAGTGGTTATCGAGGCAGAGAATAGAACATCATTCAAAAGAGAATGGGATAAGTATTTTAAAAGGAAGAATTATTTTTTATTCATTCATGGGATGTGGGCGTCACTGGCTATGCCAGTATTTATTGCCCATCCCTAATTGCCCTTGAGAAGGTGGTTGAGCTGCCTTCTTGAACCGCTGAAGTCCATGTGAGGTAGGTACACCTACAGTGCTGTTAGGAAGGGAGTTCCAGGATTTTGACCCAGCGACAGTGAAGGAACAGTGATATAGTTCCAAATCAGAATGGTGTGTGACTTGGAGGGAAACTTGCAGGTGGTGGTGTTCCCATGCATATGCTGCTCTTGCCCTTCTAGCTGGTAGAGGTCTCGGGTTTGGAAGGTGCTGTCGAAGGAGCCTTGGTGAATTGCTACAGTGCAACTTGTAGATGGTACACACTGCTGCCACTGTACGTCGATGGTGGAGGGAGTGACTGTTTGTAGATGGAGTGCCAATCATGTGGGCTGCTTTGTTCTGGATGGTGTCGAGCTTCTTGAGTGTTGTTGGAGCTGCACCCATCCAGGCAAGTGGAGAGTATTCCATCACACTCCTAACTTGTGCCTTGTAGATGGTGGACAGGCTTTGGGGAGTCAGGAGGTGAGTTACTCGCCGCAGGATTCCTAGCCTCTGACCTGCTCTTGTAGCCACAGTATTTATATGGCTACTCCAGTTCAGTTTCTGGTCAATGGTAGCCCCTAGGATGTTAATAGTGGGGGATTCAGCGATGGTAATGCCATTGAATGTCAAGGGGAGATGGTTAGATTCTGTCTTGTTAGAGATGGTCATTGCCTGGCACTTGTGTGGCGCAAATGTTACTTGCCACTTATCAGCCCAAGCCTGGATATTGTCCAGGTCTTGCTGCATTTCTACACGGACTGCTTCAGTATTTGAGGAGTTGCAAATGGTGCGAAACATTGTGCAATCATCAGCGAACATCCCCACTTCTGACCTTATATTCAGGGATCTTGGGGGGAATGGGGTTACAAGAGAGTGACAGCACCAGCACCTGGAGATGAATGGCACCCTCCTGTATTGTAATTTCTATCATTCAAGAAAAACTTTTCTTTATTGAATCTGAACCCAGGCAGAGGTTTATAAATGTTGGTGCTGAGCTGAGTTGAGGATGATGCAGCCTGTGAGAAGTGCTCCAAACTCTGAACCCACTGTCCTATGTGCAATCTCTCAGTTTGGTTCAAGTCACTCTGTGTCAGCCACTTCTGACATCTGAAGTCCAAGGGCAAATGGGCTCTGACTGAGGCTCCCAATTCAAAATTGTTACCTACACACAGAACCTGAGTCCAAGGAGATAGTAAGGAAAATGGGGGCCTATGGCATCAACTGCACCGGGGCAGCAAGATTCTTTTTATTTGTTCTCAGGGTGTGGGTATCACTTGCAGTCCAGAAAAGAACAGCAGTTTCCTTCTCTAAAGGACATTTGTGCACTAGATGGATTTTCATGATAATCCAACAGTTTTGTGCTCACATTTACCGACACCAACTTTTTTGTATATTTTCTGATTTTGTTTTTAAACTTCATTGAAATTCTCAAACTGCCATGGTGTGATATAAACTAGCATTCTCTGGATTATTAGTCCTGTAACATAAACACTTCTGGCTCTAGTTCCAGGATGAATATCAGTGGGTTATAGGATTACCATAGGTAGGATATTACGGTGTTACACCTGACACTATTTTACATCTAGACTATCAGTGAATTATTGTAGTCTGGCTGGCTACACGGTTGTCAACCCTCCAGGATTGACCTGGAGTTTCCAAGAATTGAAGGTTGATCTCAAGAACTCTGCTGCAAGCAACTCTGGAAATAAAAATCACAGGGGCTTTACCAGAATGGTGTTTCTTTTGATTCTGAACACTTTTACTTACTAGTTATAAAAATATTGGAGATGTTAAAAAAGACTGTTTTACTGACAGTCAAGAATCATCCAAGTCTTTTCACTTTTCAGTTGACATGGGAAGGCAGAGGACCAGGACGACAGGCATATTAAGCGACCAACGGCAGGAGTTTGGGGGCAGGACAATTGGAAGCAGGGGGTCATGTGATGAAACCTCAAGGAATACATCCAACCAGGGTTGACAATCCTAGATGCCAATAAGGGGAATCCGACAGTACCATTATTACAATGAGTTATCAGTGCACTTTCAGTTACTATTAATTATTGGTGGAATTAAAGTTTCTCCCACCCCTAAGTTTTGACTGTAATTTTCTCATCATTCCTCACCATACATTACCTCTCTTCTACATCTCTGCCTTTCCCTCAGCTCACTCTAATGGTATCCTGTTCTCTCACCAGAGCAGCATTGGCTCACTTACACCAATGAAGATTTAAAATGCTGTGATACTTTCAAATCAATTATTATTTCTAAAATGAGCCAACGTCAAATGAGGGGAATGGGGCTGCTCGTCTGCCTCCACTAACAAGACTGATATTATTAAATCAGAGCTGAATTCTTTGCTGGATTAACTGTTGTGCTTGTGACACTGCCTCAAAAACCAGAAAGCTAAGTGAGGAGCCGGGCCATAGTATAGGTTTAAAGAGTAGAACAGTTGATGGTAAAGTTGTGAATCTCATGGGGCACTCGTTACTGACAGATTGGGTTTATCTGAAGCCCTGTTCCTGACCCTTTGTCTGTGGCTATCTGTAGCAGTTGGTTATTATGACTGACTGTCAATTTGAGAGCACTTTCAGTTGTTATGTGACTGGCTCACCATTGTTATCTCAGCAACTTGTTAGGATTCCCTGTCCATCACTATCCTCAAGTTAGATCAGAATGCCGAAAGAATTGCAATCTGGAGGTTATATTTCAGCAGTTAACCTGATGTGATTGCCGGCTAGTTTTTTTAAATAACTTTTCTCCCCTCTGCAGATAGCATTGGCCTAAAAATTAGTTGATGGCACATCCACTTTACAGGTGTAAAACAGGTGCCTGAGTCCAATATGGCAAAAATGCACCGTCCGCCTTATTGGTAAAGGCTGATGTATAGGCATCCAGGGCCCGCTCCTGAAACAGGCATTAGGTTCTTTGCATAAGCAAATAGGGGATCTAACCCCTGTTTTAGGAAACCTTCCCAAATTTGAACTGCACTGAATGCATCTAGCAATGGGCCACCTGTGCTCAGGGTAACAAAATCTATAGGTGGCCTAACCAGCGTTCCTTGAAGAACCTTACCTGAACGTGGAGTCAGGAGGAGCAGGAATTTCCAGCCCCTTGCTCAGACCCATCTGATCTGTCCAACTCCTTGATTCCCTCCCTGTTGTCAGGACCAGCCCGAGGGCCGTTGCTGATGATGCAGCAGCCTGTAACTTAAATTCATGCTTCTGGTGAGTTGCCCAGGGATGTGCACCAAGCATCTGTGGCTCACTAGCCTGCTTTAAATGAGGTTTGAGGCCCAATAAGTGTGCCTCGGGCCTACCAGTTCCCTGTGCCCAGTTCACGCTGGCCCTATTCAATTTCACCCCGTTGATTCTTCTTGGGATTCAGTTGCATGGGTGCCACAAGCTCACTAATACCTCACCAAAGTGACTGTCATTCATGTACGAGGTTAGATATTGTGTGCTGATAGATTATATCACCATGCAAACAATGAAAGCCTTATCCCAATCCAACATTCAGACACATCCATTTTCCAGCACCCCCTGGATAGCAGTAACCCTGGCTAATATCTCTTCTAACCCAGTGGCAGTGAGGTCAATGATCGAGATCAGCTAACTCAGTAGTGACTAGCAATCAGAACCTGGGAATCTCCTGGGAATTTCTGTATGGTTTAGTAGCACACCGTGCAGGGGAATTACAGACTGAGACATTGGGGCTGATCATGACATGATGTATCAAAATGATAATTCTTTGGTACTCAAACTAAGTTTGTTATTGTTACAACTCAAAGAATTCAATTAAGTTTCATCAAGGAGATACCAAAATTTCCATCAGTCTCACGAACCCACAGTGGCACACAAGCAGCCGCAACATGGAAATAATTAGCCTCCATTCCCAATGGTAACAAAAATATTTGTATTTATATAGCACCTGTAATGCCTCTAAAAATGACTTATTTTGAACACGAAAGTGTTGTCCCAGCAACGTCGCACAAAGATCAACAAGATGAATGATCAGTTCCAACTGTTTTTGGTGGTATTAGTTGAGAGAAAAATGTTGTCCAACATAGCGTGAGGACTCCCTGCTCTCCTTCAATGTCCACCTGAACAGCGAGGTGAAACTTCAGTTTAGTGACACATCTGAAGGACAGCAGATCAAATGATGCAGTGCTCCCTCAGGATTGCAATGAAGCACCACCCTGAATGACAGGCTCACACTCCTGCTATGTGGCTTAAGCCCACAACCTTATGACACAGAAAAGAGTGTGCTAACAACTGAGCTCCAAGCTGACACATATGATATAGTTTGGGGCTCAATGATGATTGTGTAGTGCGTGCCTTAAGGAGTTTCCTGACACCCTGTGTGTAGCGTCTTACAAAGGTAGGCACCTCTGAAAATATAACGTTCCTTCAGCACTACACTGGAGTTGCAGTTAGATTATGAGTCGAAACCCCTGCCATGAAGCTTGAACACACAGACTGGCCTAATAGCCTGAATCTGGGAAACTGCAGTGCCTCCTATTTCCCATGAAGTCACTCCATGCACAGCAACATTTGCCTTTGGCCCAAATGCTTTTTCCTCCATTCCCATTGTACAAAATTCCAGTAAAACAAACCTCTTTCCTATTCAATTCCACTGCTTAGAATTCCAAAAAGCCAAACCCTTGGTTTTGAGTATACCTGGTCCAACCAATGCAGTATCCAGCTTGTTAGCAGGTCTTCTCTGTAGCAGCCCCAGCTCATCTCTTACAAATGTCAGCTTAGCTCAGTGATAATGCTCACTGCTGAGTCAAAAGGTTGTGCTCTAAATTCCCACTCCAGAACTTGAGCACAAGTTCTAGGCTAACACCTGAGGGAGTGCTGCATTGATGGAGATGCTGTCTTTTGAACGAGACGCTAAACAAATGTCTCATCCGTCTGGTCAGGTACGCGTTAAAAAACATACCATGGCATTAGTTTGTAGAAGAATAGAGAGTTCCCCAGCATCCCCAGCTACTGTTGTATAAATCAGATCAGAGCAGATTCAAATAGCTCACACCCCAAGATACATTCTCATACTATGACCAAAAAAAACCTTTACAGCAAGCAACAAACACAGCCCTGTATTATCTGATCATATAGATTATAATGCTCAATTAAAATTCCTTTTTGTAAGTACAGAAAGATTTCTTCCACCAAAACATTGCTATAATTGTTAAGGATTAATGATCTATTACTGATCAGAGTGACTGAGAAAGTATTGAGCTATCTGAGAGACATAAATAGAAGTGTAATGTGGCACTGCACTGCTAATAGACAAAAACACTAATTCTGGAATTTCTACTTCCTTTCTCCTTCCAATTTTCTCTCTTTGTGTCTTTGCTGGAGCAACAGTAACACAAATGTAACTCGGACAATGGCAGTCTACTGACAGGCTATTCAACCACTGAAGATATCAAAGCCAAGCCTGATCCTGTTCTCATCCAACATTGACACACATGCACCTCCCAGAAAAGTCACTGGATCACAGGAACACAGTTAAAAGTGGGAACCTGGCTCTGATTCATTACACATTCATGGAAACTGCAGGGAACTGTCTCCTGCCACTGCACTGTTTCTCTGACCTCCTTCTTTCACTACTGGGGAGGCTATCACCTTCGCCCCCACCAGATCATTACCTAGGAGTAGGTCAACCCCGTCCACAGGCAAACTGTGGTCATCGGTCATGAAACTAGGTCGCACTCCAGGTGCACCCGGTGTACAGGTACAGGCATACACTGCCCTCAATACCATTCACCACCATTCTGGTGTTCATTGCATTCTCTAGGGGAAAGGTCAGGCCTTTTCCCAGTAAAAGGGATCTAGTGGCCCCTGTGTCCCTGAGAATCACTTTGGGCTTGCTTGCCCCACTCGAGGGGTATGGGGTTACTTTCCCTTCAGACACAAAACACTGATAACCTTCAGGAATCCTATTGAATTTTCCTGCACTTGCAGTAGTAAGTTTCCTGGGTCTCATTCTTACTGCAGTTAAAGCCACTGTTTGTTCTGTTGTGCTTTCCATCAGGTTCACTTCGTCACTGAGCAGATGTGCCCTGATTAACCCTACAGGTTCTCCCTTTAGTTTCCAGCAGTCAGCTCTATTACAATGGGAGCACGTAAGTCTCCGGGTCTCACTCCTGCTCACAGCCCCTTCCTTTTTAACTAGAGGAGGGCCCCCTCTGTCTCCTGCTTTTCTTTCTCTCCCAGGACTGCCTGCGGAGATCACCTTCCCACCCTTTGTCCTTTTAGGATTTGTGGGGGTGACTAGGAAATGTTTTCCCCTGGGAAGCCAACTTATAAATTAAAGCAAACTCATCAGCCAGAATGGCAGCTTGCCGGGCTCTCTGGACCCACTGCTCCTCTACATTGGTCTTTATGGAGAATGGGAGAGAGTGTTTAAATTCCTCTAACAGAATTACTTCTCTGAAATTCTCATAGTTGAGCTTTACTTTAAGAACCCTCAGCTGCTGGTCAAAAGCCAGCTGCTTACTTCTTTCAAACTCCAAATAAGTTTGATTAGCTTGCTTCTTGAGGGTTCTAAACTTTTGGTGATTGGCTTCGGGTACTAATTCATATGACCCGAGGAGGGCATTTTTTGTCAGTTCATAATTTGATGAACTTTCACCTGGCAACAGGAAATAAACCTCAAGGACTTTTCCAGTAAGCTTGCTTTGTAATAAAAGAGGCCAGGTCTCAGCTGGCCATTTTGGCTGCCTTGCCAGTTTCTCAAAGAAAACAAAAAATGCTTCCATATCTTCCTCATTGAATTTTGGAATTAGTTAAGCTAGTTTTGACAATTCTGTACCCAGCCCTGAATTACAGTCCTCCATATTGGCCATGCTTTCACTGGGGTTACACTGTCGCCTCCTAGTTAACTCAAACCACATCAGCTCTCTCTCTTCACATTCCTTACAGAATATTCTTTCTCTCTCTCTCTCTCTCTCATTCCTTCTCCTGCCTTTCTTTTTATTCACATTCCCGCTGGAAGGCTATTTCTTTCTCCCTCTCCTCTAATTCAAGTTTCCTCTGTTCCAATTGCATCTTTGCTAACTATACTCTGTCAGATTCTGCTTCTAGCCCTGTTTCTGCTTCTTCAGATTTAAGGGAAAAATGATTGGCCACTAGCCTCAGGAGTTCAGACTTCCTAGCCTTGCCACATGCAGTGATCCCACACTGCTCAGACATTTTCTCCAACTCCTCCATAGACAGTGCTTTTAACTATCCCAAGTTACTTCACCTGGCTTGGGGAGCTACCAGCTTCAGTCGCCGACATGTCAACCACAAGAAAACCTGTATTGAAATCTTGCTCTTTTTTGATCGGGAACAATTCCCACTTCCAATTTCTCTTGTTTGTCTGTGGATCAAATCCTGGACGGTAGCCCCCAATTTTCTGTTATGACCAGGTGAGAAAGGGGTCTAAGGTTCCCTCTCAGCCTTCACCTGGTCTTACCATAACAAGGTTTAATTTTAAACACACTGCTCTTTTTTTAGCTCCCCCTTAGTGAATCCTTGTTCACTAACTTCTAATTATAAGGCAAAGAAACTAGCCAAATAGGTTTTCTTAGGTTTAAAGAAAAATGGTTCAACTTTATTAAACTTAAACTCTAATTTGGTTAACACCTCTGGATACACGATGCGCCCACGCCAGCATGTATACGCGATACACACATGCAAATAGAGACAGAAAAGAGCAGACGAAATAAAATGGAAACCTTTCAGGCAATATCTGAAGATCGTTTTGGTTACTGTTCTTTGAGCTCACTGTAGATTCCTTGATTGTAGGTAGGTCTTGCTTTTTATTGGGGCCCACTATTCTTCTTAAACCTTGTGGTTCATGTATCCTCATGGGTCCAGAGGCTTGTGAGAAAGAGATGGGAGCAGGCAGGAGAGTTCTTCTCACTCCAGGAGCATTCTGCAGTTTCTCTGAGTTCAAACTCTTTCTACAATTCAGAAAAACCCAGGTTGCCACGCAGGTTAGTCATGTGACTAGCTGGTCTGACCACGTCTATTTGTGGATTCTCTTGTCTTAGCTGACCCTGGAATGTCCCTTCTTACATACAATACCTGGTGCTCAAAGTCCATTGTGGGTTAAATTGGAGCAGGAATAGCCCCTTTCACCCTCCAAGCACTCTCTGTTAGTATGCAAATGTTTTTTTCCAGCCACTTCAATGCCTTTTTCCCACACTATCCTCGTATCCCCTTATGTCATTTGTAAAGCATAGAAGGAGGCCATTTAACCCATCAAGTCCATGCTGGCTCTCTGCAGAGCAATCCTATCAGTCCCATTCCCTGGCTCTATTCCTGTGGCCCTGGATGTTTATTTCCCTCAAGTGCCCAACCAATATCCTTTTGAAATCATTCATCATCTCTGTTTCCACATAGGTAGCGAGTTCCAGATCATTGCCACTCGCTGTGTAAAAAAAAGTTCTTCCTCATATCCCCTTTGCATCTCTTGTACAATAACTTAAATCTGTGTTCCCTAGTCCTTGTACCATCAGCTGATGGGAATAGCCTTTCTTTGTCTACCCTATCCAAAACCGTAAGAATCTTGTACAACTCTATGAAATGTCCCCTCAATCTCCTTTGCTCCAAGGAGAACAACCTCAGCTTCTCCAACCTAACCTTATAGCTAAAATCCCTCATCCCTGGAACCATTCTGGAAAATCTCCTCTGCACCCTCTCAAGGACCCTCACATCCTTCCTAAAGTGTGGTGACTAGAACTGGATGCAATACTCTATTTGTGGTCGAACCAGAGCTTTCTAAAGGTTCAGAATAACCTCCTTGCCTAGGGTCCCACATGCTTTGCTAACTACTCTCTCAATATGTCCTGCCACCATTAAAGATCTATGCACATGAACCCCCAGGTCCCTCTGTCCCTGTACACCCTTTAGAACTGTACCATTTAGTCTATATTGCCTCTCCTTATCCCTTTTGCCAAAATGCATCACCTCACATTTCTCTATTAAATACCATCTGCCACATGTCTGCCTATTCTCCTAGCCTGTTGCAATTGACTGATATCATCCTCACTGTCTAGCACACCTCCAAGTTTGGTATCATCAGCAAATTTTGAAACTTTAATGTGTATTCAATATCCAAGTCATTTAAGTACATCAAAAAAGCAGTGGTCCTAAGAACACGGCTGTCCACTAATCTCCAGTCTGAAAAACAACCATTTACCCTGCACAACTCGCTGTTTTCTGTCCTTAAGCCAACCATTTCCTCGCGCCAGCAAGTTTAAAATCAATGTTCATATGACAAAATGAATATGCCTCATTCTTGGCAGGTGGGGGGTGGGGGCGCTGCATGACATGGTAAATCGCTATTTCACCTGGAAGGAATGTTTGGGGCCTTGGATGATGCTTATGTAAAATGCTCTGAAATTTTGTGGAAAGAGCATTATAAACATACAAATATTATCATACCAGAGCTGGATGTGCTTGCTGCTGACACCAGGTTCCTAAGGTGGACAGTTCCATACTCCAGTACTGATAAATACCTTGGCTCAGTGGTTGTATTCTTGTCTCTAAGTCAGAAGGCCATGGGTTCAAGTTCAGCTCCAGTAAGTGCTGTAATGTTAGCTATGAGGAGAGGTTGGAAAAACTCGGATTGTTTTCACTGGAACGACGGAGGTGGAGGGGCGCCATGATAGAGGTTTACAAAGTTATGAGTGGCATGGACTGAGTGGATAGTCAGAAGCTTTTTCCCAGGGTGGAAGAGTCAGTTACTAGGGGACATAGGTTTAAGGTGCGAGGGGCAAAGTTTAGAGGGGATGTGCGAGGCAAGTTCTTTACACAGAGGGTGGTGAGTGCCTGGAACTTGCTGCCAGGGGAGGTGGTGGAAGCAGATACGATAGCGACGTTTAAGAGACATCTTGACAAATACATGAATAGGAAAGGAATAGAGGGACATGGGCTCCGGAAGTGCAGAAGGTGTTAGTTTAGGCAGGCATCAAGATCGGCACAGGCTTGGAGGGCCGAATGGCCTGTTCCTGTGCTGTACTGTTCTTTGTTAGAGGTTTTTCAGATGAGATGTTGCATCACTGGGGCGGCACAGTGGCGCAGTGGTTAGCACCGCAGCCTCACAACTCTAGCGACCCGGGTTCAATTCTGGGTTCTGCCTGTGTGGAGTTTGCAAGTTCTCCCTGTGTCTGCGTAGGTTTCCTCCGGGTGCTCCGGTTTCCTCCCACATCCAAAAGACTTGCAGGTTGATAGGTAAATTGGCCATTATAAATCGCCCCTAGTATAGGTAGGTGGTAGGGGAATATAGGGACAGGTGAGGATGTGGTAGGAATATGGGATTAGTGTAGGATTAGTATAAATGGGTGGTTAATGGTCGGCACAGACTCGGTGGGCCGAAGGGCCTGTTTCAGTGCTGTATCTCTAAATCTAAAAATCATGCCTGCTCTCTCAGGTAGATGTCAGAGATCACATGGTACTATTCAAGGAAGAGCAGAGGATTCTCCTGATATCTTTCCCAATTTTTATCCCTCAATCAACATCACTAAGAAGCAGATTATCTGGTCATTTACCTCATTGCTGTTTATGGGACTTTGCCATGTGCAAATTGGCTGCTACATTTCCTTATATTACCAGAGACACTACACACCTAAAGTAGTTAATTGGCTGTGAAACATGTTGGGACCTCCTGAAGATGTGAAAGGTGCTGTAAAAATGCAGGATCTTGCTTTCTCCTTTCTTTCTTGAACAAAATTCACATAAAAAGGAAAGAAAAGAAAGCTTCTGCAGGTTTCACTGGAGGAAACGATTCCGGGTAAATCCAGCAGTGAAGGATCAAGTACTGTTAACAAGGGCATATTTTGCCTTAAAAATTAACCATCATCCTTGTCCAACACCCCAGAGCCTCTATTCCTGCACACTCAGCAACCAACAACACAGGTAAATTTAAACAGCAGAACAATTACATATTGTGGGCTCTGTGCCATGACTTTAAAAAGGCAAGTGAGTGCTCGCTCACAGGGTGCTCTTTAATCATCAGTACTGACAATAATGTGTTTCGAATCTCCATTGATAAAGCAAGTGTGTATCTAAACAGTCCAGTTCCAGGGTTGATTCCTGATCTGTTAGCTGATGGGGCTGCTACAGTCAAGCTCAATGCTTCTGGGGGAAGGATGAAGAAAATCAGTTAGCTTTCAGCTCACCTCAATCCTGTTATGCCTGCTGGAACACATGTGAATGGTGTTGGGTAAAGGGAGAGTTGCACTTGCTTGTAACACTTGCATGACCAAATAGCCTACACACACACACACACACACACACATGCACACACACATGCACACATGGTGGCTATGGGGGCAATCATCACCTGTAAACCCATACTTCAGTGTACAACTAGCATCTTCAGGAAAGAAGGGGCGAAAATGAGCATTAGGAAATCATTGACCTGGAAATTGCAGGTACCCTGCTCTCATCAGTATAAGTGTGAAGGAGCAGAACACCTGACCCAACTCCCCTCCCCCCCACCACCCCCTGGCAAAGCCAGAGTCCCATCATTTGTATAGCAAGGCCTCATCACAAGGATAGTTTAGTTTAGTTTAGTTTAGTTTAGAGATACAGCACTGAAACAGGCCCTTCGGCCCACCAAGTCTGTGCCGACCATCAACCACCCATTTATACTAATCCTACACTAATCCCATATTCCTACCACATCCCCACCTGTCCCTATATTTCCCTACCACCTACCTATACTAGGGGCAATTTATAATGGCCAATTAACCTATCAACCTGCAAGTCTTTAGCATGTGGGAGGAAACCGGAGCACCCGGAGGAAACCCACGCAGACACAGGGAGAACTTGCAAACTCCACACAGGATAGGTAGAAAAGTAACTTGTGAAGAGGACATGAGGAGACTACAAAGGGATATAGACAGGTTAAGTGAGTGGGCAAAGACCTGGCAAATGGAGTATAATGTGGGAAACTGTGAAATTGTCCACTTTGGCAGGAAGAATAAAAAAGAAGAATATTATCTAAATGGTGAGAGATTGCAGAGCTCTGAGATGCAGAGGGATCTGTGTATCCGAGTGCATGAATCTCAGAAGGTTAGTATGCAGGTACAGCATGTAATTAGGAAAGCTAATAGAATGTTATTGTTTATCACAAGGGAAATTGAATACAAAGGTAGGGAGGTTACGCTTCAGCTATACAGGACATTGGTGAGACCACATCTGAGTACTGTGTACAGTATTGGTCTCCTTATTTAAGGAAGGATGTAAATGTGTTGGAGGCAGTACAGAGAAAGTTTACTCAACTAATACCTGGAATGGGCGGGCTGTCTTACAAGGAAAGATTGGACAGGCTAGGCTTGTATCCCCTTGAATTTAGAAGAGTAAGAGGCGACTTGATTGAAACATATAAGATCCTGAGGGGTCTTGACAGGGTGGATGTGGAAAGGATGTTTCCCCTTGTGGGAAAATCAAGAACTAGGGGTCACTGTTTAAAAATATGGGGTCGCCCATTTAAGACAGAGATGAGGAGAAATTTTTCTCTCAGAGGGTTATGAGTCTTTGGAATTCTCTTCCTCAAAATTTAGTGGAATATTCTTTGAATATTATTAAGGTAGAGGTAGATAGATTCTTGATAAGCAAGGGGGTGGAAGGTTATCAGAGGTAGGTGGAAATGTGGAGTAATCAGTTCAGCCATGAACTTATTGAATGGCGGAGCAGGTTCGAAGGGCCGAGTGGCCTACTCCTGCTCCTAATTTGTATGTTCGTATGTATGTATGTTCGTATCAGCAGTTGGCATCCTCCTCTGAACATATCTGTCCTTCTGAAGCAGAGCAAAGTTTTCCCGAGGCCCAAATAAGCCAACGTTTTTGGCCACCACTGGAACCACACCGACTAGAGAAGGTAATAATCAATTGCATTATTCTAGTAAAGGTTTGCGGCCTTCAGAAGGCCTCAAAGGGAATTTTTAAATTCTTTCATTGGATGTGATCATCACTGGCAAGGCCAGCATTTGTTGCCCATCCATAATTGCCCTCGAGAAGGTGGTGGTGAGTCACCTTCTTGAACGCTGCTGTCCATGTGGTGTAGGTACACCCAGAGTGCTGCTAGGGAGTTCCTGGTTTTTGACCCACTGGCAGTAATGGAATGGTGATGTAGTTCCAAGTAATGATGATGTGTGGTTTGGAGGGGAACTTGCAGGTAGTAGTGTTTCCATGTGTCTGCTACCCTTGTCCTTCTAGGTGGTAGAGATCGCGGGTTTTGAAGGTGCTGTCAGAGGAGACTTGACGAGTTGCTCCAGTGCATCTTATAGATGGTAACACTGCTGTCACTATGTATCGGTGAAGGAGGGAGTAAATGTTTAAGGTGGTGGAAGGGTGCTGCTTTGTAGTGGATGGCAACGAGCTTCTTGAATGTTGTTAGAGTTGTGCTCATCCAGGCAAGTGGACAGTATTCCATCACACTGCTAACAATCATTGATGGTGGACAGTCTTTGGGGAGTCAGGAGGTGAGTTACTCACCGCAGAATTCCCAGCCTCTGACCTACTCTTGGAGCCACAGTATTTATATGGCTGGTCCAGTTAAGTTTCTGGTCAATGGTAACCCCCAGGATGCTGATAGTGGGGGATTCATTGATGGTAATGCTGTTAAACATAAAGGGGAGATGCTTAGATTCTCTCTTGTTTGAGATGGTCATTGCCTGGCACTTGTGTGGTGCAAATGTTACTTGCCACTTAACAGCCCAAGCCTGGATGTTGTCCAGGTTTGCTGCATGTGGGCACAGTTTACTTCAGTATTTGAGGAGTCACGAATGGTACTGAACACTGTACAAGCAACAGCAAACATCCCCACTTCTGACCTTATGATGAAGCAGCTGAAGATGGTTGGCCTAGGACACTACCCTGAGGAACTCCTGTAGCGATGTCCTGGGACTGAGATGATTGGCCCCCAACAACCACATATGACAAGTCTTAAGTTGTGAGTGTTTCACTGAGGCATTTTAAGGGTGGATCTCATTGAGAAGCCGAAGAACTCCTTTTGATACACCTCCTTGATGTGAAGTAGTTCAGGGTATCTACCGATGCCGCCCCCAAGCTAAATTTAAAAGGCAACTCTAAATCATGTACAATCTTGGCAGAGCTGGAGTTGGCCCATATTTGGGACATATGCCCTGTCTAACCCTGTGAGCTGAGACCTTCATCTCCCTTTATTTAATGGCGCAATAATTCAGCCGGAGTGCAGTCAGACAATATCAAGCTTTAACAAACTCCATACAGATGCCTGCACGGGTTTATAGCAGTTCCTGGGTGGGAAGTAAGGCGAGTTTGAAATTCTCTACTCTGGAAAGTCAGCACACAGCAGAACTTCAGTCTTATGAATTACACTTAAAGGCAATTTTGTCTGTGGGTCTCTTACAGCTGCTCACCATTTGATCCTGAGAGCTTGTTACTATAGTAATATCACCTAGGTCTTCGCCTAGAGAAAGGCTGTTATGTCATTTGTTTATGTTCCAGATCCTTACAATTTACTTTGGTTGGCAGTGGGGGGAGGGGGTGGGGCGGAGGGAAGAGATAAATTTAAAGGTTAGAATTGTGAGGCAGACAGAAAATAGAAACAAAGAGAGTAATTTGCCGTTGGAGAAAGAATTTGGATAAAGTTCATGCTAAGTTCATCATTTGTTTCAGGAAGGCAAAGTATATGGATTTAAACTGAGGAAAAGTTCCCCCAACAAACTGCACACAGGGAATTAGTGAGAAGATTGCTAAGAAATGGGGAAGTCATTGCGAAAAGACATCAGGAAGATGTTACCTACAAACCCTCAGGACTGATCTCTGATTTTTTTAAATTAATTTCATGGCACGTGGATGTGACTGGCTAGGCCAGCATTTATTGTCCATCCCTAATTGCCCTTGAGAAGGTGGTGGTGAGCTGCAGCCCATGTGGGGTAGGTACACTCACAGTGCTGTTAGGAAGGGAGTTCCAAGATTTTGATCCAGCGACAGTGAAGGAACGGCAATGTAGTTCCAAGCCAGGATGGTGTGTGGCTTGGAGGGGAACTTGCAGAAGGTGGTGTTCCCAAGCGTACACACTGCTACCACTGTACGCCGGTGGTGGAGGGAATGAATGCTTATGGTGGTAGGTGGGGTGCCGATCTAGCTGACTCCTTTTATACAAAGGAGAAAGAACAGAGGGTGTAATTTGTTCAGTGTATAGAGTGACTGCATGTTGCCACTCAACTGCAGTCTCTCTCTCCCAACCCCTTAGCCAGAGCTTGCTTCTGTACCAGACCAGAAAGATCTCACACAGCTGGTATAGGCTGGTTTGAGTGTGCACATTGGCTTTGCTGGTGACTCTGCCATAATCAGGAGCATGCTGGAGCAGGTCAGTTAGAAATAAAATTGTCTGTGACTCTGAAATACTTTACCAATTAAGTTGTTTTGTTAAAGAAAAATAAATGGTCCCATTAGGTGGAAGATGAGAGTTCAGCCCAAGAATTTGTAATGCCCCAGAGAAGATAGGATGGCTTCTGGACCTCACTATCCAGCTAGCCCCTCCCTGCCATGCCCCACTAATCCTAAAGGAGTAACCCCATTGTACTAGAATCATGTACAATCATGCTAACAGTTGTGATACATCAACAATGTTCCTATGAGTGACAAAGGTACAAAATTTACAATAACTGAATCAACGTGTAGACTAATGTACAATTTTTTAAAAGCTATTCCTTTTTTAAATTGTTAAAAATGGCATTGTAAAGAGAGTGGAGTTCCAGCTCCATCTTAACTTCTCTTAAAGGAACACTGATGTTATGGTATAAAGTTGGGTGAGAGACTTCGCCATATTTCCACCCACAGCCCAATTACTATTCACTGGACCATACAGAGCACAGCAGATCCCAAGATTTAAACTCCACTCTTTACGGAATTAGCTAATTTCAGCTGAAGCAATGAGAAATAAACAACTTACATTTATATAGCACCTTTCATAATCAAAAAGGCAGTGACCGGAGCTTTCAGCAGGTAAGTGCTGGACGGAAAGGATGCAATGACAAGGCCTTCTCCTTTCATCAGAGCCTTCCTGCCACTCCAGGGAGTACCTCCAGGTTCCATCTGATGATCCTGGGGGGCAGCAGAAACAGGGACAGCAAAGAAGGAGATGGGAAGTCAACTCGGTCCCTCCTTCATTACTGGCATTGTATGAATCGGGCAGCAAAGCAACAATTTTGGCAAGTATGGGAAAGAGACATCCAAAGACTTGCAGGTTGTTAGGTAAATTGGCCATTGTAAATTGCCCCTAGTGTAGGTAGGTGGTAGGAGAATGGTGGGGATGTGGTAGAGAATATGGGGTTAATGTAGGATTAGTGTAAATGGGTGGTTGTTGGTCGGCACAGACACGGTGGGCCGAAGGGCCTGTTTCAGTGCTGTATCTCTAAATAAAAATAAAAATAAAAAATAAAAGTGGAGGTAGTCAGGTATCGATAGGCTTTGCCACCCAACTTTCACCTCCTTTTCTACCGCTATCCTTGTTAATAGTGGAGGAAAATTCAGCCATTGCCGTTTCGAGCCACACCCGAAGAATTCTCACTTGGAGATAATACTGGAGGGCTTTCACTGACCACAACCCAGCAAGAGTCAGTGCATTGAGAAGAGGAGAGAAAACAGTGGGGGAAGTGGCTGACGCAGAATTGGGACACACTGCACTGAGTTCTTAGTACTTGTGATGAATCCTTGAGAACAGGTTTGCAATAGCAGTATGGGGGAGAATTCTGAAACTTAGAACCATATATTGAGATCAATGTTCACACAGGGAGTTACTCAACTGAGCTCAATCCTAAACACTCACCCATAAAGCAAAAATTTTCAGCTGTGTTTAAAACTGCCAAAATAAAAAGTGGGTCTCCTCCCCTTTAGCTGCAGACTTTAAGCAGTGGCTGACTGTCAGCCGCTTCAGGGAGTCAGGGGCCAAGTAACCTATGACATATAGCTTGCCCTAGACAGTGTCACCCACACAAGCTGAGGTAACATATTCTCTTTCTTAACCTCCCCCAGCCCCATAATTCACTCATACTGAGTCGTCTCACGTTTGTCTATATGTTTCTTTTGCAAAATCCATCTTTCTGGTAATTCTTGTTTCTCCATCAGTATAACATTGCTCCTGAATGCTTCATTAGGTTCAGCACCAATTAGCTCAGCTTCCTCAGACTTTTAAATCATGCAGTGTTGAGAAAGGGGCTGTTCAATGATAGAGTGGGGTGAGAGATGTTATTACTGATCTTTTACCAGACTAATATTTCTAGCTACAGTGCATCTTTTGAATTAATGTGCAATATTACAAAATCCGCAGCATAATTAGAGCATAATTGTACACAAATCAAATTCAGCCAGGCCTCAGGAGTAGTATGATAGTGTGCTGAAAGAAGTCCATGGCCTATTTCAATACCATTGGTCACAACTGGAATTCTTTCTATAATTCTACATTAGTCATTACCAACATGCCAGGAGTCTGTGCTCTACGGGCTGTTCCCAGGGACGCACACCGAGACAAACATCAACTGCTGCTGGAGGACTATCAATTCGGTGAAAGACGCCCTTTGGTCTGCCCGAAACTTGCTGGTCTTCCAGCGCAAAGAGTTGTCCACCACCGAATGTTGCAGACTGGCACATTCCAAGGTCCAGGACTACGTGCTGAGGGACGCACTAAAGCTTGGGGCAGCCGCAGCAAAGGCTCAATGGGGAAAGACCACAGTGTAAGGTTCCCCCACCAAGCTGGACTGAGGGGCTGGAACCATGGGAAGCCCCTCGAACTGTATCGTTAATATTCTCAATTGCTGTAAATGTAAAACTGTAATTGACATGACAATTGTGAAACGGAAGGGTTGGGAAGAAACTCATGACATTATTGAAAGAAACTGATCTCTTTTGCAATGTTTGTATTTTTTCGTGCTGTTTGGAAACTGTTTGGCAATGTAATTTTTACAGATTTTTCTGAATAAAGTATATTTTGGAAAAAAAAAAATTACCAACATGCCCAGGGTTAGTGGTCTGCAACTGAGACCATGAAAGGCGATGTATAAATGTAAATTCTTTCTTGCATTAATTGAATAAATGGCCCAAAAAAGCCAACAGACTGGTTAAAGATCATACAGATTCCCAAAATTCCACTTCAAATGAATTCACATTTCACGGCATCATTCATAAAATAAGTCACAATACTCCTCTCCCCTGCCTTAGGACCTTTAATGTCAATGAAGGAACACATGCCCTTCTGAAAAAAGCTCGAGTGATGAACATCCAACACCATCTGGGTTGCCATAAAAAAAAATGAGGCTTTCAAAGGTGGAGTGCTATCAAACAAAGCCCCTCGAGGTCAAACCACGTGACCATAAAGTTTTAGATAAGAATAGTTTTAGGAAAAGTAACTGACTATTAGGCCTTTTTTCACAGATGAAACCCAGTTAACCTTTGCATCATACCCCTCAAGCCTTTTTCCCTCAAGAAAGGCATCTAATGATCTCTTGAATAATTTATAGTGTTTGCTTAAGTGCCTTTCCCTTACACATTCTTCCACAAGGCCCTGAAAACTGAAGGTGGGAGATGAGTGGATAAACCCTTAACACATTCATCTAAGATCTCACTTTTTGGGTGAAAAAGTTTTGGCTAAATTTCCTTCTTAGTCCTAATTTAACACATTGCCTGGATCAATAATGTTAATTCCAATCTATATCTTAAAACTGTCTTCTGAAAGGTGGGGTTTGATGACTGGCTACATAAAATGGATCTTTTGTCCATAATCTAACCTCAGATCCTTCAACAAATCCCTGCCTTTTTCATAATAGATCAGTCCACATGATCTCCAGCACAAATATTAGCTTAAAGAAGGTATTTCAACTGTGACACTTCAGTCCCAATTTTAAGTTGCAGTGTGAGTGCATCATGTGGGCAGCAGGCAGCCATGACAGTGCTGCCATAAAACCCAGACCATTTCAATTCCCCAGGCTCATTACATTTTTGGAGGATGGACACCTGCCCTGAACGTATGGGAGTCAAGAGCTGGCCAGAATGGTCCCCAGCACTGTGGAGGAGAGGATTCCTGATGCAATTGAGGTCAGAGGAGGGGAGAGGGAAGCCCAGGGCAGGAGTGGGGGTGGGGGGTGGGGGATCCCTGAAATGATGAATCCTGAGACAGTCACTGTGACCTACTCCTTATTGCTGCTACTTTCCTGGCTGTCATGACTATTTTTAGCAAACTCTCAAATCTAGACAGCTTATTCACTGGGCTCAATCAGTCTTGTAAAGATATTTAGTTAGAAATCACATAGACATCTCAAACTGCTATTTAGCTTCAACTCTTGCTACCAAAGGATGGGAGGAAGTAGCAAGTGCTATCTAACTATACCTCAGCTGCATAACGTATTCAAGCTTTGCCCTTCTCCCCAGTTGAAACAAAATCGCTAAAAGTCAATCTAATGTTTAGTTGGTGGACTAGAACATTCACAGCTTAGATTTTGGCACTGGATTTGATTTATTTGGAGAGAGTTGGATCAGGCTGCGACCTTGACAACTGAAAGCAACAGATGGGACAGTAAAAGATTCACACGGTGCTTCTCTGTGCACAGCTTCATGAGTCACTGTGTTTATGGTCCGTCCGAGTAATCAAAATCCGGCGGGTGTTGCCCGGCAGTTGCCGTGGCTGTTTGTAATGGTGATTAGCTGGAGATTAAGAGCTCTATTAGTTCTGCTGGGTTGCCTGTGAGGCATCACTGCAGTTACGTGGTTGTCCCATTAACTGAATTTAACAGACTGATTAAACAGAGAATTGGTTTCTTCTTATACCAGGTAGCCCCTCATTTGCAGCAACACCCCATTTAAATTTGTCATAAAAAATAAATCTACCCCTTGCAGGAGTGCAGTCCTTTAAAGGCATAGTTACCGTTTTAAAGAAAGACTTGCATTTATATAGTGCCTTTCATGACTACCGGAGATCTCAAAGCACTTTAAAGCCAATGAATAACTTTTTGAAGTGTAGTCACTGTTGTATTATAGAACATAGAACATAGAACATAGAACAGTACAGCACAGTACAGGCCCTTCGGCCCACGATGTTGTGCCGAACCTTTAACCTACTCAAGATCTAAGTAACTACCTACCCTTCATTCTACTTTCATCCATGTACCTATCCAAGAGTCGCCTAAATGCCCCTAATGTATCTGCTTCTACTACCACCGCTGGCAGCGCATTCCACGCACCCACCACACTCTGTGTAAAGAACCTACCTCTGACATCTCCCCGAAACCTTCCTCCAATCACCCTAAAATTATGCCCCCTGGTGATAGCCCTTTCCACCCTGGAAAAAAGTCTCTGACTATCCACTCTATCTATGCCTCTCATCATCTTGTACCCCTCTATCAAGTCACCTCTCATCCTTCTTCGCTCCAATGAGAAAAGCCCTAGCTCCCTCAATCTTTCTTCGTAGGACATGCCCTCCAGTCCAGCAGCATCCTGGTAAATCTCCTCTGCACCCTCTCTAAAGCTTCCACATCCTTCCTATAATGAGGCGACCAGAACTGAACACAATATTCCAAGTGTGGTCGAACCAGGGCCTTATAGAGCTGCAGCATAACCTCGCGGCTCTTAAACTCAATACCCCTGTTAATGAAAGCCAACACACCATACGCCTTCTTAACAACCCTATCAACTTGAGTGGCAACGTTGAACGATCTATGGACATGGACCCCAAGATCCCTCTGTTCCTCCACACTACCAAGAATCCTGTATTTAAGCCTGTATTCCGCATTCAAATTCGACCTTCCAAAATGAATCACTTCACACTTTTCCAGGTTGAACTCCATCTGTCACTTCTCAGCCCAGCTCTGCATCCTGTCAATGTCCCGTTGCAACCTACAACAGCCTTCCACACTATCCACAACTCCAGCAACCTTCGTGTCATCAGCAAACTTGCTAACCCAGCCTTTCACTTCCTCATCCAAGTCATTTATAAAAATCACAAAGAGCAGAGGTCCCAGAACAGATCCTTGTGGAACACCACTGGCCACCGAGCTCCATGCTGAATCCTTTCCATCTACTACCACCCTCTGACTTCTTTGGCCAGCCAATTTTGTATCCAGACAGCCAACTTTCCCTGAATCCCATGCCTCCTTACTTTCTGAATGAGCCTACCATGGGGAACCTTATCAAACGCCTTGTAGGAAATACAGCAGCCAATGTGTGCACAGCAAGTTTCCACAAATAGCAATGTGATGATGACCAGGTAATTTTTTTTTGTGATATTGACTTTATAATAAAGTGTTTCTTTAGCACAGTAGCAGTGATCTCTCGCTTGCAAATATTACTGTTTTAAAGGCACATTGTCTCCTATGAAGCAGTGCTTAACCTTTGTAGATGAGTGAGAAAAGCCATTTTTGTCAGTGATATCATTCATGGTTGACCTAGGCAAAGAGTCAAGATCTAAAGTCCCAGACGGTACCAAGATTGAAGAGTGGAAGGAAGATAAGGCAAGTGCATATGACAGATGTCAGGTGGAACTGAGAACCAGGCTGAATATAAAAAATTCAGAGAGGAAGTGAAAAAAGAAATGAGAAGCAAAGAGAGAGTATGAGAAGAGACTGGCAACTAACATAAAAGGGAATCAAAAAGTCTTCAATAGACATATAAATAGTAAAAGGGGGATGTCACACCTACGAGAAGTGTGACGATGAAAAAATACTAACTAAAACTGAAGAGTTATAAAAATAGATTTCTCCTTTAAAAATAAAATGGACAAAGTTGCAAAAGATGGCCACATGTGTATTCGAACATTGCCACACTGTCTGTTTAGAACAAAGGATGCCTAACTAGGTGAGAGGTGTCAATTACACCCATCCTGAAACATTCCCGAATTGAATGGGTTCTTCTGAAACAAAGAAGGTGTGAAGTAGCCCCATCCTGGGCCATTGTGGTTCACCACAAGGAGAGAGAAATCCACATCTCCCAACAGAGGCAAGACGTAAGACCATTTTGACCTTAAACATAGCTCTCTGGAGAAAGACATCCAGAAAGAAGCATCATCAAGTAGCTTGTCCAGCTAATAGCTGGGAGAAAAATCCAGCAAGCCAGTATGGATGCGCCCTGCTGTAAATTTTACATTTTTAACTTATGCAGAAGTGAAATTGGAAGTGATCCTCTGTCTTCAAACTGAAAGTTCATCCAAGAGAGATAGCTACAAACACCTGAGGTCTGCAACCAATGAGAACTTGACTTCTGAGAGAATTCAGAAGGTTTAGCATGAACCCCGAAACTCACGTGAAAACCACTTACCCTCTTTTATCGCTATCTGTCTCTTGTGTGTGTGCATGTATGTGTGTGTGTGTGCGTGCGCGCGCGTGCAAGTGAAAGACAGACGAACTGGAGCCAGGCTAAGAGATACAAATAGGTAAGTGTTTTTTTTCTTTGCAGTTGGTTTTCTTGTGGAACTAAAAGGAGCGGAACTGCTGCTGCAAGCCCCACAAGGAAAATGGAAGCCTCCTTTGCCCCAAACTCTCCAGCCGCCTCCCGATCACGAAATCATCTCTTCCCAGCCACTCACCTGAGTGCCGAAGACTACTGCCTTGGAGTTGACCGAGTTTTGACGTCTTGCACATTCACACATTTGAAATTGTATGCAGAGCATCCCAACTGTATTTGAATATGTAAATAAGTTCACATCTGTTCAGACAGGAGCTTCAAGCACTTACTCCAACTCTGACTGGGAAATTCAACGGTGCCTAAAATGTGAAGATCTGGTCCACACCTGGTCTCTGATGAATTTGGTGTTCCATTACACTCCAGCTGAACCCTCTTATGGGTACACCCATTTTCGATAACTTACAGAAATGAAAATCAACCCCATCCACTTTCTAGCAGGTGTCACTGCACAGTGGTATTCCCTCGTCTAGCCCAGAGGTGCTGTGGAAAATTGTACAGCCTCAACAGTTACCCAGGTTGATTAACTTTGCCCTGAATCAAACTGAGCCATTGAAGGAAACTCTTCCATGATGAGGGGATAGTGGCATCTCAACAAATATCTCTACTATACTTAAGAACAATGATATAGTTAAAGGGTACATGACAAAAACATACTTTTTAAATCTACGATGAGTTTTTATAACTTGCACGAGGCAATTTTCAAAGAAACACACATCAGTTCAGTTCCAGACCAGCTATCTGTGGTATTCTTAATAAGTGTAAATCAATAAGGTGGAGTGACAATTGTAAGCTCCAGATGTTAATTGGGTGCAACTATCACTTTCACATCTTTGCCTCTGTCAAAGATTCCCATTATTCAATATTGATGAATGACTATTTGTTCTAATATAGTTATTAAAGATATAGTATTCTGCTGTCCATGTGTCAGGGTATCTGTCAATGCTAGCTGGTCACAGATTATCAGGATAGGCTAAAGCCTGGGTACTGACTTTGATTGCCAGCTCTTTGGTCTTTTGAGGAGAGAGCAATGTCATTAATTGGCTGGAGTCTTCTGTCACAGCTTTAGATATGTGAATTTCTTAAAATGTCAGTGCTGAACTAACTATAGAAGTAAGGCTAGAGTGTATTTATAGGAATTAGAAATTTATTTAAGCTCCCTGTTTAATCAGAATCCAAATAATAGAGAGAAGCATGTGACATTTTTTTGATGTTCTTAAGGCGGGGAGAAAAATGTGTACTTCACTTTATTCTACTGCTTCCTGTTCATTCTATTTTATGAAAATGAAACCACTGGTTGTTCCACTGCCTGGATCCTGATTTGGTACGGTTGTGGCCACAAAACTTGGTTGCGCCGCGCCTGTTTTTTGCAGCACTTCTGGTGCATTTTCAGGTCGAAAATGACATCCATGCCACAGATGCCTATTTCAGGTTCTAGCTCTGTGGGTTGCTATTTTGGGTAGGTTGTTAGATGGGCGCTGGGAGGGTGCACCGGAAATATGACGAGTAGACAGTTCTTGATGTCGGTCAGCGCGTAATGCTGGTTTGATGCCTGCGTTGCTGTTTTCGACCTGAATGCTTCACCTAATGCCCTCTCTTAACATGTATCTAGCAGCTAAAAGACCCACACACTATTTATTGGGATCATTAACAATCTTCAGGTTAGTTTCTGATTGATTTTTACTGACTGTTGCTGAGTCAGTAGAAGTGTTTGAGGTTTGTACAGGGTGTGGTTTGGTAAATGGTGAAGGCCTTGGTTCTGACTTCATGGGTTCTGCTCACACTGCTTGTTATCAGACTTGGGTGCTGTAGTTTCCATTGCCCTTGGTCTACAGCATAACAGGGAGAATGAGCAAAGGTGACATTGCAGAGACAGAGGAGGACAAGCTGCTCTAAGAGGGAGGAGGAGGAGGGGAGAAAGCCTCTCAGTAGGAGGTCAAATCTATACAGGGTCTTCAGGAAGCAATTCTACTACCTCGACAAAAGCGAAGAACAGTCTGACGTCTCTGATTCACTAAGGAAGTGCTCACAGAGATTTGGCAGCGGTTGCAGGCAGACCTGCAGCCTCAGAGAAGATGAGGATGGCATTGCCAGTGGCTGTGAAGGTGACAATGGCCATGTTTTGTTTGCAACAATGGACATTAATTTTTTTGCATAGGCTCCTTCCAGGCTGGAGCAGACAATATTTCCAATATCTCGCAGTTTGCCGTCCACTGTTGCATGACGGTATTCACTGAGGCCCTGTGTGAGAAATTAATACATTTCATTCTCTCTTGCCAGACAGAAGCAGGAGTTTCGAGCACACATCATGAGGATTGCAGGCTTCCCCATGGTGCAAGGTTCCATTTACTGCACTCACATCACTTTGCGGCCACCGCATGTACATTCAGAGATATGCCAAATGGGAAAGGATTCGACTCCTTCAACATCCAGCTGGTGTGCGAGCATATAATGTATCATACAGGACAATGGCTAGTATCCTGCCAGCGGTCAAGATGCCTTCATTCTGCAGAGCACCACTGCTCCATGAGCATTAGAGCTGCCATGAGAAACCAGAGGGTGGCTACTGGGTGACCAGGGCTATCCACTGACCACCTGGCTCATGACATCCTATTCATAACTCAAGCACACATGGGGAGCATGCATATGACAAGATGCTGCCACATGAAATGTGATCAAGTAGAAGATTGGGGTATTGAGATAGACAGATATTTTGCATCTCAGGTAATTAAGGAATGTGGGGAATAGGTAGGATAGTGGAGTTGAGACAGAAGATCAGCCATGATAGTACCGAATGGTGGAGATGGCTTGACGGGCCATGTGGTCTACTCCTGCTCCTATTTCTTATGTTTTTGAGCAAAGAACAAAGAACAGTACAGCACAGAAACAGGCCATTCGGCCCTTCAAGCCTGCGCCGATCTTGATGCCTGTCTAAACTAAAACCTTCTGCACTTCCGGGGACTGTATCCTTCTATTCCCATCCTATTCATATATTTGTCAAAATGCCTCTCAAACACCATTATCGTACCTGCTTCCACCACCTCCCCCAGCAGCAAGTTCCAGGCACTCACCACCCTCTGTGTAAAGAACTTGCCTCGCACATCCTCTCTAAACTTTGCCCCTATCACCTTAAACCTATGTCCCCTAGTAACTGACTCTTCCACTCTGGGAAAAAGCTTCTGTCTATCCACTCTGTCCATGCCGCTCATAACTTTGTAAACCTCTATCATGTCGCCCCTCCACCTCCGTCGTTCCAGTGAAAACAATCCGAGTTTGTCTAACCTCTCCTCATAGCTAATGCCCTCCAGACCAGGCAACATCCTGGTAAACCTCTTCTGTACCCTCTCCAAAGCCTCCACATCCTTCTGGTAGTGTGGCGACCAGAATTGCACGCAATATTCTAAGTGTGGCCTAACTAAAGTTCTGTGCAGCTGCAGCATGACTTGCCAATTTTGCAGAAGCAATGCTTCTGCTTCCTGGATCGCTGTGGAGGAGCCCTGCAGTACTTGCCAGATCATGTGCCACAATTTATCATGGTCTGCTGCATACTGCAGAATCTCACCATCAAAAGGTGCCAACAGGTATATGACAAGAAGCTAAAGAGGAAGGAGAGGGAGTGAGGAGGCAACCAACATAGCCCCATTCTGTCCAGGCTGTTCATGTTTGGCTCACCTGACTGCAATACCAGTGAACACAACCCGAATTCCTATTCATCAACAATCATACACCTTACCATCCCTCTGTTACTGACTATCATAGCATCATCTTGGCCACAACGCTCCAATAAATCCGTCACAAAACAAACATTCCAAACCAACTTATTAAATCAAACCATTCAATATTCCATACAAAAGTTAACTAATCACCTTTGTGCATTTCCTTAGTGCCTGTCTTCTGTGTGCCTTTGCCTGTCCTGGTGCTCCTATGCAGTGCTACCCACTCAGCTGCAACATGGCTGGTGGAAGGCTGTTGACTTTCAATGGGGGGAAGCTCAAGCCCTAGAAGGCCCGAATTTGGACTGCACCAACTCACATGGGTGGCAGCAATCTGGGCTGACTGTCTTACAGGCAACAACAAGGGCACTGGTAGGGTGGCAGTGGTGGGAAGATGAATTATGTCATCCTGAGAGAGGACAGCAGATTCATGCTGCACAACACCACTGCCACTCTCCTGGGCAACACCTCAGTAATTCTAGCAATGTGTTGGAGGACAGATTGATGGACTATGGTGACACCCTGCAAGCCCCTTTGCACATTCGTTTCTGCAGCCACGACGACAGCAGTCTGAGCTTGCATGGCAACAAGCTGTGCTTGCATGACTTCAGTCTGAGTTTCCACTGCAGCATTCAGATGTTAAGTGGCTTCTGTTTGTTATGCAATGGAAACTGAGACATCGTCTGTCTGAAGCTGCATTATGGTTGGGTCCACAAAAGTCCTGATGGAGTTGCTCACCATTTCCACACTGGAAATGTGGGCTCCAAGCTGTGCGCAAGGTTGGTGGTGCTGTACTCCTCTATGCACCTTGCCATTGACCATAGACTTTTTGGCTGGCCTGCCAAGGCACCAAGCATTCCCATGTGCATACCCATCAGCCTTTTTCTGCACACCGCCCCATCAAAGTCCTCATCTGAGTCCTCTGCAGAACTCGTGTGTGATCCAGGGAGCTCGCACCTGCACTATCCATTCCCCTTGCCCTGGCTGCTAGCCACTCATGCCCAATATCTCACCATGTGCAGATCCCACCTCTAAGCTATCCTATAAATTATACACAGTGTTAGTATCTGAGCTGATGTCTGCAAGTGTGAGATTGAATGATGATGTTTCTTCATCATCAGTCTCTTCTTCCTCTTTCATTCTTGCTCCTGCAGCACTGCCTCGCCAGGTTGCAGTTCTTGGGTATTTGAAAGCAGAAAGGCACAGAGGTAGGGTGAGGAGAGTGGGGGGGAAAACATGCTTAGACCATCTGTAGCTTGTAAATCAGAAGAGATTGTAGGGTAAAGAGGAAGTGAAATGTGAACGGAAGGATCAGGTATGAAAATATTATCATCTTCTATGGGTTCAGCCCCGCCACTGGCCAGTGCCTCAGTCATGGCTGCTCCAATGATGGTGAGCACCATCTCTTGGGGTAAAGACATGCAGCCAATGTTCCTTCAAAGCTGTGTGGGTGCACTGCCGTGCAGAAGCCTGAAAGGTACCGTACAAGCCTTGTTCTGTGATAAATAACACGTGTGCAGCCGCCCCAAAAAAATTTGATGTGGTACTTTGTCAAACGCTTTTTCAAAATCCTTGTAGACAACATCTATTGCATTCCCTTCATCAATCTTTTCTGTTACTAAATTAGATTAAATTAAATTAGACCACCTCCAGGCGCGTATCCATTGTCTCTCGAGATAAGGAGGCCCAAAAGAAGAAAGATTAGATTAGTCAAGCACAATCTGTCTTTTATAAATCCCTGCTGGCTCTCCTAAATTAACTCAAACCTCTCCAAGTGCCTGTTGATTTTTTTTCCTGATTATTGTTTCTTACACCTTACCCCCAGTGATGCTAAACTGACCAGTCTGTAGTTGCGAAGAATGTCCTTGCACTGTTTCTTGAATAGCATTGTCACATTTTCCACTCTCCAATCCTCTGGCATCTCCCCTGTATCCAGGGAAGATTGGGCAATTATGGCAAGCTCTTCCACCATCTCCACCCCTACTTCCCTTAGCAACCTGAGATGCAAGCCATCCGAACCAGGTGACGTATCCACTCCAAGCATAATCAGCCTTTCCAGTACATCCTGCCTATCAATTTTCACCCCATCCATTACGTCTACCATCTCTGCTTCTACCAATATTTTGCCAGCATCCTCTTTCTTAGTAAACACTGATACAAAGTACTCATTAAGTATTCTATCTTTGCCCTGCACCTCTAAGCATGTGTCACTCTCTTTGTCCCTAAGAGGAGCCACCCTTCCCTATCTTTTCTGAACACTTTGTATCCTTGAATATTAATCACCCAGTCCTCACCTTTTTTAAGTGTTGGACCCCCTGCTCAGGCGTGCAGCCACCCAGCAACATGCTTAGTGCTGGATGCATGCTACAATCATGGCAATGAACAGGCAGCATGAAATTTCCATGCTGCCTGCATCAGAGGCAATAGGCATGGGTTAATTGCGCTTTGTGATCCCTGTGACAATTTTCAGGCCTTATTGAATTTTGTGGCCTGTATATCCAGTCTGCTTTTGGAAAGATAGGAGAATTCACTTGGCTGCAAGTGATACATTGCAGTAGCTAATGTACAGAGTGATCTCTATCATTTGCTATCTTTCTATCATTTGTCTTGATATTGTGTGGAAAAAGGACCATTCCTTTTAGGTGCTGTCAGGTTTACTTACAAAAGCCCAGTGATGTTGAACCCAAGAAAATATCTAGTGTGAAACCTCTAAATATGACAGAATCAAATTAAAATAAATAGAGACATTTAACTTCAGAAAAAGCTATAAAATGAAATTTGTGTTTAGTAATTCATTACATGTAGGGCTTTGCCTTTTCTGAGACTAGGAACTGAAGGATGACTTTTTTTGCATTGTCTCAGGCCACAGCATTCTGATGGCGAGACTGCGAGAAGAAATGCTTCAAATAACGGAAGTGACACAGGGATGGCAGCTGCAATGGCAGGCTATTCAATGTGTAGGGAGCCTTTGTTTAACTAGATAATGCCTATATAAGGCCTTATCTTGAGTTATTCCATTACGGAAGGATAATATACAGAGAACGCTTTCAGAGTATTGTCTACCTAATAGTGATCACAGAAAAAACATCTACCTTTAAGAGAATTTAACCTTTTTATAATTTTTATTTGGTTTCCTACAATGTATATTCATATTTAATGGCACTGTTCTATATACATTATGAAGCCATTGTACGATTAAGGGTACATTCATGTTAATATTTTATGAGATCATTGTATATTTAGGTGTACAATTACACACATTTTCTAAGTGTGCATTCCCATACATAAGTCATGGAATCGGGTTGCATCCTTTCTGCACAGCTCTTGCCCACATCAAGCTGCTTGCATTGGGAACAGTACAAGGTCATTGGGCTGAGGCAGATCGCTCAGTCCTGGGTTAATAGATTAATTAGAGTTGAGATAATGTGGAGGGATCCGCAATACTGGTGGATGCACAGGTTAGGGTTGATGCCCCATATGTCTGGTTGGGTGGTATGTGGTGCTGAGGGGATTGTTTGTGTTGAGTGGGCCCTACCCTGATCTTTCCCCAATTCCCCCTGCACTTCACCCGTAATTGCAGGCCATTCCTTCAGCTGCCGCAGTCCCATGTTTTGGCATTTCTACCTAACCCCACCTTCTTATCCTTTACTTCTCGTTAAAAGCTTTTGGTCCTAACACCACCTTCTTAGGTTTGCTATCCATTTTTTAAAAGACATCTCATGAAGTGCCTTGGGCTACTTTTCTATGTCAAAGATGCTATATAAGTGCAAGTTGTTGTCTTCAGCTTTCCCCCTCACTCGGTAAGTAGATGCTAAAGGGGAGTGTGTAGACCCAAGGAGACCTTTAACCTGCATCTTTTCAGAGACAAAAGACATTTATCCTGGTTACGACCCAGGCCTTAAATGGGAAATGGCAGTGTTTACCCCAGTGCACTACTCTGTCAGAGAGATCTACGCACCTTCAGTCTAAACTGCATTCAAACCAGTGCCCCAGATTGTACTTTTTCAGCTGCAACACACGGCACCACCCAGCCTCCATTTTCACTCATTCTGTCACTTGTTTGGTAATACTTGCACTCTACCCTTCACCTTTTAATGACCTCTTTAGTTCCTCCTATGACGAGAGCTGAAATCACAAAATGAAAAACAAAATACCTTAAACCCCATCTAGGCCGCACCTTAGCAGAGAAACTGCTCCAAATATCTATCACACCCAATGTTTAAAGAGAGATGAAGGGAGGGGCTTGGCTCAGGATAGTAAATCATTTGCTTCCCCCAGCTAGCTCAAGATGGGAAGCAATGCTAATACATTAAAAGCGTTATCTCTCCCTCCCAATGCTGATGTCTGCCCCCATCTCTCTGATCCGCCTCCTTCATAAAGTAGCTGGGGGTTCCACACAGTTGAGCAGACATCCCAACAAAAGTCCCAGAGCCCAACAGAACCTTGCTGACCAAAATTATTTCTCACTTGAGAACACTGAGTAGGAGGAAAATCCTCATCTGTTATAAACAAATACAAAGTTAATCATTGTACAGCTACTTCTGCAAAATACTAGCTTGACTACTGATGTAACCAGCTCAAAGTCCAAGGGTAGCTTTTATGTACATTAACTGCAGAGGCTGCTGAGTGTGGCCTACCCAGCATGCCTTGCAATAAACCTTCTCAACGCATTAAACAGAGATCCAGAGTGGCTTCTGGGAACAGTGTGTCAGCTCTACCTCTGATTGTTCATTCTCACTGTGTGACGACATGGCCCGAATCTTTGTTCTGTAGTCAGGAACCTGAAACCTGGGTCATTTTCAGGACCCAATCCTGCTCCACAGTAGTGTTGCTAACACATTATTTTTAAATGCAAAAGGCCTAATTGGCCAGGCAGCGAAAATGGCGCTCAATTAGTGGCGGAGGGATGGGCATGGAGGCAGGACTCGGTGAAGGAGGACCCTTTGAAAAGGTGAGCGGCAACCATGGCTGGGCTTCCCATTCACTGAAGAAATGGAGCAGCAGGGCACTTCCATGAAATTAGTTAGAACAGGGAGATGTCCACTGGCGCCTCAAGATTCTCAGTCGCCTCACTCGAGGCATTAACAGTGGCTGTCAGTGATAGGAGAGAGAACATCTTCCCACCATCTGGAAGGGGGAATCCACCAAAGGAAACAAAAAAGGCACGGATGGATGTGGTGAGAGGTTAGCGGCAGGGGAGTAATGGTGCAAGAGATTCAATGACTTCATATGGTCTGGAAAGCAGTGCCCGAATGCCAGGTGACCAGCTCTATATGCAGCAGAATGCAGGCAGATTGGACCCACAGAATGTCTATAGATCTCCCTAACATTGTCAGAACTGACCACGTGATCGATCATTGAGATGGCAGCCGACCTCGCATATGGGGTGATATTCAGAAGGGGGCATCACTGAGGAGCATGACAGTCCGTGTGAATGTCATGCTGGAATAGGTGAAGGAGAGCATCCTACTCATGAATCTTTCTATCCTCATCCTGCAGGAAAGGAGAGCCCACAATGCTCACAAAATGGCCAGAATGGGTGGTGGTGTGCCTGAGCTGCACAGACTGATGCCAATGGAGGAGGTAGCACTGGATATTGCCAGGTTGCTGACGTGCCAGTTCATGGGCAAGGGGGAGATGGAAGGCCAAGATCAACAGGGTCATTTGATAACTTTATCTGGGGCTGGAAGGCATGGAGGAGAGCTTTGGCTCTTCGATTGATGTCTTCTATGGGGTCACTTGTGCTGTTTGGGACGTATGATGACTAGGCCGAGTTCTAATAAGCACCTTCTTGTGTCTCCCACAGGGCCAATATCTGATGGGGATCACAGTGCCGAAGGACAAACATCGCTGTCCTCCTCAGCGTCTGTGGGGAGAGCTACCAGAGCGAGCACCATCACATCACTCCTCAGCACCTTCTACCAGCATAGACACAATCACATTGGTTGGGCCACAAACTAGCTTAGAACTGGGAGCACTGGGTGAACCTCAAATCACCCGTGAGCAGAAGGAGCATGAGGCAGAGTCAGCTGTGGGCAGTCCCCCTCGGAGGACAGTGGACAGACCAAGCGATGCTCTGCTGGGTGAAGATGCTGGGCCTTGGGTGTCACAGACAAGGAGGGTCTTCCTCGAGAACGAGGCAGATAGATTCCTGTTTGTCACAGATCCCTGAGGCCTTGAGGAGCCATGGGCAGGCAGGGGAAGAGTCCATGTAGCTCATGTACTCTGTCATGACTTAGCGATTCGATTGCATGAGTCCGCCATTGAGAGATTAAACAACCTCTTGGAGAGCCATATGCAGCACCACCCCTGAGTGGACATATGGGCAGTGTGCTGATATGCACAGGAAGAGTGAGACTCTCTGTGGCATTGACCATTCATCGTCGCTGATGGCACTGAGATGCTTGGAGTGGATGCCAGTTACGTCCCAGTCAGTGGCCTCAACTAGCATCCAAGGGCACCATGAAAGGGTTGAGGCAGTCGAAGCGGCAGATGAAGGAGCCACCCCTCAGGGGGCACCTTCAGCCCCTCACCCACTCTGAGGAACCATCTGAGCCATCGGGCCCTGCGATAGAGGCTGCGCAGCTGGCTGTGGAGCCGCCCCCACTGACACCTCCAAGACGAGGATGGAAGCCATGGGCATCTCAGCTGGAGACAGAGACTAAGGAACAAGCTGCCTCACCTCATCCTCTGCCACAGCGGGAGCACCCCATAGAAGTGTTAGGGAAAGAAATGCCCTTAATTTCACTTCGTGGGTCACCTGGGTGCTCTTTTCCACATTTGTCTGCTCTTTTGTTTTTATTTCAATATTAATTAGAGTCATAGAGTCAGAAAGTTATACAGCACAGAAACAGGCCCTTCGGGCCATCGTGTTCAAACTGATATATGTGTTATTGATGCTTCATGTCAAAAGGGGGCTGGAGTTTTGGGGGTGATTTGGCCAGGGGGCCTGGGATTGCTGTATTTCCCAGCTCTGTAATGTTGGAGAATGTTGGCAGTGGGAACTTCATTTTCCATGATCATGTTTGTCAATGGGACTCCTCAGATATGGGTCATTGCTGCATGATTGCTCTCTATGCTGGAAGATGAGTTTTGGGGGCTTTTGTTTATAAATGTTCGGAGGCGATCAGGTGAAATATTGCTGAATCAGCATGGCCCTTGAGGCCATGCCAGCCTTCCTTAGGATGGTATCGATGAGCATCCTCCAATACCTGCACGCCGGCCACCTCTGGAGGGGTCCCTTCCTCCTCCTCTTCCTCCTTCAAGGTGGAGTGGTATTCCAGCTCCTCCTATTCATCCAGCTCCAGGCCTCTTTGTATAGTCATGCTGTGTAGGGCACAGCAGACGACCACAGTACGGGACACTCTCACTGGCTCGTATTGGAGGGAACCACTCGACCGGTCAAGGCAACGGAAGCACATCTTCAAGATGCCAATGGTCTGTTCAACGCAAATCCCTGTTAATGGATGGCTCTGGAAGTAACGCCTTTCTCCATCTGTGTCTGGGTAGGGGATGGGTATCAGGAGGAGAAATATTTTCTCTCAGAGGGTTGTGAGTCTTTGGAACTGTCTTCCCCAGAGAGCGGTGGAGGCAGGGTCAATGATAAATTCTTGACTAACAAGGGAGTCAAAGGGTAGCGGAGGTAGGTGGGAAAGTGGAGTTGAGGCCATAAACAGATCAGCCATGATCTTATTAAATGGCGGAGCAGGCTCAAAGGGGCTGAATGGCCTACTCCTGTTCCTAATTCGTACGTTCGTATGAGGAGCCATCTCTTTAGGGGATAACCCTTATCTCCCAGCAGCCACTCATGGAGTCTGGATGTGGGTCTGAAGAGGTGCTGCACCTGGGATTCTCGGAGGATAAAGGAGTCATGACAGCTGTCTGGGAATTGGGCACAGTCCTGTAAGATTAACTTCCTGTGGTCACAGACCAGCTGGACATTCAATGAGTGGTAGATCTTTCCATTGAGGAATCTGACTGCCCGGTGTGTCGGTGCCTTGATGGCTACATGGGTGCAATCGATGACCCTTGGACCTGAGGGAATCCATCGATGTTGGCAAAGCTCAAAGTCCTCTGTGCCTGCGCCAGCCCGTCTGTGTCAAAGTGAATGTAGTCCCCTGCCCTCCAGAATATGGCATCCATGACCTGCCTCATGGCGTGATGTGCTGCCGATTGCTAGATGCCACCTAGGTCCACAGCTGATCCCTGGACTGACCTGGTTGCTTAGAAATTCAGGGCGATGGTGACCTTGACAGCTGCAAGTAAGGGACTGCCATGGGGGCTGTAAGGCCTCGGGTCATTGTGGATCAGAGCGGAAATGTCCAAGACAATTTACCTAGAGAAGAGTAGCCTCCTATGGTACTGGCACTCTGTTATTTGCAGGTAGTTGACTCTTTAGCAATAGACCCAATGTCTTGTGTAGCACCTCCTTCCCCTTGCAGCCCCTTTCTGTCCCCCTCTGACCACCTCCTGTCCAGGAGGTTGCATCTGCTGCAGCTCATCCTGGCTGCTCTGTCCAATGTCAGAGTAGCTTGTTTCCATCTCAACTCCCTCAACTGGCACTCGTTCATTCACCAGGCCTTCCCCTGCAAACCCCAACTACCCAAGTGATGCCAGCGGCCTCAGGTCCCTCTCCAGATTCCTACCATTCACCACTCACAAATGCAAGTTTTTCAGCTCCGGTGATGACTAGTCAGTGCCATTGTTTGAGCAGCTGAGCTTTATTCTGTGCTTCTAAAATATGTTCAACAGCCCTTCCAATAGCTCTCATGGCCCCTTGCAGTGTTCAAGACCTATATTCCCTGCCGTGTTCCAGACATCGCGTTTCCCCGTGCCCTTCTATTGAATATCACAAACTGCTCTTGACAAGCCTTTCAATGAGCTCCTCCATTAGCTCAACGGCCAATTAATTGGAGGTGTACAGGTTTCCCATTTCCTGGCATCCCTTTCAAAATCACTTTGCGTTCCAGAAGCAGTGGGACCCAGTGCTGCCCTCCGGGAACGTGATTTTCAAAGTACGCTCGCACCCATGCCCGTCCCCACCAGCATTTGAAAATCCAGCACAACGTGTCAAAAGCTTGTAGTTCATACAATTCAAAATAATAGTGTCCGAACAGTCAGGAGATATTTACAGTAGTTAGTGGTTAGGAGGAACCTCCCCTCAATTAGCCCTGCAGAGATGTGAAGTCCAAGTTTTTCATCTGGCAGGGCTTAAGTTATGGTGGATTATTGAAATGGCTTTTAACTGAGAGAAAGAAAATCAGTCCAGGGAGTGGAGGGTAGGGTAGGGTTGGGAAAGAGAAATCCAGTTTTCAGCAAAAAACCTAGCTTTTAGCTGGCCTTCAGTAATGACCTTTTCCGCAGCTCCAGATCAGCCCTCAGTACAAGTCTCATTGGATTGCTTGCTGACTCCAAGTTGGACATCAATACTGGGGATCAGCTTTGGTGCAGGCCATTTGAGATTTTCTCCTAATTCAGAACTATCCTCAATACAGATTGTGAACATTCATCCGGACTGGATTGACCCTCGAGATTCATAAAAACATTTAGAAATAGGAGCATAGAAACAGTCCCGGGACATTACTGAAGGAGTTCCTTCGACAGCACCTTCCAAATCCGCGACCTCTATCCCTAGAAAGACAAGAGCATGAGATGCATGGGAACACCACCACTTGCAAGTTCCCTCCAAGCCACACACCATCCTGACTTGGAACTATATCGCCATTTCCTTCACTGTCGCTGGGTCAAAATGCTGAAACTCCCTTCCTAATAGCACTGTGGGTGTACCTACACTCCAAGGACTGAAGCGGTTTGAGAAGGCAGCTCACCATCACTTCTCAAGGGCAGTTAGGATGGGTGATAAACACTGGCCTAGCCAGTGACGCCCACATCCCCTGAACGAATGAAAAAAGGTAGGCTATACAGCTCTTCAAGCCTGCTCTGCCACTCAATAAGATCATGGCTGGTCTTCTACGTCAGCTATACTGTCCCCCTTCTCTCAGCCTCCTTTCTTAAGTAGCTGGGTTATGTTTGCTACCTTCCAATCCATAGGGGCCATTCTAGAATCCCCTGTGGATTCTAGAAAATCAAATGCATCCACCATCTCTATAGCCGTTTCTTTGAAAACCCTATGGTATAGGCCATCAGCTCCAAGGGACTTGTTGCCTTTCAGTTCCATTAGTTTCTCCAGTACTACTACTTAACTAATGCTAATATCCTTTAAGTCCCTCATTTTCACCAGACCCTTGGTTCCCTATTACTTCCAGAATGTTTTCTGTGTCTTTTAACATGAAGACAGATACAAAGGGCTGGATTTTACAGGGCCCCTGACGTCGGGCTACATGGAGGGGGGGTGCCGGAAGATCGTTCTGATAGTGGTCCGCCAAATGCCAGGAGGGCCGGGTCCGATCCTCCAGTTGGCAGTGAGGCTCCGTGGCGCACCACTGCCCCCCCAACCCCAACTCAGTAATCAGCCCAAGTGTCTTTGTTTCATCTGTAACAGAGCTCTGAATTTTAAAAATCCCTTTTTTATTTTTTCGGTTAACCAGTGTATGTATGTGTGTCCATGTTGATGAGAGTGAGGGGTTAAGGTAAAAAGGGGACTTTAAAATTTAAATCTGTTTGTTTATGCTTTACTTCATTACTAGTTAAAACTTGTTCTATAATAAACTGATAATTTTGTTGTTCATTAAAGAAATCTGGTTAGTGTGTTCGATTCTGGGAAAAAATAGAGCATATGATTGACTGTATTAGTAAGTGGGAAAATTTAAAATATATGTTGTGACCTGTGGAGAAGTGGGATTAGAAAAAACAGTGCACTCCTCCCACCTCAGTCATAACAGTTGGTTCAGATTTGAGATCCTAGTTTCGGAATTAATTAAATCTCTCTCAAACTCAATATAACATTCTCTTATATGATGATCACTCTTCCACAGAAGAAATGACTTGTTAGAGAGATCACCAGACCTTTGACTGGAGGACATTTGCATACTAAGAGACGCTGCTTGTGGAGACAAAGGAACTACTCCCTGATCCAATTAACCCAAATGGATTTTGATCAGCAGTCATTGAAGGTGTAAGGAATCTCATATCCTAACCACCATTGTTTTCTCACCGCTTGTTGAAATAACAACTTTATTAGGACGGTGAATGCTCCTAGTGATTCAAGATCCCCTAATAGATCCAAATCCAAACTGCCAAGAATTACACAGGAATGGAGGGAGCCATGAATTCATAATAGCAAGTGCAGAGTAGTCCATCACACTCCTGACTTGTGCCTTGTAGATAGTGGACAGGCTTTGGGGAGTCGAGAGGTGAGTTACTCACATCAGAATTCACAGCCTGTGACCTGCTCTTGTAGCCACAGTACTTATGTGGCTGGACTGGTTTAAGTTTCTGGTCAGTGGTGACCCCCATGATGTTGATGGTAGGGGAGTAAGCATTGGTAATGTAATTGAATGTCAAGGGGTGATGGTTAGCCTCTTTTTGGAGGTGGTCATTGCCTGGCCCATGTGTGGCACAAATGTTACTTGTCATTAAAGGGCTGAATGGCCTACTCCTGCTTCTATTTTCTTATCAACCCAAGCCTGGTGTTTGTCCAGGTCTTGCTGCATGCAGGAATGGACTGCTTCATTATCTGAGGATAGTTGGGACAAGGATACCACCCTAAAGATCCCCTGCAGTGACATCCTGCTAAAGGCATGAAGGGTTGCCCCAATATGTTAATGACTGCATCACTAAGATTCACCCCTTCATACTCCCAGTGGTGCTGTTGCGCTGCTAGAATTTCTACCCTATTTTATTCACAGGAGCCACTTTAAAAAACAATTAATTCACTGTGTCTCAAAACCTCTTTCCTAAACCTTTTAATGACATGTACACTCCTCCCCCACCATAGCAGTGCCATCATCCTGCAACATTATAACCTCCACTCTACAATGAGCAACACCTTGAGAGGCATCCCAATAGATATCAGAGGCATTTGGTCACCTATTACACTCTACGGCAGATCATTTGACAGGTCACCTCTCTCTCACCTCCAGCCTCACAGCGCCAGCGACCCGGGTTCAATTCTGGGTACTGCCTGTGTGGAGTTTGTGAGTTCTCCCTGTGTCTGCGTGAGTTTCCTCCGGGTGCTCCGGTTTCCTCCCACATGCCAAAGACTTGCAGGTTGATAGGTAAATTGGCCATTATAAATTGCCCCTAGTATAGGTAGGTGGTAGGGAAATATAGGGACAGGTGGGGTTGTGGTAGGAATATGGAATTAGTGTAGGGTTAGTATAAATTAGTGTAGGGTTAGTATAAATGGGTGGTTGATGGTCGGCACAGACTCGGTGGGCCGAAGGGCCTGTTTCAGTGCTGTATCTCTAAATAAAAAATAATAAAAAAATATTTCAATCCAGCTTTCCTTACTTCTCTCTTTAACTGCCACTACAGTGTTTTTCTACAGATTTCTTTTTTTGTGCCTTCTAAGCTCCAAATATGCTCTTCCAATATGCTCTTTCTCCTTCCTCCAGCTTCACTATGTTGAAATCAAGGCTTATGCCTAAGATGAGGAGAAATTTCTTCACCCAGCAAGTGGTGAACCTGTGGAATTCGCTACCACAGAAAGCAGTTGAAGCCAAAACATCGTATGCTTTCAAGAATGAGTTAGATATAGCTCTTGGGTTTAAAGGGATCAAAGGATATGGGGCGAAAGCGGGAACAGGTTACTGAGTTGGATGATCAGTCATGATCATAATGAATGGCACAGCAGGCTCGAAGGGCCGAATGGCCTACTCCTGCTCCTATTTTCTATGTTTTTATGTCTCCTGCAGTAACTCATTATTTTCCAGATCTCCAAAAATGTGGAATTCCTTGTGACCTTCAGTCTTCCCTGTTAATTGTATATCAATTGTTTAATTATTTGCAGTTGGAGGGTGTTAATTGGGGTCTTACTTGAACACATATAAGGAGACACTTGCTCAGACTGGTAGAGGTTTTTGAGTAAGGAGCTACATGTTTGTCATCTTTTTACTCTGTAAAATAAATGTAAGACTGAGTAAAGATTGGCTCCAGCATCATCCTTCAACAACAAGCTTTCTGTAATAGAACATGGTAGCAGAGGATGGTTGCCATAGATGAAGGTTGGAAACTAAGGAAAAATAATTCATATCGAAAACTAAAATCCCAGTGGCTAGTGTGGAAAATGGCAGAAAGCAGTGCAAATTGCCAGGGTATGATTACCCTCGGAATCTGAACCATATGACCAGTGGAAGAATTAAGTGGATATGTGAACATGGGCATGGCCTTGGTGTTGTCATTTCCTAGAGCATTTTGTGAGATGGGTGCTCATCAGTTGGATACTATGAAGGTTTGGATCTTCTGTTAGAATTCTTGGATAAAATTTGCAAGAAAGATGATCTATTAAATGCCTATGAGGTATGGTCAGACTTCAATAGATTTCAGAAAACAGATGTTTATTCAATGGAGGAATATATCATGGACTTTAACAGACTGTATAGAAGATTGAAGAAATTCAATTTGGAGATCCCTGGTTCAGTGCTAGCATTTAAATTGCTCTATTGTGCTAGGGTGTCGCATACGGACAGGTTCCTGGTTCTAACTGGGGTTTGGTTCTCGGAAATAGACTCCCTGTTAGATCAGATGTCTGCTGCCTTAAAAAAGAATTCCTGGGGCAACAGTCATTTCCTGCAGCTTTGGTAAACAAATGGGACATTCTGCAGTGACACAAAGGATGGAAGACTCAATGATTGCCGGATCTCAATGGTCCAGATACTGGATGTAGGCTTCAGAATAATGAATGACTTAAAGATGGGAGGAATGAGGTTGAAAGTACCTTTAGCAGGTCTGGCTTTTACTGCAGAAGACAGAATTGGAACAACAATATTAGGCGAATGAATCCCAGGAATGCCCAAGGAACTTCAGGTGCGACTTGAATTACCTTTATGTAATGTACTGCCCAAAGCAGAGAGGCAGGGTCCTCAAAATGACATGTGATACAGAGAATTCTGAGGCAGAAGAGGAAGATAATGATGAATCTGAATGAATTGTACTAGTCACAAAGAGTTTTAGTCCTGTGATAGATGTATTAGTTGCGGATTCGTTTAGCTGTGCTGTTAGATGGTGCTTGCACGTCCATAGTATGTGGAAGAGATTGGTTAAAAGTTTAGCTGAATTCACTCAGAGGTGAGGATCAATGCGAGGTTAATGAGTATAAAAGCTTTAGGTTTGGTGATGACAACACATGGAAGTTACTAAAGAGAGGTGTAATTCCATATAAAATAGCTGCAGTAAGCAACTTTATCAGCACTGATATAGTCTTTAGTGAGATATCTTTACTTTTGAGTAAACCTTCCACGAAAAAGGCAAAAATGAAACTTGATATGGAGCATTGTTTTTGGAAAGTCAGTGAACTTGCAGTTTCCCCAATCAGGATATTATTGCATCCCCTTCACAAAACCTGATGTTACTAGTCAGAGTGTTAGAGAAGGATTAATGGCATCAGGTGATGAGAATCAGAGAGGGAAAAAAAAGCAAATTGTCTTAAAATTACATAGACAATTTGATTACCCTTGTCAAATATTAAAAACTCTGCTAAAAATTCAGGAATGATTAATCTAGAGTATACAAGGATAATAGAAGAGATTAGCAAGAAATGTAAAATCTGCAAAAAAATATCTGAGAACACCATTGCGCCCTATTGTAAGCCTTCCATCGAAATGTGACTTTAACTAGGTAGTTGCCATGGATTTAAAGGTATGGGACAAAGTCAGAAATACTTTCATTCAGACCTGGCAACTGATTTAGTCTTTCTACAATAATACATAGCAAGGTCAAAAGGGTGATTATGATAAAAGCATGGAGAAATGGATAGGGACTGGACTTGGGGCACCAGCTAAGTTTCTGACTGATAATAGAGGGGAATTTGTCAATGATGAGTTCAGAGATGTGTGAAAATATAAACATTATAGTCATGAATACTGCAGCTGAAAGAGTATTCCCCAATGGGCTCCGTGGAAGGAATCATGCAGTGACCGATGAACTGCTACATAAAATCTTAGCTGGCCAACCAAACTGCAAATTGACAACTGCCCTGGCATGGGCAGTTCATGTAAAGAATTCACTTCAGATGGCTGGAGGGTATAGTCCTGGTCAGTTGGTCTATGGGTGAAATCCCAAATTATCTTCTGTGTTGTGCGTCAGACCTCCTGCTCCAGAAGGTGCTACAGTTAGTTTCATTTTTTCTTGCCCATTTGAATGCTTTACATGCAGAGAGACCGGCTTTCATCAAGGCTGAGGTCTCTGAGAAAATTCAGAGAGTTCGGAGACATTGTATAAGGCCATCTGAGACAGAATTTGATTCAGGAGATTTGGTATATTCTAAAAGAGAGAGGTATTTGGGAATGGAAGGGCTCTGATAAGGTAATAGGACATGTTCGTAAGACAGTCGTCATCAAACATGGAAATCAGACTGTTCAGGTTCATTCCTCACAATTAATCGGGATTGATTAAAAAATCTCAGAATCTGAGCAGCTGATAGAAGGACTCAAGGCACCCTATACCTCAAATGCTCATGTGTTTTGTGATGAAGGTCATGAGAAACAGAATATGGTAGATCAAGGGTTGGATCGTGATAACGTGAGTGGTCACGCCACGCAGGACAGAGCTATCGCATCCAAAGGCCAATTGCCCCAAGTAGGTACTCGAGTGACATATATTCCAGAGGGATCTAATGAATGGAGGGATGTGACAATTGTGGGTTGTGCAGGAAACTCTAAATATTGGTTGAATGTTCCGATGATGGCCAAGAAGCGCGATCCATAGACTGGCAGAGTGGGTGGAATAGTGGAGAGCACAGTGCAAGTTCTAATAGTGGGTCTGGAAGTGACTCTTGCATCAGGAAACAACCACGTACTGGAATAATAGCCCCCAATAGTGCAAGAGGGTGATCTTACTATAGTCCTGAAAGACATCAAAGTGCTCGTACAGGCTGTAGTTTGAACAGATTACACAGTGAAATGAAGGCTAAAGAATAGTATCGCAGTCGAACTAGAAGCAGAAGTCCTCATGACCATGAACTTTTGGTACCTGCCAATAAATTTGAGGATAAACTATGAGGGGCAAACCAAAAGGAATTAGTGAGTTGGAGAGAGTTTGGTGTTTATTCTGAGGTACCAGATAAGGGAAAGTCTTGTCACTTCGATGGATTTGTACTGAAAAGGTCCTTCCAGATGGGACTTATAAGGCCAGAGCGACGCTAGTTGTTAGGGGTTTTGATGAGCAACTGGGTGATACAGATGTTAGAGTGGACTCTCCCACAGCTGGAAAGTAATCCTGAAAATATTTTTAGCTCTTTTGGCCACATATTCTTGAGAGTGTAGATCAATCGGCATAAAAGTTGCATTTCTGCAGGGTGATACTTTTCAGAGAGAAGTGTTTCTGAAACTGCCTAAAGAGGCAGCAGATGCAGAAGGAAAACTATGGAAACTAAATAAATACATCTATGGCCTTAATGATACTTTCAGGGTGTGGTATTTCTCAGTTTGCATTTTGTTGAAAATTCGTTGTGTTCAACTAAAAGCAGATCCTGCAATGTTTTATTGGTATCATAAAGGGAAACTTACAGGTATCTTCATAATGCGTGTTGATGACTTCATATGGGGTGGTACTGTGGAATTTGAGAAATGTTATTAATAAGATTAGAATAGAATTTAAGATTGGGAGTCAGGCTTGTGGGGCTTTTAAATATATTGGTTTAGATATTAAGCAGAGTAGATCTGGAATAGCTTTAAAACATTAAACTTATTTAGAGAGTGTTACTCCCATCCTGGTTAATCGTGCTCGGTCATCACACAAAGATGATGATATTATCTAAAAAAAGAGACAGAGTAATTGCAAAGCTTGATTGGTCAATTAAACTGGTTATGCACTCAGACTAGACCTGATGCTAGTTTTGATGTGCTGGAGTTAAATACTATGATGAAACACCTGAAAGTTGCGAATAGGGCAAATGAAACGTTTAAAAAAATTAAATCTGGAGAAATGCATACTTAAGTTCCCATCCTTGCACGAGCCAAAGAATATGAAGCTAATCATTTTTAGCGATGCCAATCTTCCTGATGGGTATTCGGGTGGAGCTGTTTTCATAACATTTCTGATGGGTGGAAATGGGAAATGTTGTCCTGTAGCTTGGGAAGCTAAGAAAATAAAAAGGGTTGTTAAAAGTACTTTAGCTGCCAAAACACTGGCTCTTGTGGAGGCAGTGGATATGGGGCTCTATTTGTCAAATATTTTAGGTGAGATTCTGTACAAGGGATATACTGAAGATAGGATGTCCATTGAATGTTACGTAGATAATTGTTCCTTGTGGGATAATGTACACTTTATAAAAAGTGTGTGAGAAAAGACTATGTATTGACCTTGCTAGATTAAAACAAATGCTGGAGAGAAAGGAAATCTCCAAACTTAAATGGGTAGATGCAAGTCATCAGCTTTGTTTTACAAAAAGAAATGCTTGAGCAAAGAAACTGTTAGGGGTGCTAGGGGAGAGGTGTCTCACAATGTAATGCTTTCCACAGAATATGGAATTTATTTTGATTTATTGTAAAATGTTCTTTGTGCCTATTAAACTCAAGTTTCTTTCTAAGAAAAAGAAGGGAATCTGTTAATTTATATCAATTGTTAAATTATTTGCAGGTGGAGGGTGTTAATTGGGGTCTTACTTGAGCACATATAAGGAGACATTTAGTGAGACTGGTGGAGGTTTTTAAGTCAGGAGCGACATGTTTGTAATCTTTATACTCTGTAAAATAAATGTAAGACTGAAATAAAGATTGGCTCCAGCATCATCCTTCAACAACAAGCTTCAACAAGCTTTCTGAAATAGAACATCCCCTCCCTCCAACTGTCTGCAAATTTATTAGGATGTAGCCTTGGCATTGCCTAAACACTACTTGTTTTCTAATGTTGTCTTTGATCCCCCTGTTTTATATCGTGTGGATATCCTGCGATACTGGCCTCAGCCCATCACCTAGCTTTCTCAATTTTAAGTGCACAGAACAGACATGAGCAAGGTGCCCCCAAGGTCCACTGCACTGGTATGAGGCAGTAGCAAAGCAGAAACCCTCAAAATCTTCCTTCATTAATCTTACCTCATCCGTCGCTTCAGCCACGAGGCATAACAAAGCTTCTCACTGAAAGACTGATAATTAGAAATATAACCATGCTATTCATTCCTGAATATTGGACTATCCCAGTTAATCTTTAATAAACCCATTTTGTCCCTGCTAAGACTCACTATCATAATAATAATGCTATGCTGGTTTTGGCTGACTGGTCAGGGAGCTGAATGACATCGTACAATAAACTGTGAGCCTTACATTTGCTGTCAAGTTACGCATAGATTCTCAGGCCAGCAACAAGACCCAACCTCATACACTTACTTTGAGGAATTTTGTAGATTGCAATGTAAAGGATTTTAATGTTGGGTATTGCAGGAGCCAGTGTCAGCCAGGGCCAACCTTATTGGAGGTCAATGTAGGCGACTGCCCAGGACACCTTGGTCAGGGGATCATTGTGGCCAAGGTGAACATAATTAATGAACCATAGGATGAAAGATGCTTGGCAGGAAACCCTGAAACGATAATTAAAAATCAAGCACTGAATTGATCTGCAATCAGATTGAGCAGAACCTTCCTTGCTCCCTGTCCCCAAACCCTTCAATAGGAAGTTGCAAGAGTGGGTTACAAGTGAGTATGATTGTTCCACCCGTGGTTGTTAATTAGCACTCCCATCATATAGTGAATCAGGCAAGTAAGAAAATGAGCAGATCTGGAGGCAGGTTTGGTGTGAGGCGGGTGTGGAATGCAGCACCACATGTGCAGCACAAAGTGGACTGGCTGTCTCACCTAGGAGAGCATGCTTAGAGGAGCATTGAGAGCAGCATGGTGAATCGCGAAGGAGAACCCGCAGTTACCTAGGCTGGTGATGGGCACTGGGTGAGTTCAGGTAGGCTTCTCAATAAACCAATCAATCTGTAAAATAAACAAAAGAACTCCTGTGTTTAATACATAGGCTTTTACTGAGCCTTGCTCAAGAGAGTGGGGAGATTTTTTTAAATATTTAAGGATGTAGCAGTTGGGAGTGAGTCACATTATTTACTGTTAATTATAGAACCATAAAAAAATTACAACACAGAAGGAGACCATTCAACCCATCATGTCTGTGCCAGCGAATAAAATTAGCCGCCCAAACTAATCCCACCTTCCAGCACCTGGTCCGTATCCTTGCAGGTTACAGCACTTCAGGTGCATTCCAGGTACCTTTTAAAAGAGTTGAGAGTTTCTGCCTCCACCATCATTCCTGGCAGTGAATTCCAGACACCTACCACCCTCTGGGCGAAAAAGATTTTCCTCATGTCCCCTCTAATCTTCCTACCAATCACCTTAAATCTATGCTCCCCGGTCCACTAGGGGAAACAGGTTCTTCCTGTCTACTATGTCTAGGCCCCTCATAATTTTGTACACCTCATTTAAGTCACCCCTCAGCCTCCTCTGTTCTAAGGAAAACAACCCTAGCCAATCCAATATTTCCTCATAGCTGCAACCTTCAAGCCCAACAACATTCTTGTAAATCTCCTCTGTACTCTCTCCAGAACAATTATGTCCTTCCTGTAATGTGATGACCAGAACTGTATGCCGTACTCCAGCTGTGGCCTAACCAGCATTTTATACAGTTCCAGCATTACATCCCTGCTTTTGTATTCTATACCTCGGTCAATAAAGGAAAGCATTCCAGATGCCTTCTTCACCATTCTATCCACCTGTCCTGCCACCTTCAGAGACATGTGAACATGTACTCCAAGGTCTTTCACTTCCTCTACCCCTCTCAATATCCTCCTGTGAAATTTGTCTGAAGAATGCAACCCTATTGGCAGGTTGCTTTATTTTTAATGGAGGCAAGTGGATTTAGAATTTAAAAGTGGGATTTCTTTTCGCGACTACATACTTAAACCCAAAGAAACGGCGCCAAAATACAAGTTCACCCAGGGCATCATTTTCCCTAAGGCCAGCCCTGGTGTCAGCTATACCTGACCTGGGGAATGCTTAATGGAACAAAGTAAGGCGAGGTTTACTCTGTGCCTAACCCCCTGTTGCACCTGACAATAGACTACTGGATGGAGCAGATAATGGGAGCTTTGCTCTGTATCTCACTGTACTATACGCAGGCTGGAAATACTTGATGTCAATAGTGGTTTCAAAAGTGGAAAGGATTTGTTCCACTGTAGCACATAGTTCATCACTAAGGAAAAAAAATACTCAAGGAAAGACGATAAAGCAACACTGAAAAGTTACAATTTCTGGTCAGTACTGCGATAACTGATGTCAGCCAGGGAGTTATTCAACACTACAGCTAGTCTCAGCAACTCTAGGTTATGGCTTGGGTTCCTAGTCCTCATGACAATTGAGTGACCCCTATTCAGTGTGCTCATGTGAGGATGTTGAATGATGACAGGATCAGCCTCTGAGCTGCACAGGCATGGGGCTAATGTGTACAAGTAAGCAGATAGGCTCAGCCTGCATGTGCAGCTTAAATCCCACACCTGTACAGCACAGTCCTGTTTGGACAATTCAATCCTCTTCTCTATATAGCTCAATCCTGCCTGTTTAACTCAAACCTGTTTGTACAACTCAATCCTGCCTGTACAGATCAGTCCTGATGGTAAAGCTCAGTCCTGTTGGTTTAGCTCAGTCCTGTTGGTTTAGCTCAGCCGTGATGGTTCACCTCAGTCCTGATGGTACAGCTCAGTCCTGTTGGTTTAGGTCAGTCCTGTTGGTTCAGCTGAGTCCTGTTGGTTTAGGTCAGTACTGATGGTTCAGCTCAGTCCTGTTGGTTTAGCTCAGTCCGGACGGTTCAGCTCAGTCCTGTTGGTTCAGCTCAGTCCTGTTGGTTTAGCTCAGTCCTGATGGTTCAGCTCAGTCCTGTTGATTTAGCTCAGTCCTGATGGTTCAGCTCAGTCCTGTTGGTTTAGCACAGTCCTGATGGTTCAGCTCAGTCCTGATGGTTCAGCTCAGTCCTGTTGGTTCAGCTCAGTCCTGTTGGTTTAGCTCAGTCATGATGGCACAGCTCAGTCCTGTTGGTTTAGCTCAGTCCTGCTGGTACAGCTCAGTCCTGTTGGTTTAGCTCAGTCCTGATGGTTCAGCTCAGTCTTGTTGGTTTAGATCAGTCCTGTTGGTTTAGCTCAGTCCTGATGGTTTAGCTCAGTCCTCTTCGTTTAGCTCGATCCTGATGTTACAGCTCAGTCCTGATGGTTCAGCTCAGTCCTGTTGGTTTCGCTCAGTCCTAATGGTTCAGCGCAGGCCTGATGGTTCAGCTCAGTACTGTTGGTTTAGCTCAGTCCTGTTGGTTTAGCTCAGTCCTGATGGTTCAGCTCAGGCCAGATGGTTCAGCTCAGTCCTGTTGGTTTAGCTCAGTCCTGATGGTTCAGCTCAGTCCTGTTGGTTTAGCTCAGTCCTGTTGGTTAAGCTCAGTCCTGATGGTTCAGCTCAGGCCAGATGGTTCAGCTCAGTCCTGTTGGTTTAGCTCAGTCCTGATGGTTCAGCTCAGTCCTGTTGGTTCAGCTCAGTCCTGTTGATTTAGCTCAGTCCTGTTGGTTTAGCTCAGTCCTGATGGTTCAGCTCAGTCCTGATGGTTCAGCTCAGTCCTGTTGGTTTAGCTCAGTCCTGATGGTTCAGCTCAGTCCTGTTGGTAAAGCTCAGTCCTGATGATATCGCTCAGTCCTGTTGGTTTAGCTCAGTCCTGTTGGTTTAGCTCAGTCCTGATGGTACAGCTCAGTCCTGTTGGTTTAGCTCAGTCCTGATGGTTCAGCTCAGTCCTGTTGGTGTAGCTCAGTCCTGATGGTTCAGCTCAGTCCTGTTGGTGTAGCTCAGTCCTGTTGGTTCAGTTCAGTCCTGTTGGTTTAGCTCAGTCCTGATGGTACAGCTCAGTCCTGATGGTTCAGCTCAGTCCTGATGGTTCAGCTCAGTCCTGTTGGTTTAGCTCAGTCCTGATGGTTCAGCTCAGTCCTGTTGGTAAAGCTCAGTCCTGATGATATCGCTCAGTCCTGTTGGTTTAGCTCAGTCCTGTTGGTTTAGCTCAGTCCTGATGGTACAGCTCAGTCCTGTTGGTTTAGCTCAGTCCTGATGGTTCAGCTCAGTCCTGTTGGTGTAGCTCAGTCCTGATGGTTCAGCTCAGTCCTGTTGGTGTAGCTCAGTCCTGATGGTACAGCTCAGTCCTGATGGTTCAGCTCAGTCTTGTTGGTTTAGCTCAGTCCTGTTGGTTTCGCTCAGTCCTGTTAGTTTAGCTCGATCCTGATAGTGCAGCTCAGTCCTGATGGTTCAGCTCAGTCCTGTTGGTTTCACTCAGTCCTGATGGTTCAGCTCTGTCCTGATGGTTCAGCTCAGTCCTGTTGGTTTAGCTCAGTCCTTTTGGTTTCGCTCAGTCCTGTTGGTTTAGCTCAGTCCTTTTGGTTTCGCTCAGTCCTGATGGTTCAGCTCAGTCCTGTTGGTTTCACTCAGTCCTGATGGTTCAGCTCAGTCCTGATGGTTCAGCTCAGTCCTGATGGTTCAGCTCGGTCCTTTTGGTTTCGCTCAGTCCTGATGGTACAGCTCAGTCCTGATGGTTCAGCTCGGTCCTTTTGGTTTCGCTCAGTCCTGATGGTACAGCTCAGTCCTGATGGTTCAGCTCAGTCCTGTTGGTTTCACTCAGTCCTCATGGTTCAGCTCAGTCCTTTTGGTTTCGCTCAGTCCTGATGGTACAGCTCAGTCCTGATGGTTCAGCTCGGTCCTGTTGGTTTAGCTCAGTCCTGATGGTTCAGCTCAGTCCTGATGGTTCAGCTCAGTCCTGTTGGTAAAGCTCAGTCCTGATGATATAGCTCAGTCATGTTGGTTTAGCTGAGTCCTGTTGGTTTAACTCAATCCTGTTGGTACAGCTCTTTCCTGTTGGTTCAGCTCAGTCCTGATGGTTCAGTTCAGCCCTGTTGGTTTAGCCCAGTCCTGATGGTTCAGCTCAGTCCTGATGGTTCAGCTCAGTCCTGTTGGTTCAGCTCAGTCCTGTTGGTTTAGCTCAGTCATGATGGCACAGCTCAGTCCTGTTGGTTCAGCTCAGGCCTGATGGTTCAGCTCAGTCCTGTTGGTTTAGCTCAGTCCTGTTGGTTTAGCTCAGTCCTGATGGTTTAGCTCAGGCCTGATGGTTCAGCTCAGGCCTGTTGGTTTAGCTCAGTCCTGTTGGCTTAGCTCAGTCCTGATGGTTCAGCTCAGGCCTGATGGTTCAGCTCAGGCCTGTTGGTTTAGCTCAGTCCTGTTGGCTTAGCTCAGTCCTGATGGTTCAGCTCAGGCCTGATGGTTCAGCTCAGTCCTGTTGGTTTAGCTCAGTCCTGTTGGTTTAGCTCAGTCCTGATGGTTCAGCTCAGTCCTGTTGGTTTAGCTCAGTCCTGATGGTTCAGCTCAGTCCTGTTGATTTAGCTCAGTCCTGTTGGTTTAGCTCAGTCCTGATGGTACAGCTCAGTCCTGTTGGTTTAGCTCAGTCCTGATGGTTCAGCTCAGTCCTGTTGGTGTAGCTCAGTCCTGATGGTTCAGCTCAGTCCTGTTGGTTTAGCTCAGTCCTGTTGGTTTAGCTCAGTCCTGATGGTACAGCTCAGTCCTGTTGGTTTAGCTCAGTCCTGATGGTTCAGCTCAGTCCTGTTGGTGTAGCTCAGTCCTGATGGTTCTGCTCAGTCCTGTTGGTGTAGCTCAGTCCTGTTGGTTCAGGTCAGTCCTGTCGGTTTACCTCAGTCCTGTTGGTTCAGCTCAGTCCTGATGGTTCAGTTCAGCCCTGTTGGTTTAGCCCAGTCCTGATGGTTCAGCTCAGTCCTGTTGGTTTAGCCCAGTCCTGATGGTTCAGCTCAGTCCTGTTGGTTTAGCCCAGTCCTGATGGTTCAGCTCAGTCCTGTTGGTTTAGCCCAGTCCTGATGGTTCAGCTCAGTCCTGTTGGTTTAGCCCAGTCCTGATGGTTCAGCCCAGTCCTGATGGTTCAGCTCAGTCCTGTTGGTTTAGCCCAGTCCTGATGGTTCAGCTCAGTCCTGATGGTTCAGCTCAGTCTTGTTGGTTTAGCTCAGTCCTGTTGGTTTCGCTCAGTCCTGTTAGTTTAGCTCGATCCTGATGGTGCAGCTCAGTCCTGATGGTTCAGCTCAGTCCTGTTGGTTTCGCTCAGTCCTGATGGTTCAGCTCTGTCCTGATGGTTCAGCTCAGTCCTGTTGGTTTAGCTCAGTCCTTTTGGTTTCGCTCAGTCCTGTTGGTTTAGTTCAGTCCTGTTCGTTTAGCTCAGTCCTGATGGTCCAACTCAGTCCTGTTGGTTTAGCTCAGTCATGATGGTTCAGCTCAGTCCTGTTGGTTTAGCTCAGTCCTTTTGGTTTCGCTCAGTCCTGATGGTTTAGTTCAGTCCAGTTCGTTTAGCTCAGTCCTGATGGTACAGCTCAATCCTGTTGGTTTAGCTCAGTCCTGATGGTTCAGCTCAATCCTGTTGGTTTAGCTCAGTCCTGATGGTTTAGCTCAGTCCTAATGGTTCAGCTAAGTCCTGTTGGTTTAGCTCAGTCCTGATGGTTCAGCTCAGTCCTGTTGGTTCAGCTCAGTCCTGATGGTTTAGCTCAGTCCTGATGGTTCAGCTCAGTCCTGTTGGTTTAGCTCAGTCCTGATGGTTCTAATCAGTCCTGATGGTTCAGCTCAGTCCTGTTGGTTCAGCTCAGTCCTGATGGTTTAGCTCAGTCCTGATGGTTCAGCTCAGTCCTGTTGGTTTAGCTCAGTCCTGATGGTTCTAATCAGTCCTGATGGTTCAACTCAGTCCTGTTGGTTTAGCTCAGTCCTGATGGTTCAGCTCAGTCCTGTTGGTTTAGCTCAGTCCTGATGGTTCTAATCAGTCCTGATGGTTCAACTCAGTTCTGTTGGTTTAGCTCAGTCCTGATGGTTCTAATCAGTCCTGATGGTTCTAATCAGTCCTGATGGTTCAGCTCAGTCCTGATGGTTTAGCTCAGTCCTGATGGTTCAGCTCAGTCCTGTTGGTTTAGCTCAGTCCTGATGGTTCTAATCAGTCCTGATGGTTCAGCTCAGTCCTGATGGTTTAGCTCAGTCCTGATGGCTCAGCTCAGTCCTGTTGGTTTAGCTCTGTCCCGTTGGTTTAGCTCCGTCCTTTTGGTTTAGCTCAGTCCTTTTGTTTCAGCTCAGTCCTTTTGGTTCAGCTCAGTCCTGTTGGTTTAGCTCAGTCCTGATGGTACAGCTCAGTCCTGTTGGTTTAGCTCAGTCCTGTTGGTTTAGCTAAAACTTTTGGTTCAGCTCAGTCCTGTTGGTTTAGCTCAGTCCTGATAGTACAGCTCATTCCTGTTGGTTAAGCTCAGTCCTGTTGGTTCAGCTCAGTCCTTTTTGTTCAGCTGAGTCCTGTTGTTTTAGCTCAGTCCTCTTGGTTTAGCTCGGTCCTGATGCTACAGCTCAGTCCTTTTGGTTTAGCTCAGTCCTGATGTTACAGCTCAGTCTTGTTGGTTTAGCTCAGTCCTGTTGGTTTAGCTCAGTCCTGATGGTTTAGCTCAGTCCTGTTCATTTAGCTCGATCCTGATGGTACAGCTCAGTCGTGCTGCTACAGCTCAGTCCTTTTGGTTTAGCTCAGTCCTGATGCTTCAGCTCAGTCCTAATGGTTCAGCTCAGTCCTAATGGTTCAGCTCAGTCCTGTTGGTTGAGCTCAGTCCTGTTCGTTTCGCTCAGTCCTGTTGGTCTACCTCAGTCCTGTTGGTTTATCTCGTTCCTGATGGTTCAGCTCAGTCCTGTTGGGAAAGCTCAGTCCTGATGATATAGCTCAGTCCTGTTGGTTTAGCTCAGTCCTGTTGGTTTAGCTCAGTCCTTTTGGTTCAGCTCAGTCCTGTTGGTTCAGCTCAATCCTGATGGTACAGCTCAGTCCTGTTGGTTTAGCTCAGTCCTGTTGGTTTGCTGAGTCCTGATGCTTCAGCTCAGTCCTGTTGGTTTCGCTCAGTCCTTTTGGTTCAGCTCAGTCCTGTAGGTTTAGCTCAGTCCTGATGGTTCAGCTCAGTCCTGTTGGTTTAGCTCAGTCCTGTTGGTTCAGCTCAGTCCTGTTGGTTTAGCTCATCCCTGATGGTTCAGCTCAGTCCTGATGGTTTAGCTCAGTCCTTTTGGTTTAGCTCAGTCCTGTTGGTTCAGCTCAGTCCTGTTGGCTCAGCTCAGTCCTGTTGGTTTAGCTCAGTCCTGATGGTTCAGCTCAGTCCTGTTGCTTTAGCTCAGTCCTTTTGGTACAGCTCAGTCCTGTTGGTTTAGCTCCGTCCTTTTGGTTTAGCTCAGTCTTTTTGTTTCAGCTCAGTCCTGCTGGTTTAGCTCAGTCCTGTTGATTTAGCTCAGTCCTGTTGGTTTAGCTCAGTCCTTTTGGTTTAGCTCAGTCCTGTTGGTTTAGCTCAGTCCTGATGGTACAGCTCAATCCTGTTGGTTTAGCTCAGTCCTGTTGGTTTGCTGAGTCCTGATGCTTCAGCTCAGTGCTGTTGGTTTAGCTCAGTCCTTTTGGTTCAGCTCAGTCCTGTTGGTTTAGCTCAGTCCTTTTGGTTCAGCTCAGTCCTGTTGGTTTAGCTCAGTACTGATGGTGCAGCTCAGTCCTGTTGGTTTAGCTCAGTCCTGATGGTACTGCTCAGTCCTGTTGGTTTAGCTCAATCCTGTTGGTTTAGCTCAGTCCTTTTGGTTCAGCTCAGTCCTTTTGGTTCAGCTCAGTCCTGATGGTACAGCTCAATCCTGTTGGTTTAGCTCAGTCCTGTTGGTTTGCTGAGTCCTGATGCTTCAGCTCAGTGCTGTTGGTTTAGCTCAGTCCTTTTGGTTCAGCTCAGTCCTGTTGGTTTAGCTCAGTCCTTTTGGTTCAGCTCAGTCCTGTTGGTTTAGCTCAGTCCTGATGGTACAGCTGAGTCCTGTTGGTTTAGCTCAGTCCTGATGGTTCAGCTCAGTCCTGTTGGTTCAGCTCAGTCCTGATGGTTTAGCTCAGTCCTTTTGGTTTAGCTCAGTCCTGTTAGTTCAGCTCAGTCCTGTTGGCTCAGCTCAGTCCTGTTGGTTTAGCTCAGTCCTTTTGGTACAGCTCAGTCCTGTTGGTTTAGCTCCGTCCTTTTGGTTTAGCTCAGTCCTTTTGTTTCAGCTCAGTCCTGCTGGTTTAGCTCAGTCCTGTTGGTTTAGCTCAGTCCTGTTGGTTTAGCTCAGTCCTTTTGGTTCAGCTCAGTCCTGTTGGTTTAGCTCAGTCCTGTTGGTTTAGCTCAGTCCTGATGGTACAGCTCAGTCCTGTTGGTTCAGCTCAGTCCTGTTGGTTCATCTCAGAACTATTGGTTTAGCTCAGTCCTGATGGTACAGCTCAGTCCTGTTGGTTTAGCTCAGTCCTGTTGGTTTAGCTCAGTCCTGATGGTACTGCTCAGTCCTGTTGGTTTAGCTCAATCCTGTTGGTTTAGCTCAGTCCTTTTGGTTCAGCTCAGTCCTTTTGGTTCAGCTCAGTCCTGATGGTTTAGCTCAGTCCTATTGGTTTAGCTGAGTCCTGTTGGTTTAGCTCAGTCCTTTTGGTTAAGCTCAGTCCTGTTGCTTTAGCTCAGTCCTGATGGTTCAGCTCAGTCCTGACGGTTCAGCTCAGTCCTTTTGGGAAAGCTCAGTGCTGATGATATAGCTCAGTCCTATTGGTTTATCTCAGTCCTGTTGGTTTAACTCAGTCCTTTTGGTTCAGCTCAGTCCTGTTGGTTTAGCTCAGTCCTGACGGTGCAGCTCAGTCCTGTTGGTTTAGCTCAGTCCTGTTTGTTTGCTGAGTCCTGATGCTTCAGCTCAGTCCTGTTGGTTTCGCTCAGTCCTTTTGGTTCAGCTCAGTCCTGTTGGTTTAGCTCAGTCCTTTTGGTTCGCTCAGTCCTGTTGGTTTAGCTCAGTCCTGATGGTGCAGCTCAGTCCTGTTGGTTTAGCTCAGTCCTTTTGGTTCAGCTCAGTCCTGTTGGTTTAGCTCAGTCCTTTTGGTTCAGCTCAGTACTGTTGGTTTAGCTCAGTCCTGATGGTAGAGCTCAGTCCTGTTGGTTCAGCTCAGTCCTGTTGGTTTAGCTCAGTCCTGATGGTACTGCTCAGTCCTGTTGGTTCAGCTCAGTACTGTTGGTTTAGCTCTGTCCTGATGGTTCAGCTCAGTCCTGTTGGTTTAGCTCAGTCCTTTTGGTACCGCTCAGTCCTGTTGGTTTAGCTCCGTCCTTTTGGTTTAGCTCAGTCCTTTTGGTTCGCTCAGTCCTGTTGGTTTAGCTCAATCCTGATGGTGCAGCCCAGTCCTGTTGGTTTAGCTCAGTCATTTTGGTTCAGCTCAGTCCTGTTGGTTTAGCTCAGTCCTTTTGGTTCAGCTCAGTCCTGTTGGTTTAGCTCAGTCCTTTTGGTTCAGCTCAGTACTGTTGGTTTAGCTCAGTCCTGATGGTACAGCTCAGTCCTGTTGGTTCAGCTCAGTCCTGTTGATTGAGCTCAGTCCTGATGGTACTGCTCAGTCCTGTTGGTTCAGCTCTGTCCTGATGGCTCAGCTCAGTCCTGTTGGTTTAGCTCTGTCCCGTTGGTTTAGCTCAGTCCTGTTGGTTTAGCTCATCCCTGATGGTTCAGCTCAGTCCTGATGGTTTAGCTCAGTCCTTTTGGTTTAGCTCAGTCCTGTTGGTTCAGCTCAGTCCTGTTGGCTCAGCTCAGTCCTGTTGGTTTAGCTCAGTCCTGCTGGTTTAGCTCAGTCCTGTTGGTTTAGCTCAGTCCTGTTGGTTTAGCTCAGTCCTTTTGGTTCAGCTCAGTCCTGTTGGTTTAGCTCAGTCCTGTTGGTTTAGCTCAGTCCTGATGGTACAGCTCAGTCCTGTTGGTTCAGCTCAGTCCTGTTGGTTCATCTCAGAACTATTGGTTTAGCTCAGTCCTGATGGTACAGCTCAGTCCTGTTGGTTTAGCTCAGTCCTGTTGGTTTAGCTCAGTCCTGATGGTACTGCTCAGTCCTGTTGGTTTAGCTCAATCCTGTTGGTTTAGCTCAGTCCTTTTGGTTCAGCTCAGTCCTTTTGGTTCAGCTCAGTCCTGATGGTTTAGCTCAGTCCTATTGGTTTAGCTGAGTCCTGTTGGTTTAGCTCAGTCCTTTTGGTTAAGCTCAGTCCTGTTGCTTTAGCTCAGTCCTGATGGTTCAGCTCAGTCCTGACGGTTCAGCTCAGTCCTTTTGGGAAAGCTCAGTGCTGATGATATAGCTCAGTCCTATTGGTTTATCTCAGTCCTGTTGGTTTAACTCAGTCCTTTTGGTTCAGCTCAGTCCTGTTGGTTTAGCTCAGTCCTGACGGTGCAGCTCAGTCCTGTTGGTTTAGCTCAGTCCTGTTTGTTTGCTGAGTCCTGATGCTTCAGCTCAGTCCTGTTGGTTTCGCTCAGTCCTTTTGGTTCAGCTCAGTCCTGTTGGTTTAGCTCAGTCCTTTTGGTTCGCTCAGTCCTGTTGGTTTAGCTCAGTCCTGATGGTGCAGCTCAGTCCTGTTGGTTTAGCTCAGTCCTTTTGGTTCAGCTCAGTCCTGTTGGTTTAGCTCAGTCCTTTTGGTTCAGCTCAGTACTGTTGGTTTAGCTCAGTCCTGATGGTAGAGCTCAGTCCTGTTGGTTCAGCTCAGTCCTGTTGGTTTAGCTCAGTCCTGATGGTACTGCTCAGTCCTGTTGGTTCAGCTCAGTACTGTTGGTTTAGCTCTGTCCTGATGGTTCAGCTCAGTCCTGTTGGTTTAGCTCAGTCCTTTTGGTACCGCTCAGTCCTGTTGGTTTAGCTCCGTCCTTTTGGTTTAGCTCAGTCCTTTTGGTTCGCTCAGTCCTGTTGGTTTAGCTCAATCCTGATGGTGCAGCCCAGTCCTGTTGGTTTAGCTCAGTCATTTTGGTTCAGCTCAGTCCTGTTGGTTTAGCTCAGTCCTTTTGGTTCAGCTCAGTCCTGTTGGTTTAGCTCAGTCCTTTTGGTTCAGCTCAGTACTGTTGGTTTAGCTCAGTCCTGATGGTACAGCTCAGTCCTGTTGGTTCAGCTCAGTCCTGTTGATTGAGCTCAGTCCTGATGGTACTGCTCAGTCCTGTTGGTTCAGCTCTGTCCTGATGGCTCAGCTCAGTCCTGTTGGTTTAGCTCTGTCCCGTTGGTTTAGCTCAGTCCTGTTGGTTTAGCTCATCCCTGATGGTTCAGCTCAGTCCTGATGGTTTAGCTCAGTCCTTTTGGTTTAGCTCAGTCCTGTTGGTTCAGCTCAGTCCTGTTGGCTCAGCTCAGTCCTGTTGGTTTAGCTCAGTCCTGATGGTTCAGCTCAGTCCTGTTGCTTTAGCTCAGTCCTTTTGGTACAGCTCAGTCCTGTTGGTTTAGCTCCGTCCTTTTGGTTTAGCTCAGTCTTTTTGTTTCAGCTCAGTCCTGCTGGTTTAGCTCAGTCCTGTTGATTTAGCTCAGTCCTGTTGGTTTAGCTCAGTCCTTTTGGTTTAGCTCAGTCCTGTTGGTTTAGCTCAGTCCTGATGGTACAGCTCAATCCTGTTGGTTTAGCTCAGTCCTGTTGGTTTGCTGAGTCCTGATGCTTCAGCTCAGTGCTGTTGGTTTAGCTCAGTCCTTTTGGTTCAGCTCAGTCCTGTTGGTTTAGCTCAGTCCTTTTGGTTCAGCTCAGTCCTGTTGGTTTAGCTCAGTACTGATGGTGCAGCTCAGTCCTGTTGGTTCAGCTCAGAACTGTTGGTTTAGCTCAGTCCTGATGGTACTGCTCAGTCCTGTTGGTTTAGCTCAATCCTGTTGGTTTAGCTCAGTCCTTTTGGTTCAGCTCAGTCCTTTTGGTTCAGCTCAGTCCTGATGGTTTAACTCAATCCTGTTGATTTAGCTCAGTCCTGATGGTACAGCTCAATCCTGTTGGTTTAGCTCAGTCCTGTTGGTTTGCTGAGTCCTGATGCTTCAGCTCAGTGCTGTTGGTTTAGCTCAGTCCTTTTGGTTCAGCTCAGTCCTTTTGGTTCAGCTCAGTCCTGTTGGTTTAGCTCAGTCCTGATGGTACAGCTGAGTCCTGTTGGTTTAGCTCAGTCCTGATGGTTCAGCTCAGTCCTGTTGGTTCAGCTCAGTCCTGATGGTTTAGCTCAGTCCTTTTGGTTTAGCTCAGTCCTGTTAGTTCACCTCAGTCCTGTTGGCTCAGCTCAGTCCTGTTGGTTTAGCTCGGTCCTGATGGTTCAGCTCGGTCCTGATGCTACAGCTCAGTCCTTTTGGTTTAGCTCAGTCCTGATGTTACAGCTCAGTCTTGTTGGTTTAGCTCAGTCCTGTTGGTTTAGCTCAGTCCTGATGGTTCAGCTCAGTCCTGATGGTACAGCTCAGTCCTGTTGGTTTAGCTCAGTCCTGTTGGTTTAGCTAAAACTTTTGGTTCAGCTCAGTCCTGTTGGTTTAGCTCAGTCCTGATGGTACAGCTCATTCCTGTTGGTTAAGCTCAGTCCTGTTGGTTCAGCTCAGTCCTTTTTGTTCAGCTGAGTCCTGTTGTTTTAGCTCAGTCCTCTTGGTTTAGCTCGGTCCTGATGCTACAGCTCAGTCCTTTTGGTTTAGCTCAGTCCTGATGTTACAGCTCAGTCTTGTTGGTTTAGCTCAGTCCTGTTGGTTTAGCTCAGTCCTGATGGTTTAGCTCAGTCCTGTTCATTTAGCTCGATCCTGATGGTACAGCTCAGTCGTGCTGCTACAGCTCAGTCCTTTTGGTTTAGCTCAGTCCTGATGCTTCAGCTCAGTCCTAATGGTTCAGCTCAGTCCTAATGGTTCAGCTCAGTCCTGTTGGTTGAGCTCAGTCCTGTTCGTTTCGCTCAGTCCTGTTGGTCTACCTCAGTCCTGTTGGTTTATCTCGTTCCTGATGGTTCAGCTCAGTCCTGTTGGGAAAGCTCAGTCCTGATGATATAGCTCAGTCCTGTTGGTTTAGCGCAGTCCTGTTGGTTTAGCTCAGTCCTTTTGGTTCAGCTCAGTCCTGTTGGTTCAGCTCAATCCTGATGGTACAGCTCAGTCCTGTTGGTTTAGCTCAGTCCTGTTGGTTTGCTGAGTCCTGATGCTTCAGCTCAGTCCTGTTGGTTTCGCTCAGTCCTTTTGGTTCAGCTCAGTCCTGTAGGTTTAGCTCAGTCCTGATGGTTCAGCTCAGTCCTGTTGGTTTAGCTCAGTCCTGTTGGTTTAGCTCAGTCCTGTTGGTTTAGCTCATCCCTGATGGTTCAGCTCAGTCCTGATGGTTTAGCTCAGTCCTTTTGGTTTAGCTCAGTCCTGTTGGTTCAGCTCAGTCCTGTTGGCTCAGCTCAGTCCTGTTGGTTTAGCTCAGTCCTGATGGTTCAGCTCAGTCCTGTTGCTTTAGCTCAGTCCTTTTGGTACAGCTCAGTCCTGTTGGTTTAGCTCCGTCCTTTTGGTTTAGCTCAGTCTTTTTGTTTCAGCTCAGTCCTGCTGGTTTAGCTCAGTCCTGTTGATTTAGCTCAGTCCTGTTGGTTTAGCTCAGTCCTTTTGGTTTAGCTCAGTCCTGTTGGTTTAGCTCAGTCCTGATGGTACAGCTCAATCCTGTTGGTTTAGCTCAGTCCTGTTGGTTTGCTGAGTCCTGATGCTTCAGCTCAGTGCTGTTGGTTTAGCTCAGTCCTTTTGGTTCAGCTCAGTCCTGTTGGTTTAGCTCAGTCCTTTTGGTTCAGCTCAGTCCTGTTGGTTTAGCTCAGTACTGATGGTGCAGCTCAGTCCTGTTGGTTCAGCTCAGAACTGTTGGTTTAGCTCAGTCCTGATGGTACTGCTCAGTCCTGTTGGTTTAGCTCAATCCTGTTGGTTTAGCTCAGTCCTTTTGGTTCAGCTCAGTCCTTTTGGTTCAGCTCAGTCCTGATGGTTTAACTCAATCCTGTTGATTTAGCTCAGTCCTGATGGTACAGCTCAATCCTGTTGGTTTAGCTCAGTCCTGTTGGTTTGCTGAGTCCTGATGCTTCAGCTCAGTGCTGTTGGTTTAGCTCAGTCCTTTTGGTTCAGCTCAGTCCTTTTGGTTCAGCTCAGTCCTGTTGGTTTAGCTCAGTCCTGATGGTACAGCTGAGTCCTGTTGGTTTAGCTCAGTCCTGATGGTTCAGCTCAGTCCTGTTGGTTCAGCTCAGTCCTGATGGTTTAGCTCAGTCCTTTTGGTTTAGCTCAGTCCTGTTAGTTCACCTCAGTCCTGTTGGCTCAGCTCAGTCCTGTTGGTTTAGCTCGGTCCTGATGGTTCAGCTCAGTCCTGTTGGTTTAGCTCAGTCCTTTTGGTACAGCTCAGTCCTGTTGGTTTAGCTCCGTCCTTTTGGTACAGCTCAGTCCTTTTGTTTCAGCTCAGTCCTGCTGGTTTAGCTCAGTCCTGTTGGTTTAGCTCAGTCCTGTTGGTTTAGCTCAGTCCTTTTGGTTCAGCTCAGTCCTGTTGGTTTAGCTCAGTCCTGTTGGTTTAGCTCAGTCCTGATGGTACAGCTCAGTCCTGTTGGTTCAGCTCAGTCCTGTTGGTTCATCTCAGAACTATTGGTTTAGCTCAGTCCTGATGGTACTGCTCAGTCCTGTTGGTTTAGCTCAGTCCTGTTGGTTTAGCTCAGTCCTGATGGTACTGCTCAGTCCTGTTGGTTTAGCTCAATCCTGTTGGTTTAGCTCAGTCCTTTTGGTTCAGCTCAGTCCTTTTGGTTCAGCTCAGTCCTGATGGTTTAGCTCAGTCCTATTGGTTTAGCTCAGTCCTGTTGGTTTAGCTCAGTCCTTTTGGTTCAGCTCAGTCCTGTTGCTTTAGCTCAGTCCTGATGGTTCAGCTCAGTCCTGATGGTTCAGCTCAGTCCTTTTGGGAAAGCTCAGTGCTGATGATATAGCTCAGTCCTATTGGTTTATCTCAGTCCTGTTGGTTTAGCTCAGTCCTTTTGGTTCAGCTCAGTCCTGTTGGTTTAGCTCAGTCCTGACGGTGCAGCTCAGTCCTGTTGGTTTAGCTCAGTCCTGTTTGTTTGCTGAGTCCTGATGCTTCTGCTCAGTCCTGTTGGTTTCGCTCAGTCCTTTTGGTTCAGCTCAGTCCTGTTGGTTTAGCTCAGTCCTTTTGGTTCGCTCAGTCCTGTTGGTTTAGCTCAGTCCTGATGGTGCAGCTCAGTCCTGTTGGTTTAGCTCAGTCCTTTTGGTTCAGCTCAGTCCTGTTGGTTTAGCTCAGTCCTGATGGTAGAGCTCAGTCCTGTTGGTTCAGCTCAGTCCTGTTGGTTTAGCTCAGTCCTGATGGTACTGCTCAGTCCTGTTGGTTCAGCTCAGTACTGTTGGTTTAGCTCTGTCCTGATGGTTCAGCTCAGTCCTGTTGGTTTAGCTCCGTCCTTTTGGTTTAGCTCAGTCCTTTTGTTTCAGCTCAGTCCTGCTGGTTTAGCTCAGTCCTGTTGGTTTAGCTCAGTCCTGTTGGTTTAGCTCAGTCCTTTTGGTTCAGCTCAGTCCTGTTGGTTTAGCTCAGTCCTGATGGTACAGCTCAGTCCTGTTGGTTTAGCTCAGTCCTGTTGGTTTGCTGAGTCCTGATGCTTCAGCTCAGTCCTGTTGGTTTAGCTCAGTCCTGTTGGTTCAGCTCAGTCCTATTGGTTTAGCTCAGTCCTTTTGGTTCAGCTCAGTCCTGTTGGTTTAGCTCAGTCCTGATGGTGCAGCTCAGTCCTGTTGGTTCATCTCAGAACTGTTGGTTTAGCTCAGTCCTGATGGTACTGCTCAGTCCTGTTGGTTTAGCTCAGTCCTGTTGGTTTAGCTCAGTCCTGATGGTACTGCTCAGTCCTGTTGGTTTAGCTCAATCCTGTTGGTTTAGCTCAGTCCTTTTGGTTCAGCTCAGTCCTGATGGTTTAGCTCAGTCCTATTGGTTTAGCTGAGTCCTGTTGGTTTAGCTCAGTCCTTTTGGTTCAGCTCAGTCCTGTTGCTTTAGCTCAGTCCTTTTGGGAAAGCTCAGTGCTGATGATATAGCTCAGTCCTATTGGTTTATCTCAGTCCTGTTGGTTTAGCTCAGTCCTTTTGGTTCAGCTCAGTCCTGTTGGTTTAGCTCAGTCCTGACGGTACAGCTCAGTCCTGTTGGTTTAGCTCAGTCCTGTTTGTTTGCTGAGTCCTGATGCTTCAGCTCAGTCCTGTTGGTTTCGCTCAGTCCTTTTGGTTCAGCTCAGTCCTGTTGGTTTAGCTCAGTCCTTTTGGTTCGCTCAGTCCTGTTGGTTTAGCTCAATCCTGATGGTGCAGCCCAGTCCTGTTGGTTTAGCTCAGTCATTTTGGTTCAGCTCAGTCCTGTTGGTTTAGCTCAGTCCTTTTGGTTCAGCTCAGTCCTGTTGGTTTAGCTCAGTCCTTTTGGTTCAGCTCAGTACTGTTGGTTTAGCTCAGTCCTGATGGTACAGCTCAGTCCTGTTGGTTCAGCTCAGTCCTGTTGATTGAGCTCAGTCCTGATGCTACTGCTCAGTCCTGTTGGTTCAGCTCTGTCCTGATGGCTCAGCTCAGTCCTGTTGGTTTAGCTCTGTCCCGTTGGTTTAGCTCCGTCCTTTTGGTTTAGCTCAGTCCTTTTGTTTCAGCTCAGTCCTTTTGGTTCAGCTCAGTCCTGTTGGTTTAGCTCAGTCCTGATGGTACAGCTCAGTCCTTTTGGTTCAGCTCAATCCTGTTGGTTTAGCTCAGTCCTTTTGGTTCAGCTCAGTCCTTTTGGTTCAGCTCAGTCCTGATGGTTTAGCTCAGTCCTATTGGTTTAGCTCAGTCCTGTTGGTTTAGCTCAGTCCTTTTGGTTCAGCTCAGTCCTGTTGCTTTAGCTCAGTCCTGATGGTTCAGCTCAGTCCTGATGGTTCAGCTCAGTCCTTTTGGGAAAGCTCAGTGCTGATGATATAGCTCAGTCCTATTGGTTTATCTCAGTCCTGTTGGTTTAGCTCAGTCCTTTTGGTTCAGCTCAGTCCTGTTGGTTTAGCTCAGTTCTGACGGTGCAGCTCAGTCCTGTTGGTTTAGCTCAGTCCTGTTTGTTTGCTGAGTCCTGATGCTTCTGCTCAGTCCTGTTGGTTTCGCTCAGTCCTTTTGGTTCAGCTCAGTCCTGTTGGTTTAGCTCAGTCCTTTTGGTTCGCTCAGTCCTGTTGGTTTAGCTCAGTCCTGATGGTGCAGCTCAGTCCTGTTGGTTTAGCTCAGTCCTTTTGGTTCAGCTCAGTCCTGTTGGTTTAGCTCAGTCCTGATGGTAGAGCTCAGTCCTGTTGGTTCAGCTCAGTCCTGTTGGTTTAGCTCAGTCCTGATGGTACTGCTCAGTCCTGTTGGTTCAGCTCAGTACTGTTGGTTTAGCTCTGTCCTGATGGTTCAGCTCAGTCCTGTTGGTTTAGCTCCGTCCTTTTGGTTTAGCTCAGTCCTTTTGTTTCAGCTCAGTCCTGCTGGTTTAGCTCAGTCCTGTTGGTTTAGCTCAGTCCTGTTGGTTTAGCTCAGTCCTTTTGGTTCAGCTCAGTCCTGTTGGTTTAGCTCAGTCCTGATGGTACAGCTCAGTCCTGTTGGTTTAGCTCAGTCCTGTTGGTTTGCTGAGTCCTGATGCTTCAGCTCAGTCCTGTTGGTTTAGCTCAGTCCTGTTGGTTCAGCTCAGTCCTATTGGTTTAGCTCAGTCCTTTTGGTTCAGCTCAGTCCTGTTGGTTTAGCTCAGTCCTGATGGTGCAGCTCAGTCCTGTTGGTTCATCTCAGAACTGTTGGTTTAGCTCAGTCCTGATGGTACTGCTCAGTCCTGTTGGTTTAGCTCAGTCCTGTTGGTTTAGCTCAGTCCTGATGGTACTGCTCAGTCCTGTTGGTTTAGCTCAATCCTGTTGGTTTAGCTCAGTCCTTTTGGTTCAGCTCAGTCCTGATGGTTTAGCTCAGTCCTATTGGTTTAGCTGAGTCCTGTTGGTTTAGCTCAGTCCTTTTGTTTCAGCTCAGTCCTGTTGCTTTAGCTCAGTCCTTTTGGGAAAGCTCAGTGCTGATGATATAGCTCAGTCCTATTGGTTTATCTCAGTCCTGTTGGTTTAGCTCAGTCCTTTTGGTTCAGCTCAGTCCTGTTGGTTTAGCTCAGTCCTGACGGTACAGCTCAGTCCTGTTGGTTTAGCTCAGTCCTGTTTGTTTGCTGAGTCCTGATGCTTCAGCTCAGTCCTGTTGGTTTCGCTCAGTCCTTTTGGTTCAGCTCAGTCCTGTTGGTTTAGCTCAGTCCTTTTGGTTCGCTCAGTCCTGTTGGTTTAGCTCAATCCTGATGGTGCAGCCCAGTCCTGTTGGTTTAGCTCAGTCATTTTGGTTCAGCTCAGTCCTGTTGGTTTAGCTCAGTCCTTTTGGTTCAGCTCAGTCCTGTTGGTTTAGCTCAGTCCTTTTGGTTCAGCTCAGTACTGTTGGTTTAGCTCAGTCCTGATGGTACAGCTCAGTCCTGTTGGTTCAGCTCAGTCCTGTTGATTGAGCTCAGTCCTGATGGTACTGCTCAGTCCTGTTGGTTCAGCTCTGTCCTGATGGCTCAGCTCAGTCCTGTTGGTTTAGCTCTGTCCCGTTGGTTTAGCTCCGTCCTTTTGGTTTAGCTCAGTCCTTTTGTTTCAGCTCAGTCCTTTTGGTTCAGCTCAGTCCTGTTGGTTTAGCTCAGTCCTGATGGTACAGCTCAGTCCTGTTGGTTTAGCTCAGTCCTGTTGGTTTAGCTAAAACTTTTGGTTCAGCTCAGTCCTGTTGGTTTAGCTCAGTCCTGATGGTACAGCTCATTCCTGTTGGTTAAGCTCAGTCCTGTTGGTTCAGCTCAGTCCTTTTTGTTCAGCTGAGTCCTGTTGTTTTAGCTCAGTCCTCTTGGTTTAGCTCGGTCCTGATGCTACAGCTCAGTCCTTTTGGTTTAGCTCAGTCCTGATGTTACAGCTCAGTCTTGTTGGTTTAGCTCAGTCCTGTTGGTTTAGCTCAGTCCTGATGGTTTAGCTCAGTCCTGTTCATTTAGCTCGATCCTGATGGTACAGCTCAGTCGTGCTGCTACAGCTCAGTCCTTTTGGTTTAGCTCAGTCCTGATGCTTCAGCTCAGTCCTAATGGTTCAGCTCAGTCCTAATGGTTCAGCTCAGTCCTGTTGGTTGAGCTCAGTCCTGTTCGTTTCGCTCAGTCCTGTTGGTCTACCTCAGTCCTGTTGGTTTATCTCGTTCCTGATGGTTCAGCTCAGTCCTGTTGGGAAAGCTCAGTCCTGATGATATAGCTCAGTCCTGTTGGTTTAGCTCAGTCCTGTTGGTTTAGCTCAGTCCTTTTGGTTCAGCTCAGTCCTGTTGGTTCAGCTCAATCCTGATGGTACAGCTCAGTCCTGTTGGTTTAGCTCAGTCCTGTTGGGTTGCTGAGTCCTGATGCTTCAGCTCAGTCCTGTTGGTTTCGCTCAGTCCTTTTGGTTCAGCTCAGTCCTGTAGGTTTAGCTCAGTCCTGATGGTTCAGCTCAGTCCTGTTGGTTTAGCTCAGTCCTGTTGGTTCAGCTCAGTCCTGTTGGTTTAGCTCATCACTGATGGTTCAGCTCAGTCCTGATGGTTTAGCTCAGTCCTTTTGGTTTAGCTCAGACCTGTTGGTTCAGCTCAGTCCTGTTGGCTCAGCTCAGTCCTGTTGGTTTAGCTCAGTCCTGATGGTTCAGCTCAGTCCTGTTGCTTTAGCTCAGTCCTTTTGGTACAGCTCAGTCCTGTTGGTTTAGCTCCGTCCTTTTGGTTTAGCCCAGTCTTTTTGTTTCAGCTCAGTCCTGCTGGTTTAGCTCAGTCCTGTTGATTTAGCTCAGTCCTGTTGGTTTTGCTCAGTCCTTTTGGTTTAGCTCAGTCCTGTTGGTTTAGCTCAGTCCTGATGGTACAGCTCAATCCTGTTGGTTTAGCTCAGTCCTGTTGGTTTGCTGAGTCCTGATGCTTCAGCTCAGTGCTGTTGGTTTAGCTCAGTCCTTTTGGTTCAGCTCAGTCCTGTTGGTTTAGCTCAGTCCTTTTGGTTCAGCTCAGTCCTGTTGGTTTAGCTCAGTACTGATGGTGCAGCTCAGTCCTGTTGGTTCAGCTCAGAACTGTTGGTTTAGCTCAGTCCTGATGGTACTGCTCAGTCCTGTTGGTTTAGCTCAATCCTGTTGGTTTAGCTCAGTCCTTTTGGTTCAGCTCAGTCCTTTTGGTTCAGTTCAGTCCTGATGGTTTAACTCAGTCCTATTGGTTCAGCTCAGTCCTGTTGATTTAGCTCAGTCCTGATGGTACAGCTCAATCCTGTTGGTTTAGCTCAGTCCTGATGGTACAGCTCAATCCTGTTGGTTTAGCTCAGTCCTGTTGGTTTGCTGAGTCCTGATGCTTCAGCTCAGTGCTGTTGGTTTAGCTCAGTCCTTTTGGTTCAGCTCAGTCCTGTTGGTTTAGCTCAGTCCTTTTGGTTCAGCTCAGTCCTGTTGGTTTAGCTCAGTCCTGATGGTACAGCTGAGTCCTGTTGGTTTAGCTCAGTCCTGATGGTTCAGCTCAGTCCTGTTGGTTCAGCTCAGTCCTGATGGTTTAGCTCAGTCCTTTTGGTTTAGCTCAGTCCTGTTAGTTCAGCTCAGTCCTGTTGGCTCAGCTCAGTCCTGTTGGTTTCGCTCGGTCCTGATGGTTCAGCTCAGTCCTGTTGGTTTAGCTCAATCCTTTTGGTACAGCTCAGTCCTGTTGGTTTAGCTCCGTCCTTTTGGTTTAGCTCAGTCCTTTTGTTTCAGCTCAGTCCTGCTGGTTTAGCTCAGTCCTGTTGGTTTAGCTCAGTCCTGTTGGTTTAGCTCAGTCCTTTTGGTTCAGCTCAGTCCTTTTGGTTCAGCTCAGTCCTGATGGTTTAGCTCAGTCCTATTGGTTTAGCTCAGTCCTGTTGGTTTAGCTCAGTCCTTTTGGTTCAGCTCAGTCCTGTTGCTTTAGCTCAGTCCTGATGGTTCAGCTCAGTCCTGATGGTTCAGCTCAGTCCTTTTGGGAAAGCTCAGTGCTGATGATATAGCTCAGTCCTATTGGTTTATCTCAGTCCTGTTGGTTTAGCTCAGTCCTTTTGGTTCAGCTCAGTCCTGTTGGTTTAGCTCAGTCCTGACGGTACAGCTCAGTCCTGTTGGTTTAGCTCAGTCCTGTTTGTTTGCTGAGTCCTGATGCTTCAGCTCAGTCCTGTTGGTTTCGCTCAGTCCTTTTGGTTCAGCTCAGTCCTGTTGGTTTAGCTCAGTCCTGATGGTTCAGCTCAGTCCTGTTGGTTTAGCTCAATCCTTTTGGTACAGCTCAGTCCTGTTGGTTTAGCTCCGTCCTTTTGGTTTAGCTCAGTCCTTTTGTTTCAGCTCAGTCCTGCTGGTTTAGCTCAGTCCTGTTGGTTTAGCTCAGTCCTGTTGGTTTAGCTCAGTCCTTTTGGTTCAGCTCAGTCCTTTTGGTTCAGCTCAGTCCTGATGGTTTAGCTCAGTCCTATTGGTTTAGCTCAGTCCTGTTGGTTTAGCTCAGTCCTTTTGGTTCAGCTCAGTCCTGTTGCTTTAGCTCAGTCCTGATGGTTCAGCTCAGTCCTGATGGTTCAGCTCAGTCCTTTTGGGAAAGCTCAGTGCTGATGATATAGCTCAGTCCTATTGGTTTATCTCAGTCCTGTTGGTTTAGCTCAGTCCTTTTGGTTCAGCTCAGTCCTGTTGGTTTAGCTCAGTCCTGACGGTACAGCTCAGTCCTGTTGGTTTAGCTCAGTCCTGTTTGTTTGCTGAGTCCTGATGCTTCAGCTCAGTCCTGTTGGTTTCGCTCAGTCCTTTTGGTTCACTCAGTCCTGTTGGTTTAGCTCAGTCCTGATGGTGCAGCTCAGTCCTGTTGGTTTAGCTCAGTCCTTTTGGTTCAGCTCAGTCCTGTTGGTTTAGCTCAGTCCTTTTGGTTCAGCTCAGTACTGTTGGTTTAGCTCAGTCCTGATGGTACAGCTCAGTCCTGTTGGTTCAGCTCAGTCCTGTTGGTTTAGCTCAGTCCTGATGGTACTGCTCAGTACTGTTGGTTCAGCTCAGTACTGTTGGTTTAGCTCTGTCCTGATGGTTCAGCTCAGTCCTGTTGGTTTAGCTCAGTCCTTTTGGTACCGCTCAGTCCAGTTGGTTTAGCTCCGTCCTTTTGGTTTAGCTCAGTCCTTTTGTTTCTGCTCAGTCCTGCTGGTTTAGCTCAGTCCTGTTGCTTTAGCTCAGTCCTGATGGTACAGCTCATTCCTGTTGGTTTAGTTCAGTCCTGTTGGTTTGCTGAGTCCTGATGCTTCAGCTCAGTCCTGTTGGTTTAGCTCAGTTCTTTTGGTTCAGCTCAGTGCTGTTGGTTTAGCTCAGTCCTGATGGTACAGCTCAATCCTGTTGGTTTAGCTCAGTCCTGTTGGTTTGCTGAGTCCTGATGCTTCAGCTCAGTGCTGTTGGTTTAGCTCAGTCCTTTTGGTTCAGCTCAGTCCTGTTGGTTTAGCTCAGTCTTTTTGGTTTTGCTCAGTCCTGATGGTTCAGCTCAGTACTGTTGGTTCAGCTCAGTCCTGTTGGTTTAGCTCAGTCCTGATGGTACAGCTGAGTCCTGTTGGTTTAGCTCAGTCCTGATGGTTCAGCTCAGTCCTGTTGGTTCAGCTCAGTCCTGATGGTTTAGCTCAGTCCTTTTGGTTTAGCTCAGTCCTGTTGGTTCAGCTCAGTCCTGTTGGCTCAGCTCAGTCCTGTTGGTTTAGCTCGGTCCTGATGGTTCAGCTCAGTCCTGTTGGTTTAGCTCAGTCCTTTTGTTTCAGCTCAGTCCTGCTGGTTTAGCTCAGTCCTGTTGGTTTAGCTCAGTCCTGTTGGTTTAGCTCAGTCCTTTTGGTTCAGCTCAGTCCTGTTGGTTTAGCTCAGTCCTTTTGGTTTAGCTCAGTCCTGACGGTACAGCTCAGTCCTGTTGGTTTCGCTCAGTCCTGTTTGTTTGCTGAGTCCTGATGCTTCAGCTCAGTCCTGTTGGTTTCGCTCAGTCCTTTTGGTTCAGCTCAGTCCTGTTGGTTTAGCTCAGTCCTTTTGGTTCGCTCAGTCCTGTTGGTTTAGCTCAGTCCTGATGGTGTAGCTCAGTCCTGTTGGTTTAGCTCAGTCCTTTTGGTTCAGCTCAGTCCTCTTGGTTTAGCTCAGTCCTTTTGGTTCAGCTCAGTACTGTTGGTTCAGCTCAGTCCTGTTGGTTTAGCTCAGTCCTGATGGTACAGCTGAGTCCTGTTGGTTTAGCTCAGTCCTGATGGTTCAGCTCAGTCCTGTTGGTTCAGCTCAGTCCTGATGGTTTAGCTCAGTCCTTTTGGTTTAGCTCAGTCCTGTTGGTTCAGCTCAGTCCTGTTGGCTCAGCTCAGTCCTGTTGGTTTAGCTCGGTCCTGATGGTTCAGCTCAGTCCTGTTGGTTTAGCTCAGTCCTTTTGTTTCAGCTCAGTCCTGCTGGTTTAGCTCAGTCCTGTTGGTTTAGCTCAGTCCTGTTGGTTTAGCTCAGTCCTTTTGGTTCAGCTCAGTCCTGTTGGTTTAGCTCAGTCCTTTTGGTTTAGCTCAGTCCTGACGGTACAGCTCAGTCCTGTTGGTTTCGCTCAGTCCTGTTTGTTTGCTGAGTCCTGATGCTTCAGCTCAGTCCTGTTGGTTTCGCTCAGTCCTTTTGGTTCAGCTCAGTCCTGTTGGTTTAGCTCAGTCCTTTTGGTTCGCTCAGTCCTGTTGGTTTAGCTCAGTCCTGATGGTGTAGCTCAGTCCTGTTGGTTTAGCTCAGTCCTTTTGGTTCAGCTCAGTCCTCTTGGTTTAGCTCAGTCCTTTTGGTTCAGCTCAGTACTGTTGGTTCAGCTCAGTCCTGTTGGTTTAGCTCAGTCCTGATGGTACAGCTGAGTCCTGTTGGTTTAGCTCAGTCCTGATGGTTCAGCTCAGTACTGTTGGTTCAGCTCAGTCCTGTTGGTTTAGCTCAGTCCTGATGGTACAGCTGAGTCCTGTTGGTTTAGCTCAGTCCTGATGGTTCAGCTCAGTCCTGTTGGTTCAGCTCAGTCCTTTTGGTTTAGCTCAGTCCTGTTGGTTCAGCTCAGTCCTGTTGGCTCAGCTCAGTCCTGTTGGTTTAGCTCGGTCCTGATGGTTCAGCTCAGTCCTGTTGGTTTAGCTCAGTCCTTTTGGTACAGATCAGTCCTGTTGGTTTAGCTCAGTCCTTTTGTTTCAGCTCAGTCCTGCTGGTTTAGCTCAGTCCTGTTGGTTTAGCTCAGTCCTGTTGGTTTAGCTCAGTCCTTTTGGTTCAGCTCAGTCCTGTTGGTTTAGCTCAGTCCTTTTGGTTCAGCTCAGTCCTGTTGGTTTAGCTCAGTCCTGTTGTTTTGCTGAGTCCTGATGCTTCAGCTCAGTCCTGTTGGTTTAGCTCAGTCCTTTTGGTTCAGCTCAGTCCTGTTGGTTTAGCTCAGTCCTTTTGGTTCAGCTCAGTCCTGTTGGTTTAGCTCAGTCCTGATGGTACAGCTCAGTCCTGTTGGTTTAGCTCAGTCATGTTGTTTTGCTGAGTCCTGATGCTTCAGCTCAGTCCTGTTGGTTTAGCTCAGTCCTTTTGTTTCAGCTCAGTCCTGTTGGTTTAGCTCAGTCATTTTGGTTCAGCTCAGTCCTGTTTGTTCAGCTCAGTCCTTTTGGTTCAGCTCAGTCCTGATGGTTTAGCTCAGTCCTATTGGTTTAGCTGAGTCCTGTTGGTTTAGCTCAGTCCTTTTGGTTCAGCTCAGTCCTGTTGCTTGAGCTCAGTCCTGATGGTTCAGCTCAGTCCTGATGGTTCAGCTCAGTCCTTTTGGGAAAGCTCAGTGCTGATGATATAGCTCAGTCCTATTGGTTTATCTCAGTCCTGTTGGTTTAGCTCAGTCCTTTTGGTTCAGCTCAGTCCTGTTGGTTTAGCTCAGTCCTGACGGTACAGCTCAGTCCTGTTGGTTTAGCTCAGTCCTGTTTCTTTGCTGAGTCCTGATGCTTCAGCTCAGTCCTGTTGGTTTCGCTCAGTCCTTTTGGTTCAGCTCAGTCCTGTTGGTTTAGCTCAGTCCTGACGGTACAGCTCAGTCCTGTTGGTTTAGCTCAGTCCTGTTTGTTTGCTGAGTCCTGATGCTTCAGCTCAGTCCTGTTGGTTTCGCTCAGTCCTTTTGGTTCAGCTCAGTCCTGTTGGTTTAGCTCAGTCCTTTTGGTTCGCTCAGTCCTGTTGGTTTAGCTCAGTCCTGATGGTGTAGCTCAGTCCTGTTGGTTTAGCTCAGTCCTTTTGGTTCAGCTCAGTCCTGTTGGTTTAGCTCAGTCCTTTTGGTTCAGCTCAGTACTGTTGGTTTAGCTCAGTCCTGATGGTACAGCTCAGTCCTGTTGGTTCAGCTCAGTCCTGTTGGTTTAGCTCAGTCCTTTTGGTTCAGCTCAGTCCTGTTGGTTTAGCTCAGTCCTTTTGGTTCAGCTCAGTACTGTTGGTTTAGCTCAGTCCTGATGGTACAGCTCAGTCCTGTTGGTTCAGCTCAGTCCTGTTGGTTTAGCTCAGTCCTGATGGTACTGCTCAGTCCTGTTGGTTCAGCTCAGTACTGTTGGTTTAGCTCTGTCCTGATGGTTCAGCTCAGTCCTGTTGGTTTAGCTCAGTCCTTTTGGTACCGCTCAGTCCTGCTGGTTTAGCTCCGTCCTTTTGGTTTAGCTCAGTCCTTTTGTTTCAGCTCCGTCCTGCTGGTTTAGCTCAGTCCTGTTGCTTTAGCTCAGTCCTGATGGTACAGCTCATTCCTGTTGGTTTAGTTCAGTCCTGTTGGTTTGCTGAGTCCTGATGCTTCAGCTCAGTCCTGTTGGTTTAGCTCAGTTCTTTTGGTTCAGCTCAGTCCTGTTGGTTTAACTCAGTCCTATTGGTTCAGCTCAGTCCTGTTGGTTTAGCTCAGTCCTGATGGTACAGTTCAATCCTGTTGGTTTAGCTCAGTCCTGTTGGTTTGCTGAGTCCTGATGCTTCAGCTCAGTGCTGTTGGTTTAGCTCAGTCCTTTTGGTTCAGCTCAGTCCTGTTGGTTTAGCTCAGTCTTTTTGGTTTTGCTCAGTCCTGATGGTTCAGCTCAGTACTGTTGGTTCAGCTCAGTCCTGTTGGTTTAGCTCAGTCCTGATGGTACAGCTGAGTCCTGTTGGTTTAGCTCAGTCCTGATGGTTCAGCTCAGTCCTGTTGGTTCAGCTCAGTCCTGATGGTTCAGCTCAGTCCTTTTTGTTTAGCTCAGTCCTGTTGGTTCAGCTCAGTCCTGTTGGCTCAGCTCAGTCCTGTTGGCTCACCTCAGTCCTGTTGGTTTAGCTCGGTCCTGATGGTTCAGCTCAGTCCTGTTGGTTTAGCTCAATCCTTTTGGTACAGCTCAGTCCTGTTGGTTTAGCTCCGTCCTTTTGGTTGAGCTCAGTCCTTTTGTTTCAGCTCAGTCCTGCTGGTTTAGCTCATTCCTGTTGGTTTAGCTCAGTCCTGTTGGTTTAGCTCAGTCCTTTTGGTTCAGCTCAGTCCTGTTGGTTTAGCTCAGTCCTGATGGTACAGCTCAGTCCTGTTGGTTTAGCTCAGTCCTGTTGTTTTGCTGAGTCCTGATGCTTCAGCTCAGTGCTGTTGGTTTAGCTCAGTCCTTTTGGTTCAGCTCAGTCCTGTTGGTTTAGCTCAGTCCTGATGGTGCAGCTCAGTCCTGTTGGTTCATCTCAGAACTATTGGTTTAGCTCAGTCCTGATGGTACTGCTCAGTCCTGTTGGTTTAGCTCAGTCCTGTTGGTTTAGCTCAGTCCTGATGGTACTGCTCAGTCCTGTTGGTTTAGCTCAATCCTGTTGGTTTAGCTCAGTCCTGATGGTACTGCTCAGTCCTGTTGGTTTAGCTCAATCCTGTTGGTTTAGCTCAGTCCTTTTGGTTCAGCTCAGTCCTGATGGTTTAGCTCAGTCCTTTTGGTTCAGCTCAGTCCTGTTGCTTTAGCTCAGTCCTGATGGTTCAGCTCAGTCCTGATGGTTCAGCTCAGTCCTTTTGGGAAAGCTCAGTGCTGATGATATAGCTCAGTCCTATTGGTTTATCTCAGTCCTGTTGGTTTAGCTCAGTCCTTTTGGTTCAGCTCAGTCCTGTTGGTTTAGCTCAGTCCTGACGGTACAGCTCAGTCCTGTTGGTTAAGCTCAGTCCTGTTTGTTTGCTGAGTCCTGATGCTTCAGCTCAGTCCTGTTGGTTCCGCTCAGTCCTTTTAGTTCAGCTCAGTCCTGTTGGTTTAGCTCAGTCCTTTTGGTTCGCTCAGTCCTGTTGGTTTAGCTCAGTCCTGATGGTGCAGCTCAGTCCTGTTGGTTTAGCTCAGTCCTTTTGGTTCAGCTCAGTCCTGTTGGTTTCGCTCAGTCCTTTTGGTTCAGCTCAGTACTGTTGGTTCAGCTCAGTCCTGTTGGTTTAGCTCAGTCCTGATGGTACAGCTCAGTCCTGTTGGTTCAGCTCAGTCCTGTTGGTTTAGCTCAGTCCTGATGGTACTGCTCAGTCCTGTTGGTTCAGCTCAGTACTGTTGGTTTAGCTCAGTCCTTTTGTTTCAGCTCAGTCCTGCTGGTTTAGCTCAGTCCTGTTGCTTTAGCTCAGTCCTGATGGTACAGCTCATTCCTGTTGGTTTAGTTCAGTCCTGTTGGTTTGCTGAGTCCTGATGCTTCAGCTCAGTCCTGTTGGTTTAGCTCAGTTCTTTTGGTTCAGCTCAGTCCTGTTGGTTTAGCTCAGTCCTTTTGGTTCAGCTCAGTCCTGTTGGTTTAGCTCAGTCCTGATGGTACAGCTCAGTCCTGTTGGTTTAGCTCAGTCCTGTTGGTTTAGCTAAAACTTTTGGTTCAGCTGAGTCCTGTTGGTTAAGCTCAGTCCTTTTTGTTCAGCTCAGTCCTGTTGTTTAAGCTCAGTCCTGTTGGTTTAGCTCGGTCCTGATGCTACAGCTCAGTCCTTTTGGTTTAGCTCAGTCCTGATGTTACAGCTCAGTCTTGTTGGTTTAGCTCACTCCTGTTGGTTTAGCTCAGTCCTGATGCTTCAGCTCAGTCCTAATGGTTCAGCTCAGTCCTAATGGTTCAGCTCAGTCCTGTTGGTTGAGCTCAGTCCTGTTCGTTTCACTCAGTCCTGTTGGTCTACCTCAGTCCTGTTGGTTTATCTCAGTCCTGATGGTGCAGCTCAGTCCTGTTGGTTTAGCTCAGTCCTGATGGTTTAGCTCAGTCCTGATGGTAGCACAGTCCTGTTGGTAGAGCTCAGTCCTGTTCGTTTAGCTCAGTCCTAATGGTTTAGCTCAGTCCTGATGGTGCAGCTCAGTCCTCTTGGTTTAGCTCAGTGCTGATGGTTTAGCTCAGTCCTGATGGTAGCACAGTCCTGTTGGTTTAGCTGAGTCCTGATGGTTCAGCTGAGTCCTGTTGGTTTAGTTCAGTCCTGATGGTACAGCTCAGTCCTGTTGGTTTAGCTCAGTCCTGATGGTACTGCTCAGTCCTGTTGGTTTAGCTCCATCCTGATGGTTCAGCTCAGTCCTGATGGTACAGCTCAGATCTGTTGGTTTACCTCAGTCCTGTTGGTTTAGCTCAGTCCTGTTGGTTTAGCACGGTCCTGTTGGTTTAGCTCAGTCCTGATGCTACAGCTCCGTCCTGTTGGTGTAGCTCAGTCCTGATGGTTCAACTTCAGTCCTGATGGTTTAGCTCAGTCCTAATGGTTCAGCTCAGTCCTAATGGTTCAGCTCAGTCCTAATGGTTCAGCTCAGTCCTGTTGGTTGAGCTCAGTCCTGTTCGTTTAGTTCAGTCCTGTTGGTCTACCTCAGTCCTGTTGGCTTATCTCAGTCCTGTTGGTTTAGCTCAGTCCTTTTGGTTCAGCTCAGTCCTGTTGGTTTAGCTCCGTCCTTTTGGTTCAGCTCAGTACTGTTGGTTCAGCTCAGTCCTGTTGGTTTAGCTCAGTCCTGATGGTACAGCTCAGTCCTGTTGGTTCAGCTCAGTCCTGTTGGTTTAGCTCAGTCCTGATGGTACTGCTCAGTCCTGTTGGTTCAGCTCAGTACTGTTGGTTTAGCTCTGTCCTGATGGTTCAGCTCAGTCCTGTTGGTTTAGCTCAGTCCTTTTGGTACCGCTCAGTCCTGTTGGTTTAGCTCCGTCCTTTTGGTTTAGCTCAGTCCTTTTGTTTCAGCTCAGTCCTGCTGGTTTAGCTCAGTCCTGTTGCTTTAGCTCAGTCCTGGTGGTACAGCTCATTCCTGTTGGTTTAGTTCAATCCTGTTGGTTTGCTGAGTCCTGATGCTTCAGCTCAGTCCTGTTGGTTTAGCTCAGTTCTTTTGGTTCAGCTCAGTCCTGTTGGTTTAGCTCAGTCCTTTTGGTTCAGCTCAGTCCTGTTGGTTTAGCTCAGTCCTGATGGTACAGCTCAGTCCTGTTGGTTTAGCTCAGTCCTGTTGGTTTAGCTAAAACTTTTGGTTCAGCTGAGTCCTGTTGGTTAAGCTCAGTCCTTTTTGTTCAGCTCAGTCCTGTTGTTTTAGCTCAGTCCTCTTGGTTTAGCTCGGTCCTGATGCTACAGCTCAGTCCTTTTGGTTTAGCTCAGTCCTGATGTTACAGCTCAGTCTTGTTGGTTTAGCTCAGTCCTGTTGGTTTAGCTCAGTCCTGATGGTTCAGCTCAGTCCTGTTCATTTAGCTCGATCCTGATGGTACAGCTCAGTCGTGATGCTGCAGCTCAGTCCTTTTGGTTTAGCTCAGTCCTGATGCTTCAGCTCAGTCCTAATGGTTCAGCTCAGTCCTAATGGTTCAGCTCAGTCCTGTTGGTTGAGCTCAGTCCTGTTCGTTTCGCTCTGTCCTGTTGGTCTACCTCAGTCCTGTTGGTTTATCTCAGTCCTGATGGTGCAGCTCAGTCCTGTTGGTTTAGCTCAGTCCTGATGCTTTAGCTCAGTCCTGATGGTAGCACAGTCCTGTTGGTAGAGCTCAGTCCTGTTCGTTTAGCTCAGTCCTAATGGTTTTGCTCAGTCCTGATGGTACAGCTCAGTCCTGATGGTGCAGCTCAGTCCTCTTGGTTTAGCTCAGTGCTGATGGTTTAGCTCAGTCCTGATGGTAGCACAGTCCTGTTGGTTTAGCTGAGTCCTGTTGGTTTAGTTCAGTCCTGATGGTACAGCTCAGTCCTGTTGGTTTAGCTCAGTCCTGATGGTTCAGCTGAGTCCTGTTGGTTTAGCTCAGTCCTGATGGTTGCACAGTCCTGTTGGTTTAGCTGAGTCCTGATGGTTCAGCTCAGTCCTGATGGTACAGCTCAGTCCTGATGGTGCAGCTCAGTCCTGTTGGTTTGGCTCAGTCCTGTTGGTTTAGCTCAGTCCTGTTGGTTTAGCTCAGTCCTGTTGGTTTAGCTCAGTCCTGATGGTACAGCTCAGTCCTGATGGTGCAGCTCAGTCCTGTTGGTTTGGCTCAGTCCTGTTGGTTTACCTCAGTCCTGTTGGTTTAGCACGGTCCTCTTGGTTTAGCTCAGTCCTGATGCTACAGCTCCGTCCTGTTGGTGTAGCTCAGTCCTGATGGTTCAGCTCAGTCCTGTTGGTTTAGCTGAGTCCTGATGCTTCAGCTCAGTCCTGATGGTTTAGCTCAGTCCTAATGGTTCAGCTCAGTCCTGTTGGTCTACCTCAGTCCTGTTGGCTTATCTCAGTCCTGTTGGTTTAGCTCAGTCCTGATGGTACAGCTCAGTCCTGATGGTGCAGCTCAGTCCTGTTGGTTTGGCTCAGTCCTGATGGTTTAGTTCAGTCCTGTTGGTTGAGCTGAGTCCTGATGGTTCAGCTGAGTCCTGTTGGTTTAGCTGAGTCCTGATGGTTCAGCTCAGTCCTGATGGGACAGCTCAGTCCTGTTGGTTTACCTCAGTCCTGATGGTTTACCTCAGTCCTGTTGGTTTAGCTCAGTCCTGTTGGTTTAGCACAGTCCTCTTGGTTTAGCTCAGTCCTGATGCTACAGCTCCGTCCTGTTGGTGTAGCTCAGTCCTGATGGTTCAACTCAGTCCTGATGGTTTAGCTCAGTCCTAATGGTTCAGCTCAGTCCTGTTGGTTGAGCTCAGTCCTGTTCGTTTAGTTCAGTCCTGTTGGTCTACCTCAGTCCTGTTGGCTTATCTCAGTCCTGTTGGTTGAGCTCAGTCCTGATGGTTCAGCTGAGTCCTGTTGGTTTAGTTCAGTCCTGATGGTTCAGCTGAGTCCTGTTGGTTTAGCTCAGTCCTGATGGTTCAGCTCAGTCCTAATGGTTCAGCTCAGTCCTGTTGGTTGAGCTCAGTCCTGTTCGTTTAGTTCAGTCCTGTTGGCTTATCTCAGTCCTGTTGGTTTAGCTCAGTCCTGATGGTACAGCTCAGTCCTGATGGTGCAGCTCAGTCCTGTTGGTTTAGTTCAGTCCTGATGGTACTGCTCAGTCCTGTTGGTTTAGCTCCGTCCTGATGGTTCAGCTGAGTCCTGATGGTTCAGCTCAGTCCTAATGGTTCAGCTCAGTCCTGTTGGTTGAGCTCAGTCCTGTTCGTTTAGTTCAGTCCTGTTGGTCTACCTCAGTCCTGTTGGCTTATCTCAGTCCTGTTGGTTTAGCTCAGTCCTGATGGTACAGCTCAGTCCTGATGGTGCAGCTCAGTCCTGTTGGTTTGGCTCAGTCCTGTTGGTTTACCTCAGTCCTGTTGGTTTAGCACGGTCCTCTTGGTTTAGCTCAGTCCTGATGCTACAGCTCCGTCCTGTTGGTGTAGCTCAGTCCTGATGGTTCAGCTCAGTCCTGTTGGTTTAGCTGAGTCCTGATGCTTCAGCTCAGTCCTGATGGTTTAGCTCAGTCCTAATGGTTCAGCTCAGTCCTGTTGGTCTACCTCAGTCCTGTTGGCTTATCTCAGTCCTGATGGTACAGCTCAGTCCTGATGGTGCAGCTCAGTCCTGTTGGTTTGGCTCAGTCCTGATGGTTTAGTTCAGTCCTGTTGGTTGAGCTGAGTCCTGATGGTTCAGCTTAGTCCTGTTGGTTTAGCTCCGTCCTGATGGTTCAGCTGAGTCCTGTTGGTTTAGCTCAGTCCTGATGGTAGCACAGTCCTGTTGGTTTAGCTGAGTCCTGATGGTTCAGCTCAGTCCTGATGGGACAGCTCAGTCCTGTTGGTTTACCTCAGTCCTGTTGGTTTACCTCAGTCCTGTTGGTTTACCTCAGTCCTCTTGGTTTAGCTCAGTCCTGATGCTACAGCTCAGTCCTGTTGGTGTAGTTCAGTCCTGATGGTTCAGCTCAGTCCTGATGGTTCAGCTCAGTCCTGATGGTACAGCTCAGTCTTGATGATATCGCTCAGTCCTGTTGGTTTAGCTCAGTCCTGTTGGTTTAGCACAGTCCTGTTGGTTTAGCTCAGTCATGATGGTACAGCTCTGACCTGTTGGTTCAGCTGATTCCTGTTGGTTCAGCTGATTCCTGTTGGTTTAGATCCGTCCTGTTGGTTTAGCTCTCTCCTGTTGGTTTACCTCAGTCCTGTTGATTCAGCTCAGTCCTGTTGGTTTAGCTCAGTCCTGATGGTTCAGCTCAGCCCTGTTGGTTTAGCCCAGTCCTGATGGTACAGCTCTGTCCTGTTGGTTTAGCTCAGTCCTGATGGTTCAGCTCAGTCCTGATGGTTCAGCTCAGTCCTGTTGGTTTAGCTCAGTCCTGTTGGTATAGCTCAGTCCTGATGATATAGCTGAGTCCTGTTGATTTAGCTCAGTCCTGTTGGTTTAGCTCAGTCTTGATGATTCAGCTCAGTCCTGTTGGTTTAGCTCAGTCTTGATGATTCAGCTCAGTCCTGTTGGTTGAGCTCAGTCCTGATGGTTCAACTCAGTCCTGTTGGTTCAGCTCAGTGCTTTTCCTTTCGCTCAGTCCTTTTGGTTTAACTCAGTCCTGTTGGTTCAGCTCAGTCCTAATGGTACAGCTCAGTCCTGATGGTTCAGCTCAGTGTGTTCGTTAGCTCAGTCCTGATGGTTCAGCTCAGTCCTGATGGTTCAGCTCAGACCTGATGGGACAGCTCCGTCCTGTTGGTTTAGCTCAGTCCTGTTGGTTTAGCTCAGTCCTGATGGTTCAGCTCAGTCCTGTTGGTACAGCTCAGTCCTGATGATATAGCTCAATCCTTTTGGTTTAGATCAGTCCTGTTGGTTTAGCTCAGTCCTGATGGTACAGCTCAGTCCTGTTGGTTTCGCTCAGTCCTGATGGTTCAGCTCAGTCCTGTTGGTTTAGCTCTGTCCTGTTGGTTTAGCACAGTCCTGATGGTTCAGCTCAGTCCTGTTGGTTTAGCTCAGTCCTGTTGGTTTAGCTCAGTCCTGATGGTTCAGCTCAGTCCTGTTGATTTAGTTCAGTCCTGTTGGTTTATCTCAGTCCTGATGGTTCAGCTCAGTCCTGATGGTACAGCTCAGTCCTGATGGTTTAGCTCAGTCCTGTTGGTTTAGCTCAGTCCTGATGGTTCAGCTCAGTCCTGTTGGTTTAGCTCAGTCCTGTTGGTTTAGCTCAGTCCTGATGGTTTAGCTCAGTCCTGTTGGCTTAGCTCAGTCCTGTTGTCTTAGCTCAGTCCTGATGGTGCAGCTCAGTCCTGTTGGTTTAGCTCAGTCCTGATGGTTTAGCTCAGTCTTGATGATTCAGCTCAGTCCTGTTGGTTCAGCTCAGTCCTGATGATTCAGCTCAGTCCTGTTGATTTAGTTCAGTCCTGTTGGTTTAGCTCAGTCCTGATGGTTCAGCTCAGTCCTGATGGTACAGCTCAGTCCTGTTGGTTTAACTCAGTCCTGATGGTTTAGCTCAGTCCTGTTGGCTTAGCTCAGTCCTGTTGTCTTAGCTCAGTCCTGATGGTGCAGCTCAGTCCTGTTGGTTTAGCTCAGTCCTGATGGTTTAGCTCAGTCTTGATGATTCAGCTCAGTCCTGTTGGTTCAGCTCAGTCCTGATGATTCAGCTCAGTCCTGTTGATTTAGTTCAGTCCTGTTGGTTTAGCTCAGTCCTGATGGTTCAGCTCAGTCCTGATGGTACAGCTCAGTCCTGATGGTTTAGCTCAGTCCTGTTGGTTTAGCTCAGTCCTGATGGTTCAGCTCAATCCTGTTGGTTTAGCTCAGTCCTGTTGGTTTAGCTCAGTCCTGATGGTACAGCTCAGTCCTGTTGGTTTAGCTCAGTCCTGATGGTTCATCTCAGTCCTGATGGTACAGCTCAGTCCTGATGGTTTAGCTCAGTCCTGTTGGTTTAGCTCTGTCCTGGTGGTTTAGCTCAGTCCTGTTGGTTTAACTCAGTCCTGATGGTTTAGCTCAGTCCTGTTGGCTTAGCTCAGTCCTGTTGTCTTAGCTCAGTCCTGATGGTGCAGCTCAGTCCTGTTGGTTTAGCTCAGTCCTGATGGTTTAGCTCAGTCTTGATGATTCAGCTCAGTCCTGTTGGTTCAGCTCAGTCCTGATGATTCAGCTCAGTCCTGTTGATTTAGTTCAGTCCTGTTGGTTTAGCTCAGTCCTGATGGTTCAGCTCAGTCCTGATGGTACAGCTCAGTCCTGATGGTTTAGCTCATTCCTGTTGGTTTAGCTCAGTCCTGATGGTTTAGCTCAGTCTTGATGATTCAGCTCAGTCCTGTTGATTTAGTTCAGTCCTGTTGGTTTAGCTCAGTCCTGATGGTTCAGCTCAGTCCTGATGGTACAGCTCAGTCCTGATGGTTTAGCTCAGTCCTGTTGGTTTAGCTCAGTCCTGATGGTTCAGCTCAGTCTTGATGATTCAGCTCAGTCCTGTTGATTTAGTTCAGTCCTGTTGGTTTAGCTCAGTCCTGATGGTTCAGCTCAGTCCTGATGGTACAGCTCAGTCCTGATGGTTTAGCTCAGTCCTGTTGGTTTAGCTCAGTCCTGATGGTTCAGCTCAGTCCTGTTGGTTTAGCTCAGTCCTGTTGGTTTAGCTCAGTCCTGACGGTACAGCTCAGTCCTGTTGGTTTAGCTCAGTCCTGATGGTTCAGCTCATTCCTGATGGTACAGCTCAGTCCTGATGGTTTAGCTCAGTCCTGTTGGTTTAGCTCTGTCCTGATGGTTTAGCTCAGTCCTGTTGGTTTAACTCAGTCCTGATGGTTTAGCGCAGTCCTGTTGGTTTAGCTGAGTCCTGATGGTTCAGCTCAGTCCTGTTGGCTTAGCTCAGTCCTGATGGTGCAGCTCAGTCCTGTTGGTTTAGTTCAGTCCTGATGGTACAGCTCAGTCCTGTTGGTTTATCTCAGTCCTGTTGGTTTAGCTCAGTCCTGATGGTACAGCTCAGTCCTGATGGTGCAGCTCAGTCCTGTTGGTTTAGCTCCGTCCTGATGGTTCAGCTCAGTCCTGATGGTTTAGCTCATTCCTGTTGGTTTAGCTCAGTCCTGATGGTTTAGCTCAGTCCTGATGGTACAGCTCAGTCCTGTTGGTTTAGCTCAGTCCTGATGGTACAGCTCAGTCCTGTTGGTTTAGCTCAGTCCTGATGGTTCAGCTGAGTCCTGTTGGTTTAGCTCAGTCCTGATGGTAGCACAGTCCTGTTGGTTTAGCTGAGTCCTGATGGTTCAGCTCAGTCCTGATGGTACAGCTCAGTCCTGTTGGTTTACCTCAGTCCTGTTGGTTTAGCTCAGTCCTGTTGGTTTAGCACGGTCCTCTTGGTTTAGCTCATTCCTGATGCTACAGCTCAGTCCTGTTGGTGTAGCTCAGTCCTGATGGTTCAGCTCAGTCCTGATGGTTCAGCTCAGTCCTGATGGTACAGCTCTGTCTTGATGATATCGCTCAGTCCTGTTGGTTTAGCTCAGTCCTGTTGGTTTAGCTCCGTCATGATGGTACAGCTCTGACCTGTTGGTTCAGCTGATTCCTGTTGGTTCAGCTGATTCCTGTTGGTTTAGATCCGTCCTGTTGGTTTAGCTCTCTCCTGTTGGTTTACCTCAGTCCTGTTGATTCAGCTCAGTCCTGTTGGTTTAGCTCAGTCCTGATGGTTCAGCTCAGCCCTGTTGGTTTAGCCCAGTCCTGATGGTACAGCTCTGTCCTGTTGGTTTAGCTCAGTCTTGATGGTTCAGCTCAGTCCTGATGGTTCAGCTCAGCCCTGTTGGTTCAGCTCAGTACTGAAGATACAGCTCAGTCCTGTTGGCTTAGCTCAGTCCTGTTGATTTAGCTCAGTCCTGTTGGTTTAGCTCAGTCTTGATGATTCAGCTCAGCCCTGTTGGTTCAGCTCAGTCCTGATGATATAGCTGAGTCCTGTTGATTTAGCTCAGTCCTGTTGGTTTAGCTCAGTCTTGATGATTCAGCTCAGTCCTGTTGGTTGAGCTCAGTCCTGATGGTTCAACTCAGTCCTGATGGTTCAGCTAAGCCCTGTTGGTTCAGCTCAGTGCTTTTCCTTTCGCTCAGTCCTTTTGGTTTAGCTCAGTCCTGTTGGTTCAGCTCAGTCCTAATGGTACAGCTCAGTCCTGATGGTTCAGCTCAGTGTGTTCGTTAGCTCAGTCCTGATGGTTCAGCTCAGTCCTGATGGTTCAGCTCAGACCTGATGGGACAGCTCAGTCCTGATGGTTCAGCTCAGTCCTGTTGATACAGCTCAGTCCTGATGATATAGCTCAATCCTTTTGGTTTAGATCAGTCCTGTTGGTTTAGCTCAGTCCTGATGGTACAGCTCAGTCATGTTGATTTCGCTCAGTCCCGATGGTTCAGCTCAGTCCTGTTGGTTTAGCTCTGTCCTGTTGGTTTAGCACAGTCCTGATGGTTCAGCTCAGTCCTGTTGGTTTAGCTCAGTCCTGTTGGTTTAGCTCAGTCCTGATGGTTCAGCTCAGTCCTGTTGATTTAGTTCAGTCCTGTTGGTTTAGCTCAGTCCTGATGGTTCAGCTCAGTCCTGATGGTACAGCTCAGTCCTGATGGTTTAGCTCAGTCCTGTTGGTTTAGCTCAGTCCTGATGGTTCAGCTCAGTCCTGTTGGTTTAGCTCAGTCCTGTTGGTTTAGCTCAGTCCTGATGGTACAGCTCAGTCCTGTTGGTTTAGCTCAGTCCTGATGGTTCATCTCAGTCCTGATGGTACAGCTCAGTCCTGATGGTTTAGCTCAGTCCTGTTGGTTTAGCTCTGTCCTGGTGGTTTAGCTCAGTCCTGTTGGTTTAACTCAGTCTTGATGGTTTAGCTCAGTCCTGTTGGTTTAGCTGAGTCCCGATGGTTTAGCTCAGTCCTGTTGGCTTAGCTCAGTCCTGATGGTGCAGCTCAGTCCTGTTGGTTTAGCTCAGTCCTGATGGTTTAGCTCAGTCTTGATGATTCAGCTCAGTCCTGTTGGTTCAGCTCAGTCCTGATGATATAGCTGAGTCCTGTTGATTTAGCTCAGTCCTGTTGGTTTAGCTCAGTCTTGATGATTCAGCTCAGTCCTGTTGATTTAGTTCAGTCCTGTTGGTTTAGCTCAGTCCTGATGGTTCAGCTCAGTCCTGATGGTGCAGCTCAGTCCTGATGGTTTAGCTCAGTCCTGTTGGTTTAGCTCAGTCCTGATGGTTCAGCTCAGTCCTGTTGGTTTAGCTCAGTCCTGTTGGTTTAGCTCAGTCCTGATGGTACAGCTCAGTCCTGTTGGTTTAGCTCAGTCCTGATGGTTCAGCTCATTCCTGATGGTATAGCTCAGTCCTGATGGTTTAGCTCAGTCCTGTTGGTTTAGCTCTGTCCTGATGGTTTAGCTCAGTCCTGTTGGTTTAACTCAGTCCTGATGGTTTAGCGCAGTCCTGTTGGTTTAGCTGAGTCCTGATGGTTTAGCTCAGTCCTGTTGGCTTAGCTCAGTTCTGATGGTGCAGCTCAGTCCTGTTGGTTTAGTTCAGTCCTGATGGTACAGCTCAGTCCTGTTGGTTTATCTCAGTCCTGTTGGTTTAGCTCAGTCCTGATGGTACAGCTCAGTCCTGATGGTGCAGCTCAGTCCTGTTGGTTTAGCTCCGTCCTGATGGTTCAGCTCAGTCCTGATGGTTTAGCTCATTCCTGTTGGTTTAGCTCAGTCCTGATGGTTTAGCTCACTCCTGATGGTACAGCTCAGTCCTGTTGGTTTAGCTCAGTCCTGATGGTACAGCTCAGTCCTGTTGGTTTAGCTCAGTCCTGATGGTACAGCTCAGTCCTGTTTATACCACTCGATCCTGCCTCTACAGCTTTCATCCCACACCAGTAAAGCTCAGTTTTCCTTCCGGTACACCTCAGCCTCCCATAAAATCCCAAAATTTTTTTTTAACATTGCTGGCATGTACAAACATTAGAACAGAAACAGGAGTAGGCCATTCGGCCCCTTGAGTTGTCCCACATTTCATTAAATCATGGTTTATGTCTACGTCATACCTTTCCCAGAGTTTCCATGACCTTACAATAGAAGGAATAACTTGCTTTGTCTACTGACTTTTATGTCCTCATAAAATCCCAAGGTAATTCACAGCTAATGGATTACCTCTGAAGTACACTTGTTATCAGCAGCCTATTTTGCATACAGGCAAGGTCCCACAAACAAGGATGAGATAAATGATTTTTTATACTATTGTTTATGGTGTTTTGAGGTATAAATGTTGGACGGGCACCGGAAGAACTCTCCTATTCTGTTTTGAATAGTTCCACAAATAGCGGTGGATAAAATGACAAGTTAATCTTGCATGAGATTGGTTAAAGGAAAAGTGTCAGTCAGGACACATTCCCACTCTTGACTGAAGAGCATCATGGGAACTTTTACATTCACCTGACTGGGCAGATAAGTCATCAGTTTAATATCTTATCGGAAAGGCAGTACTTTGGAGAATCAATACTCCCTCAGAACTGCACCAAAGTGACTGCCAAGATTATGTGCTAAAGTCCTGGAGTAAGGCCTGAACTCATAATCTTCTGGCTCTTTTATTTTATCCTTTCATAGGATGTTGGTGTCATTGACAAGACCAGCATTTATTGTCCATCCCTAATTGTCCTTGAGAAGGTGATGGTGAGCCAACTTCTTGAACGATTGCAGTTCTCATAGTGTAGGTGCATCCACAGTGTTGTTAGGGAGATGTTCCAGGATTTTGACCCAGAGACAGTGAAGGAACAGCGATACAATTCCAAGTGAAGATGGTGTGTGGCTTAGAGGGGATCTTACGGGTGATGGTATTCCCTTGTGCCTGCTGCCCTTGCCCTTCTAGGTGGTAGAGGTCATGGGTTTGAGAGGTGCTTTCGAAGGAAGCTTGGTGAGTTTCTGCAGTGCATCTTGTAGATGGTACACACTGCTGTCACTGTGTGCTGGTGGTGGAGGGGGTAAATATTTAAGATGGTGGATGGGTTACCAGTCAAGAAGGCTGCTTTGTCCTGGATGCTTTCAAGCTTCTTGAGTGTTGTTGGAGCTGCACCCATCCAGGCAAGTGCAGAATGCTCCATCACACTCTTGACTTATACCTTGTAGATGGTGGACCTGCTATGGGGTTTCAGGAGTTAAGCTACTCGCAGCAGAATTCCCAGCCTCTGACATGCTTTTGTAGTCACAGTATTAATGTGGCTGGACCTGTTCAGTTTCTAGCCAATGTTAACCCACAGGATGTTGATGGTGGAGGATTCAGCCTTGGTAATGCCATTGAATGTCAATGGGAGATGCTTTGATTCTCCCTTGTTGGAGATAGTCATTGCCTGGCATTCGGTATGGCGTGAATTTTACTTGCCACTTATTAACTTAAGCCTAAATGTTGTCCAAATCTTTCTGCATGCGGGAAGGAACTGCTTCGTTGTCTGAGGAGTTATGAATGGAATTGAACATTGTGCAATTATCAGACAACATCTCCACTTCTGATTTTATGATGGAGGGAAGGTCATTGATGAAGCAGCTGGAGATGGTTTGGAGACTGCCAATACTGAGCAAAGCCGGCATTTGGATCCCAAGCTTCTGCAGCCCATGAAAAGACAGTGTAAAATAAAGCTACCCATATCATAACTGAAGTGGAAAACGAACAGCAAAATGCCTCTAACATATTAGTCACACGAGTCTTGCCCCCCCCCCTCAAAACTAAATGGATGATCCAATGGTGAAGATGGTGAGAAAGAATTTTTGAAACCAAAAAAGGCTCCTCGGCCCAGCATTCCTGTCAATTTTTTGACAGATCAACCTTCATCTACCCACCTTTTGAAAGTATCCACCAATTCCTTCTCTCTCCAGAAATGCATCTAACTAGGTCATTCATACCATCAACTTCAATGTCCTGTCCTGGTGTCTTATTCCACAACTCTATTACCCTTTAGTTGATAAAACTACACCTACCGTAACTTCTTATTCCTCACTTTCTTGCTAGTAACTTAATTTCCCTTTATCTAACACACTGAAAAATGTAAGCAAAATAATGTGGATGTTGGAAATCTGGAATAAAAACAGAAAGTGCTGGAAATAATCAGCAGTCCTGGCAGCATCTGTCGAGCAAGAAACAGAGTTAACATTTCAGGTCTGTGACCTTTCATCAGACCTGAAACATTAACTCCATTTTTCTCTCTCTCGACAGATGCTGCCAGACCTGTTGAGTATTTCCAGCACTTTCTGTTTTTACACTGAAAAATTTGTCTGGATCAACTTTTTATCATTTACCTTCAAAAAAATCCCTGAAACTTCAATTTGGTCTTCTCAAAGTCTCCTCTTTTCAAATAAAAATAATCCCAAATTTCTTAATCTTTCTTCATTATTTACATTCCTGAGACCCTAAATCAACATACGAACATACAAATTAGGAGCAGGAGTAGGCCACTCGACCCCTCGAGCCTACTCCGCCATTCAACAAGATCATGGCTGATCTGATTTTCTTGCTCAGTGAGAAACATGAAAAGTAGGCATCTTCTTCATAATAATGTAAATCTATAAGACTAAATGTCATTGGGGAAGATTTTTAGTTCAGGCCCAAACCAGGCAGGATATTGACAACGTGTCCGCAAAGCCTGTCCAAAGCCATAGTCAGGATGCTTCTGCATGGCACTGGCTGACTGGTAGGGCCTACTGTGGGGGGAGGGGTATGCAGGGGAAGGGGAAAACGAGCTCGCAAAGGGCCAGACTTTTGGGGGACTGGGAAGAGCACGAATGCTCTTCCTGTTCCCCCAAGAAAACAGGATTTACCTTTTCTGAGCAGCCTCTAGTAGCCCCTTTCAGGATTACTGTTTAGGCCTCTCAATGCCGGGAAAAAGTGCAACTCGCAACCACTTGGCATTCTCCACCATTTTTGGCATGAAGATTGCAATCGGGGTCCTATACCCAGTGTAGCACCATGGTTTGCTTATTTAAACAGCCTCCCCACCTGTTTAGGGCAGGAGTGTCAAGTGTGTATTTAAGGGCCTGCCTGAAAATTAAATCAGGCAATAAGTTAACGTACATGGTTCCAATCAGAGTTTTCTCTGCCGGTCACCATTTTACAGGTGAGAAACAAGACGGTTATCAGTTGAAAATAGTCCCCCTTCCCCATTGATTCCAGTTCCATTATTTAACCTCCTTCAACCCTGCTTCTTCCCTGCAGTCACTCCACCCTGTTTATAAGCTGTCTTGTGGCAAAAAGAATCGCTGAAGTAAATCACTGCCCCAAGTCACCTGTTATTTATGTGTTAAGGACACAGCGGGCTGGTAACCATGGAAACAATTTTATATCTGAATGCTTATGATGTCATAAAACTACTTATTTACAACAAACATTTATAATGTTTGGTCACAGCAAGCTACAGTAAATATTAACACGCAGACGGAAAGGGGACAGCAACTGATCCGAAGCTTTGTTATTGCAGTTATTCCATCAGCCTACTGGTTGGTTACCTCTGGTCACTGACCAGGGCATGTCTTCTGGATTAGGGTGTCTAAGTTGCAATATAAAAAAGCAGCACACACCACCAACGAGCACATCAGTCACAAATTGACCCCATTACATAAATGCCTGCAACCTGGCAACTGGATTTGGCGTCTGGAGACAAGAGTGTAACAGGTAGTGGAATGGAAAGAGAGACAGAGATAGTGAGAAAGACACATTGTACTTACACAGTTAGAGAGACAAACACTGTGGCTTACACAGATAGAGTGAGACACACACACACGCAGTGCATTTACTCAGACTCACAGGGACATTGCATACACACACAAATAAATGGAGGTAGCTCGTGACAAACACATATAAAGGGATGAATATAGAGATAAATGGGGAAAGATAAAGAAAAACACCCAATCCGCATAGACACACTGAGATAAAGGAGAGCAAGAGAGACTGGCTGTGTACTTACACAGATGGAAAGACAAACACAGACAAAGACATTGTGTGCTTATACAAATGCAATCAAGAGAGCATGGGTCAAAGGGAGGCAGAGTAAAAGAGGCAGGCAACTAGATGGGGATACATACAGACACTAAGGGCTGAATTTTTGCTTTGGAGATGCGAAACAGGAGTCGGGTTGTTTCTGTGTCCTGAGCCCACCCCTGGAAGGCAGTAGTCACTCATTGGTATTTTCATTGAGGTGCCCACATAATTGGCATGGAGACAAGTTCCATGTCCAATTAAGGATGCAGGTGGGTGGAGGTCCAATCAGAGGCATTCCAGCTTGAAAGGAACATCAGACTACAGTTGACAGTAAGTAACTGAGAGGGTCCTTCAACATGGAGGCACCCTCTCACCAACATTTTAAAATCTTTAAATAAAAAAAGATTCAGCAGCCACCACTGTGGGATGGGGGGTGGGGGGACCTTGGGTGAGGTGGGGGGGGGGGGGGGGGGGTGGAATACTTCTATAGGGTGGCCTTTGCATATACGCACACCCCAGCAGGCAGGGAGGGCCTGTAAACCTGCCCAGAGCATTAGTCCCTCGGCCTGCCACTGGGCGGCAGCCTCCAGGCAGTTTAACTGCTGCCCGTCATGTCAGTTATAACCCTAGATTAGTGTTATGATGAAGGGTCACTGACCTGAAAGGTTAACTCTGCTTCTCTCTCCACAGATGGTGCCAGACCTGCTGAGTATTTCCAGCACTTCTTGTTTTTATTATTGTGTTATTATCACTGGTTTTCAACACACAGGTCTTGCCAGATGCTGGCAACCCTAATGTATAGTTGCCAAATTCACTAAGTCTTTCTGTTGATTAGATCTGTTTGTTACTCAGTGCAAAAGACAAGGCTGGAGCATTTGGGACCATCTTCAGCCAGAAGTGCCAAATGGATGATACATCTCTGCCTACTCCTGAGGCTCCCAGTATCACAGATGCCTGTCTTAAGGCAATTTGAATTACTCCACATAATATCAAGAAACACAGGGCGGCACAGTGGCGCAGTGGTTAGCACCGCAGCCTCACAGCTCCAGCGACCCGGGTTCAATTCTGGGTACTGCCTGTGTGGAGTTTGCAAGTTCTCCCTGTGTCTGCGTGGGTTTCCTCCGGGTGCTCCGGTTTCCTCCCACATGCCAAAGACTTGCAGGTTGATAGGTAAATTGGCCATTATAAATTGCCCCTAGTATAGGTAGGTGGTAGGGAAATATAGGGAAAGGTGGGGATGTGGTAGGAATAGGGGATTAGTGTAGGATTAGTATAAATGGGTGGTTGATGGTCGGCACAGACTCGGTAGGCCGAAGGGCCTGTTTCAGTGCTGTATCTCTAAACTAAACGGCTGAAGACACTGGATACTACAAAGGCTATGGGCCCTGACAACATCCTGGTTGTAGTACTAAGGACTTCAGATGCAGAACCACCCGCGTCCCTAGCTAAGCTGTTCCAGTGCAGCTACAACACTGGCATCCACGCGACAATGTGGAAAATTGCCCAGGTATGTCCTGTCCACAAAAAGCAAGACAAATACAATCCAGCCAATTCCTGCCCCATCAGTCTACTCTCGATCATCAGGAGGGTGATGGAAGGTGTTGTTGACAGTGCTATCAAGCACCACAACAGCACCAACCTGTTCACTGATGCTCAATTTGGATTTTGCCAGGGCCACTTGGCTCCTGACCTCATTACAGCCTTGGTCCAAACATGGACAAAAGAGCTAAACTCAAGAGATGAGGTGAGAGTGATTGCCCAAGGCAGCATTTGACCAAGTGTGGCATCAAGGAGCCCTCTGTCAAGTTGAAGTCAATGGGATTCAGGGGGAAACTCTCCACTGGTAGGACTCATACCTAGCACAAAGGAAGATGATTCTGTTTTTTGGAGGCCAATCACCGCAGCCCCACGACATTGTTGCAGGAGTTCCTCAGAGTAGTGTCCTGGGCCCAACTATCCTCAGTTGCTTCATCAGTGACCTTCCCTCCATCATAAAATCAGAAGTGGGGATGTTCACTGATGATTGTACGATGTTCAGTACCATTCATGACTTCTCAGACACTGAAGCAGTCCGTGTGTATATGCAGCAAAACCTGGACAACATCCAGGCTTGGGCTGATAAATGGCAAGTAACATTCGCGCTACACAAGTGCCAGACAATGAGCATCTCCAACAAGAGAGAATTTAACCCTCTCCCCTTGATATTCAATGGCATTACCATCACTGAATCCCTTCTATCAACATCCTGGGGGTTACCGTTGACCAGAAACTGAACTGGAGCTGCCACATAAATAGTAGGCGGGGAGGCGGTGGAGTAGTGGTAATGTCACAGGACTAGCAATCCAGAGGCCCAGGCTAATGCTCTGGCGACTTGGGGACATGGGTTCAAATCCTACCACTGCAGATGGTGAAATTTGAATTCACTTAATAAGTCTGAAATTAAAAGCTCGTCCAATGGTGACCATGGATCCATTGTCAATTGTTGTAAAAATGCCATCTGGTTCACTAATGCCCTGTAGGGAAGAAAATCTGCCGACCTTACCTGGTTGGGCCTACCTGTGACTCAAGACCCACAGCAATGTGGTTGACTCTTAAATGCTCTCTTTAATGGCCTAGCAAACCAAGTCAGTTCAAGGGCAATTAGGGATGGGCAATAAATGCTGGCCTAGCCAGCGATGCCACATCCCATGAACGAATTAAAAAAAAACATGAGCAGGTCAAAGGCTGGGAATTCTGTGGCGAGTAACTCACCTCCTGACTCCCCAAAGCCTGTCCATCATCTACAAGGCACAAGTCAGGAGTGTGATGGAATGCTCTCCACTTGCCTGGATGAGTGCAGCTCCAACAACACTCAGGAAGCTCGACATCATACAGGACAAAGCAATCCATTTGATCAGCACCGAATCCACCATCTTAAACATTCACTTCCTCCATTGCCGACACACAGTAGCAACAGTGTGTATCATATGCAAGATGCACTGCAGCATCTCACCACGCCTCCTTTGACAGCACCTTCCAAATTTACCACCTCTACCACCTAAAAGGACAAGGGCAGCAGATGCATAGAAACAGTACCATCTGCAAGTTTCCCTCCGAGCCACACAGCATCCTGACTTGGAAATATATCACCTTCAATGTCACTCGATCAAAATCCTGGAGCTCCCTTGCTAAAAGCACTGTGGGTGTACCCGCACCAGATGGCCTGCAGCAGTTCAAGAAGACAGCTCACTGCCACCTTCTCAAGGGCAATTAGGGATGGGCAACAAATGCTGGCCTTGCCAGCGATGCCCACATGCCATGAAACAATTAAAAAAAACAGGTCTACCAAATGGCAACTTTACACTGAGGTTGTCATTAACTGCATGAGACCTGTGCTTAGGCAGTGTAAGAGTAGCTAGAGATACAGGGATAGAAAGACAGAGAAAGCCAACACAAGAGAAAGACAAAAGCAGCAGGTTTGACATAAATGCAAATATGTTCTAAACATGCTGCTTAACAAAAGACTTTAACCAAAAATAGGGAATGCACATGTCGCAAAGTGTCATTCACTGCCTTTTACTCTGTGCATGTTTAAACTGTTTGTTCAGAGTTTAGTGCAAATCTTAAAAAGCCGTAACACGGTACTGTATCATACAGCACACCACATTCAAATCTGAATCGGAAGCACATTATGAACTGTTGGTTCTTGCTGCACAGGGGACTCTATAACTGTCAAACTGGGTCAGCACCAGTGTGAAATTCAGTGACCTTGGTTTGATCACACCTCTTCTTCTGTGAATGTTTGTTATTCAGATTGAATGCATAATTTTTTTGAATTGCTCCTAAATTCCATCACTGAGACCTCCAGTCACCTCAATTTGACCTTAATGATTAATCTCATTCAAGACAATGCATAAAATAACAAGGTTTTTTCAGAACCAGAAAAATAGTTAGGTCCTTTTTAATATATCACTTTTACATACCCTCTTTGCAATACATCCTTAAATCCTTTCCTCTTTAACATATCTAACTATCCATTGAACTCTAGAACTCTATTATCTTTTGTGCAAAAATGTTCTGACTTCCTTTCTCATTCCTACTTGCTAATTTTTATGATATGTCTCTTGATAATAGAAGGCTTTACTGATTTTCCTGGCTCAATGTTGGAGGTCACCATTGAACAGAGGTTTAACTGGACCAGCCATATCAAAAATATAGCAACTATAGCAGGGCAGAGGCTGAAAACTATGATGGCTCATAGATGGAAAACTATGATGGCTCATCTCCTGGCCTCTCAAAGCCGACACAATCTACAAGACTCAAGTTAGAATATGATGGAATACTCAACACTTGCAGGGTGAATATAGCTGTAGCAACACTCAAGAAACTTGACACCATGAACATATAGTTTACCTGGTCATTGCCTCCATCAGTGGACTCAATATCCATCACCTTCCAGCATCAGCGCACTGTGGCTGCGGTATGTTTTATCTGCAGGATACACTGCAGCAACTCACTAAGCCTACTTCAACAGGACCTCCTTCATCTGTGACCTTACCCCCCACTAAGAAGGACAAGAACAGCAACATCATGCGTATCATCAGCTCCCCACCACCTCCCCACCCGCTCCCCCCCCACCCCCCCCCCCCCCCCCGCAATATATAGCGTGTGAATAGGTAGAGATAGCGAGCGAGAGAGAGGGAAGAACCTAGCAGAGACTATAACAATGCACAGACCACTTTCAACAATGTGAAGCAACTCATGCGAGGACTACCACTGTCTAATAGTTAGATCAGATCCATGAAATTCATGCTCCTTTGCGAATGAGCAGACTTTGAGGTGATCCAATTATCAATATGATGTGGATTTATTTTTCTGGGGATTTGGGCAATGTTGACAAAGCCGCATTTATTTTCCATCCTTAGTTGCCCTGGAAAGGAGATAGTGGTCCTTCTCCTCAAAGCACTACAGTCTTTGTGGTGAAAGTGCCTTATGAATAGTGCGATCAATGGAAAGGGAGATACATAAGAAAAAAAGAAAATCAAATGAATTGCACAAAATGTTTATTTCATGAGCTAGTACTGATTGAGACAGTGCAATGACTGAATAGGACGGAGTCCTTTCTTGATAGCCTCCTAATCTACTGCATAAAGAGCCAAGCTGATCTCTTCCTCATTACCACATCTGACCATTGCTATGCCTCAAGGTATCAGTACTGGCATACTTATAATGCCATTGAGTGCTCCTCTGACTTTCCTCTCTTACTCCCCTTGAGCACTAAGTACCCTACCTATATCTACAATTAATTTCACCTTCGTCTACTCTAAATCTCTAAGCTGATGAACTGCGACCAATGGATTCTAACACCTGAACTGTCACCTTGACTGACTCAGTATAGGAGGCAGATAAGACTTAAAATCCTCTGGTCAGTGTGGTTCAAAGCTATACTGAGCAATGCTTTCAACCACTGAGCCTTTACAGATGCTAGACTGATGTTTTTACTCAATGAGTGGCCTTTTCAAATGTCTGGTGTGACCCATCAGAGCAGCACGCTTTTCAAAGACTGCATGTGTTGCAGCGAAGCTCCTTAAAAGTCCAGGGGCGGAGAAGGCAAAGGAATCCACAAAATTCAATAACCTCGCCTAAAGACAGCATAAAGCATTCTAACATACATTGATGAATTTTTTAGGGTTGCTCTATCTTCAGAGATTCCATACAACAAATGCAGCCCATGAAAGACATACAAGCTACTTAACACTTACCATCCAAAATACAGGGCAAAGCAAAACATTAGTGACAGAAAGAAAAACTGCAAACAGTGGAAATACACGGCAGGTCAGTCAGCATCTGAAATAGAAGACAGATGAACATTTTGCATGTGTCAACCTCAGAGCCCTGAACAGTCAGATGCTGAGGGGCCTGGTGTATATTTTTATCAGGCTCTGTTTTTATTCTAAATGAAACATTCGTTTTACGGATGACAGACAGTGTTAAGGTATATATGTGATGCTGACCTGTGTTGTAATGTCTGAAGGGACCGTCTGCATAAGCCATTCTGGAGTGCGCTACCTCTTGGTCTGTGTACAAGTGAGAATAGATCATAAACAAATGCATCAATTTTCATCACTTCCTTTTTTTCTCCTCTTCCAGTTTCCGCCACCTGAAGGCACTGCCTCTCCCAGGGATACAGCTATTGGGTGACAGCAGTCCTCAGGTAACATTCTTTAATGCCAGGTCCTTGTGTAGGAGGCCCAGACAGTGTCAACAGGCTACTCTTTAAAGGATAGCAATGTTCCTGCCTTCAACTGGTGCCCACGTATGGAGACCTTCCAGCATGGCTTACTGGATAATAATCTGGAGCAGGAATTCCTTTCCCTGGTCCAAGGCCACTAAGACGAAGTGAGCTGTGATTTGCAAAGCCTGGGGACTGTATACGGGACCTTCCTGGTTTATTCAGTTCTGTATTCCAACTAGACCAGGCACTGCCCTAAGTAACTGGGATTGGCCCTGTCAGGTGGGCAGCAGGGTGGACCAATGCAACGCACCACTGAATGGCATGGTGCAACTGCATCGTTCCCTAAGCTATGAGTTCCTGACCTTAGACAGATCATTAGAAGATTAGCAATTATGAAAGGCCCAGGGAAGGAATACAGTACAGTGGGTGGTAGGCAGCCAGCAAACCTGCTGTCAGGCTTTCTACCAATGCTGCTCTAAATCTAGCTCCTGGGAGTTGTTCTAGAAGGGCCCAGCAATGAGGCTGTTTCCAATTCCATGCACCCACCCCCCATGGAGGACTGGGCTGCACTCAGCAGGTCTCCTCCTATATATTGCTGGTACTGGAAGGTCCATGGCTTGGGGAAATCACAAGTCCCGTTCACTCAGTCTGCGGAATGTTGCTCCAACCTGATATATTGGCACAACTTCTCCTGTTATACCCCTGGGTAACACTTTTAAACTGGGGTTCAGCAAGTTACCCTGAATACACCTAGTGTGAGCGGCGTGGGCAGCAGCCTTGGAGCAGGTAGCCACGTTGGTTATGACAGTCAGGGATGCTACACAGCAAGGAAAGAAGGGAGAATCTAAAGGCAGGGGGGAGAAAAAAAACACAAATATTTTTATTAAATAACTGATAAGGTTAACCCACAGAACCTGCAATACATTTCTATATCAACAGATGATAATCTCACACAGTCACAGTGTTTGCATTCACCCTTGCAATGCAGTGCATAAAGCACTGGTTTGATTTCAGTTTTCTTTGCTCCTCCCCTGTAGGCACTGGCTCTTGCTGGGATACAGTTCAATGGTCAACTCTAACCCTTCAATGCCTCGCCTCTAGTGACCATTCTTCAATGTGTGAGTTAAGACCCAGGGAGGAAGCACTCTACAGAGGCTGGAAGGCAGGCAAGGAAGATACTGCTAGAGTCTCTGCCGATGCTGCTGTAAGTCCACCTGTGATTGTTGACTATTCAACTTTGAGGGGGGTGCACCAAAACAGACCCTGATCCCATCCTCATCTGGCATCAGTTCATGGACTTTCCTGCAGGAATCACTGGATACATTTTTCCCACATTAGCCCAGGGTTGCTCAGCCCAATTGTCATGCCCCAACTGCTGCTCTGACTCAGGTCAGATAACTCAGCACAAACCAGGGGTCAAGCCTCAGCCCTTCTGGTTTTTTATGACTCAGGAGAAAACTGAGAGATACAAAAAACATTTAACAATTCAATCCATTCCTCTGATTCAGCTTCAGAACAGCTTCTTTAAAATGCTGCATCCTCTGGTTTTTCAGCATTGAATTGAAAGGAAGAATGGAGCGTATGAAAATTGGACATTGATAGAAGGCCCCAGGAGGGGTGACTTTTGAGGCTTTCAGCTTCAAGCTTTTGGTAAATCCTGCTTTATTTACAAATGTAGCAGGATGTAAATAAAGAGGGTTGAACTGCATCCTCCCATCACTTGAGGACAATGTTGCAAGAATGAGGCTCGGCATTTTTTTTCTGCTTTCTGTCTTCTTAAACCCCTCTCCGCTGTCCCCTTCATCTTCACCTCCAACAATAAGTGCGAAGACTCATGGACGTCTTTGTTACTAAGATCGAGACCATCCAATCAGCTACCTCTAACGCTTCCCTCTCTTCCACTAGCCCACCTGGCCAAACTTCCTCTAATGCTCTCCTTTGCCCTCGCCCTGAACCCACATCTTTCTTCAGTTTCCCTCCTATCTCTCCTCATGCCCTCTCTGAGCTCACTTTGTCCATGATACTCACCTCCTTCTTCCTCAGTCCTACTCCCATTAAACTGCTGATCATCCAACTTCCCCTCCTGCTCCAAATGTTAGCTGATATTGTTAACGGTTCTCTCTCTTCAGGTGTAGCCCCTATCTCCTTTCAATATGCCGTCATTACCCCTCTCCTCAAAAAAAATCCCTTGACCCTACTGTCCTTGCAGACTACCGTCCTGCCTCCAACCTCCTTTTCCTCTCCAAAGTCTTTGATCGTGTTGTCACCTTCCAAATCTGTTCCCATCTTTCCTGGAACCCTCCATTAAGGTTTCCACCCCTTCCACAGTACTGTAACAGCTCCTATCAAAGGCACAAATGACATCCAATATGACTGTGACAAATGTAAACATTCCCACTTCATCTTTCTCAAACTGTCTTCAGCCTTTGACATGGTTCACCACACCATTCTCCTCCTGCATTTTCCCACTGTCGTCCAGCTAGGTTGGACTGTTCTCACCTTGTTCCGTTCTTATCGAACTCATCGGAGCCAGAGAATCACTGGCAATGGCTTCTTTTCCTGCTGCGGCACCATTACCTCTGGTGTCCCCAAGGTCCTATCCTTGGCCCCTCCTATTTCTCATCTACATGCTGCCCCTTGGTGACATCATCTGAAAGCACCACGTTAGTTTTCACATGTATGCAGACAACACTCAACGCTACCTCACCACCACCTCACTTGACTCCTCCACTGTTGCTAAGCTATCAATCTGCTTATCTGACTCTCAGTACTGCACGAGCAGAAATTTCCTCCAATTAAATACTGACAAGACTGAAACCATTGTTTCAGTCCAAATGCCGTTCCCTAGCTATTGGCTCCGTCCCTCTCCCTGGCAACAGTGAGATTAAGCCAGTCTGTTCACATTTGACCCAGAGATGAGCTTTTGACCTCATATGCACACCATCATTAAGACTGCCTATTTCTATCTCCGTAACATCACCCAACTTCATCCTTACCTCAACTCATCTGAAACCTTCATTCATGTCTTCTTTACCTCCGGACTTGATTATTCCAATGTACTCCTGGCTGGCCTCCCACATTCTACCATCTGTAAACTTGGGGTCATCCGAAACTCTGCTGCCTGTGTCCTAATTCGTATCAATTCCCATTCCCCTATCACCCCTGTGCTCACTGACCTACATTGCCTCTCAGTCAAGCAAAGACTTGATTTTAAAATTCTCATCTTTGTTTTCAAATCCCTCCATATCCTCACCACTCCCTATCTCTGTAATTTCCTCCAGCCCCACAACCCTCTGAGATATCTGTGCTCCTCTAATTCTGGCCACTTGAGCATCTCCGATTTTTCATCGCTCTACCATTGGTGGCCTTGGCTTCAGTTGCCTAAGCTCTGGAATACCCTCCCTATACCTCGCCACCTCTTCACCTCACTTTCCTCCTTTAAGATATTCTTAAAACCTACCTCTTTGACCAAGCTTTTGGTCACCTTTCCTAATACCACCTTATGTGGCTCAGTGTCATATTTTGTTTTATAATGCTCCTGTGAAGTGCCTTGGGATGCTTTATGATACTAATGCTTTATGACAGGGGCGGCACAGTGGCACAGTGGTTAGCACCGCAGCCTCACAGCTCCAGGGACCCGGGTTCGATTCCGGGTACTGCCTGTGTGGAGTTTGCAAGTTCTCCCTGTGTCTGCGTGGGTTTTCTCTGGGTGCTCCGGTTTCCTCCCACAAGCCAAAAGACTTGCAGGTTGATAGGTAAATTGGCCATTATAAATTGTCACTAGTATAGGTAGGTGGTAGGGAAATATAGGGACAAGTGGGGATGTTTGGTAGGAATATGGGATTAGTGTAGGATTAGTATAAATGGGTGGTTGATGTTCGGCACAGACTCGGTGGGCCGAAGGGCCTGTTTCAGTGCTGTATCTCTAATCTAATCTAATCTAATCTACTAAAGGCACTGTATAAATATGAGTTGTTGTTGTTTCCCAAGCAATAAAAAAGTTTGCCAAATCCTCTCGCTTCACATAACCCACTTATAGATGAGGGTCTCAATATCTGCTCTGTCTTTAAAAGGCAGGCCTGATGGTAAGAGTCCACCTTTAGGAGGGATCCTGATAGGAGAGTCCCTTTTTAAACAGAGATCCTAATAGTGAAACTTTTACTATTATGAGGGATTCTCTTTAAAATGTGGTCTTGATAATGAATATCCCACTTTAAACGAGGTCTTAATGAGGACACTTGTTTTTTTTAAAGGGATGGGATTCTGATGGTGAGGCTTCCTTAATGCACTGCCCTGCCTGAATAGTTTGGCATGAAGACTTGAATTGAAAATAATATTTTAGTGTCGCAATGGCAGGGATAATGATGAATATAGCTCCCGAGACTGCAGTAATTAACTTCTAGTTAACTGTTTCTACAGATAATTAACAAAAACACGGCAACATCGAAAATGCAAAGCAATAATAGAAAATATCAGAAGCACACATCAGGTCAGTCAGCAGCTGAAGAAAAGCACTATCCAAAAAGGTAAATTGGTTATTCCTCTTTACAGATGACTGACTTGCTATACATTTCCAGCAGTTTGTGTCATGACAGGTAGTCAGACAATCCTGACTGAATAATTTCAATAAGAGGCTGCATATATTAGTTAGAAACTGAGGAAATTAAGATGTGTGTGCAAGAGGGAATATGATAGAAATGTGAGAGGAGGAATGTGGCTGGATGTGTGAGACTGTGAAAGAGAGTGAGATAGAGAATATGTGAGCAATGGAGAAAAAAATGACAGAGAATGAGAGAAGGGGGATATGTTAACACCATAATAGAACAAGGAAAGTGTGCGAGAGAAAGAACAAAATAGAAGCTAAAATATATCAACATTTTTTAAAAAGATGAAGATGGAAAGTATGAGAGAGACACAGGGACAGATAGGACACTGATTTGCTCTGTGGAAAGTGTCTTTGTACTCGAGGGAAAGTTTCAATTATTATTTATAATGTTTTAAAATATAGGTACGGTGTCAGCAGCAAGCATTTCTTCTGAACTGTAATAATCTAACCTTTAGAGTCCAGCAGATATCTGTAGAGTATAATATGCAGACAAACAAATCAGAATTACACTGCATTGCACTCTTCCTGGTGACAAAGCAGCTCTGCTCATATGCATCGTGCATGTGTGTAGTCCTATTCCCTAGCTGGTTAAATTATTAATGTTACGAGATAACTTGGAAAAATGTTTGGCAAAATCAACTTTATTGCTAAGAAAGTGACCTCTTTACCAACACAGATTAATTCCGAATTAAGTTTTAAAAAATGTCCCCAGACTAATAGATCACCTGAGCACTTTAAATGTAGCTTTATATTGCCCTGGAGTTATACTAAACTTGGTGTAATGACTGGAAAGAAATACTTCAATTTATAAAGCTCAGTGCAATATCTCGAAACATTTCAGACAATAAACTACATTTAAAGTGTAGGGTCTGGAAGAGTAGGGGAAAATACTGTGGCTATAAATCCTCCACACAGCAATCAGATGACTGGCCAGTTCATCTGTTCATGCTGGTGTTGGCCGATGGAGGAATGTTGGCCAGGACAGTACACCAGGACAGCTGCCTGCTCCTTTTCAAACAACGCCTCAGGAACTTAAACAACCACCTGAACCACCAGCACACGTGGACGGAAGCTCATGTTAACGTCTTATCCCAAGGATGAAAGCTCTCATTTCCAATGGGTAGAGTGCGCCCCATTTGGATGCATATCTGACTGTGCCCTGTGTCAATGGCCAGACAGTTGAATAGGACAGTCTCACTCGTAGCACACAGAGAACTGTGTCCAAAAAGAAATCGTCAGCCTAGGAGCAAAGTATTGAGTAACAGATTTGAGTGACACAGGTCACTCTTAAAGCTGGGTGCATCATAATAAATTTTTAAAACGGTAGTGTTTCAGAATGAGCCTTGTCAATTTGCAAAGAAAAAACTAACTGCTGGAATCTGAAAGAAAGAGAAATACTGATATAATCTGAAAAAAGAAATACTGGTTAATGTTTCATGACTAGCCCTTGTTAAACAAAAGTAACTAAAGTGGAGTCTTTGAAACGAGTATATTTCAATTCCATTTCAAAATTAAATCTCCTTTCTAAATAAATTCAATTTTGGTACTGATGAAAGGTTTCTATCCGAAGTATTAACCTACATTTCCTTTTCAGATGCTGGGCTAGCCTGCTGGTGTATTTCCAGCAATTCCTCTATGTGATTGCTGTCGCTGGGTTTGTGGGGAAATACTTCCGCATTAACCAGTACACTTCAACGCTGTCTAATATGCTTTTTTTGTCTGATACTCTTAATGCATCACCTCAAATGACTCCTCCTTATCCTTACCAGAGACAGATCTGTACCCAAAGGCACCTCCATCCCGGTGTTACTCCCCTCAAAACACTCTCTCCTGTTCAATGTTGGAGACCTTTCTGTGCAAACCTAATTGTTAACACTCACTAGTATTTTAGACCGATTGTCAGGATTTCACTGACTGCAAAATCCATTCCCATTTTATAGATAAAAGCAAAATACTGCGGATGCTGGATAGACCCTCGCCGGAATTTCCTCAAGGCTTATCCCCATCGACCGAATTCGGCAGAAAGTAACCAAGAAACGCTGTTTACACGTCTCGTCTATCCAAGGTTTCCGCCGATCTTCCACCAACGTTACGACAGCCGATCAGGAGAACATCTTGAGGAAATTCTTTATAAAGCCCAAATCCGTTCACAGAATCGTACAACTCAGAAGGAGGCCATTCGACCCATCGTTTCCCTGTCAACTATTTGAAAGAGCTGTCCAAACATTCCACGCCCCTGCTTTTAACCCCTGGCCTTGCAAATCCTTCACATTCAAGTATAACCAATTTCTTTTTGAAAGGTACTATTGAATCTACTTCCACCATCTTTTCAGGCAGTGCATTCCAAGACTCGGATACTGCTCTGTTGCCAGGGAAAGCTTGTTGGGTGAGCGGCAATTCCTCTCTCACCTTTACCCCCCAACCTCTCACTGTTGCTTTATTGCATCTTTCCTTCTCTCCTCTATTTAGTTGATGCTATTGCAGTCAGTGCACCTCTGACTTTACCACGTCCATCTTCCTGCCTTCTATCTATTTCCACATGCTCTTTCTTCTCTCAGTGTCCTCAATTTGAAGAAATCAAAACTTGTTCTGCCATCTCCTACCCTAACTCCTTATTTCCAACCCCTTAAAACTGTGGAACGTCGCCTCCAGCCACCCTTACCTTCTACAACATACAGACTTTAAAAATCAAAGCTTGCTGTCACCTCATCATTAATTCCTCATCTCCTTGTTTACTGTTGGCAATCTTTACCCTGGTAGTATTAGCCGGCCAGTTAGGTTTCTCAATAATGAGAAAGGTTGATTCCCCCACAGTCCACAGGTGCCCCAAACCGGTTAACAAAACAGAATTCAGTCACTGCAGCACCCAAGAGTTAAATCATATCATCCCAAATCCACTATACTGCAGGAAGCAGACAGATTGCCTGAGGTTTTCTAGAATATTCCTTTCCTTCCCGTGGTTGTACGCTGTCTGGTGAGAAGTTGGGTGCAGTTGGTGATCAATGGCCCAGGCAGGGCCTCTAACACTGAACACAACCTAAAACTGTCTCTTTAATTAACACGGGAAGCAAATGAAATGATCCCTTACAATTAGGAACCATTCAGTAATTTAAAGAAAGAAACTTTTAAACACATGTGGCTTCATGAGGATTTCTTCCTTCTTACTTATATATAAAAGCTGTTACCAGAAAAATGTTTCTAACACAATTTCATTTTAATAAATTGGATCTTTTCTAATTTACCTCAATTTATCTCACTGCTTAACATATTCCAGTAAAAAGAAATGGAATAAATTGTGCCCATCACCTGGCTGCGATGTTCTCTCCTCAACCACTGTCACTTTACGTCTAACAGACAGATCTCTCTCCACCAGCTTTGGTTTTCCGTTTCAAGTCCAAAACTCCCTCGATCATTGCAGTTTAACGCTATGCCCGAGAGTTGTAGAGAGTTAGAAGGGGGATTAGTGTGTGTGTGTGTGCAAGAGAGTGAGAATCGGAGTCATATGCTCCCTCTGTACCAGCTAGGCTGACAATCCGACAACACATTCTCCGAAAGCAGATTCATTTAAATAAATACATGTGGAAATCTCAACCTTAATTCCAGCTATAAAACGAGTAAATCTCACAATCACAAGAAACAAAGTAAGAACATTAGGGCAAGCGGGTGAACGAAGGCAACTCGAAGGTTTGATTTTTAACAGCAGTTTATGTCAAATAAATAAACGGAATCCAGAAAGTTTAAGGAAACTTGAAAAGTTTTCTTTTTCCAATAAATATCCCATCTTCATTGTAAAAAAATACAAATTAAACCTTGATTTATGTCAAACACATGAGAGGTTGCAACTATAAATTCCATAAACTTTAAAGACTACATATTAAAATAGCGTTTTCTTTTTTTAAAAAAATGCTCGTCGGAATCTGATAATATTTTGCTGGAATTTATCAACTATGTTAAGTCGGGTAATTGTTACACCTTTGAGTTTGAAATAAATATATATTCAATGCTGCAAAACTGCAGAAATTATTGTATATTAAACTTGGTTTCACTTCTGGTATCGAGGTTTACACAAATGAGAAGCAATTAATTCAAATAGATATTTAGCTCCAAATAAATTGTTTTAAAATGTTTTGGTATGTTTTAGATACACACAGATAGAAACGTACACAGTAAGGAACTCCCAGTACAAAACAGCACCAGTCCTACCCCAGACTCTTCAATCTTTTTTTTTTGTTTTACTTCTGTCTTCTCGCTTTCCCGTAGATCGCAGCCATTTTTGACATAAAAATATAACCGATCAGAATCTCTTAGAATTACAAAATAAATCTGAGGGGAAATTCCCTTTTCTTTACCTTCAAAAAAGCGTTGCAAAGCTTCAGTCTCGTCAACCACTTCCATTTCTCTATCAGCTAGCGACTCCTCCCCGACACATCCATGTAAAGAGATCGCCTGCTTCCCAGGACTTCAAAACATCAGGGAATTCCCACAAAAATAAAATATACAAGCAAAGATTCAACTGAGACTGGAGCCCCTACTAGCGCCTCTGGTAATCCACAATCTCGCACCTCCTCAATGTACCTGCGGGAGGTCAGTTTCACGAGTCAATTTCGTGCTGGCTGATCAGTTTCAAACCAAACTTTACTCTTTATTTTGTGTTGGCTAATTTCAACACGAATATAATATCAGACCTGGGATTTTATCCTTCTCACTCCTTCAAGAGTATAAGAGGATCCACTGAGGGTTGGGGGGAAATGAAACCTTTCTCCTTTAATAAAGCAAAAGTACTGGCCAGGATTCCCGGTTCAGATTCCTTCCCCTCCTGCTTCCCCCCCACCCCCCCCCCCCCCCCCCACCCTACCCACCCCCCCTTTCGATGGGATTTTTTTCTCTCTCTCCACTTATCGCTCTGCCGACCGATGTGATGTCGGCTGGAACATAACGTCACTCATTCGCCGACGTGCTGGACAATAAACTTTGCAATCGAGCAATAGCCGAAAGGAGACATGTAGGTTGCAGAATTCGAGAGGGTTTGTAATGTTTACTCTATAAAGTATATATTTAAAAAAAAAATAATGTTTGACGAACAAGTCAAAGCTTGCTTCGTTTGTAAATTTAAAAAAACCTGAAGTCCGACAAGATTTCTGCATTCTTCAGCCTGTCACATTTCCTTGTTTATCTGGTTTTATCAGACTACTATGGGTGGTGTTCACCTCAACTCTTTCCTCCTTAACTCCAAATACCCCATCCTGCAAACCCTTTCTAATCTGTAGTTTCTCCTCCTTTAAGACGCTGTATAAAATGTACCTCTTTAGCTACCTCTCCAAATTTTTCATTTTTTGTCTGTTTACACCCCTGTGATGCGCCTTAAATGCAAGTTGCTGTTGTACTGAAATCCTGGCTCATTTTGTGGTATCCCACTCTAACATCTTTACCCTCCTACCTTGCAACTGTGGAACTCATTACCTCCCTTAGTTGTCCCTTTTAGAAACCATGCTGGGTGTCACCAAGGCACTACTTCCGAATTTACTTCAGCGTCTCTCCTACTTTTATCAGCCTTACTTAACCTGCACTACAGGTCCAGCCCTTCACTTCAATTTCTCAGTAATAAAAACACACTTTTAAAGGGGTATTTTTTCATTTGCAAACACACAATACGATGCAGCAATCATACAGGTGCCTGGCTCTTCTTAGTCCCTCCTCTTTGCTTAGTGTAAGTGTGAGATCACCTTTGTGACTAAAGAGATTGAAGACGCAGGTACGACATGAACTAGCCTGAAGCAAACTAGAGGTTACAAGTTCTTTTCATGGATAGTACTGAATATATGGAATCAATTCCCATTGAAAGCAATTAATAACGTGTGATTGAGTTCCATTTTAAAGGAATTAATCAACATCTGTTAGGTGATGAGATTGAAGTTTATAGGATAGATAATCAAGTTTGAACAGACTGGTTCCTGGTTTAATACTAGTTCAATACGATCAGCTGTAAAACTGGATTAAGATCTTGGAGTTTTACTCAATGATCTTTGATTACGGAGAAGAAAACTTTACTTGAGATTTAACTTGCTATCGTTCGTTTCACCTCTTAGGGGATTGGTTATAGCTTGGATAGATTGTACAGGGAAGTTTGGGCAAGGTCTGTGGAGGGAATAGATGCGATAGACCAAATCACCCTTCCTTGATTTACATACGAACATACGAATTAGGAGCAGGAGTAGGCCACTCGGCCCTTCGAGCCTGCTCCACCATTCGATAAATTCATGGCTGAACTGAGTACTCCACATTTCCACCTACCCCCGATAACCTTCCACCCTCTTGGAAAGTCTTATACTTTCTTATATCGGATGACTTGGTTTGAAGATGCAAACTTGTTGAACAGTGCTGTTGCCACATCAGGTAACGTTTAGCGAATGGCACAAATGACAGATATCGCAGGAGAAATCAGATGCATACCTATAGGATGCTGTTAGATGTGCTAATACTAAAGAACTCCTTTTTGGAAATACTGTTCTATGTTGGTTCCCATGCTGATAGGACAGAGGATGGCATAGACCATTCATGGACCATTCAAGATCATCCTTTGTTCAATGTCTAGGACAGACCCACTTTCTTATGTTGACTTTGAACAATGCCATGGTAACTGTTGTCATGTCTTGCTGTAACATCCACTATGTAACATGCTGTAACAGACTATAGTAAAAGAGGCAAAGATGAGAAATCCATAATCGAAGTGCTGGGAGAAGTTATGGAACATACGAACAAGGAGCTGGATCTCTATGTGCACAGTTTGGGTTCCGCCAGGGCACTCAGCTCCTGACCTCATTACAGCCTTGGTTCAAACATGGACAAAGGAGCTGAACTCAAGAGGTGAGGTGAGAGTGACTGCCCTTGAAATCAAGGCAGCATTTGACTGAGTATGACGTCAGGGAGCCCTAGCAAAGCTGAAGTCAATGGAAATCAGGGGGAAAACTCGCCGCTGGTTGGAGTCATACCTAGCACAAAGGAAAATGGTTGTGGTTGTTGGAGGTCAATCTTCTGAGCTCCAGGACATCAGTGCAGGAGTTCCTCAGGGTAGTGTCCTAGGGCCAACCATCTTCAGCTGCTTCGTCAATGACCTTCCTTCAGTCATAAGGTCAGAAGTGGGGATGTTCGCTGATGATTGCACAATGTTCAGCACCTTCATGACTCCTCAGATACTGAAGCAGTCCGTGTAGAAATGCAGCAAGACCTGGACAATATCCAGGCTTGGGCTGATAATTGGCAAGTAACATTTGCACCACACAAGTGCCAGGAAATGACCATCTCCGACAAGAGAGAATCTAACCATTTCCCCTTGACATTCAACGGCATTACCATCGCTGAAATCCCACTATCAACATCCTAGGGGCTACCATTGACAGAAACTGAACTGGAGTAGCCATATAAATACTGTGGCTACAAGAGCAGGTCAGAGGCTAGGAATCCTAAGGCGAGTAGCTCACCTCCTGACTCCCCAAAGCCTGTCCACCATCTACAAGGCACAAGTCAGGAGTGTAATGGAATACTCTCCACTTGCCTGGATGGGTGCAGCTCCAACAACACTCAAGAAGCTCGACACCATCCAGGACAAAGCAGCCCACTTGATTGGCACCCCATCCACGACCTTCAACATTCACTCCCTCCACCACTGACGCACAGTGGCAGCAGTGTGTACCATCTACAAGACGCACTGCAGCAATGCACAAAGCTCCTTAGACAGCACCTTCCAAACGCGCGACCTCTACCAACTAGAAGGACAAGCGCAGCAAATACATGGGAACACCACCACCTGCAAGTTCCACTCCAAGTCACACACCATCCTGACTTGGAACTATATTGCCCTCCCTTCACTGTCGCCTGGTCAAAATCCTGGAACTCCCTTCCTAACAGCACTGTGGGTGTTCCTACCCTACATGGACTGCAGCGGTTCAAGAAGGCAGTTCTCAAGGGCAATTAGGGTTGGACAATAAATGCTGGCCTAGCCAGCGATGCCCACATCCCATGAATGAATAAAAAAAACACTGCACTGACCAATGGAGGATGATCAATCTCGCATGGCATTACACATTGGGAGTCAAGACCAAGTGCAGTCTTCAGGCGAAATGGGGTTAAATGGGTGGAGATAACTGGACCATGGCCTTTAAATGTAATTCAGTCTCCATTTTAAAGTCATAGATACTGAAATTATTTTTCTAATACTTCAGTTTTACGTTTATAATTAAATAGTAAAATATATGCCAACTTGAGAAGTGGAATTGGTTGGAACATAAATGTTTCTCTGCAGCACAGGTTGAGGAGTGGAGAGACACAATGCTAAGGAGCTATAGTCCCACCACTGGCAGACTGTACAATTACAGTGTGACAAGTTTACATTAGGCAGTTTCTACTTTAAATGTGGACATATGAATTTATAATGGGAAAAGTTGACAACAGGATGTAAGATTTTGTAGAAAGGAAATGTATGTATATTCTTATAAATATATGTGTTATATCTAGTGCAACAATCTCTGCCCTATTTGATTGGTTCAAATACTACATTGGTAAAAGAGCAAAAAAAACTCAACTAAACAGGCAGGGAATACATCAATAACCAGGTTAGAGTCATAGAGTTATACAGCACAGAAACAGGCCCTTAGAAAAGAAAATGTAAAAGAGGAAGAAAGCAAGTTATTTCCTGCTGGTTTCTTCTAACTTTGATAACCTGACCTCTCTCCAAAGAGAGAAGCCGTAGATTTACAAACAGCTGCAGATCTACAGACAAAATCCCCACAGCAATTAGTTTCTGAATGACTTTGTAATGAACCTCTGTGGCCATAAAGAGACAGACCTGGTTAAACTTAGCTCCAACTTAGTAGAATAATAAACTGTGTGGGACAGAATTCCTGTTATTATTAAACAGTGTATTACGAAAGTGCTGCCATTTTTAATATTTTATTTTTTTGAGGACATGTGTTAAAACTGAAAAGATTCCATGGATGTGTTTTTTTTTGCCAAATTCACTGAAAGGACACTGAGATATTATTTGAAAACAACTTGTGCTGGAAATCATGTGCTTTAAGCTCAATAAACAACAGAAACCTTGGTGACCTGGGGAATATGTTTACAGAGAAGCCACATGTCATGGTTTATGGAGGTCAGGAGATTAACTTTCTGTTTGGGGTTTGGATATTGTTTTCAGTTCAGTTGGGATGTAAGTTGTTTTGAAGACAGATGGTGTTTTGCCTGCCAAGGTAAAAGAAACCAGTCAGCTCACCTCTTTCTCTACCTCTTTGGAGAAAACCTGCAAAGATCCAGTGTGGGAGAGCTAAAATCCCTGGTGCTGCATCTCTCCTGAAAAGCTGGAAAAGCCTGACAGATTAATTCTCAACGCCGCCTGAAAAGAACTGCTTTAGAAAAGATCTCAGTGATTCGTCTCCGTATACCCGGATGCCCGACCAAAAGGGACAAAGTGACTTCCTTCCATATCTTCTGTTTGTTGCTTCAAGAATTAGCAAGTATTTGGTCAAAGTATTCTTTTTTTTGTCCTTTTTTATAACAGACCTTCTTTTCTTTTGGGCCTCCTTATCTCGAGAGACAATGGATACGCGCCTGGAGGTGGTCAGTGGTTTGTGAAGCAGCGCCTGGAGTGGCTATAAAGGCCAATTCTGGAGTGACAGGCTCTTCCACAGGTGCTGCAGAGAAATTTGTTTGTCGGGGCTGTTGCACAGTTGGCTCTCCCCTTGCGCCTCTGTCTTTTTTCCTGCCAACTACTAAGTCTCTTCGACTCGCCACAATTTAGTCCTGTCTTTATGGCTGCCCGCCAGCTCTGGCGAATGCTGGCAACTGACTCCCACGACTTGTGATTAATGTCACACGATTTCATGTCACGTTTGCAGACGTCTTTATAGCGGAGACATGGACGGCCGGTGGGTCTGATACCAGTGGCGAGCTCGCTGTACAATGTGTCTTTGGGGATCCTGCCATCTTCCATGCGGCTCACATGGCCAAGCCATCTCAAGCGCCGCTGACTCAGTAGTGTGTATAAGCTGGGGGTGTTGGCCGCTTCAAGGACTTCTGTGTTGGAGATATAGTCCTGCCACCTGATGCCAAGTATTCTCCGAAGGCAGCGAAGATGGAATGAATTGAGACGTCGCTCTTGGCTGGCATATGTTGTCCAGGCCTCGCTGCCGTAGAGCAAGGTACTGAGGACACAGGCCTGATACACTCGGACTTTTGTGTTCCGTGTCAGTGCGCCATTTTCCCACACTCTCTTGGCCAGTCTGGACATAGCAGTGGAAGCCTATAACAGACCTCTGCAGAGAGAATTTCTGTATTTTTTTCAGTACGTGTGTGAGTCTGTGTGTGGAGAATTTAAAAATTGGAACTTTCATATTTCAATCTGTGTTTTAATGCTTTACCTTGTTGCTGGATAAGTCTTGTTTGATATTAAACTGGTAATTTTGTTGTTTGTTAAAGAAACCTGGTTGGTGTATTCCATTCTGGGATAAAAAGTAGAGTATATGATTGACCTAATCGGTAAATGGGTAAACATTTTTAAAATATATGTTGTGACCTGCAGAGAAGTGGGACTCGGTTGTAACAGTATTCTCTGACTTAAACCTTCCGGGCTGTCAAATCAGGCAAAGCCCAAAACCAAGACCATTTTATTAACCTCAATAACATTGTCTGCCTCCATGCTTTCTCTCCCCTTCTGCTGCACATATCCAAGTATTTGTTATTTGATGACCCCTGATACAAGCAGATTTCAGACTCATTTGCAGCCAAGCACAAGATGACCTAGATGATTGCATCGACCTGGTCAGGTACCCCCTTCCATGCAGGTGGCAGCGAGCATTTACTGGGGGATGACCTTCCAACTCATATAGGACTAGCCTCCTTTCATGTACTTCCTGCTGCAGGACCTTTGAATTTTCCAGCATTAAAAGAAGCATCTTTTCACACATTTTCTCCTTTGAGTCATTCTGCACAATATATCCACTTCTCAGCCAACAACAAACTAATCCCTTAATGATCAGCTGTAGCCATTTACTAGGTTCTGCTTCTCCAGATTTTGCCCCCTGCCCCTGCCTGGTGTGCTACAGGCCAAGCTCCCTTGGCATGTTTTCTCATGTGTTGGGAGACTATTCAAATTAAGAGAAAGGTGGGCCAGTCCTTCAATTTATTGAATTGAGGCAGATGGTGGTGTAGTGGTATTGTCACTGGACAAGTAATCCAGAGGCCTAGGCTAATGCTCTGGGGACATGGGTTTGAATCCCACCATGGCAGATGGTGAAATTTGAATTCAATCAATAACTATAGAATTAAAAGCTAGTCTAGTGGTGACCATGAAACCATTGTTGATTGTTTAAAAGCCTATCTGGTTCACTCATGTCCTTTAGGGAAGGAAGTCTGCCACCCTTACCTGGTCTGGCCTACATGTGACTCCAGACCCGCAACAATGTGGTTGACTTTTAATTGCCCTCTGAAATGGCCGAGTAAGCCACTCAGTTGTACCAAACCACTATGAAGTCTAAGAAAAGGAATGGAACTGGACGGGCCACCTGGCATCAACCTAGGCACTGGAAATGAGAACAGCAAATCCTGCCCTGTCATCCCTGCAAAGTCCTCCTTACTAACATCTGGGGGCTTGTGCAAAAATTGGGAAAGCTGTCCCACAGACTAGTCAAGCAACAGCCTGACACAGTCATACTCATGGAATCAAACCTTACAGACAATGTCCCAAATACCACCATCAGCATCCCAGGGTATGTCCGGTCTCACCAACAGGTCAGGCCCACCAGAGGTGGCAGCACGGTGGTGTACAACCGCGAGAGAGTTGCCCTGGGAGTCCTCAACTATGACTCTGGACGCATGAAGTCTCATGGCATCAGGTCGAACATGAACAAGGAAACCTCCTGCTGATTACCACCTACTGCACCGCACACCCCCCACTAACTGCACCCCCCGCCTCCCCACCACCCGGCTGATGAATCAGTGCTTCTGCCTGTTGAACACCAGCTGGAAGAAGCACTGAGGATAGCAAGGGCATAGATTGTATTCTGAGTCGGGGACGTCAATGTCCATCACCAAGAGTGGCTCGGTAGCTCAGTAGTACCGGATTATTGGAGGGTGGCAAATGTTGTTCCCTTGTTCAAGAAAGGGAATAGGGATAACCCTGGGAATTATAGTCCAGTCAGTCTTACGTCAGTAGTGGGCAAATTATTGGAGAGGATTCTGAGAGACAGGATTTATGATTATTTGGAAAAGTATGGTTTGATTAGAGACAGTCAGCATGGCTTTGTGAGGGGCAGGTCATGCCTCACAAGCCCTATTGAATTCTTTGAAGAAGTGACAAAACACTTTGATGAAGGAAGAGCAGTGGATGTGGTGTATATGGATTTTAGCAAGGCGTTTGATAAGGTTCCCCATGGTAGGCTCATTCAGAAAGTAAGGAGGCATGGGATTCAGGGAAAGTTGGCTGTCTGGATACAAAATTGGCTGGCCCATAGAAGTCAGAGGGTGGTAGTAGATGGACAGTATTCAGCATGGAGATCGGTGACCAGTGGTGTTCCACAAGGATCTGTTCTGGGACCTCTACTCTTTGTGATTTTTATCAATGACTTGGATGAGGAAGTGGAAGGCTGGGTTAGCACGTTTGTCGATGACACGAAGGTTGCTGGAGTTGTGGATGGTGTGGAAGGCTGTTGTAGGTTGCAACGGGACATTGACAGAATGCAGAGCTGGGCTGAGAAGTGGCAGATGGAGTTCAACCTGGAAAAGTGTGAAGTGATTCATTTTGGAAGGTCGAATTTGAATGCGGAATACAGGCTTAAAGACAGGATTCTTGGTAGTGTGGAGGAACAGAGGGATCTTGGGGTCCATGTCCATAGATCGCTCAAAGTTGCCACCCAAGTTGATCGGGTTGTTAAGAAGGCGTATGGTGTGTTGGCTTTCATTAACAGGAGGATTGAGTTTAAGAGCCGCGAGGTTATGCTGCAGCTCTATAAGGCCCTGGTTCAACCACACTTGGAATACTGTGTTCAGTTCTGGTCGCCTCATTATAGGAAGGATGTGGAAGCTTTAGAGAGGGTGCAGAGGAGATTTACCAGGATGCTGCCTGGACTGGAGGGCATGTCCTACGAAGAAAGATTGAAGGAGCTAGGGCTTTTCTCATCGGAGCGAAGAAGGATGAGAGGTGACTTGATAGAGGGGTACAAGATGATGAGAGGCATAGATAGAGTGGATAGTCAGAGACTTTTTCCCAGGGTGGAAAGGGCTATCACCAGGGGGCATAATTTTAAGGTGATTGGAGGAAGGTTTCGGGGAGATGTCAGAGGTAGGTTCTTCACACAGAGAGTGGTGGGTGCATGGAATGCGCTCCCAGCGGTGGTGGTAGAAGCAGATACGTTAGGGGCATTTAAGCGACTCTTGGATAGGTACATGGATGATAGTAGAATGAAGGGTAGGTAGTTAGTTTGATCTTAGAGTAGGTTAAAGGTTCGGCACAACATTGTGGGCCGAAGGGCCTGTACTGTGCTGTACTGTTCTATGTTCTATGGCCAGAGTGAGGGTAGGGCCGATCAGGGATAGTGGAGGGAACTTGTGCCTGGAGTCGGAGGAGGTAGGGGAGGTCCTAAATGAATACTTTGCTTCAGTATTCACTAGTGAGAGGGTCCTGGTCGTTTGTGAGGACAGCGTGGAACAGGCTGATATGCTCGAACAGGTTGAGGTTAAGAGGGAGGATGTGCTGGAAATTTTGAATGATCTGAGGACAGATAAGTCCCCAGGGCCAGACGGGATATACCCAAGGATATTACGGGAAGCGAGGAAAGAGATTGCTTCACCTTTGGCGATGATCTTTGCGTCCTCACTGTCCACTGGAGTAGTACCGGATGATTGGCGGGTGGCAAATGTTGTTCCCTTGTTCAAGAAAGGGAATAGGGATAACCCTGGGAATTATAGACCAGTCAGTCTTACGTCGGTAGTGGGCAAATTATTGGAGAGGATTCTGAGAGACAGGATTTATGATTATTTGGAAAAGCATGGTTTGATTAGAGACAGTCAGCATGGCTTTGTGAGGGGCAGGTCATGCCTCACAAGCCTTATTGAATTCTTTGAAGAAGTGACAAAACACATTGATGAAGGAAGAGCAGTGGATGTGGTGTATATGGATTTTAGCAAGGCGTGTGATAAGGTTCCCCATGGTAGGCTCATTCAGAAAGTAAGGAGGCATGGGATACAGGGGAAGTTGGCTGTCTGGATACAAAATTGGCTAGCCCATAGAAGTCAGAGGGTGGTAGTAGATGGAAAGTATTCAGCCTGGAACTCGGTGACCAGTGGTGTTCCGCAGGGATCTGTTCTGGGACCTCTGCTCTTTGTGATTTTTATAAATGACTTGGATGAGGAAGTGGAAGGCTGGGTTAGCAAGTTTGCCGATGACACAAAGGTTGCTGGAGTTGTGGATGGTGTGGAAGGCTGTTGTAGGTTGCAACGGGACATTGACAGGATGCAGAGCTGGGCTGAGAAGTGGCAGATGGAGTTCAACCTGGAAAAATGTGCAGTTATTCATTTTGGAAGGTCAAATTTGAATGCAGAATTCAGGCTTAAAGACAGGATTCTTGGTAGTGTGGAGGAACAGAGGGATCTTGGGGTCCATGTCCATAGATCGCTCAAAGATGCCACCCAAGTTGATCGGGTTGTTAAGAAGGCATATGGTGTGTTGGCTTTAATTAACAGGGGGATTGAGTTTAAGAGCCGCGAGGTTATGCTGCAGCTCTATAAGGCCCTGGTTCGACCACACTTGGAATATTGTATTCAGTTCTGGTCGCCTCATTATAGGAAGGATGTGGAAGCTTTAGAGAGGGTGCAGAGGAGATTTACCAGGATGCTGCTGGACTGGAGGGCATGTCCTACGAAGAAAGATTGAAGGAGCTAGGGCTTTTCTCATCGGAGCGAAGAAGGATGAGAGGTGACTTGATAGAGGGGTACAAGATGATGAGAGGCATAGATAGAGTGGATAGTCAGAGACTTTTTCCCAGGGTGGAAAGGGCTATCACCAGGGGGCATAATTTTAAGGTGATTGGAGGAAGGTTTCGGGGAGATGTCAGAGGTAGGTTCTTTACACAGAGAGTGGTGGGTGCATGGAATGTGCTCCCAGCGGTGGTGGTAGAAGCAGATACGTTAGGGGCATTTAAGCGACTCTTGGATAGGTACATGGATGATAGTAGAATGAAGGGTAGGTAGTTAGTTTGATCTTAGAGTAGGTTAAAGGTTCGGCACAACATCGTGGGCCGAAGGGCCTGTACTGTGCTGTACTGTTCTATGTTCTATGTTCTAATTGACCAAGCTGGCCAAGTCCTAAAGGACATAGCTGCTAGACTGGGTATGCAGCAGGTGGTGATGGAACCAACAAGAGGGAAAAACCTACTTGACCTCATCCTACCTGTCACAGATGCATCTGTCCATGACAGTATTGGTAGGAGTGACCACCACACAGTCCTTGTGGAGACGAAGTCCCATCTTCACATTGTGGGTACCCACCCTCGTGTTGAGTGGCACTACCACCATGCTAAATGGGATAGATTTCGAACAGATCTTGCAACTCCAAACTGGGCATCCATGAGGCGCTGTGGGCCATCAGAAGCAGCAGAATTGTATTAAACCACAATCTGTAACCTCATGGCCTGGCATATCCCCCACTCTACCATTACCATGAGCCAGGGGACCAATCCTGGTTCAATGAAGAGTGCAGGAGGGCGTGCCAGGTGCAGCACCAAGCATACCTCAAAATGAGGTGTCAGCCTGGAGAAGCTGAAACACAGGACTGCTTGCGTGCCAAACAGCAGAAGCAGCATGCGTTGGATAGGGCTAAGTGATCTCACAACCAACGGATCAGATCTAGGCTCTGCAGTCCTGCCACATTCAGTCATGAACTCTGACTGAATGTGGTGGACAATTAAACAACTGACAGGAAGGGGAGGCTCCACAAAAATCCCCATCTTCAACGATGGGGGAGCCCAGCACATCAGTGCAAAAGACAAGGCTGAAGCATTTGTATCCATCTTTAGCCAGAAGTGCCAAGTGGATGATCCATCTCGGCCTCCTCTTGAGATCCCCAGCATCACAGATGCCTGTTTTCAGCCAATTCGATTCACTCCATGTGATCTCTAGAAACGGCTGAAGACACTGGATACTGCAAAGGCTATGGGCCCTGACAACATTCAGCAATATTACTGAAGACGTGCTACAGAACTAGCCAAGCTGTTCCAGTACAGCTGCAACATTGGCATCTACCCTGCAATGTGGAAAATTGCCTAGGTACGGCCTCTCCAACCCGACTAATTACTGCCCCATCAGTCTACTCTCAATCATCAGCAAAGTGATGGAAGGTGTCGTCGACAGCGCTATCAAGCGGCATTTGCTCGGCAATAACCTGCTCAATGACACACAATTTGGGTTCCGTCAGGGCCACTCAGCTCCTGACCTCATTACAACCTTGGTCCATACATGGACAAAGGAGCTGAACTCAAGAGGTGAGGTGAGAGTGACTACCCTTGACACCAAGGCAGCATTTGACCGAGTATTGCATCAAGGAGCCCTAGCAAAACTAAAGCCAATGGGAATCAGACTCCACTGGTTGAAGTCATACCTAGTACTAATGAATATGGTTATGGTTGTTGGATGTGAACCATCTCAGTCCCAAGACATCACTGCAGGAGTTCCTCAGGGTAGTGTCCTAGGCTCAACCATCTTCAGCTGCTTCATCAATGACCTTTTCTCCACTATAAGGTCACCAATGATTGCACAATGTTCATTAAGTTTCACAACTCCTCAGATACTGAAGCAGCCCATGTCCAGATGCAGCAAGACGTGGACAACATCCAGGCTTGGGCTTGGGCTGATAAGTGGCAAGTAGCATTTGCGCCACACAAGTGCCAGTTATTACAACCGAGGTGGGAGGAGTGCACTGTCTTTTCTAGTACCACTTCTCCATAGGTCACAACATATATTTAAAAGTTTACCCATTTACTGATGCAGAGTATGCTCTACTCTTTATCCCAGAATAAACTAAACCAACCAGGTTTCTTTATTAAACAACCAAATTATCTGTTTATTATAAAACAAGACTTATCCAGTAATGAAGCACTAACACATAGAATTAAATATGAAAGTTCCCTTTTAAAATCACACACACACACACAAACTCACACACATACTGAAAAAAATACAGAAATTCTCTCTGCGGAGGTCTGTTACAAGAAAAAGACATAAAGAGAAGATATGGAAGGATTTTAGTTATCCCTTTTGGTCTGGCGTCCAGATATACGTAGATAGGACACTGGGATCTTTTCTCGAGCAGTTCTTTCCAGGCAGTGTCGAGAATTAATCTGGCAGGTTTTTTCCAGCTTCTCAGGGGAAATGTGACATCAAGGGTTTTAGTTATCACACTGAATATGCAGGGTTTTTTCAAAAACAAGAGGAAAGAGGAGCTGACATATCGTACGTCTAAGGATCTGTTAGAGAGGTGCAGGAAAGATGAACTGGGTGTTTTTTCCTTAGCAGGCTGATCTTCAACTGCTTTTCAAACACAGTCCACAACCCAACCGAACCAAAACAACATCTCAGAAGCAAAACTAAATAGCAAATCAGAACCTACTGACCCTCATAAATCTTGACTTTTCATTTCTCTGTAAACATCTTCCCCAAGTCACCAATTTTCTGTTATTTATTGAGCTTAAAGCACATGATTTCCAGCAAAGGTTGTTTACAAACAACATCTCATGACCTTTCAGTGAACTTTAGTAAAAGAACACATACATGGAATCTTTTCAGTTTTAAAACACAAAATCAAAAAATTGAAGCACTTTTGTAACGCAGACAATGACCATCTCAAACAAGAGAGAATCTAACCAACTTCCCTTGATTTTCAGTGCAATTACGTTCACTGAATCCCCCACTATCAACATCCTGAGGGTTACCATTGACCAGAAACTGAACTGGACCAGCCAAATAAATATTGTAGCTCCCAAAGCAGGACAGAGACTGGGAATTCTGTGGCAAGGAACTCACCTCCTGTCTTCCCAATGTCTGTCCATCATCTACAAAGCACAAGTCAGGAGTGTGATGGACACTTTCCACTTGCCTGGATGGGTGCAGCTCCAACAACACTCAAAAAGCTTGACACCATCCAGGACAAAGCAGCCCACTTGATTGGCACCCCATCCACCACCGATGCACAGTGGCTGCAGTATGTACCATCTACAAGATGTACTGTAGTAACTCATCAAAGTTCCTTTGACAGCACCTTCCAAACCTGTGACTGCTACCACCTAGAAGGACAAGGGCAGCAGATGCATGGAACACCACCACCTGCAGGTACCCCCTCCATGCCACACACCATCCTGACTTGAAACTATATTGCCATTCCTTCACTGTAGCTGGGTCAAAATCCTGGAACTTCCTTCCTAACAAGCATTGTTGGACTATGTACATTTATTTATTTATAGTTACAGCACTGAAACAGGCCCTTCAGCCCACCAAGTCTGTGCCAACCAACAACCACCCATTTATACTAACCCTACATTAATCCCATATTCTCTACCACATCCCCACCATTCTCCTACCACCTACCTACACTCGGGGCAATTTACAATGGCCAATTTACCTATCAACCTGCAAGTCTTTGGCTGTGGGAGGAAACCAGAGCACCCAGCGGAAACCCACGCGCTGATAGGGAGAACTTGCAAACTCCACACAGGCAGTACCCAGAACCGAACCCGGGTCGCTGGAGCGGTGAGGCTGCGGTGCTAACCACTGCGCCACTGTGCTGCCCAAGGGCTACAACCGTTCAAGAAGGCAGCTCACCACCACCTTCTCAAGGGCAATTATGGATGGGCAATAAATGCTGGCTTTGCCAGCGATGCCCACATCCCATGAATGAAAAAATATTAAGAATATAAGAAAGCAAGAAATAAGAAAAGATCAGCCACCATTCAACACCCTCCTTGCATAGCAAATATATAGGCCTGGATTTTGTGGTAGCAATGATGGCAGGACTGCCAGCATTCACTGTCATTACTCCTCTGAATCTGACAGCATACTCTAGAATCCACACATGCGTAGATAACATGGAAATCCAGTTCCTGTCAGTGATTCTACACTTCTCCATAGGGTGTGCTGCTTTTGTTAGGGACACTGCTAGGATGGGGTGGAAAATGGCTATGGCAGGTCTTGGGCTGGTGGTCTCCTGGACCAGGAATTTTTTTTTTTTAAAATCTCACCATATTAAATATAAATCCACTCCCTCCTCCACCCAGCCCTACCCTGAGGTTGCCAAGCAAGGTGCCAAGCAAGGTGGCCCTTTAACTTCTACGTTCATCCTCACCCTACTCTGACAACCAGAAAAGAGTTTCTAGCAGGTAGCATTGCTGTGGAGCAAGTGACTGGTACACATTTGGTGGGCTGAAGGATCTGTTTCTGTGCTATATAATTCTATGACTCTATGACATTGTATGGCGTACTCCCCTCATTAGGAAATCACTGGGACGAAAATCAAGCTGGTCTTACACTGGGTAGTGATCTGTTCAGTCAGATTGTCACCCAGGTAGTAAAGGTGATAATTACCCCCATTAGATCTACCAGTCCACTGACCAGTGGTCCCCTAGAGCCTGGGCCTAGTACCAGTGGCTGGATTCTTCTAATATGCAGCTGCTCTTTCTCAGGATAGAAACACAGGCCAAGCTTCTGATCTAGACCTCATAGGCTGAAGGGTCAGGTTGTCCAGGCAATTGAACAAGAGATACAGCACCAAGCAGGTCCTTCTGGTGAATTATCTGACATTAAATGACAAGCTCAGTCCCACGAGGTTCTTGTACCATGCCAGCATCCAGCTACCTCTCATGACTTAGAGTCTCACGTGGCACTTAGAAGCAGCCCGGGGATAGTTATTAGAAGCCATGTTGAGGCAGCCATGGGCGGCGCAGTGGTTAGCACCGCAGCCTCACAGCTCCAGGGACCCGGGTTCGATTCTGGGTACTACCTGTGCGGAGTTTGCGAGTTGTCCCTGTGTCTGCGTGGGTTTCCTCCGGGTGCTCCAGTTTCCTCCCACCACCAAATGACTTGCAGGTTGATAGGTAAATTGGCCATTATAAATTGCCCCTAGTATAGGTAGGTGGTAGGGGAATGTGGGGATGTGGTAGGAATATGGGATTACTGTCGGATTAGTATAAATGGGTGGTTGATGGTTGGCACAGACTCAGTGGGCCGAAGGGCCTGTTTCAGTGCTGTATCTCTAAATAAATAAAAATAAAACATGATGATAAAATGTAGGTTTGAACACTGATTGTAAAATAATATCATTTTGCTTTTTGATCTGGCTTTGTTGTTCGATGAGCACTAGAGATAGCATGAGGTCTGGTTAACATAAGTGATAGATTTGCTATTGGAATTCACCAAGTCAGATGTGTAGGTACTGGAGTTGTGAGGAAAACTGGGAAGAGGTAGTGTTGTAGTGAAGCTTGCTCTGCATCCAGAACCATCTCTTTCTAGGTTTCCATTTCCAGCCCTTTCCAGGCACATTATGTGAGATGGGTGACCTGTCCACACAAAGGTTGGGCTGGGGGTCTGCAGGTGCAGTGCCTCTTGATCTGCAGAACAACAGGAAGATGAAGCAGAGGCTGCGGAGAGAGCAAACTCTGCACCATCGCCTCTGCCAAATAGTTGCCAGACTCTTCCGTGACAGGAGGCTGTCTGGCCGACCAGCCAATGCACCCAGCATCTCGATGTGCATGCCCATCAGTGTTTTCCAGTATGCCACCCTATCAATTTCTTCATCTGAGTCCTCTGCAGCAGAATTCGTCTGCGACCTCGCCTTCCGTCAAATGAGACATCCTTTCCCCCAGCCAGGCAACATGCCCGATGACTCATCATCTGGTGATCCCAACTCTATCATAGTCTTCAAGGTATGTGCAGTGTCAGCATCTGAGCTGGTGACTGTGAGTGTCCTATTAAATGACAGGGCCTCTTCATCAGTGCTATGCTCTCCCTCTTCCTCCTTGCGCTGCTGTGGCTGGGCAGGCAGCAGTTCTAGTGTGTCTGAAAGCAGGAATTCGGAAGGGGAAAGTTGGTGTGAGGGAAATGGGTTGGGGTGGGAAGCAGGAGGTCCATGACCACATCAGCAGCAGCTTGCTCATCATGTCAGTTCCCAGGATGAGGGTGAGCTGGGAGTTGAGAAGGAATATAAGGCAGGACCATGCTGTCATCCTCAATGTTCTTAGCAACGCTGGATGCCACGGGCTCTGTCGCAGCCAGCCCCATGACACTGAGAGTCATCTTTTAGTTTAGTTTAGAGATACAGCACTGAAACAGGCCCTTCGGCCCACCGAGTCTGTGCTGACCAACAACCACCCATTTATACTAACCCTACACTAACCCCATATTCTCTACCATATCCCCACTATTCTCCTACCACCTACCTACACTAGGGGCAATTTACAATGGCCAATTTACCTATCAATCTGCAAGTCTTTTGGAGGTGGGAGGAAACCGGAGCACCCGGAGAAAACCCACGCAGACACAGGGAGAACTTGCAAACTCCACACAGGCAGTACCCAGAATCGAACCCAGGTCTCTGGAGCTGTGAGGCTGCGGTGCTAACCACTGCTCCACTGTGCCGCCCTTTGTCTCCTTGGTCTCAGGTGATGTAGACGTTCTTGATCCCCACCAGATCTCCTCTGCTCTCTTTTATCGTGTGCCACCTTGTCCTGCAAGAGAGAGGACAGAATGTCAGTGATTGTGTAGCACTGTGTTTGGCTTTGGTGCCTGCCATAGCTGAATAGCTAGTGGTGTGTGGCGGTAGTGAGGGGTGGGTGTGAGGCTGGCAGAATTGGAAAGTGTGTGAGGGTGAAGTGGAGTATCTGGATGTTTGGCTTGAGTCCTGAGAGTCAGGGACTGCAAATGGGTGAGTGATGGGGGTGTGGTGCATTGAGCCGTGTGAGTGGTTGGTGGTGTGATGGGTAGAAGATATCATGTGAAGATGCATTCACTGACCTTGACCACCCATGTGAGGTCATTAGACCTTTTGTGGCAGAGCTGCTAGGTCTTTTGACCCAGATGCTGGGAAATGACGTCCCTGGCCACCTCCCTTCTGAGGGTGGCCCTTGAGAGTCTCCTGGCCCCCACAGGATCTTGGCATCTTTCCTCCTGCTCATCTCCACCACTAATGCGTCCAGTGTCACAACCGTCACCCTGGAATCCTCTCTCTCTGCTCTGGTGTTCCATTTTCTACGTTTTAAATTGCAGCAATATTATTCAGTGCAGCTTCCCTTTACTAGAGACAGACTGCCTTTAGGAACAGAGTGCTGGCTGCACCATGTGCTCTCAGCACACGCTGTTCATCTCCCTGCTGAATGCACAGGCAGTCGGCAGTGCGCAATAGAAGCCAGCAGCACAACATACTCTTGGGCTGTTGCGACAATCATGGTAATGTGGTGGCAGCACCAAATTTACATGCTGCCCACCTCCAACGGAACCAGTCTGGGCAGGTCAAGATTTGCAATGCCTGTGCCTGAAAAACGGGGCAAGCCAATTTTTATCCCTGAATACCTTCTTCTCATTTGCGAGCTAGTGAACAGAGAGAAATCAGAAATGGCCCCTCCCAGTTGAAGCAAAAATGTTGTTAAAATGAAAATGGGCACAAATGGGTCCCGCTCAAAACTTTGACTTTTAATATGGAGGTGCTTCTACACTACACCCCTGTCATGCCAGAGAAACCACTAAGCAGCAGTAAGAAGGAATGGTTCTTGAATAAAAATAGAAATAATGTTCAATTAGTTGAAGCTAAGAGCTCCTCAGTCAAATCCTGTCACACCAGTGTGGTTTCTGGGCTCTTCTGCTTCTGTCATCTTTGTCTTACTTCTCCTTAGTCATAACTTGTTGCATTTCCTTATCCATAAAGAGGTAGAAGCCTCTTTCCACATCTATAATCTTCAACATGCTACATAACTATCATTCATTTGATTCTCCCCTGCATGTGGCAAAGCATCCCCATTGCAATCCAAACATTTCAACATTTTATTCATCATGGAAAATATCTTCTTATTTAGGTTGTTAACTTTACATGTGCTCCATTGTTGGATCTTTGCTGCAGGGGTTGTGGGGGAAGGATTATATATAGACATATCATGAACCATGGTTTACGTGCTAGTAAAGCATATTTCCAGGAAACAACTATTCAACTGTTTTTGCCCAAGAATAAATGGGCAGCTCTTGAGTACTTTAATATATGGGCATCGTGGGCATTGCTGGATGACACAGGGGCAATTTTAATCCATTCTGTCCAGTGGGAACCGAGAAGCCACGCAGTTAAGATTACCTCCAAAAATGTAATGCCCCTGTTCTGAACTGGGCCCTTCTTTTAGGTGGCTGATGTGCCCACCTGACTCAGACAGGACCCTCATTAATATATGCAAATCGAGGTCTTATGATATCATTAGGTCCCTGATGGCATTTTATCTGCCATGGCCGCACACTCAGTGAAACCTGTTCTGCAGGAAGAAGATGATCTGTAAGGTAAATATTAAACTTTCCTTAATCTGGCCAGGAGGAGCAGGAGTGCCCCTTCAGACTCCACAAGTAAAGTCTGGGCTTTTACTGTCTTAGGTTCCTCTACTTCTCAGCTGCAGGACTCTGTGTGTCTGGGCTCTGAGGTTAGGCTCCAATACTCAGTCAGTGGTGGACCTGGATGGTATGAATCCACTGTGCTATTGTTGTTTCTTCCATAAGCATAGATCTTCCATGAATTATGTATGCAAATGCGTTTCCTGGAATTGACAAGAGGATGATTCCTTTGTCGTTTTCACATATGATTTTGCTGTCTTTATCTTTCCAGATCAAGATTATTAGTCTGCTTGCCTCTGACGAATATTTGGGAGGACACTGCTACTATGACATCAGAAACCTAGAGATAAGAAGGCACATAACACAACCTGCTGTGTCCAAAACCATCAGTCTCCAATGACTGGAAATATTTGGGCCTACTGCTCAGAACTCTGATCTGCAGGCCTCCCAATCAAGTTCCTTCCATATTGGCATAGACTTTGAGGCTGATGAAGAACCACTTAGATGCATGCAGTCACGCAGGACCTGAAAAAGCTCAATGTCGGCATGGTACTATGTGCAGGAGAGAGAAGGCTGGAAATGTTGCAAACACAACACCATACTCCCATTGGTGCAGTCAGTAATCAGTGGTAGCAATACTTGGATTGCTGGTGGCAGTGGCTGTTTTCAGGTTAGTAAGCTGACTGCGTTTGGCAGTTCCTAACCTTCTTGGTCTCTATGGCTTAGAAAGTCATTAAATAAAATGACTGAGTCATCAGGGAAGCATGTTTAGTGTATGTTAATTGTATGGTTTGTTTTACATGCCATGAATTAGTAAACACGTCATAAAGTACATATAGATAAAAAGGAAAGAATTTACTCCAAAATGCACCAATAAAAGTGACAGAAATCCAAATGTTGAGGTCAGAAAATGGGTAGTACAGGTAGAGTTTCTGATGCTGATGTCAGGTAAGGGTCTATGCCAATCCCACTGACTCATAAAATTACCCCAATTCCCCTTCGTCCTTCCCAGCCTTAACAACATTTACTTTCTAATTCCCCCCAAACATTCTCTTTTAAGCAGGCCTACTAACCTTTTCACATCCTGTGAGAGTCTTAGGTAGGAAATCGCAATGTTGCACCCCCTAGCTAGAGAATGCAGGAAAACAGGTAACCGCAATGGAGGTAAGACTATACCAGCATGCATAGCAATAGGTAAGTAGTGATTGGGAAAATTCGCTATTAAATCCATAAATTTTACTCCATTTCTGTAGCAAGAGGAAACACAATTCATGCTATTAAACAAACTGTGAGCAAAGAGAAAATGCAGAAAAAGAGAAAGAGAGAAAAAAGAAGACAAGGACCCAGAAAAGAGAATAAGAGACAGAAGGAGAGAAGAGTAAATTAAGACCCCTTCATTGCACCCTGCAAATCACGCGAGAGATGCAGATTGTCAATTTTGACCACATATATATCTTTTGTTGGAGACGACACTTCATGCATAGGTTCACAATTGGCAATCTCATGTTCTTCAATATTGACAGCTCCGCTTTTAACTTGTTTATGATGAGTCTTACATAATAGTCTCCTCATGAAGTCAAAGATATGTACAAAGTTACTGCAAAGTAATGCTGTTTGTGCAGAAAGAATTCTACTTCCTCTTTGGAAACACATTGGCAATCATTAAACTGAGCCATTTCTCACAACTACTTGAAGGTAATTGTCAGGTTATTAGGTCTCACCAAACAGAAGCACTGTGTATATGCATGCCAGTTTCTCTGTGACCAAATATAGCTTTGTCCTGCTTTAATGTGTCCCCTCCATGACATTAAGGTTGGGTTTTCCAGTGGAGAGGTATTGCCTCCCACCACTCCATCCCCGTCAGAACCCTGACCCACATTCCTGGGTTGGGTTCATACCATATGCATAGTGAGCGGATTTCAACCACCAAGAGGCAAGGCACCATTGATTGGCCACAAAATCTCAGTGGTGATGCAGTGTCACTTGAAATTATCCATGAACCTTTCAATCCTGAAACAGCCTCCTTGTCACGAAAGTGTTGTGCTTGTCTTTACTAATTCTAATTGCCATTAATTCTTACAATGTGTCACTGAAAACTTCTAGTTCACCCTTGTGTGCCTGGATGAGCAAGCAAACTAACAGTTGGGTTGGTACTAATAATACATTTCTGACCAATGCCTGATTGGAAGCCTGCTTGGAAAACCTAGTGGACTATGTCTAAACAGTGCAAAGTACCAATAAACAAATTAAATAGGATGTGGGATATACTGCCAAATTAGTTCAGATCATATCAGCAGAGGCTATGATGAAATTGCACTGTGCACTGGTTAGGCCATACCAAGAGTACTTCAGGTTGCCAACTTTCCTGGATTGACTGGCAGCTTCCTGGAATGGAAGATTGATCTTCCTACTACTGCTGTGAGGAAAACAGGAGTAAAATCGTAAGGAAATACAGTTTGCACATAGGGATTTGGACTTTCTTTTTCCTGCCAGTGGTGTCCTAGAATATCCACAGGGTCGGCTCTGTTGTTCTTTGCCTGAAATGAGCGTGTGGATCACTGTCAGCCCCAGTAGCAGGTGTGCCTTACCAAGTCAAGGCACCTGTCCTGAGCTTGCTGGATCGCATCTTTATGGGCTGCCCTGCTAGAAACATCAGTCAAAGGGCAATCTCAACCCTGTGATTGGCCTCAGCGATAAGTGGGGACTCGACCTTGCAGGTTGTCGCTGCTCCCAGCATCGGACCATGGAATGTTCAGCAGACCAAGGGGAAGAACAGATAATGGGAAATAAGCTGCATTTGCTGAATCACACTGAATGGAGAGAAATAGTACAAGGGCGAACATTTCGCAACAAAAACCAATCAATTTTAGGAATGTTCCAATAAATCAAATCTTCAAATGACTTGTAATTATAACACCATGGATAACACAAACTTAATCCAATTCATGAGTAATTTCAAACAATTTATAGGTACAACCTGGTGCATATATAGAATTATCGAATTGCACACATTAGTTTTAATAAAGCCAGAACCACAACTCAGTTTTAGTTGTTGTATTAAACCATGATAATCTGTAGACAATAATAAGGTCTTCAAAATAAAATAGTTGACTCGCTATACTATTTAGGTGCAAAACTGAATTCAGGCTTGTGAAATTGCTAATGGATGCATAGAAAGATAGAAAATTTACTGCACAGAAGGAGGTCATTCAGCCCAGTATGTCTGTGCCAGCTGGAAAAGAGCTGTCCTGCCTAATCCCACTTTCCAGCTTTTAGTCTATAGTCCTGTAGGTTTCTTTTGGGCCTCCTTATCTCGAGAGACAATGGATATGCGCCTGGAGGTGGTCAGTCCTGTAGGTTACAGCACTACAAATGCATATTGTTCTGACCAAGGCAGGAAGAGTGCAATGTCTTTCCTAGCACAGGTCAGAACATATTTTAAATGTTTACCCAATTATCGATATGGCCAATCATATACTCTACTCTTTATCCCAGAATAAAATACACCAACCAGGTTTCTTTAATAAACAACAAAACTATCAGTTTATTACAAAACAAGACTTATGCAGTAACTTATGCATTAACACACAGATTGAAATATGAAAGTTCCCTTTTTAAATCCCCCCCACACACACACACACACTCACACTGGTTAAAGAGAGAGAAATAAAAATTTCTCTGCAGAGCTCTTTTACAAAAAAAAGACAAAAAGGGAAAACTTTGGCCAAATACTTGATAATTCTTGAAGAAAATGGATGAGCTATGTTGTGTCCCAAAATGGCATACAGGCTGGCATCTGAGAACACGTAGACGGATCACTGGGTTCTTTTCTGGAGCAATTCTTTTCAGGCGGCGTCGAAAATTAAGCTGGTAGGTTTTTCCAGTTTCTCAGGAGAAATGCAGCATCAGGGGATTTTAGCTCCCATACACTGGATCTTTGCAAGGTTTCACAGAGATAGGAGGAAAGAGATGGATTGGTTGATTCTCTCTTGGCAGTTTGATCTCCAACTGCTTTCAAACACAGTCCACACCCCAACTGAACCAAAACAACATATCAGAAGCGAAACCAACTCCTGACCCTCATAAATCATGTCATGTCACTTCTCTGTAAACATCTCCTCCAAGTCACCAAGGTTTCTTTTGTTTGTTGAGCTTCAGGCATATGATATCCAGTAAAGGTTTGTTTTCAAACAAGACCTCTCAGTGACCCTTGTAAAAAAAATCCATGGAGTCTTTTCAGTTTTCCCAAATAAACCAATGTCCATGATTCTAAAATATGAATCCACAAAGCAAAATTAGAAAATAGAAGCACTTCCATAATAATATCCAATTTTTAAAAAAATACGATGAGGGTTTCTGTCTTGACCACCCTTTCAGGCAGTGAGTTCCAGATCCCCACCATTCTCGGGGTGATAAATTGTCCTCAACTCCCCTCTAATGCTTCTGCCAATTATTTTAAATCTATGCCCCTTTGTTATTCGCTTCTCTGCTAAGGGAAATAGGTCCTTCCTATCCCTCTATCTAGGCAATTTATCATTTAGTACACCTCAATTAAATCTTCCCTCAGCCTATTTTGTTCCAAAGCAAATAACCCCTGCCTGTCCAATTCTCCATTCCTGGCAACATCCTTGTAAATCTCCTCTGTACCCTCTCAAGTGCAGTCACTTCCTTCTTGTAATGCAGTAACCAGAACAGTGCACAGCATTCTAGCTGCAGCCTAACTAGTGTTTTATATAGTTCTATAGAATAATCTCCCTTCTCTTATATGCTATGCCTTGGCTAATAAAGGAAATATCTGGTATGTCTTCTTAGTCACCTTATCTACTTGTCCTGCTACGTTCACACAGTGTTAACCATGGGTCAGTTGATAGCTCTCTCGCCACTGCATCAGAAGATTGTGGATTCAAGTCCCACTCCAGGACTTGAGTACAAAAATCAAGGCTGACACTCCAGTGCAGCATTGGGGGAGTGCTACACTGTAGGAAGTGCCGTCTTTCAAATGTAGCATTAAACCGAGGCCCCTTTTGACCCCTCAGGTGGATCTAAAACTCCATGGCAGTATTCTGAAAAAGAGCAGAAGAATTATCCCTGGTGTCCTAGCCAATATTTCTCCCTCCGTCACAAAAACAGATTATCTGGTCATTATCACATTGCTGTTTGTGGGAGCTTGCTGTGTGTGAATTGGCTGCCATATTTTCTACAATACAATACTTCAAAAGTACTTCATTGGCTGTTAAGCACTTCAGGACATCCTGAGGCTATGAACGTCACTGTATAAATGTAAATCTTTCTTTCTTTCTGGGTGCTGTAGACATACACTCCAAGGTCCCTCTGTTTATCTACATTTCCCAGTATCCTACCATTTATTGCATATTCTCTTGCCTTGTTTACCCTCCACAAATGCATTAGCTCACACTTCTCCAGATTGAATTCCATTTGCCACTTTTCTGCCAGTCTGACCAGTCCATTGATATCATCTGCAAACTTCATAACCATGCCCCCTACATTTAAGTCAAAATCATTGATATATACCATGAAAAGAAAGGGACCTAGTACTGAGCCCTGCGGAACCTCACTGGAAACACCTTCCAGTCAGAAATACCCATTAACCATTACCCTTTGCTTCCTGCCACCGAGCTAGATTTTGCATCCAACTTGCCACTTGCCCTTAGATCCCATGGGCGCTTACTTTTCAGATCAGTCTACCATTTAGGACCTTGTCAAAGGCCTTGCTAAAATTCAATATGCTACCCTCTTCAATGCTCCTTATTAACTCCTAAAAAAGTTCAAACAGGTTAGTGAGACATAAACTTCCCTTCACAAATCCATGCTGACCGTCCTTGATTAATCTGTGCCTTTTTAAATGACAATTTATACTGTCCCTCAGAATTTTTTCCGATAATTTGCCCACCAGAAAGATTAGGCTGACTGACCTGTAATTACTCGGTCTATCCCTTCCACCCTTTTAAACAATTGCAAATGTTAGCAGTTTTCCAGTCCTCCAGCACCACGACTGTAGCCAGAGAGGATTGGAAAATGATGGTCAGAGTCTCTGTCATTTCCTCCCTTGCCTCTATTAGAAGCCTGGGATACATTTCATCCAGACCTGGTGATTTATCCACTTTCAAAAATGCTGAACCCCTTAATATATCCTCTCTCACTATGGTTATACCATGCAAAATTTCACACTCCTCCTCCTCCTTTACAATATATGCATTGTCCCTCACTCTTGTGAAGACAGATGCAAAGTATTCATTAAATATTCATCTCTACATCTTCTGCCTCCACACAGTTACCTTTTAATAATAATTTAGGGCGGAGTAGCGGAGATGCATCTGCTGCAGGACTATGAAATGTGCAATTCCATTTTCTCATCTCTCAGGTTGATTCTTTCCAACAAATGCAAGAAGTCCTGTAGCAAAGGTTCACCTTATTTCACAAGTAAATGCTATGTTCAGATCTAAATTATATGCATTGGAATGTAAATGGAAGATTAGTAAATTCATGGGATAGAGGGAAAAAAAAGAAAAATATAGAAACAGAGATGGTAACAAATTGGAGACTGACTGAATTACTTAATGTCTGTCAAGTGATTTACAAGGAAGAAAAATGGCAGGAGGCAGAAGGGAGTAAATAATGGAATAATAGGTAGAGAAAAAAATAAAGGAGTAGAGAGAGATATAGAGCACAACAGATTTGCATATATCCCCATTACATTATAGTGAGGTGCATGCTTCCTATGTAAGGCACTCAGATGCACCCACAACATAATGCACAAGAATTATTTATATTGCAGTAAATTAGCAATCTTCTATAATGTTATTATGACAATAACTCATCGCATGATCAATTGTGACATGATCAAACCTCCAGGAATATGTCCAACCAAATTTGGCAACCCAAGGGGTACTGTATACGATTCGTCTGTCTGAAACACAATGGGCCATCCAGGTCCCAGAGGCAGTATGGAGGAGAGCTGATTCCCATTGTTAGAATCAAGAATTATGAGGAACGATTTGATGAGCGAGAGGTCTTCAGCCTTGAAGTGAGATATCACTGAGGGAATTTCACAAAAATATGCAAGTTATTTAAAGGGATGTAAAAAGTAAACCTGAAACAATACTTTCAAATACACTAGGCCAGCAGGTCAAAGTGACAGACTTTGCAGATCGTGAAGGGAAATGTTAGGAATGATGTCAGGAAGCATTTCTTTATATAGAGAATGTGCAATAGCTGGAATGAGTTGCTAGGAATGTTGTTTTTGGCTGAGGCCAGAACATAGGACTCATTTAGAAGACATCTAGATACTGTAACGGGTAAGACAGCATGGCTAGTATTCTGGGAGAATAAGATCAAATGAGCTTATGAATTATAGAATGGTTACAGCACAGATGGAGGCCATTCGGCCTGTCGTGCCCGTGCCAGCTCTCTGCAAGAGCAACTCAGCTAATCCCACTCTCCTGCCTTTTCCCCATAGCCCTGCAAATTTTTTCTCTTCAGATAATTACTCAATTCCCTTTGAAAGCCATGATTGAATCTGCCTTCACCACACTCTCAGACAGTGCATTCCGGATCCTAACCACTCGCTGCATGAAAAAAGTTTTTCCTCATGTTGCTGTTGTTTCTTTTGCCAATCACCTAAAATCAGTGTCCTTTGGTTCTCGATCATTCTGCTAATGGAAACAGTTTCTCCCTAGCTAGTCTGTCCAGACCCCTCATAATTTTGGTCACCTCTATCAAATCTCCTCTCAACTTTCTCTTCTCTAAGAGCAATCTTCAACCAAAACCTGTGTCAGCTACGCTCAGTTGGTAGCACTTTTGCCACTGAGTCAGAAGGTTGTAGGTTCAAGAACCACTCCAGAGACGTTAGCACAAAAATCTAGGTTGACACCCCAGTGCAGTACTTAGGGAGTGTTGCACTTTCAGAGGTGCTGTCTTTTGGATGAGAATTTAAGCTGAGGCCCCATCTGCTATCTCAGGGTGGACATAAAAGATCCCATGACACTATATTGAAGAATAACAAGGGTGTTATCCCCAGTGTCCTGACCGATTATTATCCCTCAGTCAACATCACTAAAATAGATAATCTGGTCATTATCACATTGTTGTTTGTGGGACCATGCTGTGCACAATTTGGCAGCTGTGTTTCCTACATTACAATACTTCAAAAGTACTTTGTTGGCTTTAAAGTGCTTTAGATGTGCCGGGGTTGTGAATTGTGCTATATACAAGTATTTCTTTCCTCTCATAATCAGCTTGTGATGTTATAAAGGATAGGATGGCAGCAGCTCCTGTAAGACTGTAACCTGGCAGCAGTCAGCACCTTCAGGAGAGAGGGAAGAAATTAAGAAAAGAAGGCATTAAAACGCATTGGAAGTAAAATCAAAGTGACTCTTGAAATCCTGTCTGTGGTTTACTGAATTCCATGATGGATACTTCAGTCTGCTTTCAGTGGGAGGCAGTTGTTAGCAAACAAAGGCAGAACTGAAGTGTGACACACATTGGAATGAATAGAGCTGTACAGTTCCTAAACGCACTTCAGTTGAGACTGGTGAGATTACCCTGTCAAGCACAATGCTGTGAGCTAAAAAAATATTTTCAAAAATAATCCAATCACAGAAGATCATGTACTGGAGGTTTTCTTCATTTGTGAACCTAGGCACAATGCCAACAAGCCATTTACTTCACTCTCCCCACCCTCTCCCACATGTAGGGATCTTCAGGCTAATTGGAGCACCAGCTGAGGGCAGCCATCTCAGCAGAGACCACAAACTGAACTGGGAACTTTCTGATCTATCTAGCTCAGTTGCACACTGTCTTTACGGTGTAGAATCTCTGTTCCATTTGGCCCCCGTTGCTATTTGCTTGCCCTTGGCTGCCCAGTGTCTACATATTTCATCACTGTGTAGCTTGTTTAGTCCCCTCCAAAATGTCATAACCCAGAATCCAAGGTAGAGAAGCAAAAGCCAATGATATTGGCCCAAGAGGCAAGTGCAACCGTTCGTCCTAATGCCCCTATCAATCCACAAAATTGTCACATCCATCCACAAGCAGCTTTGTAAAGGTCAGACATCAGCTCTCTATACCATGCACTGTGTACACCGTGTGGTTGACAAGAAAGGGAATAAAGGGGTATGGGAACCAGGCTTGGGACCACTGCTCACATAGAGGATAATGATCAAAACACTGGTTGGGTCAACCGGCCTGTTTCCATGTTGCACTTTCAATATAATTCTATGTAATGGATGACACTATGTGGCAACTGGATTCAAGTCCAACCCAGTCTGCTGGAAAGAAAATCTATCCTGCAATGTAGGGCTGGATGAGTGGTAGTTTATTTTAGATGGAACTCAGGACACAAGCAAGTTGAATGTTGGAGTAGACAAGGCTGAAAGTGACAAAGACACAGAATAAAAGGGATGGAACTGTACAATGTTGTAGCTTGTGGAGAAGGCAGAGGAGACAGGAGTTTGAGGCAGCTGAATAGAAAATCCAGAGGCTCCACACAATTAGCATTGGAGGTAAAGATGGGGAAGCAGCAGAAGGGTATTAGAGCAGGTGGCGATTAATTGAGAAAAGGAGTCTGGGGCTGTCCTTACTTTCCAGGGTAATCCTGGACTCGTGTTTTGGCAGCTCAGATCAGCTGAATACAGTGTTGCATAACATAGGAGCAGGAGTAGGCCATTTACCCCCTCGAGCCTGTTCCACCATTCAATGAGATCATGGCTGATCCGTGATGTAACACTATATACCCGCCTTTGCCCCATATCCCTTAATATCTTTGGTTAAGTAAAATCTATCAATCTCAGATTTAAAACTAACAATTGACCCAGCATCAACTGTTGTTTGTGAAAGACAGTTCCAAACTTCCAACAATAACCTATATTTATATAGCACCTTTAACATAATAAAATGTCCCAAGGCAATTTACAGGAGCATTAGAAAACAAAGTGTGACACCAAGCCACAAAAAGAGATATTATGTCAGATGACCAAAAGCCTGGTCAAAGAGGTAGGTTTTAAGGAGTGTCTTAAAGGAGGCAAGTAAGGTACAGAGGCAGAGAGGTGCAGGGAGGGTATTCTAGAGCTTGCAGCCTTGGCAACTGAAGTCATGGCCACCAATGGAGAAGCGATTAAGATCAGGGATTCACAAGAGGCCAGAATTAGAGGAGCGCAGATATCTTGGAGGGTTGTGGAGCTGGAGGAGATTACAGAGATAGGGAGGGGTGAGGCCATGGAAGAATTTGAAAACAAGGATGAGAATTTTAAAATCAAAATGTTGCTTGATCAGAAGCCAATGTGAGCACAGGGGTCATAGGGGAATGGGACTTGTGTGTTAAGACCCAGGCAGCAGAGTTTTAGATGACCTCAAATTTACAGAGAGCAGAATGTGGGAGACCAGCCAGGAATGCATAGGAATAGTCAAGTCTAGAGGTAACGAAGGCATGAATGATGGTTTCAGCAGCCGATGAGCTGAGACGGGGCAAAGTCGGACGAAATAGGTGGTCTTAGTGATGGCACAAATATGAGGTCGGTAACTCATCTCAGGGTCAAATGTGACACCAAGGTTGCGAGCACCACCCTTTGTGTGTAGAAGTGTTTCTTAACTTCACTCCTGAAAGGCCTAGTTCTAACTTTTAGGCCAAGTCACCTAGTAGATTTCCCAACCAGCAGAAATAGTTTCTCTCTATCTACCCTATCAATTCCCCTTAATATCTTGAAAACTTCAATTCAATCACTCTAGTCTTCTAAATTCCAGGAAATACCTTACTTAGTTTGTCTAATTGCTCCCCGTGATTTAACCAATGGAGCCCAGGTATTATTATGGTAAATCTCCACTCTACATTCCTTACAAGGCCAATATATCCTTCCTCAGGTGTGGTGGCCAGAACTAAAAACAGTACTCCAGGTCTAACCAGGGTTTTGTTCAGCTGCAGCATGACTTTTACTCCTTTGTTTATTTTTTAGATTTTAGAGATACAGCACTGAAACAGGCCCTTTGGCCCACCGAGTCTGTGCCGACCATCAACCACCCATTTATACTAATCCTACTCTAATCCCATATTCCTACCACATCCCCACCTGTCCCTATATTCTCCTACCACCTACCTATACTAGGGGCAATTTATAATGGCCAATTTACCTATCAACCTGCAAGTCTTTTGATGGTGGGAGGAAACCGGAGTACCCGGCGAAAACCCACGCAGACACAGGGAGAACTTGCAAACTCCGCACAGGCAGCACCCAGAATTGGACCCGGGTCGCTGGAGCTGTGAGGCTGCGGTGCTAACCACTGCACCACTGTGCCGCCCTCTATTCCTCGAGATATAATATATGCTTAGAGGCACAGGGAAAGGTGAGAACACTTAATAAGTACTTTGTATCGGTGTTTGCTAAGGAAGAGAAATCTGACAAAATATCAGTAGAAGCGGAGAGCTATGGTTAGGATAAAAAATTGAGAGGGAGGAGGTTTCTTTTTTATTCTTTCACAGGATGTGGGTGTCTCTCTGGCTAGGCCAGCATTTATTGCCCATCCCTAATTGCCCTTGAGCTGTGATGGTGAGCCGCCTTCTTGAACCTCTGCAGTCCATGTGGTGTAGGTACTCCAACAGTGCTGTTAGGAAGGGAGTTCCAGGATTTTGACCTAGCAACAGTGAAGGAACGGTGATATAGTTCCAAGTAAGGATGGTGCGTGGCTGGGAAGTGAACTGGCAGGTGGTGGTGTTCCCATGCATCTGCTACCCTGTCCTTCTGGGCGATAGAGGTCGTGGGTTTGGAAGGTGCTGTCGAAGGAGCCTTGGTGAGTTGCTGCAGTGCATCTTGTAGATGGTACACACTGCTGCCACTGTGCATTAATGATGGAGGGAGTGAATGTTGAAGGTCTTACCAACTTAATAGAATTCTTTGAGGAAGTGACAAAGTTGATTGATGAGGGAAGGGCTGTAGATGTCGTATACATGGACTTCAGTAAGGCGTTTGATAAGGTTCCCCATGGTAGGCTGATGGAGAAAGTGAAGGCGCATGGGGTCCAAGGTGTACTAGCTAGATGGATAAAGAACTGGCTGGGCAACAGGAGACAGACAGTAGCAGTGGAAGGGAGTTTCTCAAAATGGAGACGTGTGACCAGTGGTGTTCCACAGGGATCCGTGCTGGGACCACTGTTGTTTGTGATATACATAAATGCTTTGGAGGAAAGTATAGGTGGTCTGATTAGCAAGTTTGCAGACGACACTAAGATTGGTGGAGTAGCAGATACTGAAGGGGACTGTCAGAGAATACAGCAGAATATAGATAGACTGGAGAGTTGGGCAGAGAAATGGCAGATGGAGTTCAATCAGGGCAAATGCGAGGTGATGCATTTTGGAAGATCCAATTCAAGAGTGAACTATACAGTAAATGGAAAAGTCCTGGGGAAAATTGATGTACAGAGAGATTTGGGTGTTCAGGTCCATTGTTCCCTGAAGGTGGCAACGCAGGTCAATAGAGTGGTCAAGAAGGCATACGGCATGCTTTCCTTCATCGGACGGGGTATTGAGTACAAGAGTTGGCAGGTCATGTTACAGTTGTATAGGACTTTGGTTCGGCCACATTTGGAATACTGCGTGCAGTTCTGGTCGCCACATTACCAAAAGGATGTGGATGCTTTGGAGAGGGTGCAGAGGAGGTTCACCAGGATGTTGCCTGGTATGGAGGGCGCTAGCTATGAAGAGAGGTTGAGCAGATTAGGATTATTTTCATTAGAAAGACGGAGGTTGAGGGGGGACCTGATTGAGGTGTACAAAATCATGAGAGGTATATACAGAGTGGATAACAAGAAGCTTTTTCCCAGAGTGGGGGATTCAATTACAAGGGGACACGAGTTCAAAGTGAAAGGGGAAAAGTTTAGGGGGGATATGCGTGGAAATTTCTTTACGCAGAGGGTGGTGGGTGCATGGAACGCATTGCCAGCGGAGGTGGTAGACGCGGGCACGATAGCGTCTTTTAAGATGTATCTAGACAGATACGTGAATGGGCAGGAAGTAAAGAGATACAGACCCTTAGAAAATAGGCGACAGGTTTAGATAGAGGATTTGGATTGGCATAGGCTTGGAGGGCCGAAGGGCCTGTTCTTGTGCTGTAATTTTCTTTGTTCTTTGTTCTTTGTCGTGGATGGGGTGCCAGTCAAGCGGGCTGCTTTGTGCTAGATGGAGTTGAGCTTCTTGAAAGTTGTTAGAGCTGCACTCATTCAGGCAAGTGGAGAATATTCCATCACACTCCTGACTTGTGCCTTATAGATGGTGGACAGGCTTTGGGGAGTCAGGAGGTGAGTTACTCGCCACAAGCTTCCTAGCCTCTGACCTGCTCTTGTAGCCACAGTATTTATATGGCTGGTCCATTCGGTTTCTGGTCAATGGTAACCCGCAGGATGTTGGTAGTGGGGGATTTAGCAATGGTAATGCCATTGAATGTCAAGGGGAGATGGTTGAATTCTCTCTTTTTGGAGATGGTCATTGTCTGGCACTTTTATGGCATGAATGTTACTTGCCACTTATCAGCCGAAGTCTGGATGTTGTCCAGGTCTTGCTGCATATGGACACGGACTGCCTTGGTATCTGTGGAGTCGTGAATGGTGCTGAATATTTTGTAATCATCAGCGAACATCCCCCTTTCTGACCTTATGATGGAGGGAAAGTCATTGATGAAGCGACTAAAGATGGTTGGGCCTAGGACACTACCCTGAGGATCTCCTGCAGTGATGTGCTGGGACTGAGAGGATTGACCCCAACAACCACAACCATATGCCTTTGTGATTGGTATGACTCCAACAAATGGAGAGTTTTCCCCCTGATTCCCATCAATTTTAGTTTTGCAAGGGCTCCTTGATGCCACACTCTGTCAAATGCTGCCTTGATGTCAAGGGCAGTCATTCTTACCTCACGAGTTCACCTCTTTTGTCCATGTTTGGACCAAGGCCATAATAAGATCAGGAGCTGAGTGGCCCTGGTGGAACACAAATCGAGCATCAGTGAGCAGGTTATTGCTGAGTAAGTGCCACTTGACAGCATTGTCGACGACACCTTCCATCACTTTGCTGATGATTGAGAGTAGACTGATGGGGTGGTAATTGGCTGGGTTGGATTTGTCCTGCTTTTTGTGTACAGGACATACCTGGGCAAATTTCTACGTTGTTGGGTAGATGCCAGTGTTGTAGCTGCACTGGAACAGCTTGGCTAGGGGCGCAGCCAGTTTTGGAGCACGTCGTCAGTACTATTGTCGGAATGTTGTCAGGGCCCATTGTAGTATCCAGGTATTGAAGGTACTGGAAAGACTGGCTCTGTGTAGGGTAGATAAGTTATCCGGTCCAGTTGACTAGCATAATAATAAAAGCAAAATACTGCAGATGCTGGAAATCTGAAATAAAAATAAGAAATGCTGGAAATACTCAGCAGGTCTGGCAGCATCTGTGGAGAGAGAAGCAGAGTTAACGTTTCAGGTCAGTGACTCTTTAGAACCAGTTGACTTGCATCCCAGGTTGCTAAAGGAAGTGGGGGAGGTGAAAGCAGAAGGGTTTGCCATAATCTTCCAATCTTCCCTGGATATGGGGGAGGTGCCAGAGGATTGGAAAGTGGCAAATGTGACACCCTTAACGGCATAAGGACAGTCCTAGCAACTACAGGCCAGTTCATTTAACATCAGTAGTGCGTAAGGTTTTAGAGACAATAATCAGGGAAAAAAATCTCCAGGCACTTGGAGAGGTTTGAGTTAATTAAGGATAGCCAGCACGGATTTGTAAAAGGCTGTACATACTTGACTAATCTAATTGAATTTTTTGGTGAGGTAACAGGGAAGGTTGATGAAGGGAATGCGGTGGATGTTGTCTATATGGATTTTAAGAAAGAGTTTGCTAAAAGTACCTCATTAAAGGCTGGTTAACAAAATTGAGGCTCATGGAATAGGTGGGTCAGTGCCCAATTGGATATAAAAATTGGCGACTTGTGGTAAATGGATGTTTTTCAGACTGGAGGATGATATTAGTGTTCCCCAAAGGTCATCTCTGGAACCACTGCCTTTTTGTTACATATACATGACTTGGATCTTGGAGTACAGAGAAAAATTTCACAAATTGCCGATGATACCGAACTTGCAGGAGTGGTAAACAATGAGGATGATACGAACCACCTGCAACAGGACATAGATAGGCTAGCAGAATGAGCAGACACGTAGCGGATGGAATTTAATACAGAATAGTGTGAAGTGATGCATTTTGGCGAAAGGGATAGGTTTAGACAATATAGACTTAATGGTGCAGTTCTAAAGAGTATGCAGGAATGGAGGGATCTGGGGGTGCATGTGCAATGATCTTTGATAGTGGTAGGACATATTGAGAGAGTGATCAGCAAAGTATATGTGATCTTAGGCTTCATAAATAGGGGCATATCGTACAAAAACAGGGAAGTTATGCTGAACCTTTATAAAGCCTTGGTAAGGCCACAACTAGAGTATTTCATCCAGTTATGGTCACCGTACTTTTGGAAGGATGAGCGGGTCCTTGAGAGGATGCAGAGGAAATTTACCAGAATGGTTCCAGGAGTGGGGGATTTTAGTTACAATTGGAAAAGCTGGGGTTGTTCTCCCTGGACCAAAGGAGATTGAGGGGATATTTGATAGAGGGGCACAAGATTATGACAGGCTTACATAAGTTAGACAAGGAAAAACTGTTTTCATTAACTGATTGTACAGGACTAGGGAACAGAGATTGGGCAAGAGATGCCAGGGGAACGGGATGAAGAATTTTTTATGCAGCGAGTGGTAATGACCTGGAATTTGCAGAGACAATCAATGATTTCAAAAGGAAATTGGATGAGCATTAAAGGAAATAAACTTACAGGGCTACGGGAATCGAGTGGGGCAATGGGACTGACTGGATTTCTCTGCATAAAGCCAGCATGGACTCGAAGGGCCGAATGACATTCTTCTATACCGTAAATGACTCTATGTAAAGGCCAACATACCATTATATGTTTCAATTATTTTTTGTACGTATCCATGACGTTTTAATGATCTAAGAACATGGACCCACAAGTCTCTTTGGGCCTCCACTGTTGCTAGCTCTTCACCATTGAGAAAGTACTCTGACTGTCCTTTTAAGGTCCAAAATGGATGACCTCGCACTTGCCTGTACTGAAATTCATTTGCCACAGTTTTGTCCATTCACTCAATTTATTAATATCTTTTTGTGATTTTCTGCTTCCATCTACATTTCGTGAAATGTCGCTTAGCTTTGTGCCGTTGTGAAACTTGGATATGTGGCTTTCTATCCCGTCATCTAAGTTGTCATTACATACAGTGAATAGTTGAGACCCCAGTACACATCTCTGTGCGATGCCACTAGTCACATTCTGCCAATTAGAATACCTACCGACTAACCCTACTGGCTGTATCATGCTGTTCAGTCAATCTCCCAACCAGGTCAATAATTTCATGGGCTTCAACTTTAGCTAACATCAAAAGCCTTCTGGAAGTCCATATAATAACATACATCAACATTCCCCTGTCCACTACTTTAGCCACTTCTTCAAAAATGCAATCAGGGTCGTCAGGCACGACTGCTTACCCTTTACAAATTCATACTGGCTCCCTCATGTCCTGTTTGATCCTAAGCTGAATTTTGAGCCCAGATCCTAGCCACAATAGCTAAGATCACACATTTCCACATCCACCTCTCCTTCCATTGCACCCCCACTATTGCTGAAACCCTCACCCATGCTCAACTCTAGCCACTTTAGCATACTACTCATTATTCCCCTGGGTTTCAGCCTGTATAAACAACACTCCATTCTTGAAAGTTCTGACACTTTTTGGGTTATAGCCACTGACACCACCTGCATTTTTATGTGAAGTTTTTATTAGGTGCCCCTTCTTCTGCGTGAACTCAGTCTTTCCCCTGACCTGACAAGCATTTATCTAAACTATTGGCTTACTATATATAAAGAATGATGAATACCAGGGAGGGAATCACAAACCAGAAAACAATGGAGGACTTCAGATGAAGTAATTAACCACTAGAGCAAATCTTCAGCACTTTTATGTCCAGTGTCTGAATTGAAATTGGATTAATGTATTTAGCTTCCTCCCTTACAATATGTTATTTTGCTAAACATAGCCTACTGCATTGAAGCATAAAACTAGTGAATTTTTTCACTGCAAATTCTCTTTTCTCCTGAAAATGTTGATTCTTCTTGGGTACAAGGTACATGTTAAGAGTGTGATGGAATACTCTCCACTTGCCTGGATGAGTTCAGCTCCAACAACACTCAAGAAGCGCGACACCATCCAGATAAAACAGCCCACTTGATTAGCACCCCATCTACCACCTTCACCATTCACTCCCTTCACCAAGGATGCACAGTGGCAGCAATGTGTATCTACAAGATGTACTGCAGCAACGCACCAAGGCTTCTTCGACAGCACCTTCCAACCCCGCGACCTCTACCACCTAGAAGGACAAGGGCAGCAGATGCACGGAACACCAACACCTGTAAGTTACCCTCCAAGCCACATACCATCCTGACTTGGAACCATATCACCATTCCTTCATTGTTGCTGGGTCAAAATCTTGGAACTCCCTTCTTAACAGCACTGTTGGTGTACTTACACCCCAAGGACAGCAGCAGTTCAAGGAGGCAGCTCACCACCACCTTCTCAAGGCCAATTAGGGATGGGCAACAAATGCTGGCCTAGCCAACAACGCCCACATCCCATGAATGAATAAAAAAAATTGTAGTGAGATTATTTAGCAACACCACAGGAGCATCTTTGGGAAATGCTCACATTCGGTATCTTTGAAAGCATCTCGGCTCATTCTGTACCTTTCTTATTAATGATTAAGCTGGGATGGTAAAATGCCAAAGTGAGAATAATTCATTGATAATGGAGGAGTACCACAATTGGCAGTGCCTTTACTGATCGAGTTATAAAGGAACTGCTTTTAGCTTGTTTCAAATGGATTTATAGCTCAAAGTCTATAGGTAGCTTATATAATTATTCTTGATTAATGTGAATATATAGTAAATCCAGCTGCCACTTTCCACACAGCAAGATTCCGCAAACAGCAATAAGATAAATTGCCAGTTGGCCTCTTTTAAATGATATGTGTGAAATTAGTCAGGACACCAGAAGAACTCCATGCTTTTCTTTATAATAATGTCGTGGGATTTTTAATATACACCTGAAACACTGGAATAAAGAGCCGAGACCTTGATTTAACTTCTCAACCAATAGTGTATCCTTAACTACTACATTGGAGTTTCAGCCTAGCTAACGAACTCAAGTCCAAGAGTGAGGACTGAACCCACAATCATCTGACTCACAGGCAAGAGTGGTACCAACTGAGACAAGGGGACGCTCACAACCAGTGACTGATTATTTTTTCTGCCTTTCTAGCAATTATTTAGGATTTAATACTGTCTGTTCCTTACTCCAAGGGGAAAAATAACCATGTTAGAGAACAAGGATCAGGAGGTGCATTTAAGTCGTTAACACATGTCTTGATTCGTTTCCCAGCAACCTCTGATGGCTTAGTGGGTTACTGCAGCACTCAACCAAATATTAATTCATATAGATCAGAAAGGCCCAAGGCTGATCTGCCATAGGAACAGGAGTAGGCCATTCAGCCCCTCAAATCTGTTCCGCCATTCAATGACATCATGGCTGACCTGTGTCCTAACTCCATATATCTGCCTTTGCCCCATATCCCTTATTACCTTTGATTAACAAAAATCTATCCGTCTCAATTTTAAAATTAACGATCAATGTAGCAGCAATTGCCATTTGCAGAAGAAAGTTCCAAACTTCTACTACCCTTTGTATGTAGAAGTCTTTCCTAATTTCACTCCTGAAAGGTCTGGCTCTATTTTTTAGACTATGCCCCCTAATCCTAGACTCCCCAACCAACAGTAATAGTTTCTCCCAATTTATCCTACCTATTCTCCTTAATATCTTGAAAACTTTGATCAAATCACCCCTTAACCTTCTAAATTCCAGGGAATTAGTTTGTGCAATCTCTCCTCGTAATTTAACCCTTGGAATGCAGGTATCATTCTGGTAAATCTACGCTGCACTCCACCCAAAGCCAATATATCCTTCCTAAGGTGTGGTACTCAGAACTGCTCACTGTACTCCAGGTGTGATCTAAACAGGGCTTTTTATAGCTGAAGCAAGAATTCTTCCCCCTTGTTCTAGTCCTCTAGATTGAAAGGCCAGCATTCCATTAGCATTTGGGATTATTTTCTGTACCTGTTCATGACATTTTAATCAGCTGTGTACCTGGACCTCCAAGTCTCTTTGGACCTCAACTGTTTCTCGCTTTTTACCATGAAGAAAGTACCCTGTTCTCTCCTTTTTAGTTCCAAAGTGATGACCTCACATTTGCACACATTGATACTCATTTGTTTGATACTCATACAGCTTTACTCCTTCATTTAATCTATCAATATCTCTGCAATTTTATGCTTCCATCTACCCTGCTTACAATGCCACCTATTTTTGTATCATCGGCAAATTTAGATATGTGGCTTTCTATCCCATCATCTCAGTCATTCATAAATATGGTGAATAGTTGAGGCCCCAACACAGAGCCAGGACACCACTGGCAGATTTTTAAAGCCCATTGGGGCAGGAGCGGGTACACAAGCAATTTGAAGATCACATTCTTGGAGGACAGCACTAGGCCCCACCCCCTCCAGAACATTAAGCCATTTTTAAAGGGACACCGGGAGGGAGGGAACAGCAACCCCTGATTAAGTGCCTGTTGAGCACATTGTGGAATTCATCAACAGGCATGTCAACAGCAGTTTTCAATTTTTAAAGGAAGGGAATGGGGAAAACGCCATGTCTGGAACACAGCAGGGTGTACAAGTCATCAACAATGTGGGGTCCATGAGGGCTAATGGGAAGGGCTGATTAATATGTTGCAGAGGCATAAAATAAAGCTCAGCTGCTCCAAACGTGCCACAGAGTAGCCACTGCTGGAGCTGTAAGACTTGATTTTCTCAAAGGTGAGTGGTAGGAATCCAGAGAGGGGCGTGAGGCATCACTTGGGCAGCTGGGGTTGGCAGGAGAAGGCCTGGTGAATGCACAAACCCCAGCTGAGAGAGTTCAGATGGGAGCAGACTACTCTGACATTGGACAGAGCAGCCAGGATGAACTTCAGCAGATGCAACCTCCTGGACAGCAGGAGGCCAGAGGAGCACAGACAGGGACTGCAAGGGGAAGGCGGCGCTACCCAGGACATTGGGTCTACCGCCAAAGAGTCAGCTACCTGTAAATGACAGAGTGCCAGTGCCATAGGAGGCTACGCCTATTCTGGCAGATGGTCTCGAACTTGTGTGCTCTGATTCATGATGATCTGAGTTCTCATGGCCCCCATAGCAGTCCCTTACCTGCAGCCGTCAAGGTCACTCGTCCTGAAATTCTATGCAACTGGGTCGGTCCAGGAATCAGCTGCGAACCTAGGTGCCATCTACCAGTTGGCAGCTCATCATGCCATCATGCAGGTCACGGATGCCATATTCCGGATGGTGGGGTAATACATCCATTTTGACACAGATGGGCCTGTGCAGGCACAGAAGGCTTTGGTCTTTGCCGCCATCAATGGATTCCCTCAGGTCTAGGGTGTCATAACATAGCGCAACATAAAGACAAAAATTAAGGCATACCATATTGCAAAGGCCAGTGGCAGGCTGGAAGATTGGGAAACTTTTAAAGATCAACAACGGGTTACTAAAAATGTAATAAAAAGAGCAAAGGTAAATTATGAAAGAAAACTAGCGCAAAATATAAAAATGGATAGCAAAAGCTTCTATAAGTATATTAAAGGGAAAAGAGTAGCTAAAGTGAATGTTGGTCCCTTGGAGGATGAGACTGGGGAGTTAATAGAGGGGAACACAGAAATGGCGGAGACACTAAATCAGTATTTTGCCTCAGTTTTCACGGTGGAGGACACTAGTACCATCCCAATAGTAACAGGTAATGCAGAGATTATAGAAAGGAAGGAACTTAGAACAATCATCATCAATAGGGAAAAAGTACTGAGCAAACTATTGGGATTGAAGGCAGACAAGTCCTCAGGGCCTGATGGCCTACATCCTAGGGTCTTAAAGGAAGTGGCAGTGGAGATAGTGGATCCATTGGTTACAATATTCCAAAATTCCCTGGATGCAGGAAAGGTTCCAGTGGATTGGAAAAAAGCTAATATAATGCCCTTCTTCAAAAAGGGAGTGAGGCAGAAAGTAGGAAACTATAGACCAGTTAGTTTAACATCTGTCATTGGAAAATTGTTAGAATCCATTATTAAGGAAGTAATAACAGGACATTTCGAAAGTCAAAACGCAATCCATCAGAGTCAGCATGGTTTTATGAAGGGTAAATCGTGTTTGACTAATTTGCTAGAGTCCTTCGAAGCTGTAACAAGCAAAGTGGATAATGGGGATCCTGTAGATGTAGTTTTTTTTAGATTAGATTAGAGATACAGCACTGAAACAGGCCCTTCGGCCCACCGAGTCTGTGCCGAACATCAACCACCCATTTATACTAATCCTACACCATATTCCTACCAAACATCCCCACCTGTCCCTATATTTCCCTAACCACCTACCTATACTAGTGACAATTTATAATGGCCAATTTACCTATCAACCTGCAAGTCTTTTGGCTTGTGGGAGGAAACCGGAGAAAATCCACGCAGACACAGGGAGAACTTGCAAACTCCACACAGGCAGTACCCAGAATCGAACCCGGGTCCCTGGAGCTGTGAGGCTGCGGTGCTAACCACTGCGCCACTGTGCCGCCCTAGTATATCCAGACTTCCAGAAGGCATTTGATAAGGTGCCGCACAAAAGGTTAATACACAAGGTAAGATCACATGGGGTTCGGGGCAATTTATTAGCTTGGATAGAGGATTGGCTAACCAACAGAAAGCAGAGAGTCAGGATAAATGGGTCTTTTTCTGGTTGGTAAGATGTAACTAGTGGGGTGCCATAGGGTTCGGTCCTCGGGTCCCAACTATTTACAATCTATATTAATGACTTGGATGCAGGGATAGAAGGTACTATAGCCAAATTTGCAGATGACACTAAAATAGGTGGGATAGTAAGTTGCAATAATGAAATAAGAAATTTACAAATGGATATGGATAGGTTAGGTGAATGGGCCAAAATTTGGCAGATGGAGTTTAACGTGGATAAGTATGAGGTTATCTATTTTGGTCAGAAGAATAGAAAGGCAAATTATTATCTAAATGGAGAGAAACTTCAGAATGCTTCGGTGCAGAGGGATTTGGGTGCCCTTGTGAATGAATCGCAGAAAGCTAGTATGCAGGTGCAACAAGTAATCAGGAAGGCAAATGGAATTTTGGCATTTATTGCGAAAGGAATAGAATATAACAGTAGGGAAGTGTTGCTGCAACTGTACAAGGCATTAGTGAGACCACACCTGGAGTATTGCGTGCAGTTTTGGTCCCCTTACTTGAGGAGGGATGTAGTTGCATTGGAGGCAGTTCAGAGGAGGTTCACTAGATTGATTCCAGAGATGAGGGGTTTGTCTTATGAAGAGAGATTGAGCAGTTTAGGCCTTTACTCTCTAGAGTTTAGAAGAATGAGAGGAGATCTAATTGAGGTATATAGGATGATAAAGGAGATTGACAAAGTAGACATAGAGAGGATGTTTCCTCTTGTAGGCAATCTATAACAAGAGGTCATAGGTTTAGGATAAGGGGTAGCAGATTTAAAACAGAGATGAGGAGAAATTACTTCTCTCAAAGGGTCATGAGTCTGTGGAATTCACTACCCCAGAGTGCGGTGGATGCCGGGACATTGAGTAAATTTAAGGAGGAGATAGACAGATTTTTAATTAGTAATGGGTTGAAGAGTTATGGAGAACGGGCAGGAAAGTGGAGTTGAGGCCGAGGTGAGATCAGCCATGATCGTATTGAATGGCGGGGCAGGCTTGAGGGGTTGAATTGCCTACTCCTGCTCCTAGTTCTTATGTTCTTATCCACATAGCCATCAAGGTACTGACAGACCAGCCAGTCAGATTCCTCAACAGAAAGAGCAACCACTCATTGAAAGTCCAGCTGGTCTGTGACCACAGGAAGTGAATCTTGCAGGTGTGTGCCCGGTTCCTGGGCAGCTGTCATGACACCTTTATCTTCCGCGAGTTCCAGGTGCTGCATCTCTTCAGGCCCGTAGCAAGACTCCATCGGTAACTGCTGGGAGATAAGAGTTATCCCCTGAAGAGATGACTTCTGATGCTCATTTGAAACCCAGACACATATGGAGAGAGGCACTGCAACCAGAGCCAACTCCTAACATGAACCTGCATTGAACAGACCATTGGCATCGTGAAGATGCACTTCCTTTGTCTTGAATGGTTGGGTGGTGCCCTCCAGGACAAGCCAGCCTAAGTGTCCCCTATCATGGTTGTCTACTGCGCACTGCACAACATGACACTGCAAAGAGGCCTGGAGATGGACGAAGAAGCGGAGCTGGAATGCCACTCCACCTCCGAGGAAGACTGGGAGTAGGAAGAAGAGGAAGAGGAAGTGATAGCTCAGAAGGTGGCTGGTGCCTAGGCAGAGGAGGATGCCTGGTGACACCATCCCAGACCTTAGGGTAAACTGCAGGCTGGCATAGCAGCAAGGGCCATGCTGATTCAGCAGCGCTTTATCTGATTGCTCCCGAGCCCTTGCGGCTGAAAACCCTTAAACTCACCTTCCAGAATAGAGAGCTATTTTACCACTATGCCCCTTAACTGCGTGGTCCCATTTTTTTTTATTTGTTCATGGGATGTGGGCATTGCTGGCTAGACCAGCATTTATTACCCATCCCTAAATTGCCCTTGAGAAGGTGATGGTGAGCTGCCTTCTTGAACTGCTACAGTCCATGTGAGGTAAGTACACCCACAGTGCTGCTGGAAGGGAGTTCCAGGATTTTGACCCAGTGACAGTGAAGGAAGGGCAATATAGTTCCATGTCAGGATTGTATGTGACTTGGAGGGGAACCTGCACGTAGTGTTGTTCCCATACATCTGCTACCCTTGTCCATCTAGGTGGTAAGGGTCGCGGGTTTGGAAGGTGCTATCTAAGGAGCCTTGGTGCATTGCTGCAGTGCATCTTGTCGATGGTACACACTGCTGCCACTGTATGTCGGTGGTGGAGGGAGTGAATGTTTGTAGACGGGGTGCCAATCAAGCGGGCTGCTTTGTCCTGGATGGTGTCGAGCTTCTTGAGTGTTGTTGGAGCTGCACCCATCCAGGCAAGTGGAGAGTATTCCATCACACTCCTGACTTGTGCCTTGTAGATGGTGGACAGGCTTTGGGGAGTCAGGGGTGAGTTACTCGCCACAGGATTCCAAACCTCTGACCTGCTCTTGTAGCCACGGTATTTATATGGCTACTCCAGTTCAGTTTCTGGTCAGTGGTAATCCCCCCCGCCCCCCAGGATGTTGATAGTGGGGGTTTCAGTGATCATAATGCCAGTGAATGTCAAGGGGAGATGGTTAGATTCTCTCTTGTTGGAGATGGTCATTGCCTGGCACTTGTGTGGCACAAATGTTACTTGCCACTTATCAGCCCAAGCCTGGATATTGTCCAGGTCATGCTGCATTTCTACACGGACTGCTTCAGTATCTGAGGAGTCGCGAATGGCGCTGAACATTGTGTAATCATCAGCGAACATCCCCACTTCTGACCTTATGATTGAAGGAAGGCCATTGATGAAGTAGCTGAAGATGGTTGGGCCTAGGACACTACCCTGATGAACTCCTGCAGTGATGTTCTGGAGCTGAGATGATTGACCTCCAACAATCATAATCATCTTCCTTTGCGCTTGGTATGACTCCAACCAAAGGAAAGTTTTCCCCGATTCCCATTGACTCCAGTTTTGCGAGGGCTCCTTGATGCCATACTCAGTCAAATGCTGCCTTGATGTCAAGGGCAGTCACTTTCACCTCACCTCTTGAGTTCAGCTCTTTTGTCCATGTTTGAACCAAGGCTGTAATGAGGTCAGGAGCTGAGTGGCCCTGGCGGAACCCAAACTGAGCGTCACTGAGCAGTTTAGTGCTAAACAAGTGCCACTTGATTGCACTGTTGACTACACCTTCCATCACTTCATCCATTGGCAGCCGTGAACATGCAAATGGAGGGTTCCTCCACCACCATTGTCCAACATCATAAGACATGGGCACATAACATTCCCAGGGCCCCACATCCCCGTCACCCGTCCCACAATGCTACATCCCCCTTTTGAGATGAGACATCAACAACAAAACTGTCAGAGTGGTGAGATAATTGTCTGCTCATGGCTCCTCAAGACCTCAGGAAACTCCGACAAACAGGAATATATCTGCCTCTGGTTCATGCGGAAAGCCGTCCTTGTTTGTCACATCCAAGGCACAGCATCTTAGCCGAGCAAAGCATCGCTGTGTCTGTCCTCTGTCCTCCGAGGGGAACTGCCCACAGCTGACTCCACCTCACCCTCCTCCTTCTGCTCCCATATGCTCTGAGGTTGACCCAGTGCTCCCCCTTCTACACTAATCTGTGGCCCAACTGAGATGAGTGTCCATGTGCTGGTGGAACGTGCCGAGGTATGATGTGATGGTGCAGGTTCTGTAGACTCTCCACCACTGAGGATGGTGGCGCTGATTCGACAGATCAATTTTGGTCCTGCTCTGCAACTGGCCCTGTGGGAGACCCAGATGATGGCAATAAGAACTGGTCCTACTCAACAAGTGCCTCAGCACAACCATCTCCTCAAATGACAGCAGTCTAAGATCCATAGTACACATTATCAGGAGTCTCCACCATGCCCTTCCCCTCAGGAAAGAGCTATTCAAAACCCTGTTGCTCATGGCCTCCCATCTTGCTATCCCCCACCGAATGCCTCGAGAACTGTGGCGATCTCCAGCACCGCCTCCTCCACTGCTGTGTGAGTGTGGAGCTGGGCCACTCCACCTCCCGTTCTGGCCTTCTCCAGCGTAATATGGGCTCTTTTCTCCTGCAGGATAAAAGGAGAATGATTCATGAGTAGGCTGCCCTCCCTCAGCTCTTCCAGCATGACTTACATGTGGGCTGATATTCCCCTCAGTGTCGTCCCCATCTGAATGTCACCCCATATGTGAGGGTGGCTGTGTCTTAGTGTAGCCACCATTGACTTATTCTGACAATGTTAGGGAAAACTGGGAGGTCAGCTCGCATGCATTCTGGTGCTTAGAGAGTTGATGCCCAATGAACTGGGTACCGCTGGCTACTCACCAGACCACAAAAGTTCAATTGGAACCTTTCTCTACGCTGGACCCAGGACCTCTGTGTGGGTTCCCGGCAGCTGACTCCATGGCCATCTCCATCCACACCCTCTTGGTCTCGTTAGGCGGATTTCTCTTTCCTGAGGCCAGGAAGAACAGCTGTCTCTTCTCTGACACTGTGTCAATTAGCACCTCCAGGGAGGCATCAGAGAAACGTGGTGCAGCCTGGGAACGTATGCCTATGTCCACACAGGCCCTCTGATCACCCTGGTGCTACAACACTACAACGGCAAGCCCAGTCATGGCATCCGCTTGCCTTTCAAAATTGTCCTCCATTACCTGTTCCCGCCTCCAGGATACTTCCAGTGCCTCTAATAGGGTACCGGACTTTCCCTAAGGCCAATTAACAAGATTCAATTTGAAGATCACATAGCGTCGCTGATGCTGATGCAGTGGGGTCATGACCCGGAAATGTTCCTGGCATCAGGTTCCTGACCCAGTAACGAAAATTCCGGCCCACTATTCGCATTCTGCCAAGTAGAGTATCTGCCCATTATCCCTACTCTTTGTCTCCTGCTGCTCAGCAATTTCCTAACCAAGTCAATAATTTGTCTTCAATTCCATGAGCTTCAAGTTTAACTGGCTCTTATGATGGACTTTATCAATGCCTTCTGGAAGGCCACATAAATAACATCCATGGACAGTCCCCTGTCCACCACTTTAGACAACTCTTCAAAAAATTCATTCAGGTTGATCAGGCATGACCTACCCTTTATAAGTCCATGCTGATCAGCTGAAAATTCTCAAGGTGTTCAGTCACCCTATCCTTAATTATAAACGCTATTAATTTTCCAATAACAGATGTTAGCTAGGATCTGTTCTATAATTCCCTGGTTTCCCTCTCTCACCTTTCTAAAATAGCAGAGTGGCATGTACAATTTTGCAATCTAAAGTAACGATTCCCAAATTGAAAGAACTTTGGAAGATTATAGTTAGGGCATCTGCAATGTTCTCACCTACTTCTGATCCAGGTGTTTTTCAGCCTTTCGTGTCATTATTTGCTTCATTATTGTTATTTTTCTGACATTACTGTTGGTGAGCCCCTGTCCCTGATTCAATATTAGGTTCCTTGAGATGTCCAGCATGCTGACCTTTTCCTCTACTAGAAACACTGATGTAAAGTCTGCATCAGAAGGTTGTAGATTCAAGTCCCACTCCAGGACATGAGTACAACAATTAAGGCTGACACGTCATTGCAGTGCTGCACTGTCAGTGATGCCGTCTTTCGGTTGAGGCGTTCAGCCAAGACCCCATCTGCCCCCAGAGGTGGATGTAAAAGATTTTGTGGCACTATTTTGAAGAAGAGCAAGAGAGTTATCCCCAGTGTCCTGACCAATATTTATTCCTCAATCAACATCACCGTAACAGATTATCTGGTCATTATCACATTGCTGTTTGTGGGAGCTTGCTGTGCACAAATTTGCTACCACTTTTCCTGCATTAAAACAATGACTGCACTTCAGAAGTACTTCATAGCTTGTAAAGCACTTTGAGACATCCAATGGTCATGAAAGGTGCTAAATAAACACAAGTCTTTTTTTTTCTTCTCAAAGTAATTATTTAATGTTTGTCATTTCCTTATTTTTACTGACAATATTATTGTTAGCACTTTTCAAGGGAGCTAGATTTTCCTGACCAGTCTCTTTTTCCTAACATAATTATAAATAGTTTTATGTTAGTTTTGATATCCTTGCAAGTTTCTTTTCATATTCCTTTTTGTAGATTTTACTATCTGCTTTGTCGCCCTTTGCTGTTTGTACGTTTTTCATTTTCCAGAATCTGTGCCATTTTTTGCATTTTTGTTTACTTTTTCTTTTAGTTCTTTTTTTTGGGGGGTTTGGTGGGGGGTAAGTAGTATTCCTGTTCCTTAGGGGTAGAAACTGCTTTGGTATCACTTTAAATTCTTTTTTGAATGCCATCCTCTTCTGTTGTTTTTCCATTCACAGATTTTTAAGTTTACTCTGGACAGTCTCTGTCTCATTGCATTGAAGTCAGCCTTACTCAAATCTAGAATCTTAATTGCTGTTTCGCCCTTTCAAAATCTACACTGATCTCAATCATATAATGATCGCTATTAGATGATTGTTCACGCACCATAAGGCTGTTAACCAAATCGGGCTCATTACTAAATGTAATATGGCATGCCATATTAGAAAATTAGCCCGTACAATTCAAGGGATTTACTATCTTTCTGACATGTGCTAGTCTGCATATTCCAATCTATATGAAAGTTAAAATCCCCAATTAAATTCCCTCTGCCTTTGATACTTGTTTGTCTAACCTCTGCATTTATACAACCTATCACTTCACAGCAGCTACCAGGTGGCCTATACATAACTTCCACTACAGTCTTAAATCCTTTTCTATTTCTTAATCCTACCCATGACGTCTCCACTGCCTGCTTACTTCGCATTATATCCATTCTTATCATTGAAGTGATTTCATCCTTAACCAGTAAGGTTGTTCCTCCCCCTCTACCATTTTCACTATCTATCCAGCAGCGAACAGTACTGAGTTTTTTTTATTGGGAAACCAAGGTGAGAGGGAAAGGTTCATAGTGTACAAACATTACCAAGACTGAGAAAAGTAAAGAAAAGCTGAGTAGGAGTGCTACACTTGCCTCAGCGCTCCTGAGCAAAGGCAAGGAAAAATGTGCCAGGCAATGAGCTGATCTCGATCCTCTGACCCCTGCTGGAACACATCATTTTTTTATATTCATTCATGGGATGGGAGCATCACTTTATTGCCCATTCCTAATTACCTTTGAGAAGATGTTGATGAGTCACCTTCTCGAACTGTTGCAGTCCATGTGGTGTAGGTGCTGTTAGAGAGGGAGTTCCAGGATTTTGACCCAGTGACTGTGAAAGAACGGCGATGTATTTCCAAGTCAGGAATGTGTGTGACTTGAAGGGAAACTTGCAGATGGTGGTGTTCCCATGTGTCTGCCAGCCTTGTTCTTCTAGGTGGTAGAGTTTGCGGGTTTGGAAGGAGACTTGGCAAGTTGTTACAGTGCATCTTGTAGATGGTACACACTGCTGCCACTGTGCACGGTGGTGGAGGAAGCAAATGTTTAAGGTGGTGGATGTGGTGGATGGTGTTGAGTTTCTTGAGTGTTGATAGAGCCGCACTCATCCAGGCAAGTGGAGAGTGTTCCATCACATTCCCGACTTGTGCCTTGTAGATGGTGGACAGATTTTGGGGAGTCAGGAGGTGAGTTACGTCCCGCAGAATTCCCAGCCTCTGACCTACTCTTGTATCCACAGTATTTATATGGCTGGTCAAGTTAAGTTACTGGTCAATGGTAACCCCCAGGATGTTGTTTGGGGATTCAGTGATGGCACTTGGATGACATGAATGTTACTTTCACAAGCCTCAATGTTGTCCAGCTCTTGCTGCATGCAGGCGCAGACGGCTTCAGTATTTGAGGAGTTGCAATTGGTACTGAACACTGTGCAATCATCAGCAAACATCCGCACTTCTAACCTTCTATTGGAGAGAAGGTCATTGATGAAGCAGCTGAAGATAGTTGGGCCTAGGATATTGCCCTGAGGAACTCCTGCACCAATGCCCTGGGGCTGAGATGACTGGTCTCCAACAGCCACAACCATCTTCCTTTGTGTTAGATATGATTCCAACCAGTGGAGAGGTTCCCCCAAATCCCACTGACTTCAGTTTTACTAGGGTTCCTTGATGCCACACTGGGTCAAATGCTGCCTTGATGTCAAAGACAGCCACCCTCACCTCATCTCACCTACAAGAATGAAAGCATCAAATGAGAACAGGTTGGAACTCAGCTGTGAATACCCTGCCCACACTCACAGTCTAGGCTCACATATAAAAAATATGCAAAAAGTTACCAAAGGGCTATTTAACCCTGAGCATGAGTGCATACCTCTGGATGAAGAGGGGAGAAAACACAATCTTGCAGGATTGTAACAGATACACACCACATACATATGGCTTTAAAATAAGGAAAATAGTGGGTAATGCTTTTGACCCCCAGTGACCTGAGATCATGTGACATCAAACAAATCACTTCCAGGTGGAAAATAATCCTTGCAGATAATCCATTGATTTAGACAGTTTCGGGGAAGGTTGTATTAACTATTTTGACAAATTATTGTTGTCATAGGTTATTAAAGAACAGTTCCATCAATGGAATAACTTTCACCACAACTTTCCAACTACACTAATTGTATTGAAAATATTTTAAAACCATAACTCATAATTAGGAGCCAGCACCCTCTGATGTGAAGAGAGGCTTTCTGTTAGTCACAGGGCTGTTTCTCGCAGTCTATGACTATCTGACACACCTTCTCGCTCACAAAACACAAACCAGATGCCAAAAAAATTCAGTTTAATCAAGGGTGAGCCAGTTCAGAATGCCTTCTCCTAAATCTTTTCATATAAATTATTTACAATGAATTTGCTGGATTCTGTTCAAAAATGCCACTTTAAGGACCAAGCAACTTCAAACAAAATTTGTGTTTTTAATGGTAATCTAATTCACAATTTACTGTCCTTACTGACAGATAGAAAAGAGCTCAAGTCTCACAGCTGAGGTATAGTTTTCATTTGATTTCTCATTTGCTCTCTGTATCTTTCTCCCTATTCCTCCCATCCTCCCCACATCAACAGACCAAAGCATGAACCCACGGATAGCTTTTCCCCCAGCTTGCATGCCGTTCTGAAGCACACTGTGTAGGAACGATACGTTCAAACCACTTTTCCCCCTAAATGGCTCGGCCTCTGACTGACGAGCTGGCACACATCATGGATTTAGCAGTTTGCACAATCTTCCAGTTTTGAATATGACTCATGCCTTTCCTTCATCTGAAGTAACCACATTTTCTCTTTTTAAGTATCATCAATTTGTCCATAGACTTGATGAATAAACTTTAATTTTGTTCATATCCCATATCATTCTGTTCATATATATACTACCCAAATAAGTATTTGCAGATAAATAAATGCTTCTGTCCCTAGCCCCGGAAATCTTTAGGGGGCGCATCACGGCTTACCCCATATCCTGGCATTAGCACCAGGATAAGCCCACCCACAGCCTCGAGTATTGGGCCTTTGACAATTTGGGGAGACACCTGAGGTGCAATGTCACCGGAAAATCCAGTGGAAGTCCCCAGTCCCTTGTGTTGGGGGTCTGCGTAAAAACAATATTTTTGGCCCCTCTTCTTCAAGGACCAGTTCCTTATTCTGGCCTGGACCCCAGATGGGCCCCATATCCATTCCTATCGACAGGTTTGTCTGGTAAAACCAAGCCTACCTCCAGCAAGTCCCAACTGAAGGCCAGAGCACAGGATCACCCAACTTAGAGATCTATGACCTCCTTTACATTAATGGCCTTGTAAGGGAGGCCAGAGGCTCCATCCTCACAGGGCCAGACAAGAAATTCTGGCACACAGTTGGGACCTGGACCTGGTGTAGCTAGTTCACACCCAGGTTTGTGCCTACTCTCCCACGAAAGCTACAACAGTACCCTGCTGGAAGAGCCATAGCTGTCACTTTTTTGGTCAGCTATTTCAACTCAGCTATATACAGCTGTCAATAATACACTTCCAGGTCAAAGGGAAATTTGGGAATTTCTTGTACTTGACTATGGGTACTAAATGATACCAATATTGATAGATCTCTCCTCAAAAGATTTAAACATTTAAATAAGAACACCATCAATGATGAAATATAAATCAATAATAAAGTTCAACAGTTTCAGACAAATTCACTGCTCCTGGTTTTCACAATATCCTATGACTCCTTGTTAAGGCCTATTATTTGTAGCCTTTATGCGAGCCTTTTTCATCAAGATTTTAGTTGTGGTGCTGGCTCCTGGCATACTTTTCATGCAAGTGGTAGACATGGAAATAGCAAAATGATGCTCAGGGTTCCAGTCCAAAGTCATTAGCTGCTGCTAGGGCTTTATTTTAGTGAGATCAGCAGCCATGGTCAGCAGCCATCACAACACTTGGATGAAAAATATGCCATCCAGCTTTGCCACAAGGAAAAGTTGTGTACAAAGGGACGATGTTTAATACAAACATTTGAAAATGATACCTCTCAGAAGATGAGGCAGTACCATGCTTGGTCAGGCCCAGGAGAAATGTCTGCGAAAAACTGGGGCTCAGGGGGTGGTTGAGGACTGGGAAGAGCTCAGGGCAGGGAAGTGAGTGTCAGTAGACTGCAGTATCAGGGGAGAGAGAGAGATAGGAGATGGGAGTTGGGGCAGGAGAAATGGGGTTGGAGGATTGGTGCGCAGGTGGGGGATAGGGAGACAGGGGAATGAAGGTCATGGGATTGGAATTCAGGCAGAGGGAGCCAGGTAGACAGGATTGGGACTAAGGTGGATGGGGACTGGGGAGCATAGTAGAGAGAGAGACTGGGGAATGGGGTTGGGGTGGGGCCCAGAATTCCCTACAGAGGCAGGAGTAGCATCAGGAGCAACATGATGAGTGGAAGTGGCACCGAGAGAGGAGATTGTTTCCACTGTTAGCAAATGGGGAAGAAGGGGATGGGGATTGAATTTTCACTGGAAGAAATGAGAAGGGAAGGGAGAAAGAAGGTTTTTGAACTGAGGGCTTTTAAATATGAGGGGGCCAGAAATTCATTTGCCCCAATTTACAGGCCCAGATGTTGCGATTTGCAATGTGCCGATACTCGTTCAAATTGAGGTGGGCAACATCTAAAATTCATGTACCCACTTCTTCTGAATGATTGTGGCTCTAGCTGGTGCATCGCCATCACTGGTCTCTGTTTCTTAATGCTGCCGGCGAGCTCTGCACACAGGAGGAGACCCCATAGCATTGTTTGCCGATCATATGGTACAGACAGCCATCTTTTCTTAAAGGCAGGCTGCCTCTTAAAAGGAAGCTGCACAAAAGGATTATTGCAATGGAAATTCTTGGCAACTGAACATCAGGGCAGACAGAGAGGACCATAGTGACAGATTGAGACGTTGGAGGCATTAGTGGTGCAGGTGGGCAGGAGGAGAGACGCCATGGTCCTGCGGGAGGAGGGGGGCACCAGGAGACATACGAGGACAAGCCTCAGAAGGGAGTGGGAGAAGGTGGTCAGGAAGGCTGAAACCTGAAATGTGGACATGAGGACCTGGCAGCAGTGCCACAAGAGGTCCAATGACTTCACATGGGTGGTCATTGTCAGTGAATGCATCTTTGCATGACATCTTCCACCCACCATAACACCAGCATCGCACGCTGTTAGATGCATCACACCCCCATCACTGATCCATCAGCACTCCCTGGCACTCAGGACTCCCACCTAACATGCAGATACTCCACCTCATCCTGACACACCTACCAGTGTTGCTGATCTAATACCCACCTCTCACTGCCTCCACAAATTTCCAGCTATTCAGCTACAGCAGACACATCACCCAAGCAAAGTGGGCTGGAACTTATGGGCCCCTTTAGGCGGGGACAAAGGTGGGGGGCATGGAGAATTGCAATGGAGGGCAGAGGGCCCGTCGCATCCCCATGGCCAAGCGATCTTACCAGGGGTGGGATTGGCCAACAGCGGCCTTCCTGCCTAGAGGCCAATTGAGGCCCTTAAGTGTTCTAATAATAGCCAATTAAGGTCCTGTTCCCACCTGTACTGGGATATTACTGGCGACAGGGATGCCTCCACCATGTGGGGAGAGCCCCTTGTAACATGAGACACATTGCCTGCAGGATTGATGTGCTGAGCTCCCCCGTCATTGAGGAAAGGTGTGTTTGTGAGCCTCCTCCTCCTGTCTGTTGTTTAATTGCCCACCGCCATGCATGACTGGTTGTGGCAGGACTGCAGAGCCTAGATCTGATCCATTGGTTGTAGGATCGCTTAGCCCTGTCTATTGCATGCTGCTTCCTCTGTTTGGCATGCAAGTAATCCTGTGTTGTAGCTTCACCAGGCTGACAGCTCATTTTAACGTATGCTTGGTGCTGTTCCTGGCAGGCCCTCCTGCATTCTTCATTGAACCAGGTTGGTTGCCCGGCTTGATGGTAATGGTAGAGTGGGGGGGGTGGGGGGGGTGCCGGGCCATGAGGTTACAGATTGTGGTTGAATACAATTCTGCTGCTGCCTCACAGCACCTCATGGATGCCCAGTTTTGAGTTGCTAGATCTGTTCGAAATCTATCCCATTTAGCATGGTGGTAGTGCCACACAACACGATAGTGAGTACCCTCAATGTGAAGACAGGATTTCATCTCCACAAGGACTGTACAGTGGTCACTCCTACCAATACTGTCATCAAAAGATGCACCTGCGACAGGTAGATTGGTGAGGACAAGGTCAAATAGGTTTTCCCCTCACCACCTGCCACAGGCCCAGTCTAGCAGATATGTTCTTTAGGATGCGGCCACTCGGTCAGTAGTGGTGCTACCAAACCATTCTTGGTGATGGACATTGAAGTCCCCCACCCAGAGTACATTTTGTGCCCTTGCTACCTTCAGTGCTTCTTCCAATTGGTGTTCAACATGGAGAAGCACTGATTCATCAGCCAAGGGGTAGTAATCAGCAGGAGGTTTCCTTGCACATGTTTGACCTGATACCATGAGACTTCATGGAGTCCATGTTGAGGACTCCCAGGGAAACTTCATCCCGACTATATACCACTCTGCCGCTGGTGGTATCTAGGGCATTGTCTGCAAGGTATGGTTCGGTAAGTATGACTGTCAGACTGTTGCTTGACTAGTCTGTGGGACAGCTCTCCCAATTTTGGCACAAACCCCCAGATATTAGTAAGGAGACTTTTCAGCGTCGACAGGGCTGGGTTTGCCATTGTTGGTGCCTAGGTTGATGCTGGGTGGTCTGTCCGGTTTCATTCCTTTTCTCAGACTTTGTAGTGGTTTGATACAACTGCATGGCTTGCTAGGCCATTTCAGAGTCAACCACATCACATGTCGGCCAGACCAGATAAGGATGGCAGATTTCCTTTGCTAAAGAACATTTGTAAATCAGATGGGTTTTTACAACAATCGACAATGGTTTCATGGTCACCACTAGACTAGTTTTTTAATTCCAGATTTATTAATTGAATTCAAATTCCACCACCTGCCGTTATTAGTCGAGTAACATTACCACTATGCCACCACCTCCCTGAGTATCAGTACTATCACTTATCAGTGCTACTATTAGTTTTCAGTTCAATTTCAGTGAGATACTATTGGCTCCTGATGGAGCCAATCTCCGCCCACCTCTTTATTTGACCCTGCAACTCCATACCCCACCTTTGGTTTCCCCTTCTCCTCTGCTCTCAGTTTCCCACTTGTGCGTGGCCTCCTGTTTCTTGGAACTTCTCACACAATAGCTGCTGGCGCAATGAGCAAAGATAATCAACTACAAGGGACCCAAACTCTGTTAGGTAAATGCAATGACATTTGGAGAGATCACGTGATCAGATGTCATGTGGTTGCACGTTATGTGATCAAACCTCCAGGAATACCTCCAACTGGAGTTGACAGCCCTACTCTACATGTCAAAGTTATACAGCATGAAGAAGATGATAATCACATTGGAGACCCTGATAGAACTGTATTGTAATATATGCCATGATCTTTCCAGGCATGTGAACGCTGTTTCTAGATATCTGAAGTATGCTCAATTATGATCCTGGTAGCTATACGGTGTAGCAAGGGTATCATGACCAATAGCTCACTGGGTGGCCTTGATCCCTTAGAAACAATCCTTCCAGTCTGCCTTCTCCTTCAAAGAAGCTAGGAATAGAGGATTGCCTTATAATAAAGTAACCAAGACTATTGCCTGGGAAGTAATTATTCACGTGCATTATCTTGTGTGGCTGATCACAGACCACCTGCACATTTCTGGAGTCGAGGATTTTGTGATTGAGGAATGAAATTGGGCGGCACAGTGGTGCAGTGGTTAGCACCGCAGCCTCACAGCTCCAGTGACCCGGGTTCAATTCTGGGTACTGCCTGTGCGGAGTTTGCAAGTTCTCCCTGTGACTGCGTGGGTTTTTGCCAGGTGCTCCGGTTTCCTCCCACAGCCAAAGACTTGCAGGTTGATAGGTAAATTGGCCTTTATAAATTGCCCCGAGTATAGGTAGGTGGTAGGGGAATTGAGGGAAGGTGGGGATGTGGTAGGAATATGGGATTCATGTAGGATTAGGATAAATGGGTGGTTGATGGTCAGCACAGACTTGGTGGGCCGAAGGGCCTGTTTCAATGCTGTATCTCTAAAAAAAAAATTGAATTCTGTAAGGAGACCTGAAAGGACAGTAACACCCTGGACTTTGGGGAATTCTGTGATGCAGAAACTTTGCAGTGCCCTCTCATTAAGTTGCCGGTTTTCCATGGGGAAATTAATGTAGGTGTTTGCACCATTAGACTTTACATTAGTGAGCTGATTGATGCTCAGAGGTTCACTGCCATGGTGATTTTCACTGCTCCTGTGATTAAAGTTGGCTGCAGGTCACATTCCAGCACAAGGCAAACTCAAGTCACCACCCGCTCGGTGAAGTGCCAGCTGTGAGGTCAGTTACCCTCAGACATTCCCAAGTAGATGTTCTGGACCTGTACAAACAGCGCACTGGGTGAGGGTGAATATGGATAGTCTATCTACCCTTTTAATACAAGCAAACCTGTCTTGTACCCTTCCTTTCATCTTCCACCAAAAATTTCAGACATAAAGGAAAATCCATTACAATATCCATATTCAGAATTTAGATTGTAGCAATCAAAAATACTGCTTTAAGTACTCAGGTGCTGAAAGGCCAGAGTATCACTGCCCTTTATCATCCATTTTATATTGGCAAGCTGAGTGCTCGGGGATTGGGAATTCCCACAAGGACTCAATTGCATTGCATCAGCATGAGGTTTATCATTTAAATGACACTCTCACAGATTCTGTGCATGAGCATTTTAGGCAAGAGGGTGTGGTAAAAGCCATACCTGATTCCTTGGTGCCCCCCACACTGACAGAAGAATCCACCCTCGTGTTCCAACCTATATAACCAGATTCAAAACAGTTTCTAAGTTAATGGATTGATGCAAAAAAAAATTGGGGGCTGGGAGACACAATAGGTTGGAGTATTTTCCTTTCACTTCTGGAATCTAGGATATTGCCTTTTTTCTATTGGCTGTAAGTGTCCTATGTGAAATTAACTTGGATAGGCGAATCCAGTTCCCAGTGGGTGAGGATTCACAAGTTGGTACTAAATTGCCAATCTCTCGGGAAGGCCGGAATGATGGAAATATATCACGCTGGCTTTGTAGGAATTTGACACGTTTTGGGATTTTTGACTATCTGGCCTGGAAGGGATTTCATATCCAATCATTTTAGGATAATGTTATTAAGTTAAATCCACAACACAAATCTTCTGGGAATGTGGACTAGATTGAAATGAAGCTGCTGTCGAGAATAGTATTTCCAATGTACCACATCAGCTTGAGACAATGGAGATATATTAAAGATTGTCCAGTAAACATTCACACATTCATGTGACCTCAGTGGAGGTTTGTTGCCAGAAGTCTGCATCGAGCAGGGCAGTAACAACAACAGCAACTTGTATTTATATAGCCCCTTTAACATAGCAACTGCCCCAAGGTACTTCACAGGAATGTTATCAAGCAAAGTTTGACACCAAGCCACATCAGGAGCTATTAAGGGAGATGACTAAAAGCTTGGTCAATGAGATAGGTTTTAAGAAGTGTCTTAAAGAACATAAGAGAGGTAGAGAGGTTTAGGGAGGGAATTCCAGAGATTAGGGACTTGGCATCTGAATGCAGAGCTGCCAATGGTGGAGCAATTAAAATCCAGTGTTCAAGAGGCCAGAATTGGAGGCGCGCAGATATATTGGGGCGGCACAGTGCGCAGTGGTTAGCACCGCAGCCTCACAGCTCCAGGGACCCGGGTTCAATTCTGGGTACTGTCTGTGTGGAGTTTGCAAGTTCTCCCTGTGTCTGCGTGGGTTTCCTCCGGGTGCTCCGGTTTCCTCCCACCGCCAAAAGACTTGCAGGTGATAGGTAAATTGGCTGTTACAAATTGCCCCTAGTGTAGATAGGTGGTAGGGCATATGGGATTTCTGTAGGGTTAGTATAAATGGGTGGTTGTTGGTCGGCACAGATTCGGTGGGCCGAAGGGCCTGTTTCAGTGCTGTATCTCTAAAATAAAAAAATAAAATATTGGAATGTTGTAGGGCAGGAGGAGGTTACAGAAATAGGAAGGGATGAGGCCATGGCGGGGACTTGAAAACAAGGATGAGAATTTTAAAATCAAGGCATTGACTGGGAGCCAGTGTAGGTCAGCGAGCACTGAGATGATGGGTGAACAGGACTTGGTGCGAGTTAGGACACGGGCAGCAGAGTTTCAGATGACCTCAGGTTTATTTATTTAGAGATACAGCACTGAAACAGGACCTTCGGCCCACCGAATCTGTGCCGACCCTCAACCACCCATTTATACTAATCCTACATTAATCCCATATTCCGACCACATCCCCACATTCCCTCAATTCCCCTACCACCTCCCTACACCAGGGGCAATTTATAATGGCCAATTTACCTATCAACCTGCAAGTCTTTGGCTGTGGGAGGAAACCGGAACGCCCGGCAAAAACCCACGCGGTCACAGGGAGAACTTGCAAACTCCACACAAGCAGTACCCAGAGTCGAACCCGGGTCGCTGGAGCTGTGAGGCTGCGGTGCTAACCACTGCGCCACTGTGCCGCCGTTTACCAAGGATAGAATGTGGGAGGCTGGCCAGGGATTGGAGTCACCAGGTTTCATGGAGGCACCCAAGATCACGTCGTTGGCACCAGCTAGACCTCATTGTCACAAGGCGAGCCGCCTTAAACAGTGTTCAAATCACACGCAGCTTCCACAGTGCGGACTGCGACACCGACCACTCCCTGGTGTGCAGCAAGGTTAGACTCAGACCAAAGAAGTTGCATCATTCCAAGCAGAAGGGCCATCCGCGCATCAACACGAGCAGAATTTCTCACCCACAGCTGTTACAAAAATTTCTAAATTCACTTGTAACAGCCCTTCAAAACACTCCCACAGGGGATGCTGAGACCAAGTGGGCCCACATCAGAGACGCCATCTATGAGTCAGCTTTGACCACCTACGGCAAAAGTGCGAAGAGAAATGCAGACTGGTTTCAATCTCATAATGAAGAGCTGGAACCTGTCATAGCCGCTAAGCGCATTGCACTTTTGAACTACAAGAAAGCCCCCAGCGATTTAACATCCGCAGCACTTAAAGCAGCCAGAAGTACTGCACAAAGAACAGCTAGGCGTTGCGCAAACGACTACTGGCAACACCTATGCAGTCATATTCAGCTGGCCTCAGACACCGGAAACATCAGAGGAATGTATGATGGCATGAAGAGAGCTCTTGGGCCAACCATCAAGAAGATCACCCCCCTCAAATCTAAATCGGGGGACATAATCACTGACCAACGCAAACAGATGGACCGCTGGGTTGAGCACTACCTAGAACTGTACTCCAGGGAGAATGCTGTCACTGAGACTGCCCTCAATGCAGCCCAGCCTCTACCAGTCATGGATGAGCTGGACATACAGCCAACCAAATCGGAACTCAGTGATGCCATTGATTCCCTAGCCAGCGGAAAAGCCCCTGGGAAGGACAGCATTACCCCTGAAATAATCAAGAGTGCCAAGCCTGCTATACTCTCAGCACTACATGAACTGCTATGCCTGTGCTGGGACGAGGGAGCAGTACCCCAGGACATGCGCGATGCCAACATCATCACCCTCTATAAAAACCTAGGTGACCGCGGTGACTGCAACAACTACCGTGGAATCTCCCTGCTCAGCATAGTGGGGAAAGTCTTTGCTCGAGTCGCTCTGAACAGGCTCCAGAAGCTGGCCGAGCGCGTCTACCCTGAGGCACAGTGTGGCTTTCGTGCAGAGAGATCGACTATTGACATGCTGTTCTCCCTTCGTCAGATACAGGAGAAATGCCGTGAACAACAGATGCCCCTCTACATTGCTTTCATTGATCTCACCAAAGCCTTTGACCTCGTCAGCAGACGTGGTCTCTTCAGACTACTAGAAAAGATCGGATGTCCACCAAAGCTACTAAGTATCATCACCTCATTCCATGACAATATGAAAGGCACAATTCAACATGGTGGCTCCTCATCAGAGCCCTTTCCTATCCTGAGTGGTGTGAAACAGGGCTGTGTTCTCGCACCCACACTTTTTGGGATTTTCTTCTCCCTGCTGCTTTCACATGCGTTCAAATCCTCTGAAGAAGGAATTTTCCTCCACACAAGATCAGGGGGCAGGTTTTTCAACCTTGCCCATCTAAGAGCGAAGTCCAAAGTACGGAAAGTCCTCATCAGAGAACTCCTCTTTGCTGACGATGCTGCTTTAACATCTCACACTGAAGAATGCCTGCAGAGTCTCATCGACAGGTTTGCGTCTGCCTGCAATGAATTTGGCCTAACCATCAGCCTCAAGAAAACGAACATCATGGGGCAGGATGTCAGAAATGCTCCATCCATCAATATTGGCGACCACGCTCTGGAAGTGGTTCAAGAGTTCACCTACCTAGGCTCAACTATCACCAGTAACCTGTCTCTAGATGCAGAAATCAACAAGCGCATGGGTAAGGCTTCCACTGCTATGTCCAGACTGGCCAAGAGAGTGTGGGAAAATGGCGCACTGACACGGAACACAAAAGTCCGAGTGTATCAGGCCTGTGTCCTCAGTACCTTGCTCTACGGCAGCGAGGCCTGGACAACGTATGCCAGCCAAGAGCGACGTCTCAATTCATTCCATCTTCGCTGCCTTCGGAGAATACTTGGCATCAGGTGGCAGGACTATATCTCCAACACAGAAGTCCTTGAAGCGGCCAACACCCCCAGCTTATACACACTACTGAGTCAGCGGCGCTTGAGATGGCTTGGCCATGTGAGCCGCATGGAAGATGGCAGGATCCCCAAAGACACATTGTACAGCGAGCTCGCCACTGGTATCAGACCCACCGGCCGTCCATGTCTCCGTTATAAAGACGTCTGCAAACGCGACATGAAATCGTGTGACATTGATCACAAGTCGTGGGAGTCAGTTGCCAGCATTCGCCAGAGCTGGCGGGCAGCCATAAAGACAGGGCTAAATTGTGGCGAGTCGAAGAGACTTAGTAGTTGGCAGGAAAAAAGACAGAGGCGCAAGGGGAGAGCCAACTGTGCAACAGCCCCAACAAACAAATTTCTCTGCAGCACCTGTGGAAGAGCCTGTCACTCCAGAATTGGCCTTTATAGCCACTCCAGGCGCTGCTTCACAAACCACTGACCACCTCCAGGCGCGTATCCATTGTCTCTCGAGATAAGGAGGCCCAAAAGAAAGAAGTAAAGAAAGAACTGTGCCGCCGTTTACCAAGGATAGAATGTGGGAGGCTGGCCAGGGATTGGAGTAGTCAAGGTTAGAGGTAACAAAAGTATGAGTGAGGGTTTCAGCAGCAGATAAGCTGAGGTGGGGTGGAGTCAGGCAATGTTAAGGCGTAGCAATTTTAATTGGCAGTTCAGCTGGCGAATGACTGAGTACAAAGAGCTGGGGAAGGGCAGAGCTCAAACATTAATTCCTGTCCAGCTAAGAAAGAACAGCCTGCAGAAATATGGAAAGGAAGTCCGACACAGAAGGGGAAATTTTAATAGTAAAGAGTGTGTGGGTTGGGGTTTGGGAGGGTTGTTAAAATCGGCGAGATTGGCAGCATGTCTGGAAGCCAGCTCCAACATCCTGACTTATGGGTTTAAGTCAGGCGCATTTTGATGCGTGTGCATGACCCCTTCCAGAGAGATAGGCTACTGCTCATAATATTTAAATCAGATAATTTCAATGAGATTTTGACTGACATTTAATTATAACATCACATGCACGGGTTTCCTGGGCTTCCTGAAAGTCACCTTTGAAAGGAAGACAAGAGATTGTATGACAATTCAAGGGGTTAATTAACAATTGCGAATACTGACATCAATAAATATTCAGTGCTCACAGCTGCTTTCATAGCTCCCACTGGAAAAGAGTTTGTTGAAAATACTTGCGTTGAAACACTAAGTTGTGGACTTTGGAGGTATTGAGACTTATAACATCAGGATGTGTAGCGCCGTGACTGCATTAACTTGGACCTCAGGTAAGAAGCAAAATGACTATCAGTAGCAGCAGCAACAGCAACAGCATGCTGTGGAGAGTCCTGCAGATGGCCATGAACAACAGAGAGGAGAGTATCAGCATCATTGAAGTCACAGGAGACACTACCCACATCACAGAATTTACAGACACAGGCTCAGCTTCATTGACCTCTCAGAAGAGCAGTACTTCCGGAGGCTCAGATTGCCATGTCAGGTGGTAGAAGAAAGTTGCAGCCTCCCAGAAGAAGGCCTGCACCCTGCTGGACCTGATGGCCACGCATTACCAGTGACTGTGAAAGCAACTACCACCCTCAACTTTTTGTCTCCGGATTTTTCCAAGGCATTACTGGAGACATGTCTAGGATCTCCCAATCAGTTTCACATAAATGCAGAAGGCTGATGGATTTCTTACAGGGCCGGCACTTATGTCAACTTCCCATTGATGACACTATCCAGAATTAGCATGCGTTCGGGTTTGCATCTCTACCTGGCTTGCCACAGGGGCAGGGAGTCATTAACTGAACACTCTTGGCAATCTGTGCAGCTCCAGATCAACCGGGAGTATTTGTCAATCGTAAGAGATTCTATTCGATCAATGTTCAGCTGGTGCGCAACTACAAGAAAAAGTTTATGCAGGTGTGTGCCAAATTCCCAGGGAGTTGCCATGATGCTTTCATCCTGTGGCAGTCCAAGCTCCCTGATCTCTTTGGATCTGGAAGAAGTCTTAAGGGATGGCAGCTAAGAAACAAAGGATACCCCCTTTCAAACTAGGCTGAAGACACCTGTGAGGAACCCCAACAATAAAGCCAAAGAGCAGTACAACGACAGTCATATAATCAGCAGACATGTCATTGAACAAGCAATCAGGATGCTCAAGAGGCACTTCCAGTGGTTGAACAATCTGGAGACATTCTTCAGTATTCACCAGCAAAGATCTCCAGAATGATTGTGGTGGTGTTCTGCCATCTGCACAACATTGTGCAGCATCAAGAATTGGAGCTGCAGGAGCAATGAGGTGAAAAGCCCACATCTTCTGGAGACAATTCAAATGAAGAGGAAGAGAAGAAGGAAGAGGAAGGGGACAAGGAGAGTGAAAATGGTGTCCCAAACACTTCACCAGCCTGTCGCATTTCAGCTTGGGATGTCAGGGACTCCATTATAGCTGTACGCTTGAGTTAGTTACGACCACTGGACAGATGCAACAATCACATCAAATGGCCATTCTCCCCCTACCCTCAATCCCACTGATGGAAAGCAGTGATGTGACAAACCAGCCATCAATTGCACATTTCCCCATTGATCCCTGTCAATGCATGTCTTCCTGTTCATCAACAAGCAACTGAAAAGGCAAGTTCCCACCCGGCAATCAAGAATGGACAATATGGGAAAGTGGTGTAAAGTCATAAATTTTATGTGATTCGAGTAAATAACAGAAACGTAACAAACATCCATGTGCCTATCCTTGTTGAACTACCAACCTTTTCTCTTCCTTTTTCTATGGCTACTACACGTGGTGCAACCCTCATGGATTCAGCAGAGGTAGAGGAAGTTTGCTTAGATCACTGCTCTGACTGTTGACATGCTCTTGGCCTACAAACTCTGGGTGTTATAGCCCATGAGGTCCCCCACTGCTCCTTCTGCATCTGTGCAATCTGAGGGACATTTCTCGGAAACTTTAGTTGAGGCAAGTTTGTTTGCTCACATCTTCGAAATTCCATGCGACATCACCCCATTCATGCTTGAGCTGGACCCCTCCATTGTCTCTGCTCACATGGACAGTGCGTGTGGAAGGCCTGCCAACATGCCACAGAGTTCCTGCTGTCCCTTTGTACCCTGTGTGGTATGACATGGTTCTACACATCAATTTTTTAAAAATCCTTAGAAAACAATACTGAGCCATACATACCAAAAGGCAATGGTTCAATCCCAGGTCAACACTTGAATTAGCTAATTTTAACCAGTGCCACAGTTGGGACACTACAATTAGCCACAATCAGCATCACATGGAAAGTGAACTGAGAGAAGTAATGGGCTAAATTTTGCTAGCCCACTGGCGACAGGCTGGATGGCAAGAGGGTTGGTAATACAGCAGGGGAAGGCTTCGGGAGGGGTGCCCGATGTCTTACTACCACCATGGCATACTACCAGCAGCAGGAACCTCAGCAGCACAGCCACCCAGCAGACAGCCAATTGAGCCACTTAAGAGCCTAATTAAGGGCCACTTCCTGCCCCCGCCAACATTTTTCCCATATCGGATGAGCTTGCTGTCATGTGGGGAGACCGCCAGGTAAACCCTGGCAGCCTCCCAGCAGGTTCCCAGGGTGTGGGGGCCCTCCTTAATGGCCACTCCATGGCCCTTGGCGGCAACAGCTGCCCCCATGGTAATGGCACTGCCGCTAGAAAATGTCCCGTCCCCCCCACCCCGCCCAATTGTGGAGTCTGCCTGCCTGGCCCCAGCTTGCACAAAAGCACTAACCTCATTTTTGCAGGTGCCTCGGCATTGAGGCGTCCTCTCTTTCATCCTGCAGCCTCAGCATTGGCCACTGCTATTGGACCAGCAATTCTGGGAGGTGGGCCACATCCTCAATTGAATGGCAGTCCAGGCAGTGGCCTCTTAATTGGCCTCTGTTGGCAAAACACTGCCTCAGGGTCCTTCCGCCCTCCGGAGCGGGATCAGCTCCAGCTTTCAGTCCCGGCAGTGGGACCTCTCCCCTCCCTGCAGAATTCAGCCCAATGTTGCCAGGGTTCCCATTCCTGATCATTATCCAGTAATTTCTACTGAAGTGTGTGTGTTTATGGAAATGAGGACAGGACAGGAGTGGTTACGATGTTCTTTACATTTCACTAAACTGCTGACATTCATTGTGCAAGCTTACACACAAAGATTATTGGCTGAGGTACAGCAGATCTGACGACGCTGAACCCCAGCATGAGTCAGCACCTTGAGGAGAACTTGAAAAAAAATTAAATAGTTTTTGGCTTCTGGATGTAGGTCAGGGAGCTATTTCATATTATTATTCTTTATCTAATGCCTTGTTTATAGTTTAAAGATGTTTTTTATCCATTCTGGCACTCTTCATCCAAAACATTCATCTCATTCTCATACCACTCCTCTGTCAAAAATTTGAATGGTTGCTTACAACAGTCAGGTGGGAGTTGCCGCAGATTTGAACCTGCATTCAAGTACATCCAAAAAATGTTCCGCTGGATTAGGACTGCATGACTCACCAAGCATCTCCAAAGCTTTTGTTTATACTGAGATTTCTTTTTTTGGGGGGGGGGTTGGTGGGTGGTGGTGGTGGGGCTGGAGAAGTGAGTGAAATCCTGAGGTGTGAACAGGATCTCTCTTCCCTCCAAACTGAGGGTCACCGATCAGAAGCCTGTTGCTAAGGCAAGTTTGCTTGCACACATTCCAGCTGAGAATTAGTTCATGTGCAACAACTGCCCACCGGTTCCTCATACAAATTACTATTCTTTGTATGAGACATTGTCATAGAATCATAGAGTTATACAGCACAGAAACAGGCCCTTCAGCCCATCATGGCAGTGAGTATTGCCAGGCTACGTTTTTAAGGAGGGTCTTAAAAGATTCAAAAGGCAGAGGGGTTTAGAGAGGGAATTCCAGCGTGTGGGGCCCAGATGCCTGAAAGCAAGTGCGCCAATGATGGGGCAAATGAGGGGGATTTGGAGCAACAAAGAGTTATGGTACTTTGGAGCAGATAACAGAGATAGGGAGGGAAGGGGCTGGGCTACGAAGGGTTTTATACACTATGATCACAATTTTAAATTTGAGGCACTTACAGTGAAGTGAGTGTGGAGGGAAGGGGAGAGGTGTTTAAAGAGAGGGTTGTTAGTGGAGAGAGGAAGCCAGGTGTTATCTTCTCTCCAGGATGATCCTGTAGTAGTGAGTGGCTTTCTCAATGGCAAGTGAGACTTACAAGCGCTTGAGATGGTCCAACCAGATGTGGCGATGGATGGTTAAACCAGTTGTGTGTGAGATAGGCTCAAATTTTCAGACTTCAAGCTTTGGACTTGAGGAAGCAAAGATGAAAGCTGTACCAGGGAAGATTATCAGGATGAAAGAGAGTAAAGAATTCACTGGGGACAATGACAACCAAGGTGGAGGAGTGTGATTGGTTGAGCAGACTGACTGCTGCAGAGGGATTGTGACAAATGGCTGGAGCTTGAATGCGCAACTGCAACTGATTTGGGGGAAATTACAGGATTGGAAGGGCCGGGGGTAGGGGCAGGGGGAGCGGGTGCGCGGGGTGTGGTGGGTGAAGAAATATGTGTGGGATACAAGGAAGTGTTCTTGGGCAGTGAAATCAGAAGAGAAAAATCAAGGTGAATTGAGATGATGATTGAAATCACCAAGGATAAGGAGTTGCTGAGTGCAATGGCTAAGGGAGGAAAGGAGGGAGGATATCTCAGTGAAAAACTCAGGTGGGATTGGGGAGATGGTGGAGAATGTGGATTTTACAGAAGAGGTGAAAGTGGAGGAACAAGCTGAAGTGTTTGAAGGAGGAGACTATGCCAGGGGAGTGACCACGGTGTGATTTGTTGCTGAGGACAACCGGGCTATCATGGAGATTTGAGCGGGGCAGGAAGTGGAAAGTATAGGCAGGCAGACAGACATTAGGAAGGGCCAAAGTTTTGTTGTCCATCTGTCAAAACCATGATGTCAATGTAATCATCCATAATAACGTCTTGAATGACAACAGCCCTGATCGTAGTCAAGCAGACATTTAAAACTTATCATTATCCCATCTGAATAAAATCTCACTTATTGCAGCTGCTGTCTCACTTCTCTCTGGCAAATGTCCGGCAGAGTGTGTTGGTGTGGATACAAATTTTTCAACCTCTGAGGATTTCAAATTGACAAGATCAAGTTGGGAGACACCTTGGAAGTGTTTCATAGCACAGCCGAAGAGGAAAACCATCACCATCCAGAGCAGCAACAACATGCTGTGGTAGGATCAGCAGGTGACAGGAGGGAGGTGCACAGGAGGGGAGGCACAGGAGGGAGGTGCACAGGAGGGGGGGTGCACAGGAATAAGATACACAGGAGGGAGTGCACAGGAGGGAGGTGCACAAGAGGGGAGGCACAGGACGGAGTGCACAGGAGGGGTGTACACAGGAATAAGATACACAGGAGGGAGGTGCACAGGAGGGAGGTGCACAAGAGGGGAGGCACAGGAGGGGCACACAGGAATGAGGTACACAGGAGGGAGGTGCACAGGAGGAAGGTGCACAAGAGGGGAGGCACAGGAGGGAGTGCACAGGAGGGAAGTGCACAGGAATGAGGTGCACAGGAGGGAGCTGCACAGGAGGGAGGTGCACAGGAGGGAGGTGCACAGGAGTGGGGTGCAAAAGAATGAGGTGCACAGGAGGGAGTTGCACAGGAAGGAGGTGCACAGGAGGGAAGCGCACAGGAGGGAGTTGCACAGGAGGGAGGTGCACAGGAGGGAAGTGCACAGGAGGAGAGGCACAGGAGGGGCGCACAGGAATGAGGTACACAGGAGGGAGGTGCATGGGAGGGAGGTGCACAAAACGGGCGAGCACAGGAGGGAGAATCAGGCCCTTCGGCCCATCGTGTCTGTGATGACCATCAAGCACCTAACTATTCTAATCACATTTTCCAGCACTTGGCCCATTGCCTTGTATGCGATGGCATTTAAAGTGCTCATCTAAATACTTCTTAAATGCTGTGAGAGTTCCTGCCTCTACCACCCCTTCAGGCAGTGTGTTCCAGATTCCAACCACCCTCTGGGTGAAAAAAGTTTTCCTCAAATCCCCTCTAAACCTCCTGCCCCTTACCGTAAATCTATGGTCCCTGGTTATTGAACCCTCCACTAAGGGAAAAAGTTTCTTCCTATCTATCCGATCAATGCCCCACATAGTTTTGTATACCTCAATCATGTCCCTCCTCAGCCTTCTCTGCTCTAAGGAAAACAACCCTAGCCTATCCAGTCTCTCTTCATAGCTGAAATGCTCCAGCCTAGGCAACATCCTGGTGAATCTCCTCTGCACCCTCTCCAGTGCAATCACATCCTTCCTATAGTGTGGTGACCAGAAGTGTACACAGTACTCCAGCTGTGGCCTAACTAGCGTTTTATACAGCTCCATCATAACCTCCCTTCCCTTATATTCTATGCCTCAGAGAGAGGTACAGAGGAGGGGGATGCGCAGGAGGGAGGTGCACAGGAAGGAGGTACACAGGAAGGGGGTGCGCAGGAGGGCGGTGCACAAGAGGGAGGTACAGAGGAGGGGGGTGCACAGGAGGGAAGTACACAGGAGAGGAGCCAAGGTTACAGGAAGCAAGACAAGCGTCCCAGGGTTTGCAGATAGATGCTCAGCTTTCTTGATCTCTCAGAAGAGCAGTGCTTCTACAGGCTGAGATTACACTTGGTGTGGTGGCAGACATCTGCAGCATCCTAGAAGTCCTGCTGAACCTGGTGGCCATGCATTAACAGTGGCTGTGAAGATCACCACATCCCTCAATTTATTTGTCTCCAGATCGTTCCAGGATCTACTGGCAACATATCCAGGATCTCCCAGTCAGCTGCAGATAATTGCATAAGGCAGGTTGGCTTGTTTGCCAGGACTGCAAATTATGTACATTTCCCCTGTGCTGACAACAGCCAGAATGAGTGGGTACTCGGATTCGTTTCTCTGGCTGGATTACTAGTTACAGGGTGCCACTGATTGATCAAGAGTGGTAACCCAAGCACCACCACTGCAAGCAGGAGTTTTTATAAACCACAAACTAACTCTCTAACTGGACCCAATAAAGTGCAAGTATCTGCGCTGGTGCATGGTTATGCATCATGTGACAGTGCACCCTCAGAAGGAATGAGGTCCTCTGAGGAGTCAGCTTCATGGATGACGGAAGACACTTGCTGTATGCATAAAGGCCCTGGAAGACAAAGGGATAGGATGTAGTCATGGAAAAGTCACAATCTTGACAGTCACTAGTCTTTGCCTAGTTCAGACATTGATGAAATGAAATCAGAGATATTGGCAATTCTGTCATCGGTTTTATGCAAGCTCCCTATCTCTCCATCTCTGACTAAGAGAGACTCAGATATGCCACTTATCTCCACAGTCTCCTCTTTGGGATCTGTGAGCTAGACTATTTGTGGTGGTCCACCTCCAGTCCTGTCACTCTCACTTGGGTTTTACTCTCTTCTCCTACATGTGGCGAAAAATAGAACTGTGATTGAGTGAAGGTGAGGTATTCGCCCGACGGATGCAGTGCATTCAGTGAGGGTGATTTTGAGACATATGTTTCACATTGCAGAAGGATTGGGGTGAGTGTCAATGGTGAATGGGTAAATGGGGAGGTGATGAAATTCAGAAAACGTGAAGTCTGGTTGCTGTTGAGAGGATCTGAGGAGTGATGTGATGGAGAATACTCAGCAAGACAGAATGAAGGGACAAGGCTTAAAGCACAGAATCTAATTGAATCACTTTTCCCGACATGATAAGGTCATTAAACCGCTTCCTATTTTGCATCAAGACTTGGGCACATGCTTCTGCAACTCGCCTCCTCAGCTACCTCCAATCACTCCTTCTTAGTGAGGGCAGCAGGTTTCTTCCTCCCATTGCTGGGGACATGTATGTCCCTCCTCCTCCTGACTGCACCCAGCAGTAATACCAGGGGTTCATCATTAACTCTGAGTGCTGCCCTTGTTCTCTGTCCACCAACCACCCTGAACCCCTCCAATTTCCATTTGTGGACTGCTCTTTAAGAAGCAGCTGAGATCGTGTCCTGAGGGTATGCATCATGCCCACTGTGCAGCTTGGAGATGCGAAACCTGGAAGTCAAAATGAATTGGTACAATTGAGTTGAGATGCAGATTCCGACCCACTCAGTTGGCTTCTGGGTTTCCCCCACACAATTCCAATCACACATCCTCGACCCCATTTCTCAGAAGCCGTTTTCAGATTAATATCAATAAGATTCAAAAAATAAGAGCGCTCCTATGGTCTTTGGAGTTAGAAAAAAGAACCTTTCAATTCTCTTGTAGTTAGTGTGTGAAGAGTACTCTAAGCTTTTCTAAGTTGGATATACAGCCTCCAAGGTGTGGAATTGCAGTGATGGGGTGACAGTGAGGGAGAGCAGTGATATCCTTGGCATTAGAGGAAGAATCTGTTGGTTTGGGGAATAGGGAACTCTGAGACCCTTTGCTTGAAAAGAGACATCAGAGCCTCCAAACTCATTATTTGACTGTGGGTGAGATCATAGCCAATCCTGTCCTTTGCTAGCACTTTGCAGTAAAGAGGTTAGTGATTGGTGATCAGGACCTAAATTTTCCTTTTGCTATCCTAGAAATAGAGGCTAATTACATCCCCCGGTGGTTTGTCATTTCTAATTGCTAATTCATTTTCAAGTCAAACTCACCAACAGAAATCATCAATGTCTCTTTAAAAATAACACAGATTTGAAAACAAGGGGCGATGCAGCCCCTCACATAGTACTCATTGTTGGCTGCAGCACAATGTGCGTACACACAACAAGGTCCTGCTTTCTGCTGAACAGTTACCCTAAGAAGCTCATTGCAATGGGTTTATTATGCACCCTTGGCCAGCTGCATTCCTTGGAGGCTCCTGCAAATGCAGGAGGCTTGTCAGCAAACTGAACAATAAGCTGCTGCTCTCATTGTTTTATATCCAGAAAATGTTCATGCTTTGAGAACTGATCTGTCCTTTCAAGCCTGGGCTGAATCATTGCAACCTTTGTCTGTTCGTTCCAGTTTGCTAACACAATACACTATGGGTGAAGGCTGCCAACTCACTCCTCACTGGCGCTTGCTATGTGATTAATCCATGTCTCAGCATCAGCACCTGTGCACGTACACAAGTGAAAGTCCATGACCAGTGCTACAAGGCTAATATAAAAACAGGGTGTTGGATGTAGTGCCAGGACAATTAAACTTAAAACTAGAAACACTGTCCTTTTTCTGCATAACTTTGGTCCGACCACGTCTGGATACTGGGAATGATTTTCATGTGCCCGCAGTAATTGGGCTGGTGGTGGATGGAGGTATGCGCGGTATGTGGCCAGTGGAGTCAATGTGGGAGCAGTGCAATATTGATGGATGGACCTCATTATAATGGAGTCAGCAAGAAACCAGCATGAAATGTGCTCCTAATAGACAGCTCACTGATTAGGAGTGGAAATCTGGATACTTTGATGTCTGTAGCAGCATCTTTCAGGAGAGGTGCAATTTTAATGGGTGAACAGAGACAAGCAAGACAGTGGGGCAGCAGGCAACATGATTTCCAGTGGGACACCAAAGTTTTCTAATGCAGTGGCAGAGATGTTGGCAGAGTAGGTCACCTTCAGGAAGGAGGTTCTATATCCCACAGATAGTCTACACCTACCAAGGCAAATTAGTGAGCAGGCATGGACAGAAGTAGCAGGACCTAGCTGCAGTATAGAAATAAATTTATGGATCTAATCCAATCTACCAAGGTAGGACTTACCTTCACATCTCCAATAGTCTCCGCACAGCCTTGTAAGATCCTATCTTTGTCACAGCACTGTTAATTCTTCCCTTCTCCACTCGTCTTTTTGTGCAAACAGAGTGATCATGAGATGAAAATCACGCTCACTGTGTCCAGTTTTGGTCCCCTCCCTCACTCGGTGGGGAATATCAAGTTTCTCGAAAAGATTCTGAAGAGGGCCATTTGTTTATGGGCCCTTAGTTACCAGGACAGACTACAAGATCTGGGGCTTTTTACTTTGAAAAGTGTAGACAGTTAGGACCGAGCAGGAGTAGGTCACAATATATATTTCAATGCTACCAGCTACCACTATGGCCAATCATATACTCTACTTTTTTTATTTCAGAATAAAATACACCAACCAGGTTTCTTGAATAAACAACAAAATTATCCGTTTATTATAAACCAAGACTTATCAGGTAAAGATGCAAAGCATTAACACATAGTTTGAAATATGAATGTAAATAAATATTCCCTTCTAGATACCCAACACACACGCACGCACACACACAAATAAAAAATAAAGTTTTCTCTGCAGAGATTCACTTTGCAAAAAGACTGAAAAAGAACTTTGACCAAATATTTGTTAATTCTTGAAGGAAAAACAGAAGATATGGAAGGATCTCAGCTGTCCTTTGGTCTGGCATCCAGGTACACGGAGATGGGTCACTGCATTTCATTCTGGAGATGTTGAGAATTAGTCTGGTAGGCTTTCCAGGAGAAAAGCGGCATCAGGGGTTTCTACTAATACACTGGGTTCATAAGGTTTCTCAGAGACAGGAAGAAAGAGGTGAGCTGAGTACTTCTCTATTGGCAGGCTGACCTCCAACTGCCTTCAAAACAGTCCACACCCAACTGAACCAAAACAATATCCCAAAAGTGAAACCAACTCTTGACCAACATAAATCTCGACATGTCACTTCTCTGTAAACAACTCTCCCGAGTCACCAAGGCTAGTGTTGTTTCTTTAGCTTAAGGCATGTGACATCCAGTAAAGGTTTGTTTTCAAACAAAACTTCAAGTGTCCTCCCATGGATCCTTGTGAAAAAAAACACATCCATGAAATATTTTCAGTTTTCTAAAAGAACCAATGTACACAATCTTTAATACAAGTCGTCGTAACATCTTAAGAATGGAGCACCTTCATAACAAGACTTGGAGTAAATTTGATTGAGATCTTTAAAACAAGCAAATGTCTAGATGTGATCCAAGTGGATAGGCTACTGCAGCTAGATAAGTTAGGGAAGAAGAGGGAACGTAAGTATAAGTTACAAAAGAACAGAACTTAGTTCACTGCTAGGAGGCACTTCTTTCTCACAGAGAGTCATTGACATCCGGAATAAGTTTCCAACATATTCAACAAGTCCAGATTCACTGAAAGTATTCAAATGGGAGCTGAGAATGGAAAAATATAGAAAGCAGGTGTCTATTGGGGAATGTGTCACTCAGTCACTGTGGTCTACAGGAACTTGCATAATTGTCTTTGGGGTTCGGAGAGGATTTTTCTGGGGTTTTTTCCTAAATTGAAGAAAGGTTTTTTTTCTGTGTGTTTTTTCATCTCTGCTGAGAGATTCTGGGACTGTACATGTGCAGGAAGGGAGAGGGTATGGGATTGATGGTCTGGTTACATCATGTCAACATACTTCACACTTGTCAGTCAGCTGGTCTTTTCCTGTCCTTTATTGTATGTTTGTATGCTCATCTAGGCCCACATTGGTGGCTCCTTGCTTGTTAATATAAACAGCTGGGGGTTGGATAGCTCAGTTGGCTAGCGTGTGCTGCAGAAAGATGCCAAGAGCATGGGTTCAGTCCCTGTATCAGCTGTGGTAGTTCATGGAGACCTGCCTCCTTGCCTTGCCCCATGCTTGAGGACTGGTGCTCCTATCTCTCTCTAATAGAGAGAGATGCCAATGGTCCTTTGGGACTGCAACTAGAACAACAATATAAGTAGCTGCAAATTTAAGGAAGCAGCATTTTTTTCTGGCATTATTACAGCAGTTGGCCTCTGGTCCAAATTGATCTTTTAATTCTGACTAAGTTGATACCTGCACTAATTGACCAGTTCAGTGTGTTGCTTTCCTTTTTCTTTGAAATTTGATTTCAAATTTGATTTTACAGGTTCTGCTGAGCCCAAGATCCTATCAAGTTGGCCAATACACAGGTCTTCCTAAATTGGCAGAGAAGATTGAAATCTTCTTCCATCTGACTATAGTGACAGGGAAAAACATGCACTTACCTCTTTGCTGCAAATAAAGGACACAAAAATTGTCTGGGAATATCCTGTTCCAGTGCCGTAGCTTCACTGAAACTGGCCCAAACTAACTGGGTACAAAAGTTAAAGACCAGGATGGATTGAAGACTTCGATTATGAAAAAAGGGCAAAACTGATTTATTCTTACAATGTGAAAAGGGCTGCATGAAAGAGTAGAGTTCGACGGATAAAGAAAGAGATCGGGTATAATTTTGTCATGGGTGATAGTGCAGAACAGGGGGTAGCAAATTGACTTCAATGGAAATAAAATCGGGGGGAATGTAAAGTGAGTGGCCGTTTTGCCATTGCTTGTTTTGTGCAACTGCACAAGATGACTTTATAACTCATTAAAAATAACTGAAACATAAAGGGAAGACATGTGATAAAACTAGGGCTAACAATTCTGAAGGAAATCAAGAGGAATAGAGAAAGTATAGTGGATGGTTAAAAAGATTACAATGGCCAAAAGTGAATATGAAAAAAGGCTAATAAATGGTATAAAGGAAATGGTAAGGCATTTTCTGAGCATTTCAACAACAACTTATATTTATATAGCACCTTTAACGTAATAAAACGTCCCATGGTGTTTTACAGGAGCGTTATAAAACAAAGTATGACACCAAGCAACAAAAGGAGATATTAGGTCAGATGACCAAAAGCTTGGACAATGAGGTAAGTTTTAAGGAGCATCTTAAATGAGGAAGGTGAGGTGAAGAGGTGTAGGGAGGGTATTCCGGAGCTTGGGACTGAGGCAACTGAAGGTACGGTTGCCAATGGTGGAGCAATTAAAATCAGGAATGCACAAGAGGCCAGAATTAGAGGAGTGCAGATATCTTGGAGGGTTGTGGGACTGGAGTGGAAAGGCCAGGGAGGGATTTGAAAACAAGGATGAGAATTTTAAAATCAAGACATTGCTTGACTGGCAACTAATGCAGGTCAGCAGGCAAAGGAGTGATAGGGGAATGAGAATTGGTGCAACTTAAGACATGGGCAGCAGAGTTTTGGATGACCTCAAGTTTATGCAGAGTAGAATGTGGGAGACCAGCTAGGAGTGCATTGGAATAGTCATGTCTAGAGGTAACAAAGGCATGAATGAGGGTTTCTGCAGCAGATGAGCTGAGACAATGACGAAGTCAGGCAATGTTACGGAGATGGAAATAGGCTGTCTTAGTGATGGCACGATATGAGGTCAGAAACTCACCTCAGGTCAAATGTAATACCAAGGATGTGAACAGACTGGTTTAACTAATGTAACTAATGTAATGCAGCTGTTCAAGAAGAGAAGAAATACACCAGTTAGGTTAACGTCAGTTGTGCACAAACTGTTAAGGATAAAATTAGTGAGAATTTAGAAATGTATTGATTAATCAAGGATAGCATGCACAGATTTGTCAAAGACAAATTAATAAGGTGTCTCACAGGAGACATGTTGCAAAAATTCAGGCATATGGCATCAGGAAACATAGCAACATGGATAGAAAGTTGGTCAATGAACCGGAAACAAAGAATTAGGGTTAATGGGTGTTAAATTAGGAAAATTTTTGCAGTGGTCTATCCCATGGGTCCATTTCTCTCTCTCTTTTCCTTACTCTCTCTCTCAGAGCATAGTATTTTGAAATTTGCGAATGACACTAAAGTAGACATTTGCCAAACATCAGGAAAGACTGTAAAAGACTTTAGGAGCACACAGGCAATTTAGGAGAGTGGACAGACAGGTGGAAGACGCACTTTAATGTGGAGAATTGTTAACGTAATACCTTTTGGGGGAAAACAAAGAATTGGAGCACATGCTGAATGAAAAGATGCTGATGGTGTAAGTGAGCAGAATGACCCAGGTGTTCAAATCCATCATTCCTTAAACAGGCTAAGAGAAGAGTTAATGGAGATTTTTAAATTATGAAGTATTTTGATACAGTGAATAGTGCAAGATAATTTCATCTGGGTGGGATATCAGTGACCAGCGATCATTAATTCAGGATTGTCAGAACGAGGGTGCGGAGACAGAGGTGAAATTTCTCTATGTAGAGAGTTGTTTGAGCGTGGAATGCTTTGCCACAGGGAACAATTGAAATAGAGACAATTGTACCTTTTAGGGGGAACGTTACAGGGCAATGGCGAGAGCAAGTCAGTGGAATTAGTTTTGAATTGTGTGTCAGCTGTGGCTGTGTGATAGCACTCTAGTCTCTTAGAAAATTGTTTGTTAAAATCCCACTCCAGGACTTAAGCACAGCAATCTAGGTTGACAACCCAGTGCAGTACCAAGTGAGCGTTGCACTATCAGAGGTGTTGTATTTCAGATGAGACATTAAACCAAGGCTTTGTCTGCCCTCTCAGGTGAATGTATAGGATCCTATGGCCCTATTTTGAAGAGAAGGGGAGTTATCCTGGTGTCCTGGCCAATATTTATCCCTTAATCAATATCACAAAAAACAGGTTGTCTGGTCATTATCACAGTGCTGTTTCTGGGAGTTTACTGTGTGCAAATTAGCTTCTGCATTTCCTACATTACAACAGTGACTGCACTTCATTGCCTGTAAAGCACTTTGGAACATCTGCTGTAAAGGAAAGGAGCTATATCAATGCAAGCCTTTATTTCTTTCTTTGCTGTAGCAAAGAATTGGCACAGACACAATGGGCTGAATTTTATAGGGGCCTTGATGTCGGGATCAGTGGCTGGGGGGCAGGGGGGGTGGGGGACATGAAGATTGCCCCAGATGAGGCCTGCCACTGACCTCGACACCAGCAGGGCCCATCTTGATCCTAACGGTGGTGCCAAGGCCTTGTGGCAGTCTGCCCGCCTCTCAGCAACAAGACCTTCATTTAAATATTCAAATTAATTTACACCTGCATTAATGACTTTCCCGTCGCCTCCTGAAATGCCACCGCAATCTTCATCCCAGCAGCTGGCACTGCAGCGTCTTCGAATCCCCATTCGGGGAAACAAGGTGCACCACCTGTGGGAAAGGGGGAGGGGGAGGAGGTAAGTTTCTCAGTGCGGGAGGTGGGGCAGCGGCAAAAACAAACGCGACTGGTTGAGAGGAGGGTGGGAAGGGGTTTAAGGTGAAAGGAAAGAAAGTTTTGTGGGCGGGAGGTTGTGATAGAAAGTTAACTTTTTTGAGTGGAAGAGGACAAATAATAAACAGATTATTCATTGTGGGGGCGTGGGGGTGGGAGAGGGAATTGGAAGTGTGAATAAAACTGTATTTTAATTTATTGGAAATCCTGTCATTTTAAAACTTCAACTGTAACTGAAGGGCTGGAAGCCTTTTAAAAATGGCGCCAGTGCTTGCGCAGCGGCACCGGACGCTGTTGCTGGGTAAAGCTCGCCCGCCCCCTCCATGTTAATGAGGCACCGCACTTAAGATCGCGGCAACTCTGCAGTGAAAGCCGTGTATACAAGCTGCCGTCTTTTACGGCGGCGGCAGCAACATAGAATCCAGCCCAATGGGTCAAATGGCCACTGCTTGTGCTGTAAATCTCTATGAGTCTATTCCTGAACTGTTAAAAGCAGTAATCATTTCCTGTGGTCAGTTCAGAAAGTATCCTTTTGAGAAATGACCAACAGTAATTAAGTCTGTTGCTCAGGCATCCTTTTAGGCTCTTAATTTGAATCTTTGCATTATGCGGAACAGTACCAATTCAATTATGCAGGTTGATATCAGCAGATGGAGTAAATTTCAGCAGCTCTATGATTCATAATCATGATTACTGATTCATAAGGCAAAGTTCAGACTTTAACGGAATTTTTTTGCCACCAGTCTTCAGCGCGTCCATCTCATATACAGATGTGCTGAATCACAGCAACACACCCAATGGCCTTACACACTGCACTCCATTATCTTTTTCTAAAATTCGTTCATAGGTTGGGGCATCGCTGGCAAGGCCGGCATTTGTTGCACATCCCCAATTGCCCTTCAGAAGGTGCTGGTAAGCCGCCTTCTTAAACTGCTGCAATCTATCTGGTGCAGGTACACCCACAGTGCCGTTAGGGAGGGAATTCCAGGATTTTGATCCAGCGACAGTGAAGGAACGGCGATATATTCCAAGTCAGGACAGTGTGTGGCTTGGAGGAGGACTTACAGATATGGTGTTCCCACACGTCTGCTGATGATCAAGAGTAGACTGATGGGGTGCTAACTGGCCGGATTGAATTTGTCCTGCTTTTTGTGGACAGGACATACCTGGGCAATTTTCCACATTGTTGGGTAGATGCCAGTGTTGTATCTGTACTGGAACAGTTTGGCTAGGGGCGCAGCTAGTCCTGCAGCACAAATCTTCAGTACTACTGACAGGGTGTTGTCAGGGTGCATAGCTTTTGCTGTGTCCAGTGCTTTCAGCCGTTTCTTGATATCACATGGAGTGAATCGAATTGGGTGAAGACTGGCATCTGTGATGCTGGGGACTTCAGGAGGAGGCCGAGATGAATCATCCACTCAGCATTTCTGGCTGAAGATTGTTGCATATGCTTCAGCCTTATCTTTTGCACTGATGTGCTGGGCTCCCCCATCATTGAGGATGGGGATATTTGTGGAGCCTCCCCCTCCAGTTATTTGTTTAATTGTCCACCACCATTCACGACTGGATGTGGCAGAACTGCAGAGCTTTGATTTGATCAGTTGGCTGTGGGATTGCTTAGCTCTGTCTATTGCATGCTGCTTCCACTGTTTAGCATGCAAGTAGTCCTGTGTTGTTGATTCACAAGGTTGACACTTCATTTTTAGGTATGCCTGGTGCTGCTCCTGGCATGCCCTCCTGCATTCTTTATTGAACTTGGGTTGATCCCTTGGCTTGATGGTAATGGTAGAGTGGGGGATATGCCAGGTCATGAGGTTACAGCTTGTGATTGAATACAATTCTGCTGCTGCTGATGGTCCACAGCAGCTCATGGATGCCCAGTCCTGAGCTGCAAAATCTGTTCTGAATCTATCCCATTTAGCACGGTGGTAGTGCCACACAACACAATGGAAGGTTTCCTCAATGTGAAGATGGGACTTCATTTTCACAAAGGCTGTGCAGTGGTCACTCCTACCAATACATGTGCAGATGCATCTGGGACAGGTGGATTGGCGAGGACAAGGTCTAGTAGGTTTTTCCCTCTTGTTGGTTCCCTCACCACCTGCTGCAGGCCCAGTCTGGCAGATATGTTCTTCAAGACTCAGCCAGCTCGGTCAGTAGTGGTGTTACCGAGCCACTCTTGGTGATGGACATTGAAGTCACCCAACCAGAGTACATTCTGTGCCCTTGCTACCCTCAGTACTTCTTCCAAGTGGTGTTCAACATGGAGGAGTACTGATTCATCAGCTGAGGCAGGTAGGTGGTAATCAGCAGGAGGTTTTCTTGCCCATGTTTGACGTAATGCATGAGACTTCATAGGGTCCAGAGTCAATGTTGAGGAATTCCAGGGCAACTCCCTCCCGATTGTATACCACTGTGCTGCCACCTCTGTAGATCTTTCCTGCCGTGGAACAAGATATACCCAGGAAAGGTGATGGTGGTGTCAGGGACATTGTCTGTACGGTACGATTCTGTGAGTATGACTATGTCAGGCTGTTGCTTGACTAATCTGTGGGACAGCTCGCCCAGTTTTGGCACGTCCCCAGATATTAGGAAGGAGGACTTTGTAGGGTCAACAGTGATGGATTTGCTGTTGGTGTTTCCAGTGCTAAGGTTGATGCCAGTGTTCTGTCCAGTTTTATTCCTTTTTTATAATAAAAACAAGAAATGCTGGAAATACTCAGCATGTCTGGCAGCATCTGTACATTATTTCAGATTTCCAGCATCCGCAGTATTTTGCTTTTATTTATTCCTTTTTTGACTTTTGTGTAGCGGTTTTGTACAACTGAGTGGCTTGTTTGGCCATTTCAGGAGTTAACGCAACCACATTACTTTGAGTCTGGAGTCACACTTAGGCCAAACCAGGTAAGGACAGCAGATTTCCTTCCCTAAAGGACATTAGTGAACCAGATGGGTTTTTACGACAATTCATGGTAGTTTAATAATCACCATTACTGAGACTAGATTTCAATTCCAAATTTTTTAATTAGTTAATTGAATATATTGAATTTAAATTCCACCAGCTTCCATAGTGGGATTTGAACCCATGTCCCCAGAGTATTAATTAGCCTGGGTGTCTCAATAACCAGTTCAATGACATTGCCACTACGCCACCATCTCCCCATAACCCTATGGAATTGAGTGCATCATTTAGAGCACGTTACAATCAGGACAGTCTTCCATTGCAAGTCTATATGATTACCTCAGTTTCTCCAGTCCAATATGCAGATTTTTCAAGGCACTTCCTGCTCCTTCTTCTGCTGTAACATGAACGCTGAACAAACATCAATAACATAATTTCCGTTACAAGTCAAGCCTTAGGAATTCAGGAAGAAACCATTCAATTGCTCCTTAGCAAACTTGTGTTACAAACTAAGATTTGTTATAGATACCTTCTGGGGTTCAGTAGTGTCAGCAATCTGACTCACCCTGCCCTAACATTTGCTTATAAGATAGTGTAATTCAGGAGTGCAACAACAGTATACCCTTGTGATTTGAATTCATCTGATTCACTAATTTTGTGCCTGCTGCACATGTTCCTGCATGCCTCTCCAATGTTTCCAAAGGAAGGTGAAGAAAATACAAGGTGAAATACAACTCAATAAGCTACTTTATTTCACAGTCAATTCAAAACTTTTCAAAACAGCAGTTATGATTGGGCTCACTCATTCAATCCATATAACTTATCTTTGTATAATATTCCAAAATAAAGAACACGCCACACTTCTCCGTATCTGTGGGATATCTTACTTGACTTAAACAAGATTATTTCTAATTGGACTTCAGTATTTATAACCACTGAGTCTCAGCGATAGGTCACACAACTTTCTCTTTAAAAACTGACTGACCACATGTGGATCTTTGTTCACCCTTTGGCACCTCCTTCTGCACACTAGTGTCATGCTTCTCGCCCAGTTCCACCCTTTCTGAACGCGCACCTGGACACACAGAGGTGACTATCTGCGCTGGTGTGCTTGTAAGGTGTGATGGTGCTCCTTTGGTTCCATGCTGTTCTTCTGTGGCCATGGGGGAGAGGGAGAGAGTGTCATGGGGTGGGCATTTGCACCTGTGGGAGACACAAGAAAAGATCATGAGAGCTGGCCTAGGAGAGTAGAAACTGCTGCAGTGATGAGGCTTCCCAATGTAACTCTGGGCTTGGTGTGCTGTCAAGACAGGGTGGAGTGCACTGCACCCCCTTAATGACCACATTACCCTCAATAATCACAATCTCCACCATGAATGCCCATTTTACCAAAGCTGACTTCCTCCTCACCTGCGATCCTGGCTGTTTCCATTGCTCAGTCTTCCATTGGTGTGATATTTGGAAGTGGGGCACCCCTCCACCTTTTTGCACCCTTTCCCGAGCAATACGTGCCCGTTTCTCCTGCAAGCACAAAATAAAGTGAGATAAGGCACTGCTGTCCTCTATGGCTAATGGCATCTTCCCCAATCCATTAGGACTTGCATGGTTCAGAGGTGACAGATCCTCAGAAGCACTCTGGCTCTGAGTCATTCTGAGGGGTGAGTAGTGCCCTGGCCACACGTCTGTCCCATGTTCAGGAGCAGCAGGTGCCCTGAGGCTCCTCAGGAAGTGTGTCTGCTGAGGGTGAACACCCAGAGGCCTGTTCTGAGGGTTAGAGGTAGCACTCACCTTGTCAGAGTGTATGAATCTTTTCCTGCACTGAATCCAGTCTAACGACACTTCTGCCATGGACAGTGGCTGCTATCTGAACCCAGGCCTGCTTTGTCTGTATGGGTGGCTGCCTCTTAACACCTCTCGGTAAGAGAACCTTCCTCCACTCCCTCATGGCCTCCAGCATCACTTCAAGTTCATTGTCAGAGAACTGAGGGGCTGTCCTGCCCTGGGTGCCAGGCCTCTGGCTTTCCTGCGATAGCAATCCAAGGCAAGGCTCAATGGAAATCTTGTCTGTACTCCTTTGCCACTCACTCAGCAGCCACACAATGGCTGCCATTGGGAGTTTAAATTAGACCTGCAGTTCACCTGACGCTCCTCATTCCCACCCCCGCAGCCAATAATTGGCTGCCAAACCCGTCTCCGCACCAATTAAGGAGTAGCCCCCGCGAAAATCATGACTCATTTCCGTTTCCCTCTCGGGTTGGGTTCAGGACCTGGAAGCAGCCCCGACGTCTGTTTTCCGCCCCCAACGTAAATATTTCACCCTTGCTGCCTGACCTCATTTTATGGATAAACAGCATACTGTATGCGAGCTGCCCCTAAAAGATTTGGCCAGTCAGTGTTGTACACTGAGAATCAAGAGTGCATCTGGTGAAAATTTTCCAGCCTGATTTCCTGGCACATTTACACCAACTAAAATTACTAACCCATATCCAGACTTACTAAAGGCGAGTGCCAGTCATATCCAGCTCAAATTGCAGCAGATCTGTTAATGTGCATCAAGCATTCTCAAACTCCTAGTTGTGGTAAGGTGATCACGTTTTGTGTCAATCATGTGGGGTTGATTTCCTTACATTATGTGCTTGGGGTACACTCAGTTCCTCAGGCTCAGGTATGGCTGGAGACCCATGATGGCAGATGTCTGTCCTCTTTGCAATGCTCTGGGATTTCTGGAATTTTCTCCAATGGGAGCCAGACTGCTTGCACTTGGAGCAGGCGCAGATATTCTAATCTGATGCAAATAAGGCAGGAGTGACATAGTGGTACCTCCCACCTCATCTCCTCTCCCAACATTGGGCAGCAGCCAGAAGTCCTCACCAACAGTAGTTGCAAGTCATAGTGGCTAGACTTCCACCGCCATTTACAGGCACAAGACTCTGCCAGGAGGTGCTTAGGGCCTAAACTAATGGCCTGAACCCGCAAATACGAGCAGGTTCAAATCAGGTCGTTGGAACATATTTCACTGGACAATGCAGTAAACACCTACTCATCTCACACACTTATAGACACTGTAAATAATGCGGGTCAAAGTTATCTTCGGCAGTCACAGAAAATGAATGGAAAAGAGAACTGGGTGTAAACCAGGCTGTCAATTTGCTATCGCCTATTTTCTGCTATTGCCCAAATCAAATTTCACCCCCAGGGAAAGTAATATTCAATACAAAAACTAAGATAGATCATGTGCTGTCAAAGATTTTATCTGTATCTAATACTGTCTGTCTATGGTTTGGCCAGAATAATAATTAAACATTAAATAAAAGCAGAAAGCACGAAACAGAAAGGTCAAGCAGGGTCTGAAAAAGAAAGCTTGGCTAATCTTACAATTTGTCAGAACAATTGTCAATCGAAATGTTAACCTGTCTTTCTTTTTCCAACACTGGTGTGTGTTTCTGGCAGTTTCGGTTTTTATTTGATTTCTACCATTCCCAGATCTTCTTTTGATCTTTAATATTTAAATGTACTTGATTGTCTCCAGTTCTGCTTATTGTGGTGTTAGTGGGAAGTCCTTTGTCTACATAACACAAGCACATTCTTTGCTTTTTATTTTTATCTGTTCTCCCTTCAACAGGGTGAAGAGAATCTATTGACCAGAGAGTTTCCACTCAGATAATAACATATCTTTGAATTTCCAATTACTCCCAATTACTTCATAAGCCAAATTAAGCCTTTTTGACAACAGTGTGTTATTCCTTGTGCTGAATGTATGAATCCCAGGGTTGTCTGTGTTATTCAATGATTGATTGGGGTTGGTAATGTGTGGCAGCCAACATGAATACATTACTGCCCATTTAGACTCTGTCATACACACAAGACAGCTCAGATGACTTTCTGTTTGGTCCTCAGCTGCCAAAAACAATAATTTATTGATTAAGGTTTGCAAATAAGCTCCCTCATGTGAATTTACACTAAGAAAACAAATGTAGGCCTTTCCCTTCAGTTCTGGAAACATTGCATTAAATGTATGATGCAGTTTCTTGTGGCCTTAAAGGGACAGGCCACTTAAACGAAGCTCCACCTTAGCAGCAGACAGGTTGTCCCTATTATGACTAATTGGAAAGCACCATCGAGACAAGCATTTCCTTCATTATTATATATTGATACATTGTGCATTACATGAAAAAACAGAATATACTCTGACTTGCCTGAGCAATGGCAAGCAAGATCCGTTAATCTCATATAATGTGTGTTGCTTTTTTTCTTTTTCTCACCATGGGACTGCATTTAATGACATCCCATCTGATGTGAGAACAATCACTGTCAGATAACAGTTTGTAAATAAGCGGCCTCACTCAGGCGATGCTTTCCTTTGTGCTGGTGTGAGTAAATGAGGTAAGGAGGAGCAGCAGTTGGCACTAACAGATGTTGTTTAGTAACAGTCTTGCTCCTGTGCTATATTGTGTCTGTGAAAGTTGACCCATGAGATTGTTAAGAGACCGTCTTTTTTAAAGGTTATTCAATAAAACCTTGTGCAGATTTGCTCAAGATGAGGTTAAGTATGTATAAGCTATAGATATGATTTTTTTATGGATGATGAGAAAGAATGTAAAGGTTCACAGCCCAGACAGAACTAAAGAGTTCTAGCTTCCAGACACATTGCTGACTTACCACATAGTGCAGAAAAAGCTAAAGGAGTGAATGGCCTGGGAATGGAGACACTACTGAAAGCCACAGGGATCGGAACTGTCACAACAGATGTATCAATCTGGACTTCATGAAGATGCCAGATACCAAACAGCAAGGCTGCCGTAATTCACATGTTGTCTCCACAATAACCTACAGGAACAATCAACTTCCCACACAGCACTAACAATCACAGTGAAGGTTGTCACTGCCCTTAACCTTTATCAACAGGGTCCATCCAGGTACTCAGTAGAGGATATCACAGGAGTCAGTTGTTATGTCATTCACAGCCACATTAATGTAACCAAAGCTCTGTTTTTCAATGCATACAGCCACATACACTTCAGCAGCAGCCACCAGTAGCACAGTCTACACATTTACCACCTTGCTCACTGCACCAAGGTACAGGATATTTTTTTTCGATTTTTTTTTAGATTTTAGAGATACAGCACTGAAACAGGCCCTTCGGCCCACCGAGTCTGTGCCGACCATTAACCACCCATTTATACTAATCCTACACTAATCCCATATTCCTACCACATCCTCACCTGTCCCTATATTCTCCTACCTATACTAGGGGCAATTTATAATGGCCAATTTACCTATCAACCTGCAAGTCTTTGGCATGTGGGAGGAAACCGGAGCACCCGGAGGAAACCCACGCAGACACAGGGAGAACTTGCAAACTCCACGCAGGCAGTACCCAGAACTGAACCCGGGTCGCTGGAGCTGTGAGGCTGCGGTGCTAACCACTGCGCCACTGTGCCGCCCACATATTATTTACTGTAAACCTCAAGCCAATTCACAAATCATGTGGTAGGTGGAAATGTGATGTAATCAGTTCAGCCATGAACTTATTGAAAGGCAGAGCAGGCTCGAGGGGTCCAGTCACCTACTCCTGCCCCTAATTCGTATGTTCATGGATAGAAAGGGAAATGATCCAGTCAGCCTGCAAATAGTATGCCAATTTCCTGTTTTATCTTGTCTCAGAACGCAATGGGGTAGAAATTTCAATTGGCTAAGTTTACACACAAACACATGATGTGCTCACACTACAGTCCCATGTATGTTATTTCAATGCATTGGGGGCTCATTGGTTTGTGAGTCAGGGTCTGCAGCCACATATGCAACACTACCGCTGATACTATTGACGTTCAACTGCTCCAATGCAAATGCTCTTGATGCATTTAAGGGAATGCTGGAAAGCAACATGAGGGAGAAAGGAATAGAAGGATATGTTGAAAAGGTGTAAGGAAGTAAGGTGGGAGGAGGCTTGTGTAGAGCATTAACAGCAGCACAGAACTGTTGGGCCGAAAGACCTGTTCCTGTGCTGTAAAATTCTGTATAATTCTATGCTTGACACCAGCACTGGCCATCTCCTCAGGGAGACCCAGTGATCTGTCTGTGAATAGAACAATGCTGACAACAAAAACTTGCACTTATAGAGCACCTTTAATATAATAAAATGTCCCAGAGGTATCACAGGTATACTAACACTGAGAGTAACTGTAACTAGTTAATTAGGTAGCTAGCTTAAACTAGTTTCTGAGCTCCAGCAAGCTCTAGCAGAGCTGACACAGCATTGTTTTCAGAGTATAAATTCAGGGGACTGTCAGTGCTGATTGCCTGCACTGAGTGCTGCTGGAGGGCACAGAGTGTTAGGAAGGGGGTTTGGTAATTGAGGGAGTTCAATAAGGAGGGGAACTATAAATTAAGAAAATAAATTTGAGTGCACAGAGTGTAAAGTGAGAGTTTGGTGTTTGAGAGAGGGGCTCCTTTCTTTCTTTCTTCGACCTTCAAGTTCTTTACACAGAGGGTGGTGAGTGCCTGGAACTTGCTGCCAGGGGAGGTGGTGGAAGCAGGTACGATAGCGACATTTAAGAGGCATCTTGACAAATACATGAATAGGATGGGAATAGCGGGATACGGTCCCCCGAAGTGCAGAAGGTTTTAGTTTAGACAAGCATCAAGATCGACGCAGGCTTGGAGGGCCGAATGGCCTGTTCCTGTGCTGTACTGTTCTTTGTTCTTTCAGCCTCCAGTAGCAGCCTGTCTCTTCAGTACAGGGGAAGAAGTTGATTGGTGAGTAACTGGTAAGTTATTCCAATTCTCATTCTAATAAAAAGTTTTTAAAGTTACTGTATGGCAGGTCAGCTCAGCCAAGTGGAATGTTCATCCAGCGGTATGTGGGAAGTCATGGACACTCCATATATCCGAAATGAACACATCTGCAGGAAGTGTCACTGGCTGCAGAAGCTTGAGCTCCAGGTTTCAGAACTTGAGTGGTGGCTGGAGTCACTGTTGTGCATCTGCGAGGCAGAGGACGACGTGGATAGCACGTTTAGGGAGGTGGTTACACCACAGGTTAGGAGCATGCAGGCAGAGAGGGAATGGGTGACCGCCAGGAAGTCTATGAGAACCAGGCAGGCAATGCAGGAGTCCCCTGAGTCTATCTTGCTTATTAATCAGTTTTCCATCTTGCATACTGATGAGAGCGATGGTTCCTCAGGGGAGTGCAGCCAGAGCAAAGTCTGTGGCACCACAGATGACTCAGCTGCACAGGAGGGGAGGAAGAAGAGTGGAAGAGCAGTAGTGATAGGGGATTTGATAGTCAAGGAATCAGACAGGCATTTCTGCGGCAGTAAACGTGACTCCAAGATGGTGTGTTGCCTCCCTGGTGCCAGGGTCAAGGATGTCATGGAGCGGCTGCAGGACATGCTTCTGGGGGAGGGTGAACAGCCAGAGGTTTTTGTCCACATTGGTACCAATGACATGGGCAGGAAGAGGGATGAGGTCCTGAAAGCAGATTTTAGGAAGTTAGGAAGGAAATTATAAAGCAGGACCTCCATAGCAGTAATCTCAGGATTACTCCCAATGCCACGTGCTAGTGAACATAGGAACAGGAGGATTGATCAATTGAACACATGACTGGAGAATTGGTGTAGGAGGGAGGGCATCAGATTTATGAGGCATTGGGACCAGTTCTGGGGCAGGTGGGACCTGTACAAGATAGATGGATTGCACCTTAACAGGACCGGAACTAATATCCTCGCGGGGAGATTTGCTAGCGCTGTTGGGTAGGGTTTAAACTAGTTTGTCAGGAGAATGGGAATCTGAGGGGTAGCTCAAATTAGAAGGAAGTAAAGCTGGTAACAGGAGGTAGAAAAGTAGCAAGCGACATTAGAAGGCAGGCAAAACAAAAGCGAGCATCGACTAAGCTTAGAATGCAGAATGTCAAGAAGCCAAGGTTAAGGGCACTCTACCTGAAAGCATGCAGCATTCGCAACAAGGTAGATTATTTGTCAGGCTGAAATAGAGGTAAATGGGTATGATCAAATTGCCATAACGGAAATGTGGCTACAGGGTGACCAAGACTGAATATTCAAGGATATTCGACATTTAGGAAGGACAGGCAAAAAGGAAAGGGAGGTGGTGTTGCACTGATAATAAGAGATGGGATCAGTACATTACTAAGGGGGGATCTCAGATGGGAAGAACAAAATGTGGAATCCGTTTGCGTGGAGCTAAGAAACAGCAAGGGGCAGCAAACATTGGTAGGAGTTGTTTATAGGCCAGCAAACAGTAATGGCAGTAATCAGGAGATTAGAGAAGCATGTAGCATGGGTCATACAGTAATCATGGGTGAATTCAATCTGCATATAGACTAATGAACACTAATGCTGTGGAGAACGAGTTTCTGGAGTGTGTTAGGGATGGTTTTCTACAGCAATATGTTGAGGAACTGACTAGGGAACAGGGTATTTTAGATCTAGTATTATGTAATGAGAAAGGGCAAATTAACAATCTTTTTGTAAAAGAACCGTTAGGGATGAGTGGCCATAATATGATAGAATTTTACATTATGTTTGAAAGTGAGGTAGTTCAATCTGAAGCCAGGCTGTTAAATTTGAAAAAAGGAAATTATGAAGGCATGAGGGGCAAATTGGCTGAGGTGGATTGGGAAAATACATTAAAAGGTATGACAGTACATAGGCAATGGATAGTCTTTAAAGAAATATTACATAGTTTACAGCAACTGTGCATTCCTTCAATGAACAAAAACCCCAAAAGTAAAAGCAGTCAACCGTGGATAACAAAGAAAGTTAAGGGTTGTATAAGATTAAAAGAAAAGGCCTATAAAGTCACCAGAAATAGTAGTAAATCTGAGGATTGGGAGGATTTTCGAATACAGCAAAGGAGGATGAAGAAACTAATAAAGAAAGTGTCATGCTAGGCCCACACCTACCAAGCATGAGGCACATTAATTTTGTCATGAACATTGATTTTTAAACTGTTACTGGAGTGAAGAAAGGACTTGCTTTAAAAAAAATTGCTAGATCTTGGCTGGAAAGATATTTGCATATTAACAGACAGTGTTTGGAAATCAAAGCAGCGATTCCCTGACACATTCAACCCACAGTGGACCCTTGGCTGGAAAGACATTTGCATATTAACAGAAAGTGCTTGGAAAGGACAAAGAACCATTCCCTGACACATTCAACCCACAATGGACTTTTGATCACCAGACGTTGAAGGTAGGGGAGCTCACATTCCAGATTGACTGCTAAGATGGCCGAATACACAACCGGATATGGTCAAACCAGCTAGTCACATGACTAACCTGCTAGGCAACCTGAGTTTTTTGAATTTGTACGAACAGTTTTGGGAAGAAAGCAGAATGCTCCTGGACTGAGAAGATCTCTCTTGGCTGGCTCGCCACAGCCTCTCCTGTCTGCCTGTTCCCATCTCTTTCTCATAACCTCTGAATCCACTGAAGACACATGAACCCCAAGAGAGAAAAGTCTCCCACAGCGAACAAGGTTTAAGAAGAATACTGGGCCCCAACGAAAAGCAAAATCTACCTACAACCAAAGACTCTACAGTGAGCTCGAAGAAATGTAACAACAACTCTTCAGATATTGCCTCAAACTTTTCCACTTTATTTTTCTTCTGCTCGTTTCTGTCTCTATTTGCATGCGTGTATCACATATGCATGCTAGCATGGGGCACGTTGTGTATTCATAGGCATTAACCAAATTAGAGTTTGAGTTTAATAAATTTCAACTTTTCTTCTTTAAACCTAAGAAAGCCTATTTGTGCTGGTCTCTTTGCCTTATAATTGGAAAGTGGTGAACAAGGATTCACCAAGGGGGAGCTAAAAAAGGGTGTTTAAAATTAAACCCTGTTATGGTAAGACCAGGTAAAGGCTGAAAGGGAACCCCTAGACCTCTTTCTCACCTGGTCGTAACAAAAGGGAGAGTAGAATATTAATGTAAGCTAGCAAAAAATATAAAAACAGACTGTAAAAGCTTCTATAGTTATGTAAAAAGGAAATGTTTGGCAAAGCCAAATGTGGGTCCATTACAGGCAGAGACAGGGGAATTTATAATGGGGAATAGAGAAATGGCAGAGAAACCAAATGATTACTTTATGTCTGTCTTCACTGAGGAAGATACAAGAAATCTCCCAGAATTAGAGATTCAAGGGATTAGGGGGAATGAGGAATTGAAGGAAATTAGTATTAGTAAGAAGGTTGTATTGGAGAAATAAATGGGGCTGAAGGTTGATAAGTCCCCATGACCTGCTTTTCTACATCCCAGAATGTTGAAAGAGGTAGCTATGGAGATAATGGATGCATTGGTGATCATTTTCCAAAATTCTATAGATTCTGGATCGGTTCCTGCAGATTGGAAGGTCGGAAATGTTACCCCACTATTTAAGAAGGGAGGGAGAGAGAAAACAGGGAATTACAGACCTGTTAGCCTTACATCAGTCGTTGGGAAAATCCTAGAATCTATTCTAAAGGATGTGGTAAATGGACACTTGGATAATAATGATCTGATTGGGCATAGTCAACATGGATTTATGAATGGGAAATCATGTTTGACGAACCTGTTGGAGTTTTTTGAGGATGTTACTAACAGAATTGATAGAAGGGAGTCGGTGAATGTGATATACTTGGATTTTCAGAAGGCTTTTGAGAAAGTCCCCCACAGGAGGTTAGTTAGCAAAATTAAAGCACATGGAATAGGAGGTATATATTGGCATGGATTAAGGATTGGTTAACAGGCAGAAAGCAGACAGCAGGAATGAACAGGTCATTCTCACGTTGGCAGGCTGTGACTAGTGGGGTACTGCATCTGTGGAGTACTGGGATCTGTGCTTGGGCCCCAGCTGTTCACAATATAAATCAATGATTTGGATGAGGGGACCAAACACAGCATTTCCAAGTTCGCGGGTGACACAAGATTAGGTGGGAATGTGTGTTGTGAGGAATATGCAAAGTGGCTTCAAGGGGATTTGGACAGACTTAGTGAGTGGGCAAGAACGTGGCAGATGCAATATAATGTGGAAAACTGTGAGGTTATCCACTTTGGTAGGAGGAATAGATGTAGAGTATTTCTTAAATGGTAAGAGATTAGAAAGTGCACATGTACAAAGGGACCTGGGTGTCGTCGTCAGTAAGTCACTGAAAGCTAACATGCAGGTGCAGCAAGCAATTAAGAAGACTAGTGGTATGTTAGCCTTTATTGCAAGAGGATTTGAGTATAGGAGTAGTGAAGTCTTGCTTCAATTGTATAGAACCTTGGTTAGACTGCACCTGGAGTACTGTATGCAGTTTTGGTCCCCTTACCTTAGGAAGGATACTATTGACATAGAGGGAGTGCAATGAAGGTTCACCAATCTTGTTCCCGGCATGGCAGGATTGTCCTATGAAGAGAGATTGGGGAAACTGGGCCTGTATTCTCTAGAGTTTCGAAGAATGAGAGGTGATCTGATTGAAACCTACAAAATACTTAAAGGGATAGACAGGGTAATGTAGCTAAGATGTTTCCCCTCGTTGGGGAGTCTAGAACCAGGGGACACAATTTCAAAATAAGGGGGAAGCAACTTAGGACAGAGATGAGGAGAAATTTCTTTACTCAGAGGGCTGTGAGTCCTTGAAATTCTCTACCCCAGAGGGCTGTGGAAGCTCAGTCATTGAGTATGTTTAAAGCAGAGATTGACAGATTTCTAAACATGAATGATATAAGGGGATATGAGGATAGTGTGGGAAAAAGGCATTGAAGTGGAAGATCAGCCATGATCATATTGAATGGTGAGGCAGGCTCAAAGGGCTGAATAGCCTATTCCTGCTCCTATGTTCCTATGATCCTCGAGGTTGTTTTCGAGGAGGTTTTTGAAAAAGGGGTGACAGACAACAAGGTGGAGGTGTACAGGGAGAGTGTTCCAGAGTGTTGGCTAAGATAACTGAAGGCTATCTGGATGAGCTTGGTGGAGAAAGAGATTGTAAAAGAGACCAGAGTCACATGAGCAATGTCACAAGCTCAAACATAGGGCTAAAACAGGTTGCAGAGGTAGGGATGGGTGAGGCCATCGGGGGGCTATGTTTGAATTATAGTGCCTCTATTACTACCCTGTTTGAGATCAGCCAAAGCTGCACAGTCTGGGAACTGAATTGAAGCCAACTGTGCACATGAACGGGTTGAGTTTCTGTTGCTTACACCAGTAATATCAGCGCAATCTGGGTAGGATTGACCAAACTAAAGCAAAAAAATTGTGAAATTTTAAATGTAACTGAATGATGCCCAAAATCACTTAAGTTCATGTTTACTGCAATCTTTTGTGCTGGGTCAAGATACAGTTTGCCTCGATCAGGCCCTGCCTACAAAACTGGCCCCACCTCCTCCAGCTTAAAAGTGCAAGATTCCACCAATTGCGCTGGCTCGGGAAGGCACTTTAAATTGTGCCTTTTTTAGGCACTAGTAGCTTCCTTTCAGTAGTTTCTTTATATCAAAAAAAGTTCACTAAGAAACTGACTAGTGTACACAAATTAAAATATTAAATGTTTCAATATAATGTTTTTACATCATCTTCAGCAATTTTAAACCAGGTTGAGGACAGTACACCTTTATTAAAATGCTTATTCTTGGTGATAAACACATTTTCATATTAATAAAACTCCACTCAACTACATCAAAGAATTTTTTAAAGAAAAATAAAGAAATAGTAGTGATCTATCATGCTGTCTGATTGTGTCAGTTCATTGAAGGTTTTATGTTTATGAATAATTTTAGCAGAACCGTGAAATGATACCTAACCAACAACATTTAGTGTGAATTTTGGGAGCAATTTCCACATTGTGCCCAAAGCAGAAACTCAAACCCATATTTTATTTCACAGGCCACAGATGGCTACGTTTGACAAATATTTATTAAAATGCACCATTTAAGGTCACTTTGAAAGCAATGAAATAGCTCCCCGTGTGACTTAATTGATAAATACACCATATATCAACTCAGATTTGACCCCTGGTCTATGCTTGAGGTGTCAGACCTCAATGGAGTAGAATGGTTTCCCTGATCTCAATACTGCTGCACTAGGAAAGGGAAAATCTGCCAGAGTTCCCAATCTTGGTCCCCATCTAAATAACCCTGCCAGGAAATACAATTGTACAATTTTGTATGAGATAAATTAGTGTCAACTGTCCAAAACTAGTCTGGTAGTTATTGTGCATAAGGCTACCCTGTTATCTATTGCACCCTATCCATTTAATCCCCTGCAGGAAAGGCTTCATTAATATTCCCTGATGCCCCTCCTGTTACTGATCCTCAGACAATGTCAGCAGATGTCGCATTCCTACCCATCTTATTCAATGGCCTGCTTTCCTGAGCAACACACAACAGTGATATAAGGGGCATCAACAGCCGTTCTTCCCTCTACTATCCCTCCACATACTGCTGCATTCTCAGCTGGCAGAGTGCTTGTTAGGGTTGGGATGCTGCAGGTCTGCCCATGGGCTATTTCAAAATGCTTATGAGTCACGAGGGAGCAGTACCACAGGACATGCGCGATGCCAATATCATCACCCTCTATAAGAACAAGGGTGACCGCGGTGACTGCAACAACTACCGTGGAATCTCCCTGCTCAGCATAGTGGGGAAAGTCTTCGCTTGAGTCGCTTTAAACAGGCTCCAGAAGCTGGCTGAGCGTGTCTACCCTGAGGCACAGTGTGGCTTTCAAGCAGAGAGATCCACCATTGGCATGCTGTTCTCCCTTCGACAGCTACATGAGAAATGCCGTGAACAACAGCTGCCCCTCCACGTTGCTTTCATTGATCTCACCAAAGCCTTTGACTTTGTCAGCAGACGTGGTCTCTTCAGACTGCTAGAAAAGATTGGATGCCCATCAAAGCTACGAAGTATCATCACCTCATTCCATGACAATATGAAAGGCACAATTCAGCACAGCGGCGCCTCATCAGACCCCTTTCCTATCCGGAGTGGCGTGAAACAGGGCTGTGTTCTCGCACCTACACTGTTTGGGATCTTCTTCTCCCTGCTGCTCTCACATGCTTTCAAGTCTTCAGAAGAAGGAATTTTCCTCCACACAAGATCAGGTGGCAGGTTGTTCAAACTTGCCCATCTAAGAGCGAAGACCAAAGTACGGAAAGTCCTCATTAGGGAACTCCTCTTTGCTGACAATGCTGCATTAACATCTCACACTGAAGAGTGTCTGCAGAGACTCATCGACAGGTTTGCGGCTGCCTGCACCGAATTTGGCCTAACCATCAGCCTCAAGAAACGAACATCATGGAACAGGACGTCACAAATGCCCCATCCATAAATATCGGCGACCACGCGCTGGAAGTGGTTCAAGAGTTCACCTACCTAGGCTCAACTATCACCAGTAACCTGTCTCTCGATGCAGAAATCAACAAGCGCATGGGAAAGGCTTCCACTGCTATGTCCAGACTTGGCAAGAGAGTGTGGGAAAATAGCGCACTGACACAGAACACAAAAGTCTAAGTGTATCAAGCCTGTGTCCTCAGTACCTTGCTCTACGGCAGTGAGGCCTGGACAACGTACGTCAGCCAAGAGCGACGTCTCAATTCATTCCATCTTCACTGCCTCCGGAGAATCCTTGGCATCAGGTGGCAGGACTGTATCTCCAACACAGAAGTCCTCGAGGCGGCCAACATCCCCAGCATATACACCCTACTAAGCCAGTGGCGCCTGAGATGGCTTGGCCATGTGAGCCGCATGGAAGATGGCAGGATCCCCAAGGACACATTGTACAGCGAGCTCGTCACTGATATCAGACCCACCCGCCGTCCTTGTCTCCGCTTTAAAAACATCTGCAAACGCAACATGAAGTCCTGTGACATTGATCACAAGTCGTGGGAGTCAGTTGCCAGCATTCGCCAGAGCTGGCGGGCAGCCATAAAGGTGGGGCTAAAGCGTGGCGAGTCGAAGAGACTTAGCAGTTGGCAGGAAAAAAGTCAGAAGCGCAAGGAGAGAGTCAACTGTGTAACAGCCCCGACAACCAATTTTATCTGCAGCACCTGTGGAAGAGTCTGCCACTCTAGAATTGGCCTTTATAGCTACTCCAGGCGCTGCTTCACAAACCACTGACCACCTCCAGGCGCTTACCCATTGTCTCTCGAGACAAGGAGGCCAAAGAAAGAAAGATGAGTCATAAGACCTCTCTTTAGTGTTATTTTGGGTCTCTTAGCGTTTTTAGGGTTCAGTCAGCTTTTCTGAAGCTGTCAGCCAGCTTTTACCTATTTTCTAGGTTGGTATGTCTGAGTCAGATTGATAATTATTGCCATATTAGTTTTATCCAGTAGGCCGTTCTCATTCGGAACTGGATTATACCAGCCAGCCTCATTTTAAATTGGACTCTTCCAGTCAAAGAATACTTACATTCTCGCAGACTGACTCACATTTGAACCCAGAAAGGCCAATGACTAACCCACCAGTTCCCTATTCACAGCAACTTGGCGGAGACAGTGGTGCAGAGGTAGTGTCACGAGACTAGTATTCTAGAGGCCCAGGCTAATTCCTTGGGGACATGGGTTGAGATCCCACCAGGGCAGCTAGTGGAACTTAAATGCAATTAACAAACATCTGGAATTGAAAGCTAGTCTCAGTGATGGTGCCATGAAACTATCATCTATTGTCATAAAAAAAAAATCTGGTTCACTAAAGTCCTTTAGGGAAGGGAATCTGCCGTCCTTACCTGGTCTGGCCTACATGTGACTACGGACCCACAGCAATGTGATTGACTCTTAACTGCCCTCTGAAATGGCCTAGCAAGCCACTCAATTGTCAAGGGCAATTAGGGATGGGCAACAAATGCTGGCCTTGGCCAACAATGTCCACATCCCATGAAAGCATAACAAAAAACCTATGAAATTTAATAGCACACTGAAGATCTTTACCCTTGCTCCCCCCCCCCCCAAAAAAAAACACTTCTGTCCCCCTTCTCCATCCCCACCTCCAGGTGGGACAATTTTGAATACGTACACCCCCAGAAACAAAGACAGAACATGTTGGAAATACTCAGCTCGTCCATCAGCAGCTGTAGAGAGACAGCACAATTAGCATATCAGGAGTAGCCCCTTTATCAGAACTGGAAACTATTATAGAGAAACAACATTTAAAAAGGAACAGAACAAAGAGAAGAGGGGAGGGGAAGAAAGCACGCACACATATGAGGGAAGAAATATGCACCTGTCAGGTACTTTAAAATAAAGCAGAAGCTCCCTGTAATTTCAGTATAACTACATGTCATAGAAACTTTATTCAGGGCTGACCTTGAGTTAGTTTTTTTTTAAAGTTGCTGGTTAGCTGTTGCTAGTTTTCTGGTTGTTGGCCTGTATGCTAGTGTAGTATGGTTGTCCTGAAGTTACATTTTGAAGTCTATTTTCTGGTATTGCAAAGGAAGCTCTGAGTCACATAACACCCGTGCCAGACTAGACCTTACAGTACCCGACATGATCTAAAAGTGGAAAAATATTTCTCTTCATGGCACTTCCCTTAAAGAACACGCAGAATTCAAGCAAAGTTCCAGATTAGTGGAACCATTCAGAGACCCATTGTTAGCAGTTCTGCTGAAGTCAGTAAGATTTCTGAAGGTTTGTACACTCTGAAAAAGAGAGAGATTTGAGAAGATCAAAATTTGGAAATGTGTCCTCATATTTTTGCTCAAGGAGAATATTACACATCATCCCACTGCTTTGGCAAAAGAGATCTAGTTGGAAAAACAACAGCTGCAGTATGCCATTCATATCAGCGTACAAGACAAAAAAGACCCTGTACAGAGCCTCCTTGTGTCAGAGCAATGTTTGAGCAATCAGCAATTGACAACTTACTGCTTAACAGCAAAGCATTCACCTCCAACCCACTGTTACTATTTATTGCCAGTGACAACTAAATCATCTGATGTTCAACTGCAAGATCTCCAGGGTCAATTGAACTAGAGTCAATTCTTCTCACAGTTTTGTTTCGTTTCAGTGCCTTCTAAGAGGCATATGCTGTGATGTGATTTCCTTCAGATATAGATAGCCACATTCTGTTTGGAACATGCTGGTTCCAGAGCTTCTGGGAAAGGCAACTGCTCTATCACTCTATCACATCTGATGTAAATATGGAATATAAGTGCTTCACCTTAGGACTTTTTCTCAATGCCGTTCTTGTGCTCATAGCTAAACTTGTTTCTTTAAGCACACCAATGAATCAAAAGCTGCATCCTTTCCTTTTCATCCGTGTCAGGGTTAGATAGTCCAAGTCTAACTGTGCAATGCGTTAAATTGCTTACTATACAATATGTAGAATGCCATGTATTTTCCCAGAAAGCGGAAGAAGAAACCACAGCTAGACCACTGCATACAGGTTAAAACTATTGTCCAGATTTAGTTACAGAGAAAAACAATGTACCACAGAAAAAAGATCAGCAATGTAGTTACAGCGCAATAATCAATCCTACCTTTTACACTAACTGGCTAGACTGTTTAAGCGCATAGCGGTAGAGTTTCTCTTCTGTTGGCACTGACGTTTTGTCGCAATTCGCCCAAAATTAGCATAACCCACATTAAAACACATCAGGGAATTTTAAGCACAAATTCCATTCAGTGCAACTTGAGTTTCTTTTGTGTTAGTCTAAAAAACATTGAGCTAGGAGCAGACCCCACTGACAAACCAGTCACAACTCCAGGGTGAATTAATCACCACAGAATCACTGAACTGTTACAGCGCAGAAGGAGGCCATTCGGCCCATGAGTCTCCACCGGATCTCCGAATGAGCAATTCACCTAACGCCATACCCCAGCCTTCTCCCTGTAACCCTGCACACTCTTCCTTTTCAGATAACAGTCTAATTCCCTTTTGTATGCCTTGATTGAACCTGCCTGCACCAAACTCTCAGGCAGTGCATTCCAAATCCTAATCACTCACTGCGTGAAAAAGTTTTTCCTCAAGTCGCTTTTGCTTCTTTTGCCACTCACTTTAAATCTGTGCCCTCTTGATTTTGATCCTTTCACAAGTGGGAACAGTTTTTTCCCCAGCCACTCTTCCAGACTCCTCATGATTTTGAATACCTCCATCAAATCTCTTCTCAGCTTTCTCTTCTAGGAAAACAGTCCCAACTTCTATCTATCTTCATAACTGAAGTTCCTCATCCCTTGAACCATTCTTGTGTATCTTTTCTGCACTCTCTCCAATGCCCTCACGCCTTTCCTAAAGTGCGGTGCCCAGAACTGGACGCAATACTCCAGCTGAGGCTGAAATAGTGACTTACACAAGTTGAACATAACCTCCTTGTTCTTGTACTCTATGCCCCTATTAATAAAGCCTGGGATACTGTAATGTTACGACCAAGCCAGGATGAATGTACTGTTTATTCTAGTCCCACTTCTCCACAGGTTGCAACATATATTTTAAATTTTCCCACATATCGATACAGTCAATCATGTACTCTACTTTACCCAGAATAGAACACACTAACCAAGTTTCTTTAATGAACAACAAAATTATCAGTTTATTATTAAACAAGTCTTAACCAGTAATGAAGTAAAACATAAACACACAAATTTAAATTTTAAAGTTCCCTTTTTACCTTAGTCCCTTCACACTCACACACGCATATACACCGGTTAACTAAAAAAAAAAGGTATTTTTATAAATTCAGAGTTTTGATACACATGAAAAAAACTTGTGCAGATTACTTGCTCATTTTTGAAGAAAACAGCAGATGAGACATGTTGTTCCAAACCGGCATACAGTCTAACTTCTGAGTTCACGTAGACAGCCACTGAGATCTTTTAGAACAGTTTTTTCAGGCGGTGTTGAAAAGTAATTTAGCAGACTTTCTTCAAAGACAGGAGACGAGATGAATTGACACAGTGGACTTCACAGGGTATTTTATGGAATTGCTAGAAAGCGAGCTGGGTTGTGGTCTTCTGTCATTTTTTGGGAATTCTCCAGCAGCCATGACTTTATCAGCCGTTCACTCCAGAAGGTAAAACACACACACTGATACACAACCAAAAAGCTTGTGAGTTTTCTGCCCATCCCAGGTGCTCTCTGCTGCTGCTGGGCTTGTGCAATCAAAAGGGCTCTTCTCACTTCTCTGCCCCTGTTACCAGGGTTTCTGTTCTATCTTTAACTTGAGTCATGTGACAACCAGTAACACTGTTGCCACCAGTTCCTTCAGTGCCCCTTGATGGCTCTCTTTTTTTTTAAAAACTGGTCCAACATTTATTCACTTTAACTATAAATTCCTTGAAAAAATATTTTTAACAAAAACAGAATCACTTCCATTATTGTATGCTTTATTAACCACTCTCTCAACTGTCCTGCCACCTTCAATGAGTTATGCACATATACACCCAAGTGCCTCTGCTCCTGCAGCCACTTTAGAGTTGCACCCTTTATAGAACATAGAACATAGAAAAATACAGCACAGAACAGGCCCTTCGGCCCACGATGTTGTGCCGATCCTTTGTCCTCTGTCAAGGACAATTTAATCTATACCCCATCATTCTCCTTTATCCATATACCTATCTAAAAGCCGTTTGAAAGTCCCTAAAGTTTCTGACTCAACAACTTCCCCAGGCAAGGCATTCCATGCCCCGACCACTCTCTGGGTAAAGAACCTTCCCCTGACATCCCCCTTATATCTCCCACCCTTCACCTTAAATTTATGACCCCTTGTAACGCTTTGCTCCACCCGGGGAAAAAGTTTCTGACTGTCTACCCTATCTATTCCCCTGATCATCTTATAAACCTCTATCATGTCACCCCTCATCCTTCTCCGTTCTAATGAGAAGAGGCCTAGAATGTTCAGCCTTTCCTCGTAAGACTTATTCTCCATTCCAGGCAACATCCTGGTAAATCTCCTCTGCACCCTCTCCAAGGCTTCCACATCCTTCCTAAAATGAGGCGACCAGAACTGCACACAGTACTCCAAATGAGGCCTTACCAAGGTCCTGTACAGCTGCATCATCACCTCACGGCTCTTAAATTCAATCCCTCTGCTAATGAACGCTAACACCCCATATGCCTTCTTCACAGCCCTATCCACTTGAGTTGCAACCTTCAACGATCTATGCACATAGACCCCAAGGTCTCTCTGCTCCTCCACATGCCCAAGAACCCTACCGTTAACCCAGTATTTTGCATTCGTGTTTGTCCTTCCAAAATGGACGACCTCACACTTTTCAGGGTTAAACTCCATCTGCCACTTTTCAGCCCAGCACTGCAACCTATCCAAGTCCCTTTGCAGACGACAATAGCCCTCCTCGGTATCCACAACTCCACCAACCTTTGTATCATCTGCAAATTTACTGACCCACCCTTCGACTTCCTCATCTAAGTCGTTAATAAAAATCACAAACAGGAGAGGACCCAGAACTGATCCCTGTGGCACGCCACTGGTAACTGGGCTCCAGGCTGAGTATTTACCATCTAAGACCACTCTCTGCCTTCTATCAGTTAGCCAATTCTTAATCCAACTGGCCACATTCCCCACTATCCCATGCCTCCTGACTTTCTCCATAAGTCTACCATGGGGGACCTTATCAAATGCCTTACTAAAATCCATGTACACCACATCCACTGGTTTACCCTCATCCACTTGCTTGGTCACCTGCTCAAAGAATTCAATCAGGCTTGTGAGGCAAGACCTACCCCTCACAAAACCGTGCTGACTGTCCCGAATCAAGCAGTGTCTTTCCAGATGCTCAGAAATCCTATCCCTCAGCACCTTTTCCATCAACTTGCCTACCACCGAAGTAAGACTAACTGGCCTGTAATTCCCAGGGTTGTTCCTATTCCCTTTCTTGAACAGGGGCACAACATTTGCCACCCTCCAATCACCTGGTACCACCCCCGTCAACAGAGAAGATGAAAAGATCATTGCCAGCGGCTCTGCAATTTCATCCCTTGCTTCCCATAACATCCTTGGATATACCCCGTCAGGCCCGGGAGACTTGTCTATCTTCAAGTTATTCAAAAACCCCAACACATCTTCCCTCCTAACGAGCACTTCCTCGAGCTTACCAGTCTGTTTCACACCGTCCTCTTCAGTAATACACCCCTTCTCATTCGTAAATACCGAAGAGAAGTACTCATTCAAAACCTCACTTATCTCTTCCGGCTCAACACATAGTCTCCCGCTATTGTCCTTGACCGGACCTACGGTCCCCCTAGTCATCCTCATATTTCTGACATACGCGTAAAAGGCCTTGGGGTTTTCTTTTATCCTACCCGCCAAGCATTTTTCATGCCCTCTCTTAGCTCTCCTAATCCCTTTCTTCAGATCCTTCCTGGCCATCTTGTATCCCTCCAGAGCTATGCCTGTGCCCTTTTTCCTCAACCTTATATACGCATCCTTCTTCTTCCTAACAAGACTCTCAACCTCTCTTGTCAACCACGGTTCCCTCACATGACCATCCCTTCCCTGTCTGACAGGGACATGCTTATCAATGGCCCCTACTATCTGCTCCTTGAAAAAGTTCCACATTTCGACCGTGCCCTTCCCTGCCAGCATATGCTCCCAACTTATGCTCCTCAGTTCCTGCCTGACAGCATCATATCTACCCTTCCCCCAATTGTAAACCTTGCCCTGTTGCACATACCTATCCCTCTCCATTACCACAGTGAATGCTACAGAATTGTGATCACTATCTCCAAAGTGCTCGCCCACCAACAGCTCTATCACTTGCCCTGGTTCATTACCTAGTACCAAATCCAATATTGCCTCCCCTCTGGTCGGGCAGTCTACATACTGAGTCAGAAAAGCTTCCTGGACATGTTATATTGTCTCTCCATGTTCTTCCTACCAAAATGAATCACTTCACATGTTTGCACATTGAACATTGAACTTCAACTGCCACCCATTGCACCAACTTGTCTTTGACCTTTTGAAGTTCTACACTATCCTCCTCACAGTTCACAATTGTTCCAAGTTTTGTATCACCAGCAAATTTTGAAATTATGCCCTGTACACCAAGGTCCAGGTCATTAACGTATATCAGGAAGAGCAAGGGTCCCAACACTGACCCCTGGGGAACTCCACTACAAACCTTCCTCCAGCCCGAAGAACACCCATTAATCATTTCTCTCTGTTTCCTGTCACACAGCTAAATTTGTATCCATGTTGCTACTGTCCTTTTTATTCCATGAGCTATAATTTTGCTCACAAGTCTGTCGTGCGGCATTGGAAGTCCTTTTGGAAGTCCATGTACACTACATCAACAGCATTGCCCTCATCAACTCTCTCTGTTGCCTCTTCAAAAAATTCCAGCAAGTTAGTCAAACATGATTTTCCCTTAACTAATCCATGCTGGTTTTTCTTAATTAACCCGCATTTGTCCTTGTGACTGTTAATTTGGTCCCAAATTACTATTTCTAGAAGTTTCCCCACCACCGAAGTTAAACTGACTGGCCTCTAGTAGCAGGGCTTTTTTGAACAAGGGTGTAACATTTGCAATTCTCCAGTCCTCTGGAAACACCCCGAGACGAAGGAAGACTGGAAAATCATGGCCAGTGCCTCCACAATTTCCATTCTCACTTCCTTCAGTATACTTGCATGCATCTCATTCCACCCTGGTGCTTTATCAACTTTAAGTATAGACAGCCTCTCTAATATCTCCTCCTTATTAATTTTAAATCCTTCTAGTGTATTAACTACCTCCTCTTTCACTGTGGCCTGGGTAGCATCTTCTTCCTTGGTAAAGACAGATGCAAAGTATTCATTTAATACCTCAGCTATTCCCCCTGCCTCCATGCATAATTACCCCTGTTGATCCCTAATCGGCCCCAATCAACCTTATACCACCCTTTTACTATTTATATGCCTACAGAAGACTTTGGATTCCCTTTTCTGTTAGCTGCCAGTCTCTTTGCTTCTCTTATTTGCTTTTACACTTCCCCTCTGAACCTTCTATATTCGGCCTGGTTCTCCATTGTATTATCTACCTGACACCTGTCATAAGCACAATTTTTCTTCTTCATCTTCATCTCTATCTCTTTTGTAATCCAGGGAGCTCTGGATTTATTTGCCTTACCTTTCCCCTTCGAGGGAATATACCTTGACCGTGCTCGAACTATCTCTTCTTTGAAGGTAGTCCATTATTCAGCTACTGTTTTTCCTGCCAACTTTTGACTCCAATTTATTCATCCCAGCTCCATTCTTACCCCATGAAGTTGGCTTTCCCTCAGTTAATTATTCTTACTCTAGATTGTTCTTTGTCCTTTTCTGTAACCAACCTAAACCTTATGATACAACGATCACTGTCCCCTAAATGTTCTATTGATATTTGATGCTCTTGGCCCCCTCATTACCAAGAAACAGGTCCAGAAGTGCCTCCCCTCTTATTGGACTGGAAACATACTGCTGTAGAAAACTTTCCTGAACACACTCTAGGAACTCTTGCCCCTCTCTACCTTTCCACTAATGTTACCTCAGTCTATATTTGTATAATTAAAGGCCCCATTATAACTACTCTGTAATTCTTGCATATCTCTGTAATTTCCATGCAAATATGTTCCTATTCATCCTTTCCACTAGTTGGTGGCCTATAGACTACACCAAGTAATGTAATGGCACCTTTTTTGTTTCTTAGCTCCAGCCAAATAAATTTCGTCCTTGACCCCTCAGGGATAACCCCTCTCTCCAGCAGTGCAATGCTCTCCTTAATTAATACCGCCACCCCTCCCCATTTTTTCTCTTTCCTATTGTGCCTGAAAACCTTGTATCCAGGAATATTTAACACCCAGTCCTCTCCTTCTTTGAGCCAGGTCTCTGTTATAGCCACAAAATCATATTTCCACATGTCAATCTGCGCCTGCAACTCACCAATCTTATTAACCATACTTTGTGCATTCACATACATGCACATTAAACCTTATTTAGATTTTATTATTTTCTCCTTTACTCTGACATACGAACATACGAATTAGGAGCAGAAATAGGCCATTCGGCCCCTTGAGCCTGCTCTGCCATTCAATAAATCATGGCTGATCTGCTTATGTTTCAAATTCCACACTCCCATCTATCCCCCATAACTTTCGATTCCTTTGCCTAACAAGAATCTATCTCCCTCCACCTTAACAATATTCAGATCCCACTTCCACCACTTTCTCAGGCAGAGTTTCAAAGTTGCACAACCCTCTGAGAGAAAAAAATTCTCCTCATCTCTGTCCTAAAAGGGCGACCCCTAATTTTAAAACAGTGCCCCCTAGTTCTGGGCTCACCCACTAGAGGAAACATCCTTTCCACATCCACCTTGTCAAGACCATTCAGGATCTTATATACTTCAATCAAGTCTTCCCTCACTCTTCTAAACTCCAGTGAAAATAAGCCCAGTCTGTCCAACCTTTCCTCATAAGACGAACCCACTCATTCCAGGTATCAATCTAGTAAACATCCTCTGGACTGCCTCCAATGCATTTAGATCCTTCCTTAAATAGAGACCAAAACTGCACACTGTATTCTAGATGTGGTCTCGCCAATGCCCTGTAAAACTGAAGCATAACATCCTTACTTTTATTTTCAATTCCTCTCGAAATAAAGGATTGCATTCCATTAGCCTTCTTTATTATTTGCTGTACCTGCATGCTAACTTTTTGTGACTCATGCACTAGAACACCTAGATCCCTCTGCACCATGGAATTTTGCAGTCGTTCTCCTTTTAAGTCATACTCACGTTTTTTATTATTCTTGCCAAAGTGGACAACTTCACATTTTCCCACATTATACTCCATCTGCCAGATTTTTGCCCACTCACTCAACCTATCTATATTGGTCTGCAACTTCCTTATGTCCTCTTCACAACATACTTTCCTACCTATTTTTGTGTCATCTGCAAATTTAGCGACCATGCCATCGCTCCCCTCCCCTAAGTCATTGATATAAATTGTAAAAAGTTGAGGCCCCAGCACAGACCCCTGTGGGACCCCACTCATCACATCCTGCCACTCAGAAGAGGACCCATTTAGAAATACTCTCTGTTTTCTGTCAGCAAGCCAGTCTTCTATCCATGCTAATATGTTACCCACTATACCATGGGCTCCTACTTTGCGCAATAACCTTTTATATGGCATCTTGTCAAATGCCTTCTGGAAATCTAAGTGCAGTACGTCAACAGGCTGCCCTCTATCCACAGCACGTTACTCCTTCAAAGATCTCCAATAAATTGGTTAAACATGATTTCCCTTTCACAACACCATGCTGACTATTCCGAATTACCTTGAGTTTTTCCAAGTGTCCAGCTATAACCTTCTAATGATCGATTCTAAAACCTACCCCAGGAAAGGTGTCAAGCTAACTGGCCTATAGTTACCTGTTTTCTGCTTCCCCCTCTTCTTGAATAGAGGGGTTATATTTGCTACAATCCAGTCTGATGGAACTTTTCCAGAATACAGCGAATTTTGAAAAATTAACACCAACACATCTACTGCCTCATTAGCTACCTCTTTTAAGACCCTAGGGTGAAGTCCATCAGGACCCGGGGACTTGTCAGCCCCAGCTCCATCAGTTTGCTCAGTACCGCTTCCCTGGTGATTGTAATTTCACCAAGTTCTTCTCTTCCTTCCACCTCCTGATTTACAACTATTACTGGAATATTTTTTGTATCCTCTATAGTGAACACAGAAGAAAAATATTTGTTCATTTCATCCTCCATTTCCTTATGATCTACTATTAACTCCCCATTCTCAATCTCTAGTAGACAAACACTCACTGACCCCGCCTAATAATTTACTATTCCCTACTCTAGTGCTATCTACCTCTTCCAGTATTCTGTGCACCTCTCTGATATTTTCTCCTGGTTCCCACACTTCTGCCAAGTTAGTTTAAACCCTCCCCAATAGCACAAGCAAATCACCCCACAAGGAAATTTGTCCCAGCTCTGTTCAGGTGCAATGCATCCGGCCTGTACAAGTCGCACCTTCTCCAGAACTAGTCCCAGTGTCCCAGAAATCTAAAGCCCTCCTTCCTGCATCATTATTCCAGCCACGCATTCATCTGTACTATCTTCCTATTTCTATACTCACTTGCACGTGGTACTGGGAGTAATCCGAATATTGTTACTTTTGAGGTCCTGCCTAGGTTCTTATCTAGCTCCTAAACTTTTTCTCAAGACCATATCCCTCTTCCTACCTATGTCATTGTTACCAATGTGGACCGTGACCGCTAGCTGTACACTCTCCCTCCTCAGCTGCTCTGCAGCCATTCAGTGACATCCTTGACCCTGGCACCAGGGAGGCAACACACCATCCTGGATTCACGTCTGTGGCCACAGAAACACCTGTCTGTTCCCCTGACCATTGAATCTCCTATAATTATCGCTACCGTTGGGAGTTTCCACTAATTACACTCGTTAGGCCTTCAAGAAGGCTCTGAAAGTTAAGCTAATGTAAGTTTTTTTTGATTTACTGAGAAACTGTACCCCAATATAACTAGCAAATAGGTTTGAGTATTTTTGAAGTCATTTTCAGTATTTTAAAATGGGGTTGCTCACAGCTGGTGGGCTAGAGAGGGATTAAAATGGTTATTTTTTGCAATAAACCCATTTTCAGCTGTATTCATCAAACTGCATCATATTACCACTCTTAAATATATCACTGAATGCACTGGTGCATGTTAGACTTTGCATTCAGTGATATGCAAATGAGTTTGAGCAGAAACTTTTAAAAAAACTCTTCTCAAACAAGTGCAATTTTGGGTGCAATTTCCATCCAGATCACCAATTGTGTCAAAAGCAGAAACTCTACCCCACATAAACAGCATTTATAATTCTTTTTATAATTCTTCAGGGCAATAGTCAGGAGTTAAGGACTCCATGACACTTTTTAAAGAAGAGAAGGGAATTCTCATAATGTCCTGGTCAACATTCACCCATCCCAAAACACCAAAAAATATTAACTGGTCATTCATCCCATTGTTTGTGGGATGATGTGACTGAGCCGTAGCGGGGGGGGATTTTATGTGGGTGACGGGGGTCTTGGCCACCAGCTGAAGCACCGAGAGCCTCATGTTGCCTCCTCTGCGGAAGGCCTGCCGCATTATGTGCCAATTAGGTACTTAAATGGACAACTGCGGGCCTTCCCCAGGATTAAGGACCCCGGTGACAGATGTCCTGCCTGCTGAGAGCCGCTGGCCAATCAGAGGCCAACAGCTCTTTCACTAAGCAGTGCCACCGCAGAGACAGTGACTGCTGCTGGTAATAAACCCACCAGAGGTGAGGGACCCAGGCCCCAGGTGAATCAGGGTGGGAGAGGTTTCGCGGGGGTGGGGGTTGTGGGGGAGGGGAGTATAGGGGGATCAGCAGCAAGGGCAGGGAGGTGCCCGCCCACCACTGGGCTAATACTGGTGGAGGCAGGATGAGGCCCCTAATTGGGCATTAATTGCCCACTTAAGGGCCTCAATTAGTGGCGGGGCAGGAAGGCCACCCACAAGCCTAAATGCCACGGACATAATTTGGGTCGAAGGCGAGAAGGTGGCGGCGTCCCCCCCGCCACCATCCCGCCTGATTAAATCCTCTCCCCGCCTCCAACCCACTACGTGGGAGAGTATAAAATTCCCCCAGAATGACTGCCACATATGCCTGCATAACAATAGTCATTAAACTCCAAAAGTAATTTCATGAACTAGTGAAGCAACCTCATGTAATAAGAGACTATATAAAAGGAGGTAATATTATTTGATTTATTAAAAGTCACGAATAAAAAAAACCATGGTTTCTGTAATGTCATAACAGGCCAGGATTTCTGCTGCCATCTTCAATTTTGGAACACTAAATCCTATCAGTATATCACAGCTTTGGCTATTCTAATCCGTTATTATAATGGTTGTGCCTGTGCCAAACAGAATGACCAGAGAATAGAATCTGAAATTGTGTGTTCCTGATTTACAAAGAAAATTAGCTGCCTACATAAGAACAGTGACTGCATGTCAAAAGTAACTCATTGGTTGTGCTTTGAGACGGTGTGATAAGGTGCTATATCAGTGTAAGTACATTTTTTTCTTATCTAAGACACCCATCACAGTTCTAAAGCTCTAGAATCTTAGCACAGTGCTTCCTTGATCAAACGCAGTGTCTATTACACACCTCTGTGCTCTCTGCTACATGAATAGTCATGACATCCCCTTTAAGAATTTTCCATTCCTATCCATACATACAAGGCATGTAAGACCCATCAAAGGCCTTTGTTCTTTTATCTCTCTTTCCGAGGGAAGGGCTTAAGCAAATGTTTAGCAAGTTAGTCATTACCCAAAGTTCATTTTGCTTCGTTGTGTCATAAACCTATTAACTATCCCAGAATTCTGTGCTTTGTATACACAGAGAAGTGAAACACCTCAGTGATGCAACCTATAGGTCATGGGATAAATGTCAATGAACTTCAAAGTATCAGGCTACTCACCCCACACACTGCAGCCTGGATTAATGGAGCACTTGCACGCAATCACACAGGGAGCCCCTTTCTACAACAACGTGAACAACTTGTATTTATATGGCATCTTTAATGCAATAAAACATCCCAAGGCACTTCACAGGGGCATTATAAAACAAGATTTGACACCAAGCTACACAAGGCAATATTAGGGCAGATGGCCAAAAGTTTGGCTAAAGGGGTAGATTTTAAGGAGTTTCTTAAAGGAGGAAAGCCAGGTAGAGAGGCAGAGAGGTGTAGGAAAGGTATTCCAGAGCTTAGGGCCTGGGCAGCTGAAAGCATGGCCATCAGTGGTGGAGAAATTAAAATCGGGGATGCTCAGAGAGTTGCAGGGCTGGAGGAGATTTCAGAGGTAGGAAGGGGCGAAACCATGGAGGGATTTGAAAACAAGGATGAAAATTTTAAAATCGAGGCATTGCTTAACCAAGAGCCAGTATAGATCAGCAACCACAGGGGTGATGTGTGAATTGGACTTGGTGTAAGTAAGGGCTCGGGCAGCAGAGTTTTGGATGACCTCAAGTTTACAGAGGGCCGCACAAGCGAAATGCAACTAGCCGACCACAATCACACAATGGCCAGCTAATTAAGGAAGCGGAGGTATGGGGTCCGTGCAATCAAGCACCAGAGGCAGGAAATGAGGCGCCAATTGCGCCGTCATCTGACTCAATAGCAGGTACGGGCACTATATTTAAAGGGCTGCCAGCCTTGCATTCTCTGCTGTAAAATAAAAGCAAAATACTGAAGATGCTGGAAATCTGAAATAAAAACAAGAAATGCTGGAAATACTCAGCAGGTCTGGCAGCATCTGTGGAGCGAGAAGCAGAGTTAACGTCTCAGGTCAGTGACCCTTCATCAGAACTGGCAAATATTAGAAATGTAAAAGATTTTAAGCAAGTAAAGCGGGGTGGGGGGGGGGGGGGTGGTGCAAGAGATGCCCACATCTCATGCCCGCATCTCCGTCCTGGGATTGCTGCAGTGTTCCAGCGAACATCAACGCAAACTCGAGGAACAGCATCTCTTTTACCGATTAGGCACGCTACAGCCTGCCGGACTGAACATTGAGTTCAATAATTTCAGAGCATGACGGGCCCCTCCTTTTTATACTTAGTTATTTTTTCTTTTTTATTTTAGGCTTTTTAGTGTGCTTAGTTTGTTTCTACTGTGCCTACCCACTGTTTCTGTTTTTAAAAAAAACATTTTTAATGATTGCGCTTGGAGTGCTTTGTGCTTTGCAGTCTATTCACACTGTCTCTGTACTAACGCTTTGTCTTTCACCACACCATTAACATACCATTTGTCTTTGCTCCATGACCTTCTGGTCAGTTATTCTCTGTGACCTTGTCCTATCAACACCTTCTCTTTTGTTATCTCTTGCCCCACCCCCCGCTTTACTTGCTTAAAATCTTTTACATTTCTAATATTTGTCAGTTCTGAAGAAGGGTCACTGAGCTGAAACGTTAACTCTGCTTCTCTCTGCACAGATGCTGCCAGACCTGCTGAGTATTTCCAGCATTGCTTGTTTTTGTTGCAATCTCTGCTGCCTGGTTTGAAGGAATGCCTTCCTGAGTACCCTGAAGAAGTCTGCTGCTGCCTCTGCTTCCCCAAAAAGCTGCTGCTGCTTCTGCTTCCCCAAGGATCCATCCATAAAGATGCACGTGGAGATAGAAATGCTGTGGCACCTGGGATTGTTGACATATGTAGGCATCGCAGTGGTTGCGGACCAGTTGGACATTGAGCGAGTGATAGCCCTTCCAGTTGAAGAAGGCCACTAGCTGGTCAGTGGGAGCCTTGATGGCCACTTGTGTACAGTGACTCCCTGCACCTGGGGGAATCCAGCGATGGCTCCGAATCCTATAGCTCTCTCCGCTTGGCCTTTTGGATCTGTGTGGAAGCGTACAAAGTCACCAGCCCTCCTGAACAGGGCATTGGTGATCTCCTTAATGCACCAATGCACCGCAGACTGTGAGATCCCACACATATCTCCAGTGGATCCCTGGAGCAATCCGGTGGCATCGCAGTTCAGTGCCATGATGACCTTCAGCATCACTGGTGTTGTGAAAGTGCTTCCATTTTTTAATATTTTTTGAGGACTCGTGTTTTAGGATTATGGAGATGGATTCATTGTAGGACTTAAGTGATTCCTCAGAAGCTGGACTTTTTTTAAAAAGGGTCACTGGAAGGACTCTGTTTCAATACAACATTTACTGGACGTCACATGTCTTCAGCTAAGTAAACAACAGGCACCTTCTGACTATTGGAGTCATTTACAAGAGAAGTAACATGTCAAGATTTATGGTGCTCAAGAGTGGGTTTCATTTTTGAATACTGTTTTATGTCAGTTGGAGTTGTAGCCTCCCAGCTCATCTTTTCTCCACCTCTCTGAGAAACCCTGAGAAAAAATCCAATGTGTGATAGCTAAAACCCTTGATGCCATATTTCTCCTGAGAAGCTCCTGGAAAGCCTGCCAGATTAATTCTCAACTCTGCCTGAAAAGAACTGATCCAGAAAAGATCCCAGTGACCATCTATGTGTACTCGGATGCCAGACTGTATGCCATCTGGAACATAACATATCTTATCCTTTTTCTTCAAGAATTAATGAGTACTTTGGCCAAAGCATCTTTATTTTTCCTTTGACTGGTGTGTGTGGGTGTGTATGTGTTGGGTATTTAGAAGGGAAGGTACATATTTACTGTCATATTTCAAACTGTGTGTTAAAGCTTTGCATCTTTATTGACTACGTTTTGTTTCATAATAAATTAATACTTTTGTTTTTTATTAAAGATACCTGGTTGGTGGATTTTATTCTGAAACTAAAATAGATAGAGTATATAGTTGGCCATATCGGCATCTGGGTAAACATTTAAATATATGTTGTGGCCGGTGGAGAAGTGGAACTACAGACAGACAGTGCACTCCTCCAGCCTCAGTCATACCACCACCGTCGCATGGAGCTCAGCTCATCCTACATCATGACAAATAGATTAATGATGGCCTTCCTGGAGAAGCGGAGACTTCAGAGACACTGTCGCATGGACATCTGCAGGTAATTGAGTCTCAGCCGGTAGAGCCTTTCTGGAAGGTAGCTTCTTTTGCGCGCAGGAAGGTGTTGGCGTGCCTCTCTGCATCCTTCTCCAGCATGCCGTCCCCAAGGTTGGCACTCTTGTGAACCCCCAAGTTGCTGGTGTGAGCCCCTGCCATGCCTACACCTTCCTCCCTCTCTGCTGCTGCTCCTCAACGGGCACCTCAAAGCCAGGGTGAATGAGGCCATGGCAGGTTGCCTCTCCCTGAGTATAAGGTCTTCACAGAAAATGGCCCCCACCTTTGTCTCACTTGCCATCTATGATGAGGTAGCACTGCCCCGATGGCATAGTGATATGACTGCCCCGCAGAGCTGGCACCTTTGCCCAAACTCCTGACAGTGTTTCTTGGTGCCCTCCCTACTCCACCCTCCCTATCAAGCAATACTGCCTCACCCAATGGCTTCCCAGCAAAGCCTGCACTGAGCTCACGCCTCCTTGTCACCTCCCTTAACCAGGCAAGGCTCTGAAGCCCCATGGTTGCCGTTTGCTATCAGTTAAATTGGACCCAGTGAGTAAAATTGCTGTCTATTGAGCTCTTAAATGCCTTAATTGCCTTCCTGCCATGTTGACGTGCGATGTCCAGCCTCGGCTGCTGACAGTAAAATGCGGAAGGGACAGCAAGGTTCGACGTCTTCCATCCCTATTCTATGCCCCCCACGCCTCCGGTCCCATCTCCAATGGTGCCTTAAAATTCAGCCATGTCTTTTCAGATGATGTTCCCAAGGGGCAACATGTAGGTGAGAAATACGAGGGGACCAAGGATAGATCCTTGGGGGACACCAGAGGTAACGGTGCAGGGGTGGGAAGAAAAGCCATTGCAGGTGATTCTCTGGCTACAATTAGATAGATAAGAATGGAACCAGGTGAGAGCAGTCCCACCCAGCTGGACGACGGTGGAGAGGTGTTGGAGAAGCATGGTGTGGTCAAAGATGTCAAAGGTTGCAGAAAGATTGAGAAGATGAGGAGGGATAGTTTGTGTTTGTCACAATCACACTGGATGTCATTTGTGATTTTGATAAGAGCTGTCCTGGTATTGTGGCAGGGGCAGAAATTTGATTGGAGGGAACCAAATATGGAGTTCTCGGAAAGATGGGCACAGATTTGGGAGGCGACAGTATGTTCAAGGACTTTGCAGAGGATAGAGAGGTTGGAGATGGGGTGGTAGTTTGCAAGGACGGTGAGATCAAGGATAATAAAAGCAGAAAATGCTGGAAATATTCAGCAGTTCTGGCAGCATCTGTGGAGAGAGAAGCAGAGTCAACATTTCAGGTCAGTGACCAAGTGAGATCGGTGAGATCAAGAGTTGGTTTTCTGAGGAGCGGGGTAATGACTGCAGATTTAAAGGAGAGAGGATAACACCTGAAGAGAGAGAACAGTTAACAATATCAGCTAACATGGCAACCAGAAAGGGGAGTTGGGTGGTAAACAGTTTCATGGTTCACATGAAAAACATGCAGCCATCCTGTCAGCAGCAAATACTATTCCCACTCTAGATTGGGTTTTTTCAGCGATGATCAGGCCAAATACAATCTAATGAATTAAAAGCAGTATTCTCTCATACCCAGTTGGGAAGCATTGCTTTTACTCGTTAATTAATATATGCTGGACTGAGCCGTGTAATGATGATACACAAAGCGCATGGATACTGAGAGTGCAGCTCAGGGCTATGTGCAGCCCATCTCCCCTTCAGCTGTGAGACTCACCAAACTTATTGCTCCATGTGCTTCGGCTCACATCCTGTCTGGCTGGGATCACCTAAAATCAAAATCAAGGGAATATTAATAGAAAGAAGGATTATTACAGCTTTGACACAGCAAGTGAAAGGTACTTATTAAAGTAGGAACTGTTTAATAGAACTATCGGTCCTAGTTACAACTTTGGATTTTCATACAACTATTTTCTCATTCAATAGTTTAACGGGAGATCCCATACATAGACTGTATCCCCATTATTCAGAAGCTGTACCATTTCAATACTTTCTCCTCACAATAACGCATACCGAGGGTATCCAACCTCCAGTAAATTGCTGAATTCAATGTCGTGTTATGTAATGTTACCAAACTCTGAAATGGCAGGTAATACCACACAGACTAGAATCATAGAATCATAGAATCATACAGCAGAGGAGGCCATTCTGCCCATCTCTTTGAAAAATCTATCTAATTAGTTCCACTGGTTATCCTAGTCCCACTCCCTTGACAATGGTAATTACTACCTTTACAATTGAATACCAATCCTTGGCCTCCTTGTCTCGAGAGATAATGGGTAAGCGCCTGGAGGTGGTCGTGGTTTGTGAAGCAGCGCCTGGAGTGGCTATAAAGGCCAATTCTAGAGTGACAGACTCTTCCACAGGTTTTGCAGATAAAATTGGTTGTCGGGGCTGTTACACAGTTGGCTCTCTCCTTGCGCCTCTGTCTTTTTTCCTGCCAACTGCTAAGTCTCTTTGACTCACCAGGCTTTAGCCCCACCTTTATGGCTGCTCGCCAGCTCTGGCGATCGCTGGCAACTGACTCCCACGACTTGTGATCAATATCACAGGACTTCATGTCGCATTTACAGACGTCTTTAAAGTGGAGACAAGGACGGCCAGTCGGTCTGATACCAGTGACGAGCTCGCTGTACAATGTGTCCTTGGGGATCCTGCCATCTTCCATGCGGCTCACATGACCAAGCCATCTCAGGCGCCAGTGGCTTAGTAGGGTGTATATGCTGGGGATGTTGGCCGCCTCGACGACTTCTGTGTTGGAGATATGGTCCTGCCACCTGATGCCAAGGATTCTCCGGAGGCAGCAAAGATGGAATGAATTGAGATGTCGCTCTTGGCTGACATACGTTGTCCAGGCCTCGCTGCCATAGAGCAAGGTACTGAGGACACAGGCTTGATACACTTGGACTTTTGTGTTCTGTGTCAGTGTGCCATTTTCCCACACTCTCTTGGCCAGTCTGGACATAGCAGTGGACGCCTTTCACATGCGCTTGTTTAATTCTGCACCGAGAGACAGGTTACTGGTGATAGTTGAGCCTAGGTAGGTGAACTCTTGAACCACTTCCAGAGTGTGGTCGCCGATATTTATGGATGAATACCAATATGAAACACAAAATCTGCTATGTATCTACACACATATAATGATAAAGGGGCTAGCTGCACTCCATGAGAATATCTTTAAATTGAAAATAAACTTCTCTGTACATTTCATTATCTAAGTGCTATCTTCTGGTTTTCAATTTTAATATCTCATTAAACGTTCTGGCCTAGAAATTGATTTCCACAGACAGGCTGGTGGAACTTGGCCATAAGATATGACCCTTGTGCCAGAACAGGTAGCCCTGAGGTACACTCGATATTTGGCCTTGAGCCTCATTTACATGAGGCTGTCAAGCTGCAGACACCTGCTGGTTGTTCCCAGGGAGCTCACCAGCAAAGAGGATTTCAAATTCGGACTGCTGCTTCATCAACAATTAGAAGAAATATTTTATGTGTTTATGTAGAACATCGGCAAGCAATCTACCCAGGGGCTGGATAGGTTGATGACAGACTTCCCATCCAGAGGCCAATCGAGGCCCTTAAGTGGCCTATTAACAGCCAATTAAGGGCCTCTTCACACCAATGCTGAGATCTTACCAGCAGCAGGGAGGCCCACCGAGGACCCCCACCAGGGACCAATTCACCCCCTAGGAACCCCCTTCCCCTAGACTCCAAGATCACCCCCAGCCCCACCTTGCTGGGACCTTCCAGACTGGCCCCAGCAACACCGCATCACCTACCTCTTTTCCGGGGGTTCCAGCTTGGAACCTGGGTCCGAGGCCTCTGCAGTACCGGCAGTGTCCACTACTCCCGGTGGTGCTACTGATATACTGCTGATCTGTCAGCCCTCTGATTGGCTGGCAGCACATGGAGGCAGGATCCCCATCTTTAAAGGGACAGCGATCCCGCCTCCTGCAACTTTGACTTAAAAAGGCTGGAGGATCGCTCTGGGGGGGTGCAAAAGGGGAACCCTGCCTTTTCGGTCCTGCGCAAGGAGCCCCGCCTGCAGCACAAAATCCAGCCCTATGTCCTCATGTTCTGGAAGTGTCCACAATATTCTAGTTGCGGCCTAACCAATGATTTATAAAGTTCAATCATGATCTCTTTGCTTCTATATTCCATTCCTCTGTTTATAAGCATGCATAATCCATATACTTTTTGTAACTACCTTATCAACTTGCCCTGTCACCTTTAAGGATTTGTGTATTTGGACACCAAGGTTTCTCTGCTCATCTACACTTTTCAAAATTGTGACAGTTATGGTATACTGTATTTCCTTATTAGTCTTCCCAAAGAGCATCATTTCAAACTTCTCTGCCTTGAACTCCATCTGGCATACTTCTGCCCATTTCACCAACCTGCACCCTCTGCTTCCTGTCACTGAGCCAATTCCATAGCCATACGTCAACTTCCCCCTTATTTCCATAGGTTTCTAGTTTCTGAATAAGCCCTCTGTGTGGCACTTTGTCGAAATCCAACTACACTACCTTGATCAACCTCTCTGTTACCTCATCAAAGAATTCAATCAAGTTAGTCAAACACTATTTGCCTTTTACAAATCCATGCTGGCTCTCCTTTTGTAACCCAAGCCTTTCCAAATGAAAGTTTATTTTGTCCCTGTTAATGATTTTCAATAACTTCCCCACCACTGATATTAGGCTGACTGGCTGTAGTTTCCTTGTTGATTCCTTTCCCCTTTCTTAAACAGTGGTATAGCATTAGGAACCCTCCAGTCTTCCAGCACGACTCCTGTATCTAATGTGGATTGAAAGACTGTGACTGATGCCCCTGCTATTTCTAGTTGAATGGTTGAGGTGTTGTCCACATATAGGCCCAGCACCTAGGAACTCGACTGGTCAGTTCAAATTCAACATAATGCCTGGTGAAACAGAAAGCAACCTCAATGCACAATATTATCAGTGGGGAGTGATATCCACAAGCAAATCAACACATTAGATAATGGTTTGGATATATAAACTCCGATTTTATTATGGCGGGTCAACAGATCAAATGCAAATATAACAGTTTGTTATTAAAACCGCCCAATGTTAAACACAAAACATAGTTTAATGGAAAAAAATTCAAAGCTGGAGCTCCGTATAGGAGATAGCAATAACCAGAAAAAGAATTTTCTGGAAAAAATCCTAATGGCAATCATAAGAACACAAACAAATTTAATGACAAAAGCAAATTAAAGCTTATCCTGTTTCCATAGACAAACCCTGCTTTATCCCTCAGTCCCTTTTCTCTTCTGAAACACTTCCAATTTTTCTTGATCCCATCTGTGCTGCTGCCGTCAATGTTCTTCCCCAGTAATATGTTCTAGGATTAGCTTTTGCCTGACATTCCAATTTTTAATTTGTGTTATCTACAGCCCTCCAAGAACTCTGCATTCTTGCAACTCTGGACTCTTGAGCGTCCCCCGCTCCCTTCAGCCCACCACTGGCAGCCATGCCTTCAGTGGTCTAGGCCCTAAACTGTGGAATTCCCTCCCTAAAATTCTTTCCTTCACTATCCTCCTGTAACAACCCCCTTAAAACCTACCTCTGTGACCAAGCCTGTCCTAATATCTCTTTATATGGCTCGATGTCAAATTTCATTTAGTAGCACTCTTCTGAGGGACCTTGGGACAATTTACTACATTTAAGCTGCAATATAAATGCAAGTTTTGTTGTCAATAGCCTTAAAATGAAAGCATCATATGAACTCCAGGAGAAGCAAACCTCTATCTTCATTGTTCAGTGCTGATCACCACATACTAGTTGTACTTTAATAGAATAAACTACCTTATGGGATATCCAAATTGTCGTCCACAAGTCACATTCTGACAAATTGCTCAATCAACTCTGTCCTATTTGTGTTTATATTTCTTATTTGTTGGTTTGAAGCTTGTGGGACTGGAGATACAGAAAGGACTGTTTTTATCTATTTTTGCTACCTTAAAGGATAAATTCTCAATCAAAATAGCAGGATCTGCTAGTTTCTACAAATTGAGGTACATCCAAATTAATGGGGCATAGATTTAGACTTCATGTGTGGACCCAAAGCTCCATGATATACACCTGGGAAACCTGGGAAAATCTAACCAAAGCTTGTCGTGCAGTCTGGAAATTTGCTGTGAAATGTGGTGCCATACATCTTGAAACCAACAGCATTGTAATGACTGAGAAAAGAAGTGTCATTACAGGAAAATCACCAGCAAATGAAAAACAATGGACTTGTGATGTATGAAAATCAATGTTATACATTGTGCTAAAGAATCACTCCTGCCAGCCCTGCTGATTATGACTCATTCTTATTTTTGTGCTGTAATTATTTTTGTTTCAAAGTGAGATAGAGGAGGCTACAAAAGGAATTCCAGAGTAGGCTAAGAGGCTGAAAGTACTGTCACCAACAGTAGAGTGAGAGGGGCAGAAGGGCAAAGTCAGTTGGCCAAGGGTTGGAATATAGGGCTGGAGAAGGCTGCAGAGGCAGAGTGGAGAGAGACCATGGAGTGATTTTTAAACAAAGAAGAGGATTTTGAATTTCATGCATTGGGGGACTGGAAGCCAATGGAAGTCAGCGAGGACAGGGTGATGAGCATGGAGGATTTAAGTTGCAGGATAGAATACTGGTGATAGAGTTTAGGATGAGTTGAGTTGGTGTAGGGTGCAGCTCAGGAAGTTGGTGACAAGGAGATTACAGAAATCATGACTGCAACTAACAAACAAGGATCATAGATATAAAAGTAAATGTAAGAGATTTAAGACAGAGAGCAGGTGAAAACATTTTTAAAGGCTGTGGAATGCACTACCCGACTGGAAGAGAAATCATGTCAACATTTAAGAATAGGTTAGATAGGTGAAGGAAAGAGGATAAAGGGATATGGGACAAGGCAGGTACATGAGATTAGGACCATTACTCATGCAGATGCTAAATACCAACACAGATTGATTGAGCCAAATGGCCTACTATCATGTTTGGAAGTTCCATGTAAAAGTGTGGATGATGATTTCAACACCATGGGAGATTAGGCAATGGGTGATGTTGCGGAGATGGAATTAATTGGTTCTGGCAATCGTATAGGGTATAAGCTCAGCACTGTATTGAACAAAACACAGAGGATGCACACTGTGTGGTTACGCCTGATTGAGAGGCTAGGGAGGGGATGAAGTCAAGGGGAAGAATACAGAGATTTTTTTGGTGGAGATTTTCCAATGTTCAAATGGAGAAAGATCTGCTTCATTCAGAGCTCAAGGTCATAGAAGCAATCTGAAGGCACAGGATAATGGATAATCACAGAGTCCAGGGTGGTGGTGAAGAGGTGAAGCTTGTCACGCCAGGGTACATGTGGAAAATGACCCTACATTCACAAATGATACTGCCAAGGGGCAACATGTAATTGTCATGATCAGGTGAAGGGAGGTCAAAAGGCTCCCCTCTTGTCCCTCTGCTTGTTTGACTGCAACAGGGCTTATTTCTTTTAAAAACAGTGGATATGCATACCAATTGAGTGAGTGTTTAATCCTTTATGTGCTTTGATCATAAAAGAACCAATCGGACAGGTTTTCTTGAGTTGAAACAAGAAAGAGGTTGTGTACTTAAAACCAAAAACTGATCTAAGTAAAATAATAAACTATGCATTTCACATACACATACACAAGCACACACACACAAGAATCACACACATGCAAATAGGATACAGAGTGGAGAAGAATAGATAGGTTGGATTAGGGTCCAAAAGTATAAAAAAGAATATACAGTCTGTAGAGTCTGGTAATTCAATTGTCTTCCAGCTGAACTCAGTGTTCTTGAAGTTTCTGGCTGGTAGAGGTGGCCAACTGTTTCGGGGTTTTCTTGAAGTCAGTTATGCAGATGGTTTCCTTCCTGGGGGCTCTGTCTGCAATAATGATAGGCGTGGATGTTTGCAGTCAGAAGGCAGGGTTCGAACTTGCAAGGTTGCCTGGAGAGAGAGAGAGAGGGAGACCCCCCACTTGGGTCCTTCAATGGTCAAACTCTGGTGCTTGTCTGCTGTAGAGAGAAGGAACTGAAAGTTTTCACACGGATGGAGAGTCTACCACATGATGGCCCAGTGTATTCTCTCTTTTGCAACTTAATTAGATCAGGTCTAAGAATTCCCAATCTCTCTCAGGTCCCATTGTCTCAGTAATTACCCTTTGGGTGGTCCATCTCCACCAGTGTTAAAGTTCCAAGATTGCCTTTAATGTCTTGTATAGGCGTTCATGGCACTTCAGATGCAGTAGGTGTCACACAGCCCTTTTAACAAGGAATATAACAACAGGTCTATTTAGATTTTTGAACTAGCAGTCTATCAGTAGAACCTTTACTGAGTTTCCAGAATTCCCAGAAACACGAAAGACAACAGAAAGTCACTTCTGAGGCAGAGACCTATTAGAGACAGAAGTAAAAAGGAATTTGCTACCTCCAATAATGCAAAGATTCTTCCCCAGGGGTCCTTTCCTCTTTAGGTGAAACACAGCCTGTAGGCCAATGTAGATTTTTTTTGCTGAGAGAGAGGCAAATCTTTCCTTCATTCAGGGAGAGCATGCTTTGCTGGTCTGCCAAATCAAACTGGTTCTAGCGAGTCTTTACACACAGTCAAACTGATACAATACGGCATGTAACCTCATCTCTCTTGCTGTTGCCTAGGAAAAAGGCTTGAGGTTTGCACACACTGTTCCCAGAGAATATTAAAACTTCTTTCTGTCTTAAAGGCACACAGACCGGCCCCCCTAGTTTTAATACAGAGAAAAAAAATCACTTCCACGACATCTCCGTCCTTGGCGAAATGAAACACCATTCTAATAATGTGTTGCATTAGAATGCAGAACAGAAACTGAAAAAACACTCTAAACATATTTTCACATTCATGCCCCCATTCACTTTACTGGTAATTGATAGAATTCTTCTTTGTACCACTGTTATTCATGTAACTTAACAAGGTTAAATTCGTGACAATCTAAGCGAGGAATTGGGTAGGAGTCTTCCTTCGTTACTGCATTGACTTTTCTGCAGTCTATGCAAAGTCAGGTTGACCTGGAAGGTTTAGGCACGAGGGCTATTGGTGAACTCCAGCTGCTCTGACTAGTATCAGGAAAACCCCCACCACCCACCACCACCCTGCCCCCACCCCACCACCTGCCAAGACTGAGGCACAAATTATTTTGCCACATGAACATTAAAACTTAAAATTGCAAGCCCCTGACTGGAAGCCCGTAGTGATTCTCAGGGACCCAGGGGCCACTAGATCCCTTTTACTGGGAAAAGGCCTGACCTTTCCCCCAGAGAGAGCAGTGAACACCAAAATGGTGGTGAATGGTATTGGAGGGCAGAGAATGCCTGTACCTGTATACCGGGTGCACCTGGAGTGCAACCTAGTTTCGAGACCGGTGACTGTAGGGATTGTCCCTAGTTTGCCTATGGACGGTTGTTGACCTCCTCCTAGGTAATGATCTGGCAGGGGTGAAGGTGGTAGCCCCCACCGCCCCCCCACCCCCCCACAGTAGTGAAAGAAAGACCGCAGGAGGTCACAGAGACAGAGCAGTGGCAGGAGATGGTATCCTGCAGAGTCCCTGAATGTGTAGTGGGTCAGGCCATGATAAAACCAGCTCCCCCAGAGGAGACTGCATTGGCACTGCAGGCAAATGACCATGAGGTCTGCCTGTCCGAAACTTTCTTTGGAAAGTTAGGAGACCCAGGGAATGATTTAAATGGATTTTCCCTAGCCGAGGCTCAGCGAGCCGACCCAGTATTGCAAGAGTTGGCACAGGCTGCCCAGTCTGAAAGTGAAGCAGAGGGAGTCCCTGCCTGCTCCTATTTAAAGAATGAGGTACTGATGAAGAAATGGAGTTCTCCTCACAGACCCAAGGGCAAGGAGTGGACAGTAGTTCACCAGTGAGTGGTGCCACAGAGGTACCGGGAAGAAATATTAAGAAAAGCCCATGAGACTACAGTGGCTGTACATGCCGGTATATGAAAGACCAAAGCCCGCATAAGACAGCAGTTTGACTGGCCAAAACTCCACAAAGATGTGGTGGAGTACAGTAGGAGTTGCCACACGTGCCAGGTTGAGGGGAAACCCCAACCTACAGTGAAACCTGCACCCCTAAGTCCTGTGCTGGTGTTAGAAGTGACAAAGAGAGAACTCTAGGGGGCACAGAAACTGTGAGGGTGATGCCTCACTTAGTCGTAGTGCCACAGGAGAGTGCAGCCAAGTCTGCACAACTACCTACAGGTTGGTGTGTCCCAGAGAACAAAGGGGAGAGTAACAAAAACTCTTCCCCCACAGTCAGAGGAAAAGGGAACTATCCACACAATGGACCGAAGGGCCTGTATCTGTGCTGCATAACTCTATGGCTCTATGACTCATCCCCTGAAGTCAAAGGAAAAGGGAACCACCCATCCCTGGAGGTCAAAAGTCTTTGCAAAGCAGCCCTGGCAGCTAGAACAGACCATTCTTAAAAAGAACAAAAGAACAAAGAACAAAGAAAATTACAGCACAGGAACAGGCCCTTCGGCCCTCCAAGCCTGCGCCGATCCAGATCCTCTATCTAACCATGACGCCTATTTTCTAAGGGTCTGTATCACTTTACTTCCTGCCCATTCATGTATCTGTCTAGATACATCTTAAAAGATGCTATCGTGCCCACGTCTACCACCTCCGCTGGCAACGCATTCCAGGCACCCACCCCCCTCTGCGTAAAGAACTTTCCACGCATATCCCCCCTAAACTTTTCCCCTCTCACTTTGAACTCGTGACCCCTAGTAATTGAATCCCCCACTCTGGGAATAAGCTTCTTGCTATCCAACCTGTCTATACCTCTCATGATTTTGTACACCTCAATCAGGTCCCCCCTCAACCTTCGTCTTTCTAATGAAAATAATCCTAATCTACTCAACCTCTCTTCATAGCTAGCGCCCTCCAGACCAGGCAACATCCTGGTGAACCTCCTCTGCACCCTCTCCAAAGCATCTACATCCTTTTGGTAATGTGGCGACCAGAACTGCACGCAGTATTCCAAATGTGGCCGAACCAAAGTCCTATACAACTGTAACATGACCTGCCAACTCTTGTACTCAATACCCCGTCCGATGAAGGAAAGCATGCCGTATGCCTTCTTGACCACTCTATTGACCTGCGTTGCCACCTTCAGGGAACAATGGACCTGAATGCCCAAATCTCTCTGTACATCAATTTTCCCCAGGACTTTTCCATTTACTGTATAGTTCACTCTTGAATTGGATCTTCCAATATGCATCACCTCGCATTTGCCCTGATTGAACTCCATCTGCCATTTCTCTGCCCAACTCTCCAGTCTATCTATATTCTGCTGTATTCTCTGACAGTCCCCTTCACTATCTGCTACTCCACCAATCTTAGTGACGTCTGCAAACTTGCTAATCAGACCACCTATACTTTCCTCCAAATCATTTATGTATATCACAAACAACAGTGGTCCCAGCACGGATCCCTGTGGAACACCACTGGTTACACGTCTCCATTTTGAGAAACTCCCTTCCACTGCTACTCTCTGTCTCCTGTTGCCCAGCCAGTTCTTTATCCATCTAGCTAGTACACCTTGGACCCCATGCGCCTTCACTTTCTCCATCAGCCTACCATGGGGAACCTTATCAAACGCCTTACTGAAGTCCATGTATATGACATCTACAGCCCTTCCCTCATCAATCAACTTTGGCACTTCCTCAAAGAATTCTATTAAGTTGGTAAGACATGACCTTCCCTGCACAAAACCATGTTGCCTATCACTGATAAGCCCATTTTCTTCCAAATGTGAATAGATCCTATCCCTCAGTAACTTCTCCAGCAGCTTCCCTACCACTGACGTCAGGCTCACTGGTCTATAATTACCTGGATTATCACTGCTACCCTTCTTAAACAAGGGGACAACATTAGCAATTCTCCAGTCCTCCGGGACCTCACCCGTGTTTATGGATGCTGCAAAGATATCTGTTAAGGCCCCAGCTATTTCCTTTCTCGCTTCCCTCAGTAACCTGGGATAGATCCCATCTGGACCTGGGGACTTGTCCACCTTACTGCCTTTTAGAATACCCAACACTTCCTCCCTCCTTATGTCGACTTGACCTAGAGTAATCAAACATCTGTTCCTAACCTCAACATCCTTCATGTCCCTCTCCTCAGTGAATACTGATGCAAAGTACTCATTTAGAATCTCACCCATTCTCTCTGACTCCACGCATAACTTTCCTCCTTTGTCCTTGAGTGGGCCAATCCTTTCTCTAGTTACCCTCTTGCTCCTTATATATGAATAAAAGGCTTTGGGATTTTCCTTAACCCTGTTTGCTAAAGATATTTCATGACCCCTTTTCGCCCTCTTAATTCCTCGTTTCAGATTGGTCCTACATTCCCGATATTCTTTCAAAGCTTCGTCTTTCTTCAGCCACCTAGACCTTATATATGCTTCCTTTTTCCTCTGAGCTAGTCTCACAATTTCACCTGTCATCCATGGTTCCCTAATCTTGCCATTTCTATCCCTCATTTTCACAGGAACATGTCTCTCCTGCATGCTAATCAACCTCTCTTTAAAAGCCTCCCACATATCACATGTGGATTTACCTTCAAACAGCTGCTGCCAATCTACATTCCCCAGCTCCTGCCGAATTTTGGTATAGTTGGCCTTCCCCCAATTTAGCACTCTTCCTTTAGGACCACTCTCGTCTTTGTCCATGAGTATTTTAAAGCTTACGGAATTGTGATCACTATTCCCAAAGTAGTCCCCTACTGAAACTTCAACCACCTGGCCGGGCTCATTCCCCAACACCAGGTCCAGTATGGCCCCTTCCCGAGTTGGACTATTTACATACTGCTCTAGAAAACCCTCCTGGATGCTCCTTACAAATTCTGCTCCATCTAGACCTCTAACCCTAAGTGAATCCCAGTCAATGTTGGGAAAATTAAAATCTCCTATCACCACCACCCTGTTGCTCCTACATCTTTCCATAATCTGTTTACATATTTGTACCTCTATCTCACGCTCACTGTTGGGAGGCCTGTAGTACAGCCCCAACATTGTTACCGCACCCTTCCTATTTCTGAGTTCTGCCCATATTGCCTCACTGCTCGAGTCCTCCATAGTGCCCTCCTTCAGCACAGCTGTGATATCCTCTTTGACCAATAATGCAACTCCTCCACCCCTTTTACCTCCCTCTCTATCCCGCCTGAAGCATCGATATCCTGGGATATTTAGTTGCCAATCATGCCCTTCCCTCAACCAAGTCTCAGTAATAGCAATAACATCATACTCCCAGGTACTAATCCAAGCCCTAAATTCATCTGCCTTACCTACTACACTTCTTGCATTAAAACAAATGCACCTCAGACCACCAGTCCCTTTGCGTTCATCATCTGCCTCCCTGCCTACTCTTCCCCTTAGTCACGCTGACTTCATTATCTAGTTCCTTACAGGCTTTCGTTACTACCGCCTTACTGTCCACTGACCTCCTCATATTGTTCCCATCCCCCTGCCACATTAGTTTAAACCCTCCCCAACAGCGTTAGCAAAAGCACTCCCAAGGACTTTAAGATTTAAGATTGGTGAGTGAGTGGAAATGAATGAGAGAAATGCATGGTTTTTCTTTCTGTGTCTTATATTTCTCTCAAACTCTGTAATGAAATGTGCCATTTTTCTTCAAATTGCATTTCATTCCCCTGGGTGTGGAGGTGTCAAGCAAATCCCACCTGCCAAGACTGAGGCACACATTATTTCGCCACATGAACATTAAAACTTAAAATTGTAAGCCCCTGACTGGAAGGACATTTGCATAGTACCAGACAGTGTTGAAACAAAGGATCCAGTCTCTGCCCCAATACACAGAAGAGACCTGGTCAAACCAGTCAGTCATGTGGCCCCCTGCTGGCCAAATAGGAGAGTTTTAAATTGGAAAAACAGAATTTGAAGTCAGAAAGCCGTGTGCTCCTGGAACTGAAGCAAGAATTGCCTCCTCTCCTGTCTGCCTGCCTTCATCTCTTTCCCATGAAACTGAACCTTGTGAAAACATGTGAACCTCAGAGAGAGAAAAGTCTCTTAAATGAACAAGGTTTAAAAGGAACACTAGGCCCCGAAGAACAGCAAGACTACCTACATTCAAGTGAGCTCAAAGCACAGTAAACAAGAGACTCTTCTGATATTGCCTTAAGCCCCTCTCTATTATATTTTCCTCTTCTCTCTTCTGTCCTTATCTGCATGTGTATATCACGTGTGCATGTTAGCATGGGCGCATTGTATATCCGTAGGCATTAACCGTATTAGAGTTTAAGTTTAAGCTTAAGGTTTAATAAATTTCATCTTTCTCCTTTAAACCTGAGAAAACCTGGTGTGTTGGTTCTTTCCCTTATAATTGGAAAGTTGTGAACAAGGATTCACAAACGGGGGGAGCTCTAAACACAGTGTGTTTAAAAATAAAACCCTGTCACAATAAGACTAGGTAAAGACCGCAAAAGACCCCTAGACACATTTCTCACCTGGTTGTAACATTAGGTTCAATTATGTTGTTTTCCAGCAGATATTGAATTTCTGCTTTTACTTGGGCCTGTTTGGACTTACGTGGTAAGGATGTTGTTTTAAAGGAATGGATTCCCCTATATCCACATAATATGTGGCTAAGGTTGTACATCCCAGTTTATCGCTACGGACTCTTAAATGTTGTGAAAAATCTGGTTAGGTCTTCATGTTGTTTTGCATCTAAATACAAAAGCATGTTGTCCAATTTTCCTAACCTTCTGTATTCGCTAACCGGATAGTTGGAGGTTCAATCTGAGAATTGTCTTGGCCTCCTTCCACCTCATCCTCACTAACCTTTTCCTTCTCAACAGTCCTCATTACCTGACATACCTGTACTGGCTTATCCTCCTCCCTGCAATAATATTGCTTTAACATATTGATATGATACAACTGATTCTTCTTCCAGCGATCAGGGGTGTCAATCAAGTAATCTACTTTACCCACTCTTTTGATCACTCTATATGGGCCGTTGAACTGTGCTTTTAATGGCTCACCCTGTAATGATAACAATACTTATACTTCATCCTCTGGTTGAAAATTGCGGGTCTTTGCATTCTTGTCTGCCCATTTTTTTCATATTGGCTTGGGATGCTTTAAGATGTTCCTGAGCCACACCGCAAGCTTTCATGACCTTTCCACTACAAAGATACATAGGCTAGTATCGAAGATTTTGGTTCTAAGAATCTGTCTTTGATGAGTTTTAGAGGACCTCTTACTTCATGTCTGTAAACCAATTTGAAAGGACTAAAACCTGTAGACTCATTCGGTGAATCTCTGGTGGCAGATAAAACAAAGTCTAGCCCTTTATCCCAGTCATGCAGATATTTGTAACAGTATGTTCTAATCATTGTTTTGAGAGTTTGATGATACTTCTCTAAAGCTCCAAGTGTCTGTGGGTGATATGCTGAAGATTCCAACTGTCTAATAACCAAATTACCCAAGACTTCTTGAAATATCTTGGACATGTAATTAGAACCTTGATCCGATTGAACTTCAAGAGGTAATCCATATCTCATAAAGAATTGGGTTAACTCCTCTGCTACTATTTTAGCAGTAATTGTCCTCAAAGGAATGGCCTCTGGAAATCGAGTAGCTGTATCCATGAGAGTAGGTATGTATAGATGTCCCGCTTTTGTTTTTGGCAAGGGCCCTACACAGTCTACCAATACCCTACTAAATGGTTCCTCAATCACGGGTGTGGGAATTAATGGTGCTGGTTTTATGGTAGGTTGCAGTTTTCCCCCATTTGGCATGTATGGCATGTCCTACAAAATTGCCTCATGTCCTTTGTAAGGCCTGGCCAGTAATAATGTTGACTTATAGGTGACTTAGTCTTTCAAATCCCCCTATGTCCTGAAAAAGGAATGTCATGTGCTAACCTTAATAATTCCTGGCGATATTTAGGTGGTACCACTATCTGTTCAGCAACTGTCCAGTCTTCCTCCACAAATCTATGAGGCGGTTTCCATTTCCTCCTCAAAACTCCGTTTTCAATATAATATCCTTCTGGAACGCCTTTCACCTCAGCTTCTGTCAGAGCTGACTGTGCTATTCTGTATAACTCTGAATCAGCTTGCTCTGCTGCAATTATAGAAGGTCTGTTAAACATCTCATTTGGATTATCTAAATCCCCCAAAAAGGTTTCAGATACTCAGTTATCTGTTTGTGGTGCCAATTTTACCTCCGATAATGGATCCTGTTTAGCCATTTCTCAGGTTACTACACACGCAGGAAATATTCCTTGAACTTGTTCCTGTAATTGTTCTGTTTCTTTAATTTCACTTGGTTCTTTTGTAATTATCGGAGAAACTGATACTTTTGATCCGGCCAAATCATTTCCTAGGAGTAGATCAATTTCCTCCACTGGCAAACTATGGACAACTCCTACAGTTACCATTCCAGATATTAGGTCACTCTTTAGGCACACTTTATATAAAGGTACGGGAATGTACTCCCACCAATTCCATTAACTAAAACTTCAGCGTTCAGGGTGCTCTCTGGTGGAAATGTTATACCTTTCCCCAGCAAAAGTGTTTGGATTGCTCCCATATCCCTGAGTGTAATGATAGGTTTTCCTGCCTCATGTAAAGGATATGGAGTTACTTTTCCCTTTGACAAGAATTCATTATAACTTAACCTCTACACTCACTTTAGTTTTTGTATCTGGTTTTACAGCTGCCGTTAAAGCTATAGCCTGGTCTGCTGTACTCTCAGTCAGAGCTCTTTTCTCTTCATTATCTTTGTGTACCCCAACAGGTGCTATGGGCTTACCTCACAATTTCCAGCATTCTGAACAAAGATGACCCATCTTGTCGCAATGATAACACTTCAGCTTGCGGACCTCACTTCTACCCTCAGCACCTTCCTTTCTGGAGGAGGTGATCCTGGGGCATTCCCAGCTGTCCCTTCATGTCCCCGGCTACTTGCCTTCCTTTCACTCTCCCATTTTCTATCCTTCTCGGGTTTGTGGGGGTGACGGACAAAAGGTTTTGGCTTATTCACAAGTTCAAAATCATCAGCAATTTCCGCTGCTTGCCAAGCTTTTAAAACTTTTAGGTTATCTATGTGAGTTCTCACTACTGAAGGGAATGAATTTTTAAACTCTTCCAAAAGATTCAATTCTCTAAGGTTCTCATACGTGGTTTCCATCTTTAATGCCCGTATCCAACGGTCAAAATTAATTTGCTTCACCCTCTCAAATTCTACATACATCTGTCTAGCCAATCTCCGTAAGTTCTGAAACTTCTGACAGTAAGCTTCAGGACTAACTCATATGCAGCAAGAATAGCCTTTTTTGCCATCTCATAATCTGCAGAAGCCTCTTCAGGAAGCATAGCATAGACTTCATGAGCTCTGCCTATCAACGTGCCTTGCATAAGCAGTGTCCAGCTTTCTTTTGGCCATTTCATTTGTTTGGCTATATTTGCAAAAGAAAGAAAAATGGCTCTATGTCCCTTTCCTCAAACTTAGGAAGAGCTTGTATAAATTTAAATAGCTTTTCACTGGGTCCTGGGCTGAATTCAGATTATTCCTGATCAGGAATTTCCCTGGAGTCAAGACCACCCCTTTGTCTTAGTTCCATCTCTCTTAATCTAAATTCCCTCTCTTTCTCCCTTTCCTCTTTTTTAAGTTAAAGTTTTTTAAAATTATTTTTCAGCCTCAAGATTTCTTATTGCTATTTCTTTTTCCTATTCAAGTTTTATCGTTACCAACTGAATCTTAGCCAATTCCTACTATCTTCCTGTTGCTCTTCTTCGTCTTCTTCCAATTTTAAATATTGGACTATTACATCAAATATCTCTGCTTTTTTAGCACCTGATTTCAACTCTAACCCCAATTTTGCTGTCAAATCTTTTAGTTTAATCTTGGTTAAAGTTTTCAAGTCACCGAGGGACACATTCTCCTTTCCTAGAAAATCTGCTGAAACTGCTAATGCCATTCCGATGGTATAATCTTTATCCTATTATACAAGAAACCTGGTTCCTTTTATTTTTTCTCTTTCAAATTATTACTCCCCTTATAATTCATGAAATTAGCATTGGATTTGGATCCCGGACAATCGAGCCCCCAATTAATATGTTACAACCAAGGCAGGAGTAATACACTGTCAATTCAGTCCCATTACTCCACAGGTCACAGTATATTATTAAAGTTTCCCATCTACCGAAAATTAGCCAAATTAAATGCTTTATTAACCCACAGAATAAAACACACCAACCCAAGTGTCTTCAAACAACAACAAATTAACTATTTATTAATAAACTAAATCTTAAACAATATTGAGATAAATCTATGTATAAAAAGACTTTACAACTTCTTATTCCTCCTAACCCTCATGCACACACACATACATTCAAAAACTAATGGTTAACCAGTTCAAAAATGATGTTTTTAAATTAGAGCTGTTTCTTAGGAATAATAAAACTGGGTTGTAAGTCCTGGTTGGTTACTTTCCCAGATCAGTGAGGTGTCCCAGAGTCAAATAGTCAGATGCCACTCAAAGTTTCCAGGTGAGTTTGATGAACAGTCTATAATGGACAGGCGTTCATGGCACTTTGGCTACAGTAGGCATCACACAGGTCTTTCAACAAGGAGTATAACAACAGGTTTATTTAGATTTTTGAATTAGCAGTCTATCAGTAGAAACTTTACTGAATTTCCAGAACTCCCAGAAACACAAAAGACAACAGAAAGTCACTTCTGAGGCAAAGATGTCTTAGAGATGGGAGTAAAAAGGAATTTGCTACCTCCATTAATGCAAAGATTCCTTTTCAAGGGTCTTTTCCTCTTTAGATGAAACACAGCCTGTTGGCCAATGTAGATTTTTTTGCTGAGAGAGAGACAAATCTTTCCTTCCTTCAGGGAGAGCAAGCTTTGCTGGTCTGCCAGATCAAACTGGTTCTAGCCAGTCTTTTCCCACAGTCAAACTGATACAATACAGCATGTGACTTCATCTCTCTTGTTGTTGACTAGGAAACAGGCTTGCAGCTCGCACACACTATTCCCAGAGAATATTAAAACTTCTTTCGATCTTTAAGGCACACCGTTAGTTTTTAAACAGAGAAAAAAAAACACTTCCATGACACCATGAAGGAAAATCACTTAGTAAACAGTTGGCCTGAGTTCCAAGTGCTACTAACAACAGTTTAATGCTGTGAAAAGGTGTTGAGTATGACCACTGATCTTCATGTTTAGATGTAATTGTTATAATACGTGCTGTATCACAAGGAAGTGAAACAGAAAACAACTGCAAATTCAACAGCATGCTTAATTATTCCGAAGCAATGCTTTAATACTACAGAAACAATAAGTTCTAACCTATTGTTAGATTGGAAAAAGAGTAAAAAAAGTTAGAAAGGATAGGCAAGAGAACAAAGGAATAAATTAGGAAGATGAAATGCTAGGAACCTGTTTACATTTGTTAATTTTCATGTAAAACTATGTTTATTTTAGCAGTTGTGAGTTAATATTACAGTCATAAGGTTATTCCTGATGTTTGGGTAGTTTTATTACTGTCGTATGGTCACAGCATGTGAGCTGAAAACAAAAACCAGTCTGCTCAGCGAGATAATAGTTTTGCTGGCAGTTTATGGGTTAAGGAATAAATGTTTAGACTTAGGTTTCAATGGGTTTGTGCTTTGAAGTGAGTGAATGCAAGCTATTTTTATTTAACCTAAATCAAAAACTAACCTGTGGCCCAGCCAAAAATTATTAATCTCCCTTCCAATAGTGTTTAAAACCTCGAGTGGCAGGCAGACCTTGACTCAGACCCATGCCCATTGTTGAGAGGGTAGGCAATGTACTCTTTGTGCATATGGAGGAAGCTAGCAAGTCCTGCAGTTTCTGTCCATCAGACAGTATCGTTAGCTTTTGTTAGATTAGGGTGAGGCGGAGGAATTCCACGCCAATTAAGTGCTCCAGATTTGGCCCATTCTTTCTTCAGCAGAAACTGCCTCCCCTCTCCAGAATGATAAACATAAATAGCATAGTCCTTCAGATAAGGTTTGGCTGAAGCACCCAGGAAGTGGAGACAAGAATGCTGGCTTCCTGCCAAATGTGAAGAGGTCAACAGGAAACAAAATTCAGGGCCTCAAAGATGACTTCACCATAAATTAGTCAAGTTAAACCAAACAAGGAGGAAAGAAAACAGCATTCCAAGGTGAACTTAGCCATCCTTCAAAAGTGCAATTAACTACACCCTCAGATTATTAATAGGGCTGTCAGCAGAATGATCTGACTAACTATTATAGGAAGGCTGGTGATGAATATGTTCCTTTCAAAAACAGTTTGGCAAATCACTTTTTTTAAGGCGGCAGGTTAGATGTCCATGATGACAATTCAGATAAATGACTCATTGAGGTGTTTGACACAATTTATTTTGCCGTGAAATGCATTCAGGTTTGCTTATCTCTGCGGGAGATATCATGATTGGATTTGCAACACTTTTTCCACTTTTGTCATTCAGTTTCAGTAGTGAGCTGAGACAGCTACAAAGACAAGCTCCTTTTACCCTGCCCTAACAATGTGCCTTAACTCCAGCCTCAAACAATTGCACTAGCGTGAATTTTTCCCCTGGCTCTCTGATAAGATTGCCAATTTACTGCTGAATTTTATACTGTGGGATTCACTTAAAACTTGGACAGCACAAAAACAGAGGTGACTTTCACATGCATGCCAACTCAGAAAACTGAACGCTGTTTCACTTTGGTGCATCTCCCAAGACTCTGTAGTCACTCTCACCATGAGAGGCAATTTCAATAAGCAGAAACACAGCATTTTATGTATAGTGGACGGGTCATAATGTGCCTCGTGGCTAACAAGACACTCTTTTACTGCAGATTATATGGTATAGAGTATGGGGTGCTCGCATACTCAACACCCTGATAAATACCAAGTTGACTCATCTTATATTTCAAGCAAATTGTTTATTACAAGAAAGAACCACAGAAGCAGGTAATTCAGCAAGTGATGACATCAATAACAGTTGAAAGGAAATTCGATATAGAATCATAGGATCATAGACGTTTACAGCACAGGAGACCACTCGGCCCATTGTGACCATTCCAGCCAAAAAAGAGCTATCCAATCCAATTCCACTTTCCAGTTCTGTAGGTCACTGCACCTCAAGTGTATATCCAAGTTCTTTTGAAGTGCAATGTGGGTTTCTGCCTCAATCCCCACCATCCTCTGGGTGAAAACATTTCTCTTCAGCTCCCCTCTGATCCTTCTGCCGATTACTTTAAATCTATGCCCCTGCTTATTGACCTTCTCTGCTGAGGGAAATAGTTCCTTCCTCTATCTAGGTCCCTCATAATTTTATACACCTTCATTAAATGTCCCCTCAGCCACCTCTGTTCCAAGGAAAACAACCCCAGTCTAACAATCTTTGCTCATAGCTGCAATTCTCCAGTCCTGGCAACATCCTTGTAAATCTCCTCGGTACCCTAGCTAGTGTAATCACATCCTTCCTGTAATGCATGGACCAGAACTGCACTCAGTACTCTGGTTATGGCCTAACTAGTGTTTTATACAGTTCTAGTATAACTTCCCTGCTCTTATATTCTATGCCTTGAGGCCAATAAAGGAAAGTATCCCATATGCCTTCATAATCACCTTATCTGCCTGTCCTTGCTACCTTCAAGGATCTGTAAACATGCACTTCAAGATCCCTCTGTTCCTCTACACTTCTCAGTATCCTACCATTTATTGTGTTTGCCTTCCCCAAATGCATTGCCTGACACTTTTCTGAATTGAATTCCATTTGCCACTTTTCTGCCCTCCTGACCAGTCTATTACTACCTTCATGCAGTCTACAGCTTTCTTCCTCACTATCAACCACACAACCAATTTTTGTATCATCTGCAAACTTCTGAATCTTTCCGCCTACATTTAAATCTAAATCATTGATATATGCCATGAGAAGCAAGCGACCTCACACTGAGCCCTGCAGAACTCCACCGGAAACAGCCTTTCAGTCACAAAAACACCCGCCGACCATCACCCTTTGCTTTCTGCCACGAAGCCAATTTTGGATCCAACTTTCCACTTTCCCTCGGATCCCAAGGGCTTTTACTTTTTTGAACAGTCTGCCATGTGGGACCATGATAAGGCACATCCCTGAGCATCTTACCAGACCTAGGCCTTAATTTCCAAGTGAGCTCTAGAGCTGGATGAAAGTTTTCATATTTATCTCAGCCTGACAGTCCATGGATTCAGAACTGGAGCTCAACATAAACCAAAGTCACAAGGAAACATCTGGAGGTATTTGACAAGTAAATGTTCACACCTCATCCAGGCCTCACATACCCACGAACTGCTAAATACTGGAGATGTCTCTTATATTACTGATTACCAGATCAATCAATTTGCTTTCTCGTCTCTCAAGAGGCAGCTTGACCCTACTTTCAGCTGGTGGTCTCACGCGGAAATACAATTTCGACTTTAACTCTAGTTAGTTAAAACCATTCAAACTTCTGTACATATAATTAAAACTGAACAAGAACACCTGATACCACAATTTTACAATTTGTTACAGGATTGAGCTCATTTTCTGTTGCACAATCCAATGATTTCAGAAACAAAACTGGAAGCTCAAAAACAGCCCACATGGCAAGTAAAGACGAAGAATTAGACTGAGCTTATCATACTTAAATTAGTAGAAACTCCCCTGCAGTAAAAGTGGGTGAATGTTGTGAAATACTTACAGCTTCAGTAATGACAAGCTATTGTCCACTGTAGTTTCAGCCTACAGTTTATGGCAGCAGTTGGTTTGGAAATTAATAAAGGGATGTGTGAGTGCTGGAAGCATTAGGTTTATTTTTTATAAAGGACAGTGAGCACCTGCACCCATGGAGCCATAACCACGGGGACCACACATGTTTATTCTTTGCATAGCCAGAATGCGATTGAGGGTCTTCTGTCATGGTTTTGTGTCTCAACCAGATTAGCAGTGTTGGAGGTGAGACAGCCACTTTATTTGCCACTACTCTTTTTTCTTTTTTCTCCTCCTTTCTTAAAGGTAACGACTGATGCTAGGCACGGTTTCCTTGGGTACCTCACCCAAATGGCCATCCTTCATATGCAAGGGTCGACTGTGTCATCCAGCTATTTAACTGAGGGGTTTGGGGTGGGGCATCACCACTAAGCCTGATCCAGTCCACAACCAAAGTCTTAAGCACATCCTTTCCAACAGGGATCACTGATACTATCAGGATCGGGTACTCAAATCTACCTTTTCCCCTCTCTAAACCAATTGAAGGCAACAATTACAGCACCTTGATTGCAAGGACCCCCTTCAGAACAGAAGTGGGCATCAAACTATGGGCTTTCCTAGTCTGCATGGCTCAGTATCAGAACAGTTACTACATTTACCAATTTTAAGAGAGGTTTTTTTGATGGAGTGATTAAGGAAATATCATTTTGAGTCATAGAGTTATACAGCACAGAAACAGGCCCTACGGCCCATCGTGTCTGTGCCGGCCATCAAGCACATATCTATTCTAATCCCATTTTTTATTTTTTTTAGTTTTTAGAGATACAGCACTGAAACAGGCCCTTTGGCCTACCGAGTCTGTGCCGACCATCAACCACCCATTTATACTAATCCTGCACTAATCCCATATTCCTACCATATCCCCACCTGTCCCTATTTTTCCCTACCACCTACCTATACTAGGGGCAATTTTATAATGGCCAATTAACCTATCAACCTGCAAGTCCTTTTCGCATGTGGGAGGAAACCAGAGCACCCGGAGGAAACCCACGCAGACACAGGGAGAACTTGCAAACTCCACACAGGCAGTACCCAGAATTGAACCCGGGTCACCCGTGAGGCTGCGGTGCTAACCACTGCGCCACTGTGCCGCCCAGACCTTGGCCCGAAACCTTGTATGCTATGGCGTTTCAAGTGCTCATCTAAATACTTCTTAAATGTTGTGAGGGTTCCTGCCTCTACCACCCCTTCAGGCAGTGTGTTCCAGATTCCAACCAGCCTCTGGGTGAAAATTGTTTTCCTCAAATCCCCTCTAAACCTCCTGCCCCTTACCTTAAATCTATGTCCCCTGGTTATTGACCCTCTGCGAAGAGAAAAAGTTTCTTCCCATCTACCCTGTCAATGCCCCACATAATTTTGTATACCTCAATCAGTTCCCCCCTCAGCCTTCTGTGCTCTAAGGAAAACAACCCTAGCCTATCCAGTCTCTCTTCATAGCTGAAATGCTCCAGCCTAGGCAACATCCTGGTGAATCTCCTCTGCACCCTCTCCAGTGCAATCACATCCTTCCTATAGTGTGGTGCCCAGAACTGTACACAGTACTCCAGCTGTGGCCTAACTAGCGTTTTATACAGCTCCATCATAACCTCCCTGCTCTTATATTCTATGCCTCAGCTAATAAAGGCAACAATCCCATATGCTTTCCTAACCACCTTATCTACCTGTGGACAAGTACACCAAGATCTATCTGACCCTCTGTACTTCCTTGGGCCCTACCATCCATTGTATATTCCCTTGCCTTGTTCTTCTTCTTCTTTGGCCTCCTTGTTTCGAGAGACAATGGGTAAGCACCTGGAGGTGGTCAGTGGTTTGTGAAGCAATGCCTGGAGTGGCTATAGAGGCCAATTCTAGAGTGACAGACTCTTCCACAGGCGCTGCAGATAAAATTGATTGTCGGGGCTGTTACACAGTTGGCTCTCCCCTTGCGCTTCTGTCTTTTTTCCTGCTAACAGCTAAGTCTCTTTGACTCGCCACTTTTTAGACTACATCAACTGCTTTACCCTCATCTACACATCTAGTCACCTCCTCGAAAATTTCAATCAAATTTGTTAGACACGATCTCCCTCTGACAAAGCCATGCTGACTATCCCTGATTAATCCCTGCCTCTCCAACTGCAGATTAATCCTGTCCCTCAGAATTTTTTCCAATAGTTTCCCTACCACTGATGTTGGACTCACCAGCCTGTAATTACCTGGTTTATCCCTGCTACCCTTCTTGAATAATGGTACCACATTCGCTGTCCTCCAATCCTCTGGTACCTCTCCTGTGGCCAGAGAGAATTTGAAAATTTGTGTCAGAGCCCCTGCTATCTCCTCCCTTGCCTCACATGACAGCCTGGGATATATCTCATCTGGGCCTGGGGATTTATCCACCTTTAAGCCCATTAAAACAGCTAATACTTCCTCCCTTTCAATCTTAATTTGTTCAAGTGTGTCACAATCCCCCTCCTTGATCTCTACGCCTACATCGTCCTTCTCCATAGTGAACACAGATGAAAAGTAATTATTTAAAACCTCACCTATGTCCTCCGGCTCCACACACAGATTGCCACTTTGGTCCCTAATGGGCCCCACTCTTTCCCTGGTTATCCTCTTGATGTTAATATACTTACAAAATAGCTTGGGATTTTCCTTTATATTGCCCGCCAGTGTTTTTTCATGGCCCCTCTTCGCTCTCCTAATTATTTTATGAAGTACCGCCCCTACACTTTCGATACTCCTCTAGGGTCTCTGCTGTTTTCAGTGCTCTGAATCTGCCATAAGCCTCCTTTTTTTTCCTTATCCAATCTTCTATATCCCTTGACATCCAGGGTTCCCTGGACTTGTTGGTCCTACTCTTCATCTTTACGGGTACATGTTGGCTCTGACCTCTCACTATTTCCTTTTTGAATGACTCCCACTGGTCTGATGTAGACTTTCCTACAAGTAGCTGCTCACTTTGGTCAGATCCTGTTTTATCATATTGAATTCGGCCTTCCCCCAATTCAGTACCTTTATTTCCCGTCCATCTTTGTCCTTTTCCATAACTACCTTAAATCTTACAGAGTTATGGTCACTATCCCCGAAATGTTCCCCCACTGACACTTCTACCACTTGTCCAGCTTCATTCCCTGGAATTAGGTCCATGCCGCCCTTTCTCTTGTAGGACTTTCTACGTGCTGGCTCAAAAAGCTCTCCTGGATGCACTTTAAGAATCCCGCCCCCTTTAAGCCTTTTGCACTAAGACTATCCCAGTTGATATTGGGGAAGTTGAAATCCCCTACTATTCATACTCTATTATTTTTACACCTCTCTGAGATCTGCCTACATATCTGCTCCTCTACCTCTCCCTGACTGTTTGGAGGCCTGTAGTACACTCCCAGCCAAGTGATTGCCCCCTTTTTGTTTTGAAGTTCTACCCACATGGCCTCATTTGAGAAATTTTCAAAGATATCATCCCTCCTTACTGCAGTAATTGACTCCTTGATCAACAGTGCAATGCCACCTCCTCTTTTACCCCCTCCCCTATCATACCTGAAGATTCGATACCCTGGAATATTGACCTGCCAGTCCTGCCCCTCCCTCAACCATGTCTGTATGATAGCAATAATATCATAATGCCATGTGTTAATCAACGCCCTCAGTTCATCTGCCTTACTTGCTTTAAAATAGATGCAATCCAACCTTGCATTATTCACTTGTGCCTTAACAGGTCTATATTTGCTCTGCCTTCCAGACTGACTCAGTTTCTCTTCTATTTTTGACTATACATCACCCCCTACTGTACCTCCCCTCTGTATCCCATCCCCCTGCCAAATTAGTTGAAAACCCCCCCAACAGCTCTAGCAAACCTCCCAGCAAGGATGTTGGTCCCGTTCCAATCCAGGTGCAACCCGTCCAACTTTTACAGGTCCCACCTTTGCCAGAAACAGACCCAATGATCCAGAAACTAAAGCCCTCCCTCCTGCAACATCTCTTCAGCCACGCATTCATCTGTTCTATCCTCCTATCCCTATACTCACTAGCACGTGGCACTGGGAGTAATCCAGAAATTACAACCTTTGAGGTCCTGCTTTTTAATCTGCTACCTAGCTCCCTAAATTCTTGTTGCAGGACCTCATCCCTCTTTCTACCTATGTCGTTGGTATTAATGTACGAATGTACTAATGGACTTCTGATTGTTCACCCTCTCCCTTCAGGATGTCCTGCAGCCACTCTGTGACATCCTTGACCCTAGCACCAGAGAGACAACATACCATCCTGGAGTCACGTTTGCGGCCACAGAAACGTGTATCTGTACCCCTTAAGATTGAATCCCCTATTACTATAGCTCTCCAACTCCTTTTCCCCTCTCCTGTGCAGCTGAGCCACCCGTGACTTGTCTCTTGCTGCATTCCCCTGAGAAGCTCTCTCCCCCACAGTATCCAAAGCGGAAAATGTGTCAGATAGGGAGATGGACCTAGGGGATTCCTGCACTACCTGCCTAGTTCTTCTACTCATTTCCTCCGGTTGGGGGAGACAGAGATTTGGAGGCAGCAATTTAAAATAGTCACTGAGAGTTAGAAGAGATTAGGAGAAATTTCTTTACTCAAAGGGTTGTTGGAGCATGGGCGCTTTGCTGCAGGGAAAGGGTTGAGGCAGGGATCATTGCTTCTTTTAAGGGAGAAGTAGATAAATAATTGGAGCAGAGGAAGGTCTAAGAAGAGCAGGGGCAATGTTTTGGATTGTTTCAGGAAATAGCTGGCACAGGCAGGGTGGGCTGAGTGACCTCCTTCTGTACTGTAAACGTTAATGGTTATATGGTTAAATCATCAGGTACCTACATTCAACCCCTCTGTAAGGGAATTAATTATCTCAGCCTCATCTACTATTGCTGGAAGTGTATTCCACAAATCCACCACTGTATAAGAGGGGGAGAACATTTTTGCTACTCTTTAGATTCCCTTGAGACTTAATCATTTTAAACCTGTGCGCTCTAGTTCGGCATTCACAGTCTGAGTCAAACAGCCTCTCAGCATGTTAAAGCCCTGGATTGTTGTAATAAAAATGAAGTTTTTTTGTCTAGTTTTGGTTTAGTGACTATCTCTTTTAATACAGTCATAATTGATAAGGCATCTAATTGCCAGCTAAGTCTAATAGACAGACAAACCTGTCCAAATGCAATGCTACAAGTTTCGTTGGCTCGAGATTGGACATGGGAAAAATTCAAACTTAAACTAAGCTCGGTTCTGTTTATTTACGTTTGACAGATATGAATAGGTAGATATTCAAAATTTGATGGTAAGTCTCTTCCAGGATATGAGAGCTGTTCTGTTCAAATCATAGAGCAGAGCTTAAAATCTGAAAAAGGAAGTGAACAATTTTAAACTCCTGAAAAAGAAAGAGATCAGTTTGAATTAAAATTTGGATTAATTAGCCTGCCACATTGGTAAGAAAAGAGACACTGCTTTTCAAAATGTATTCACAAAGAGTTATTCTTATTCTTAGAATTACAATTTATTTTTATTTTGACTATTTGAGAAGTTAAGTGGAAGGATGTTTAACATTTAAAATTATATTGCATGAATTATTAGTATCTTCACCTTTGGTGAAATAAATTCACTTAATACTTTAAACATAAAACGGGTCTGCTCTGATACTCTATCACTTTCAAAGACTGAAGTGAGAGCTTACAGGGGCATTGGATAAGTCCAGCAGCTAATAATAATTATCAGATGGGGTTTACTGTTCATTTCCCCTGCGTGTTACCCAAAGCTTATTTAGATCTCAAGGCAAGGAGAGATACTCTCAAACGTCATAGAGTCATAATGGCACAGAAGGAGGCCATTCAACCCATTGAGTCCATGCCAGCTCTCTGTAGGGCAATCCAATCAGTTTCAATCTATCCCTATAGCCCTGTGAGTTTATTTTCCTCAAGTGCCCATCCAATTTCCTTTTGAAATCATTCATCGTCTCCGTTTCCACCACCCTCGTAGAGAGTGGGTTCCAGATCATTACCACTCACTACGTAAAAATGTTCTTCCTCACATCCCCCCTGCATCCCTTGCCCAAGACCTTAAATCAGTGTCTACTAGCCCTTGTAACTTCAGCTCATAGGAACAGATTTTTCATATTGATTGTTCATTACAGCCTCAGTGCTGTTTACACAAATACAGATAATGTCCACATGGAGCATTTCAGCTGGGCATACAAAGCATAAGCTACAAGATGGCTGCTGCAGGATATATGCAGCCTCGTCACAGCACAATGAAATTTAGAATCATAGATCATAGAATGGTTGCAGCACAGAAGGGAGGCCATTTGGCCCATCATTTCCGGGCTAGTTCTCTGCAAGACCAACTCAGCTAGCCCCACTCCCACACCTTCTCATCGTAGCTCTGAAAATTATTTCTCTTCAGGTGCTTATCCATGTTAAAGGGGTAGTATCACTATTACAAGCCCTTGTAAAAGTGGCAGTGCACTTTTGCAGACCAATGTGAACAGGGCAGTGTCACTGTCACAGACCCTCCTAAAGTGGTAGTGTCACTATCAGCAATGCCTTACAAGTGACAGTGACCCTTTCACAGGCCCCTATAAAAGGGATAGTGTCACTATCACAGATACCCGTAGAGTCACTAACAGAGATCCCTGCTAAGGGGCTGTGTTGCACTCACATACCACAGTTAAAAAATTATATTTTTGTGCAGCTAATTAACATCACAATGAAATGTGCACCATTATATAGTGCTGAAAGTAATACACTGCAATTAATTAGATGCTCTCAAGCTATTTAGCCACTACAGCTGGCAGGTTAGCTGGTCCATAAATTCTGTATCTCTTTTTTTGAAAATTGAGATTATCCAGCACCCTTACAATGCAACACATCTTACCTCAAGAGAAACATCTGGTATCCAGGGGCTGAATTTTCAAAATGGTGTTGGGAACTGACGCCCAGATGATTTCCGGGTCCCTGTGCCTCAGCTGCATCACTATCGCAATGCAATCGTCAAATGTAAATGCCCTAATTGGGCAGAAGTTGAGCTTGCCACCCAATTAGTGCTGCTGAGCATCTGCAGGAGGTGGAGCTGTGTGAGTGGTAAAGGCCGGCAGCAACCATTATGGGGCCTGTTGCTGCCTTGTCTATGAGAGCCTGGATGGAGGGCCTGTGAAGTAAAAAGGTGAGGCAGCCCTTGTAAATTAAAAAAAAATGTCCTGGCTGGGCCGAGTGCAAAAGTTCTGTGGGCCCAAAACATTTCCTCTCCCACCAAAAATGTTTGCTGACTACCCACTGCGAGCCCAACAGCCAAGCACTATCTTGCACCAGGCTGGTCAGGCTTGCCAGAATCCTCATTGAAAATTGTTGTCTGAACCCCCACCCCCATCCAGGCCCCTTAACAACCTCCTCCATGAGATTAATGGCCCGTTAATTGGAGGCAAGCAGCTCCCCACCCTGCCCTCACATTGAAGATTGCAGACTGTCCCTGAGGCGTTGTATTTCAGAGGTGACCTTCAGGACTGTGATTTTCGAATCATGTCCGCACCAGCTCCCGACCCCGAACTCAGCAACAACACTCTCAAATGGAGAGGGTGGGATTGCAAGGGTCACTGTGCTCCCAACAACCATTATTCTCACAGGGAGTTCCAGAGCAACATCATGAGATAGAACCACAGCAGAGATAAAGGATTGACCTCTCAAGCTTCACTTCACTGCTGCCTCTAGACCAAGTGTTTCCCAACTGTGAGCCACAAGCAAGCCTAAGCCTTGGCAATCGGGCCTTCAAAGCCGATTGACAGTTATTTGCTGGTTTGTTGTTTGAATTTTGTGGACCTGGAAGTATCGAAATGGCTGATTTTAGCTCTGCGGCCTTATTATAGCCATTTTGTAAACCATGCCCTGCTGCGCAAACCCAGCTAAAATACTTAAAAGAGACACTATTTTTGTTCATTTATAGTGCACAGGCTGTAAGGAGCCATCAATATGGCCATGATTCACTGACAGCAACTTGAAGGATGTGCAAATTAATGAGAACATAGATTTATACTTTATATATATGGTCCATAACTATTCTGTCCATAAAAACAAATGCTTTGCACTGTCACTTGAATGCTGGGTACTAGATCCTGTCTTGATGTGTGTGCGTGTTTGAAGGGGGCGGGGGAAGGGAAGAGGAAAGCAGAGGCTTCGGAGGAGCACCCAGACTGCTGGCTTCTCTGGTCATGCCAGCAGTAGCGTGATATCGATGGAAAGTGGAAACAAGGCCCCACTCATCCCAGAGATTTGAAGAAAATGATGGGAAAATGACAACAAGAACAAAAGAACAAAATGTTAAATAAATGATTTAAAAATATCAATTTACTAATAAAAACAGAAAGTACTATGAAATATATCATGGGACACCCTTCATTAGAATATTAAAGGTATGCTTTAGCTTAACAGTATTTTACACATGCTAAATACTCAGAAAAAGTTATGGAGAGTACAACTGTAAGTTATTGAAATGAAATGACAGTTTGCTTAAGGGTCAAGGATTATTATTATTACTAATAAAGCTGTGTTTAATGAGGAGAAGCTATATCCTGTGTTATAAAGGTTGGTGACGCCACCTACTGGTCATGAGGAAATATATCAAGTTGTAAAGGCCTACATCAGCATACATGTACCATATTTGAGGGACACCAGTTTATTGTGACTGAATAAATCAATTATCCCTTTTATTATACAGGATTCCAGGATTTTTACTGGAAACTTGCAGATTTCATTCCACCTAGTTCATTCATTTTTCCATAAAAACAGTAAACCCAAAGCTTGGCTATACTCAGTACCCTACAAAGGTGGCCATGAGCTGCCAGCACTATAGAAATAGTACACAAGTTCCCATGGTTACAGATATTCCTGAAAGGTTCACTCGGAAGCAGGAATAAATGTTCCATGATATTCCTATATTACAACAGTGATTATCCTTCAAAAAAGGACTTCAATAGCTGTAAAGCATTATGGGGCATTCCTGAGATCATGGAGGGCACTACATAAATGCATTGCTTTTGTCTCCAGTTGCCATCTAGTTCTCTTTATTATTTTGGCCCCATTTCAGAAAGAAATGAATGAGCAGGTTAAGTTTTTCTTCTGGTTCATACAGAATCAAAGAGTGAAATGCAATATTTATCACTTTTTTTCATTTAAAAAAAAGATATGTATAAAATATATATTGTATTTATAAGATAAAACATCGTTTTCTGCTTTTGTCACCTAGCATCAGCCTAAATTCCCAAATCAGGTGCAGCAAGGGTAAGATTCTCAGAACACTCTTGCCTCCAGCAGGTCCAGGTCTGGTCCAGGAAGGGATGGACACAGAGGAAAGTTCCTCGATGCACTGCCTCAACACCAAATCCCATTAATGCCGGGGAGTTATTCGGCCTGGCTCATTACGCCCTCATCTCCAGTCATGTGCTCCTACCTCTGTGTTCATAACCCAACGCTATACATACACATTAGTTCTATATTAACATCAGCATGCACGTGCCACATTTACCATTTGCCTTTTTCATTACATTAATTTAGACATTTTTAGATTTTCTTGGGAAGCATGACAAATATGTTGGAATCAAAAACTTTAGCTTTTGTACTGGTGAGACCTGAGAAAAAAGAAAAGCGCACCTTAGCTAGAGCTTGCTCAGTCATCAGTCCTGGGGGATCTCATTCCACTAGTTGATTTATTTTTCTGTAACAACTGTAAACCCATTGCCTTAAAACTGGCCTGCAGGGGGCACTGCAAGTAACTCAATTCTCCAGCTAGAGAGGAGCAAATCAGCCAAGGTCCCCACTTCTCATTATTATTTAATGGCCCCTCCTGGAATTGCATGCCCGGATGTGAAGTGAGGAGAGCGTCAGGTCGAATGGCTTTCTGGCACCCACTCATAAATAATGGCCACTTGGGCAAGGAATGGAGGGTGACTGGTGCCCATGGAACCATTGTCCATTGAGCAAGAAAAGGAAGCGAGAGAATAAAAATCAAGGCCCAGGAATGGAGACATTATCCCAATGCTTAGCTCAGGGACAGAGCATGTGGTCAACACATCTACAATGTTCAACAGTATTCCCTCATCCAAAATCTGACCGCTGCAGTAGTTCTGCCAGACATCTTCAGAGGATGTAAACATGTCCTGGGAAATAGAAGTGCCTTTTCACCAGAGCAACAAGAGAGGGGCTTCTCAGAAATGCTACTGAGGCCCCAACTTAGTGGATGTCATCAAAAGTGATATTATTTACTTTGATAAATATTCCATCTTGGCATTCAAATGAGTGGCACTGGATTTCTGCGTGCTGTATATTGATAAAAATCTGTGTTCTGTAATAATGGCACTGTTTCCTTCTAGGTACCAACATTGGCCTTGAGTTACAGGGGCTACTTCCATCAGGCTAGTGCCCTGAACTGGGATTAACTCAGCAGCCATCTTCTGCAGCATTGACTATGTCACAATCTGAGGCGTGAGCTTATTTATATATACATTGTTGCTCTGTACTCCAACCCCTGTATAAAAGAGGTGGACTGTGTTGGGAAGGCTTGGAAATTTAAAATGCCAAGTCAAGCTGAAGATTGAAACAGAAGGCTGAGGAAGGTGCAGCTAAGTAGAGAATTGCTTGGATTGGTGAGTTAAGTAGCTGCACTGGATGGTTCATGTGTGATTTTGTACCACTTTAAAAGAATGTTTTCCACTGGATGATCTAGCAGAAGTAACCAAGGAAGGGAGACAGCATTGCAAGGAGGTAGAAGAGTTAGACAAACCCTCAAACTTCTTTGATGAGATGTAGCAAAGGAGAGAGAGGGAGAGGCTACAGGATCTCCAAGGTAGACAGCAGCAGAAAATGTGTCTTGTATCATGTGGAGGGAGGTGGTGTCAGATCTCTCACTACAGACCTACAGACCAGTGCTGCTCGAAGTTCAGGGCAGGCAATTTAACATACCACGTTCCTTGGACACCAGGACACTCTTCACTCTCTAAAATTAAGAGCTGTTCGACTAACTGTCCACATTGGGCTCAGCTTCGGGGGAACATTGACAAGGATTCCTAATATATGTGTCCGTATCGCCCCTAAGAACAGTTACCAGCAAACAGAACCTTAAAACCACTTCCTCCAACTTTAACAAGGTGATACCAGTAATGCCTATGAGAGGCAAAGCCTCAGAAGGGCATTACCAACACCAGGGAACTCACTTCCTATGAGAAGCAGGTCACAGAGCTCCTGGGAAGGCACTCGGCTTCAGCCATGGGAGATGGCAAGGTCAGAGGCACAGTGCCAGAGCTAGGTTTGTGGCTGCACAACATAAACAGTTGCCATAGAACCATAGAAAAGTTATAGCACAGAAAGAGGCCATTCAGCCCATTGTGTCTGTGCCAGCTGAAAAAAATAGCCACAAATCTAATCCCACCTTCTAGCACCTGGTCGGTAGCCTTGCAGGTTACAGCACTTCAGGTGCATGTCCAGGTACCTTTTAAATGAGTTGAGGGTTTCTACCTCCACCACCTGTTCCTGGCAGTGAATTCCAGACACACACCACCCTCTGGGTGAAAACATTTTTCCTCATGTCCCCTCTAATCCTTCTACCAATCACCTTAAATCTGTGCCCCCCTGGTAATTGATCTCTCCACTAGGGGAAACAGGTTCTTCCTGTCTACTCTATCTAGGCCCCTCATAATTTTGTACACCTCAATCAAGTCACCCCTCAGCCTCCTCTCTTCTAAGGAAAGCGACCTGAGCCATAAGCTTCCACAACCTAGTCTGGCCGCAAAATCTGTTTGTGTGGCACCTGTATTTTCAGTGCTACGGGTGCTGTGCCGCTACCAAAATGGCATCCACGCTGTCAACACATGTTTGGTGCTGGCCACGCAGGACACCATTTTGGGAAGGTCATTGGCATGTGTGCTGGGTGCATGCGCCAGAAGCATGCAGATTAGACAGATCGTGATGTTGCTCAGGGTGTAATGCTGATTTGACGCCAGTGGTGCCACTTTTGACCTGAATGCTTCAGTTTTTGATCTCGCACAGCTGAACTAGCATACGGCAGCAGGAAGGACTCCCCACCAGTGCTATTTAAAGGGATCATCAACCACTTTCAGCTTAGTTGCTGATAGATATCTACTGACTGCAACTGAGTTAGTAGAAGTGTTTGATGGTTTGTACAACTACTTCATGTTGGTGAAGTGTACAGTGTGCCATGTGCTGAAGGCCTTGGTTCTGACTTCAAGGGTTCTGCTCAGATTATTTGTTCCCAGTCATGGGTGCTGTACTTTCCATCCACCCTTGGCCTGTGGCAAGACAGGGAGAATGAGCAGAAGTGACACAAAGGGAGGGGTTTGGGTGGGTGGGGGGGGGAGAAGGGCTGTCTACAGGAGGTGATATCCATCTAGGGTCTTCAGGAGCAATTCTCCTGTTGCAATCACAGCGAGGAACAGTGTATAGAATGACTCCACTTCACTAAGGAGATGTTCACTGAAATCTGCCACCTTGTGCAGGCGTACCTGCAGCCTCAGAACACTGTGTTGCCTGTGGCTGTGAAGGTGACTGTGACCATGAATTTTTATGCATTGGGCTCCTTCTGGGCTGGAGCAGGAGATATTGCAATGATAATCACTGCCCACTGCTGTATAAGGACAGTCTGCAGAGACAGCTGAACACATTTCATTTCCTCTTGTTAAAGAGTAGCAGGTGGAGTGAGTTTGCAGCTTTGTCAGTATCGCAGGTTTTCCTATGGTTCAGGGTGCTATCGACTGCATTCATGTCAATTTGCATGTCAATTCATAGATGTATCGCAACTGGAAGGAATTCCACTCCCTCAATATGCAGCTGGTGTGCGACCTGCTGCTATACTAAATGTAATCAAGCAGACTACTGGATGCTTAAGCAACACTTTCACTGCCTGGATCACTTTGGAGGGGTCCTGCAGTACTCGACAGAGCTCATCTCAACATTTGCCATGGTCTGCTGCTTGCTGCACAACCCTGACCATCATGAGGGTACAACCCTTGCTCCCAGGTATACGCAACGAGCTGGGGCGAAGGAGGAGGAGGAGGAAGGAAGGAAACAACCAAAACATCCCCTTTCTGGCCGGGCTGTAATTGACCGATTCATTCGATCCTTCCCTTCCGTCTGTCACTTACCATCGCAGCGTCCTCTTCGTCATAACACTACGATAAAAGCCACCACTAACAAACATTCTAAACCGACATTATAAATCAAACCATCCAATATTCCATACAAAAGTCAACTATTCACCCTTGTACATTTCCTTAGTGCCTGTCTTCCAGGTGCCTTTGCCTGTCCTTGTGCTCCTGCTCAGTGCTGCCCCAATGGCTGCAGCATGGCTGGTGACTTTCACTGGGGGAGACTGCAAATGGCCTTGGAAAACGCTCTCGAGCAGCTCTGGGCCTAAGGCCTGGCTTTGGATTGCACCACCTCAGTATGGGCAGCAGCATTCTGGGCTGGACAGGCAACAGCGGTGGGAGGGTAAATGCTGTCATCCTGAGAGAGGACAACAAATTCATGCTCCATGGAGCCACTGCCACTCCCCCCAGGGTGGTGTCTCAGCAATCCTAGTAATTTGTTTGAGGACAGATTGCTGGACTGCTGTGACACCCTGCAAGCCCCTTTGAACACTGGTATCCACACCTGTGATGACAACAGTCTGAGTTTGCACGGCAACAAGCTGTGCTGCATGACTTCAGTCTGAGCTTCCACAGCAGCACTCAGATGTTAGACAGCTTCTGCTTGTGCTGCAATAGAAACTGAGACATGGGTCATCAGGCACTGCATCATGGTTGGGTCCACAGGTGGAGTAATGGAGTTGGCTACCACTTCCACATTGGAAGGATGGGCTCCAAGCTTTGCACAAAGCCTTGTGCAAGGTTAGTGCCGGATTCCTCCATTCTCCTTGACGGTGACACAGGCTTTCTGGCAGGCCTGCCAAGGCACCAAGCATTCCCGTGTACAGACCCATAAGCCTTTTTCTTTAGGCCACACCATTGAAGTCCTCATCTGAGTCCTCTGCAGCAGAACTCATGTGCGACCTTGCCCTCTGGGGAGAAGACACCTGCGTTATCATTTCCCCCTCAGTCTCACCACATGCAAATTCTGCTTCTAAGCTATCCTCTAAAGTACAGGAAGTGTCAATATCTGTGCTGGTGGCTGCAGGTGTCAGATTGATTGACAGTTTTTCTTCATCATCACTCTTCTTCCTCTTCCACACGTTACTCCCGCACCACTGCCTGGCCTGGTTGAAGTTCTTGGGTATCTGAAAGGAGAAAGGCACAAGGGTTGTGTTGCGGTGTGGAGAGGGGAGGTGCAGGTTTACACCATCTGCAGCTTGAAAATCAGAAGAGATTGTGTGATTAGGGGGAGTGGGATGTGAGAAGGAGGATTAGCTATGAGCTAATGGTTTCAGCTCCGCTCCTGGCCAAGACCTCAGACATGGCCACTCCAGTGATGGTGAGTACTGTCTCCGCCATTGGGGTGAGGACGTGCAGCCATGCCTGTCCCCTGCTGGTTAGATGCTGCCCCCTGGGGTTGTACATCACTTTGCCTGCAAGGGAGAAAGAAGTGTGTCAGTGGGTGTGGGACACTCTGTTTGGGTGAAGTGCCTGTCATGGTTGAGTAGTTGACAATTTTGAAATGTGGGTATGAAGGTTGCAGCAGTGCTAAGTGAGTGAGGGTGAGGCGAAGCTATGAATGTAAAGTAAGAGTTGTGGTTCATAGAGATTGTTGATGGGTGAATGATAGGGGTCTGGTGCATTGAGCGGCGTGTGAAGGTAATGAAGCAGTTGGTGGGATATGTCATTTGAAGATGCATTCCTTGACCTTGACCTTGACCACTCATGATGTCACTGAGCTCCTTGCAGAACTGCATCCAGGTCCTTGGGGCTGGACTCTTGGCATTGACCATTGACCACAACCTTCACAGTGCCTGTCTGAAAGGTCTCCTGGTCCCCTGTGGATAGAGGACCTCTCTCCCCCTAACCACCTCCTGCACCAAGGTCTCCAGGACTGCTGGAGAATCTCGGAGCACGTTCTCTGCACTTATTTTCGGGGCCTATCCAATTTTGTCCCCTCTGTCTTTCATCCCAAGGGAATTTGGCTCTCATTCTTAGCTTAGACCCTTATTTCCTGCAGACCCACCACAGCAACAGGGGCAGATGAAAAGGAAAAGAAAATGATGATGAGAAGCAGGAAAGATGGAAACTCTTCCCACCCTTGAGTTCCTGACCAAGGTCCTGTCACATGTGTCTCTGCTACAACTCCTGCAACAATTGCTTTTTCACTCCTTGTGAGGCAGGGGTGGTGGATGTAGAGGGGTGTGAATATTAGATAGTGTGAGTAAGGATGTGGCATTGGATGATTCACAGAGTATGATGGAGCCAGAGGAGTGGGAGTGAGTGAGAATGTGCCAGCTCCCCAGTAGACCCCATTGCTTTGGAATCACGGGACTCAGATCGCATGGGGACTCGCATGAAAAGAAGGCTCAGAGGTCAGTCCCTGAGGATGTGTAGCAACTGAAAGCTTAACTCTGGAGTCTGCTAACATCACCTGTAGCAGTTTGAGAGAGACATCTTTTGTTGCAAGATTAAGTACAGAATGTTACAACTATACTGGAATTGCAGAAGCCGCTGAGCTCAGATGCAGCGAGAGAGGCACCTTCCTGCGCCATAGAAGAACAAACTGGCACTCTGCTTTCAGCTGTGCCTCAGCAGTAGCACTCCCGCTCTTGAGTCAGAAGGAGACTTAAGCACACAATTTAAGCTGATACTCCAGTGCAGTACTGAGGGAGTGCTGCATTGTCAGAGGTGTCATCTTTTGGATGAGAAGCTAAACAGAGGCCCCATCTGTCCTCTCAGTGGACGTAGAAGATCCCATGGCAGGATTTCGAAGAGCAGCAAGGGAGTTCTCCTTGGTTTTCTGGCCAGTATTTAGCCTTCAACCAATATCACTAAAAAAAAACAGATTTTCTGGACATTTTCATGTTGTTGCTTGTGGAAGCTTCTTATACCCAAATTGACTGCCATGTTTCCAACATTACAACACTTCAAAAAGTACTTCATTGGCTGGAAAGTGCTTTAGGAAATCCTGAGGTTGTGAAAGGTGCTATATAAATGCAATTCTTTCTTTTACCTAGCTTCTATACCCTGGGAACTGGGATGTAGGCTGCTACCTTTCAGGATCCAGTAGCTGCCATTAGACCAGCCATCCCACAGATCAGTGGGGACACAGATCTAGGGCTCAGTGGAATGGAGTTCACCTCGACGAAGCTGCCATTTCTCACCACAATAGCATGTGCCAGTCATCGGGCCTTCCCTTCAGAACACCAGGCCAGTGGCACAGAGCAGGCAAAACCTAGCAGCCCAGGCACAAGTTCCAGAGGTGCAGCCAGCAGTGGTTCCCTCCCACCAGCAGCTCAGGAGCAGCTCACCACCTCTTGCAATACTGCAGCTCAGATTGCACCCAGGAGAAGCACTTAGGTATGTTAAGACACCATGGGGAAATGTAGGAGAGAGTAGATTATGTTCACTTTGGTGTTTGTTATATTAAAGGAGAATGTACACTTGTGTTGTTATCAACGAGATTATAATCAGTCAGTAAAGAGTGCACTTATCTCATACAGACTTAAACAATCAGATGCTTAAGACTTGCATGCATATTGTCAAAGAGATCTAATGTGCTGTGATGTTCTAGAATGGGCACCAAGTGAAGGATTTGTCATTTATTTGAAGGTGACTTATGACAGTGGTGATAAAGGTGTGAAACAGATGAGAACACTTCAATGATGAGTTCTTCTATGTCTCTTGCAGCAGTCACTCAGTTCTCGAATTGTCAGCTTTCTGGTGCTTGTGTCCTTTTTTTAAAAACTTGTCCGTTTTTTTTCTACTTTCCGAGCCAGGCATGTTAAATCCCGAGGCTTTCACCAGAAGCTTTAATGAATCCAGTTTCTCTGGAGTTTAAAATATTTTTACAAATTTAAGTATTAGCGATGTACAGCACCTGAATGAGACTAATCAGGCTACATAATTATTGTCATTTAGTCAAAGCTTCAAAGAGGCCTTCTTGATGTTGAATTGCAGATTAGTGGCAGTATTTGTACAATGCCTTTCATTCTTGCAGTTGTGGAGTGTGTTGCAGCTCTCGGTGGTTTGTTAGGAAAGGTTTTCTTTGATGTAAGGTGTGGGGCTCAGCCAGTGAGAAACATGATGCTTTCAATTAGCTCTTGTGCACCACAATTTGGAGCTGTGTTGAGGCTGGTGACTCGCTCGACCTGTCCTCACCTGTTATTAGGCCTCAAATCACTGGCATTCGGCCTGTGGTCCCTGCTGACAGGCTCCTGGATGTAGGCCACAACTCTCAGACCAAAGAGCAGGCAGAGCAGAAGGAAATTTCAAATTAACAAATTAGCTCCACAAATATCTAACCTAAGGAAGAGGGTATTACATAAGTGTTATCCCTCTTACCCATTTTATGGGCACACTTGTATAGTGGTTATGGTACCAGATATGCAAAACAGAAGTTCTGAATTCAAAACCCTCGGTTATAAAATGTAATTCAATTCAATAAATCTGGTACTTTATAGGCTAGCACATCATCAAAGCTGGCAGCTTGTTGTAAAAATTGGCTAACTAAAGTCCTTCTGGGAGGTGTGCCTGCATCCCTATCCAGTTTGGCCTGCACATGACTCTAGTCCTACAATATGTGCTTCTCCCAATAACCTAGCAAACCATTCAGCTATCAAATAATTGCTACAGAACAGAATCAGAGGAGATATTTTGGACAGAACTATCAGCAACAATCCAGGCTTCAGATCAGGGCAAGGCGCAGATAATCCCAGCCCAGTTGATTTTACAAAGACCGCCTCACTAATATGTGGGATCTGGTGGGAGCTGTCTCACAGATAAGTCAAGCAACAGTCATCCTCACCGAATCATATCTTTCAGCCAACATCCCAGCCTCCTCCATAACCATTCCTGTCCTATAGGTAGAATAGATCCACCAAAGGATGAGTCACAGTGATATAAAGTTGGGTGGACACGGCCATGGAAATCCTCAACATTGGCTGCAAACCCCATGAAGTCTTGTGACCTCAAGGCAAACAAAAGAAAGGAAGCGCCATGTTGATTACCATCTACCACCCCCTTGCCCAAAGTATCAGTACTCTTCCATGTTAAACATTTGGAGGCAAGCACTGAGGGAAGTAAACATACAGAATATACTCAAGCAGGTCATCTTCAATGGCCTTCATTTCCTCTGCTGTCCTAGCTGTCCAGTTTCTTTCATCTCTCTTCTCATTCCCTATCTGAGCTTATGTTTTCAATGAGACCAACCTCTTGCTCCCTAGATTCGATTTCTACTAAATTGCTAACCATTACAATTTCCCTTTCTGTTCATAATCCTAGCTAACATTGTATATGGTTTCCTCTCCTCAGATACTGCCCCCATCCCTTTCATACAAACAGACAGGCATTTCTGTGGCCACAGACATAAATCCAGGTTGGTGTGTTGCCTCACTAGTAAAGGATATCACTGAGCATCTGCAGAGCATTCTGAGGGAAGAGGGTGAACAGCCAGAGGTTGGACGTCCATCTTGGTAGCAACAGCATAGGTAGAAAGAGGGATGAGGTCCTGCAGGCAGATTTTAGGGAGCTAGGAAGGAGACTAGCAAGAAGGACCTCAAAGGTAGTAATCTCCCAGTGTCACGCACTAGCGAGTGTAGAAATAGGCGGATAGGGCAGATGAATGCTTGGCTGGAAAGATAGTGCTGGAGAGAGGGCTCAGATTCCTGGGACATTGGGACTGGTTCTAGCAGAGATGGGACCTGTACAGGCCAGATGAATTGCACCTCAACAGAACTAGGACCAATGTCCTCACAGGCCAGTTTGCAAGTGCTGTTGTGGAGGGTTTAAATTAACTTAGCAGCAGGGTGGGAACCAGCATGTAGCCTTAGAAAAGACTAACAAGGTGCACAAAGAATTGGGAGAGACAGATGGTACCAGAGTAAGAAATAGGAAGGTATTAGGTGGGGTCAGAGTAGTATGTTATTATGTTTGCACATTATATAAGTACATAAAGCATGGTAAATAATGTTGGTGAGCTGCAGGTGCAGATAACCACGTGAGAGTATGATGTTGTGGCAATAACAGAGACCTGGCTCATAAAAGGGCAGGATTGGGTACTAAACATTCCTGGATACAAGGTGTTCAGGAAAGATAGGGAAGGAGTGAAAGGACCAGTATTGCAGTATCGATTAAGGAAAATATTACAATGCTGGAGAGAAAGGATGTCATAGAGAATCTCTTTAATTAGAGTTAAGAAATAGAGGTATCATTACACTACTGGGTGTATTCTATAGACCAGCAACTAGTGGAAAGATATAGAGAAGCAAATGTGCAGGGAAATTACACAGAAGTGAAAAACTATAGAGTGGTGATAATGAGGGACTTTAATTATCCTAACATAAGCTTAGATAGTAGTACTGTAAAGGGCAGAGAATGGGAAGAGGTTTCGAAGTGTTTTCAAATAACTTTCTTGATCAGTGTGTTTCTGGCCCAGCAAGGAAGGAGGCATTGCTGGATCTAGTTCTGGAGAACAAGGTGGGTCAAGTGGATCAAGTGTCAGAAGGGGAACATTTAGGGAACAGTGGTCATAGGATCATAAGATTTAGATTAGCTGTGGAAACGGACAAGGACCAATCTATAGTAAAAATACTTAATTGTGGAGGGCCAGTTTCAGTGGGGTGAAAACAGATCTTGCCCAGGTAAAATGGAGTCAATGATTGGCAGGTAAAACTGTAATGGAATAACGGGCAGTTTTTAAAGTGGAGATGGTTCAAATACAGTCAAAGTACACTCCCACAATGGGGGTAGGTAGGGCAAGCAAAGCCAGAGCTCCCTGGATGATGAAAGAGATGGAGAGTAAGATGAAGCAGAAAAAGGGTGTGTATGACATATGTCAGGTTGATAATACAAGTGAGAATCAGGTTGAATATAGAAAGTTCAGAGGGGAAGTGACAAAGGACATAACAGGCAAAGAGAGAGTATGAGAAGAGACTGGCAGCTAACATAAATGGGAATCTAGAAGTTTTCTATAGGTGTATAAATAGTAAAAGGGTAGTAAGAGGAGGAGTGGAATTGATTAGGGACCAAAAAGGGATTTAAGCATGGAGGGAGAGGGCATGGCTGAGGTACTAAATGAATACTTTGCATCTGACTTTACCAAGGAAAGAGATGCTGCTAAAGTCATAGTGAAAGAGGAGGCATTTGAGACACTGGATGGGCTAAAAATTGTTAGAGTGAAGGTACTAGAAAGGCTGACTGTACTTAAAAGTGAATAAATCATTAGGACTGGATGGGATGCATCCGAGGTCACTGAGAGAAGTAAGTGTGGAAATTGCAGAGGTATCGGCCATAATGTTCCAACCCTCCCTAGAAACCTTGGTGATGCCAGAGGACTGAAGAATTGCAAATGTTACACCCTTGTTTAATAAAAGCAACTACAGGCCAGTCAGTTTAACCAATGGGAAAGCTTTTAGAAAAGATAATCAGGGACAAAATTAACAGTCACTTGGATAAATGTGGATTAATTAAGGAAAGCCAGCATGGATTTGTTAAAGGCAAATGGCGTTTAACTAACTTGATTGAGTTTTTTAATGAGGTAACAAGAGAGGCTTGATACGGGTAATGCGGTTGATGTGGTGTATATGGATATCCAAAGTGCCACATAAAAGGCGTGCCAGCAAAGTTGAAGCTCGTGGAATAAAAGGGACAGTGGCAGCATGGATACAAAGTTGGCTGAGTGACTTAGCCAAGTGTTTATCAGAATGGAGGAAGGTACACAGTTCATCCAAAACTCTTCTCCTATTCTACATCACGTTCTATTCACTAATCATTGCTGTCTTTTCTAACCTACATTGGCACATGGTCCCCCAAACCTCCTACTTAAAATTCTCATCTTCATGCTTAACTCATTCATGGACTTGTCTCTCCCTACCTCTGTTCCTCATATCAGCATTTGTCTCACCTCCCCTCCCTTTACCACACTATTGGCAGCCTTAACTTCAGCTATCTACTCTGGAATTCCCTCCCTAAAATCCCTGCATATTGTCAGCTCTCTCTTCTTTTTTGGGCCTCTTTAAAACCCATCGCTTTGACAAAGTTTTTGGTTACCCCTCCTTCTTTGGCTCAGTTTCTATTTCTTGTCTGATTTAACATCTGTGAACTACCGTGTGATGTTTATAAATGCAAATTGATGTTGTTTCACCTCATTGAGTGTTGCATGCTGTGTAATGCATACACGACACATCTATGTGTGGATAAAACAATAATGTCTTGCTTTGTGATTATTTCCTGTCCACAAACCTTACTTCTTATTGTCATGATTTTTAATGACATTTTTGTCAACAATTATGCTTCTTAAATTGCTATGTCAAAATCTCCCATTCACTTTTCAGATGCTAGCTATCAGGACACAAAAGCAAAATACTGCAGACGCTGGATATCTGAAACAAAAACAGAAAATACTGGAAATACTCAGCATGTCAGGCAGCATCTGTGGAGAGAAAAGCAACGTTAATGTTCTGTTCTCAGGTCATCGACTGAAACGTTAACTCTGCTTTTCTCTCCACAGATGCTGCCTGACCTGCTGAGTACTTCCAGCATTTTCTGTTTTTTGTGCCTACTATCAGAATGTAGTTTCTATCTGTGGCCGATGGGTAGCTCTGATGAGTGAGTTTCTGAAGTCTTTTTCCCATCTTGTATGTAATAAAAACTTATAATTACCAAGTGACTATAGGCAAAACTGTGTTCTCGCACCCACACTTTTTGGGATTTTCTTCTCCCTGCTGCTTTCACATGCGTTCAAATCCTCTGAAGAAGGAATTTTCCTCCACACAAGATCAGGGGGCAGGTTGTTCAACCTTGCCCATCTAAGAGCGAAGTCCAAAGTACGGAAAGTCCTCATCAGAGAACTCCTCTTTGCTGACGATGCTGCTTTAACATCTCACACTGAAGAATGCCTGCAGAGTCTCATCGACAGGTTTGCGTCTGCCTGCAATGAATTTGGCCTAACCATCAGCCTCAAGAAAACGAACATCATGGGGCAGGATGTCAGAAATGCTCCATCCATCAATATTGATGGCCACGCTCTGGAAGTGGTTCAAGAGTTCACCTACCTAGGCTCAACTATCACCAGTAACCTGTCTCTAGATGCAGAAATCAACAAGCGCATGGGTAAGGCTTCCACTGCTATGTTCAGACTGGCCAAGAGAGTGTGGGAAAATGGCGCACTGACACGGAACACAAAAGTCCGAGTGTATCAGGCCTGTGTCCTCAGTACCTTGCTCTACGGCAGCGAGGCCTGGACAACGTATGCCAGCCAAGAGCGACGTCTCAATTCATTCCATCTTCGCTGCCTTCGGAGAATACTTGGCATCAGGTGGCAGAACTATATCTCCAACACAGAAGTCCTTGAAGCGGCCAACATCCCCAGCTTATACACACTACTGAGTCAGCGGCGCTTGAGATGGCTTGGCCATGTGAGCCGCATGGAAGATGGCAGGATCCCCAAAGACACATTGTACAGCGAGCTCGCCACTGGTATCAGACCCACCGGCCGTCCATGTCTCCGTTATAAAGACGTCTGCAAACGCGACATGAAATCGTGTGACATTGATCACAAGTCGTGGGAGTCAGTTGCCAGCATTCGCCAGAGCTGGCGGGCAGCCATAAAGACAGGGCTAAATTGTGGCGAGTCGAAGAGACTTAGTAGTTGGCAGGAAAAAAGACAGAGGCGCAAGGGGAGAGCCAACTGTGCAACAGCCCCAACAAACAAATTTCTCTGCAGCACCTGTGGAAGAGCCTGTCACTCCAGAATTGGCCTTTATAGCCACTCCAGGCGCTGCTTCACAAACCACTGACCACCTCCAGGCGCGTATCCATTGTCTCTCGAGATAAGGAGGCTCAAAAGAGAAGAGATAGGCAAAACTACAGGAATGCCACTAATAATGGCACACAAGTACCAGCATTTGCAATACTGGGGGGGGGGGGGGGGGTGCGGGGAGAGAAAAAAATCACATTGCAAAACTAGAATAAATCTTACTCTGATTGTTGTTTTGTGAATGATCTCACAGTGCTCAAAAATGCCCTGCCGTCATTTTCAAATGCATGGAATCCCCAGCAACATCCCTTATCAGGCAGAGAAAAGGCATCTCCTTGACCTTCAATCTCTGATGAATTCTGACAGAAGTTATGTTCTCTATTTTGATAGAGGCACTGTCTATCAATGCCCAAACCACAAATTTGAATATTTAGAACTAGAAATCTTTTTGAAGTTTGTATGAATGAGACTATTATTTCGGAGCAGTTGAAGCTTTGTTCTGCAGTAATGAGTTCTGCCAATACAACAGCCAAATCCAACAGATAAAAAGAGAACTGAACCTCACTGAACAAACAGGCAGGGATAATTCAGAGACATACACACAGGTCTAGAATTCAACTATAGCAGTGGGCATCAGCACTGGGAATCTAGACACAAGGCTAAAACTTCAATCTTCAGAACTGGAAATCCAAACACAGCTGAAAGTTCCAGCTTCAACAAGAGAAATCCAAACATAGGACTTGGGAACATCAGCTTCAAAACACTGAGAATTCAGACACCAAAAATTCAAGCTTCAGCGCTGGGAATCCTACTAAACAAAGGAGAACTCTAGCATCCTACATGGGACAGAATGGTAAGGAGGGAATTCTTTAACCTGAATTATGATAAAGAAATCGTCAAACTATAGAATAACTAAAGAAGAGTCAATTTTGTATTTCTCATTGGGATGACTAATAACATAGATTTGGATGTCTCACCACTCATAGGCAAGCCCTTTTCACAGTCTTTCCTGGTCTTTCATGGTTCCTTTCTCTCTGCATCCCCGTCTATTTCTCTCTCTTCCCCCACCCTTCCTGAGTTTCTCCACTGGCTAACATTCTCATTTGTTCAGAGTTTATCAATTTGGGGGAACAAGCTTCAGTTAGAGATCCTGTGCGTTTACCTGTCCCGCTCAGGCTCTGCTGTGGCTCAGTCTATCTTTTCAGATATATAGCATTATTGGAACTTCTGATCGGAATTCTTAGATGACTCTGGGTATCCCCCTCCCATTCACCGTCCCAGTAAGTTCAATGTTTGAAGAATTTGTAACATCGTTGTAAAGGTTTCTGCCATTATAGTGGGTATCTGCTTAGAATTTTTATATCTTATTTTGTCATTCTGTCTGTTATATAGATTGTTCCTTGTTTTTTTCCATTTTATATCTGTAAAACTTTCACAAATAAATGTTTATTTTTTAAATGTACAAGTGGTACTGGTTAGTGCAATTTAAAAATGGAGAATAAAGTAGTTGGAAATTAACATTTTAAAAATGCTGCCAAATTGTAAGAATGATGAATCAGCATTTAGGATTGTCTTTAGAATTTTTATGCACAATTTCTAATTTGATGTTTTCAGTTGTCCTACAAAAAAAAGGAACCGAACTAGAAAGATCCACTCACAACTTAGCCCCCAAAAGGAACTAAGTAAAGCATTATATAAGTCTTAGTTCATCTTAAAAGTAAGACTCCATTTGATGCATTATTAATAATTAATTTTGAGACTAAACTACATAGTAAAGAAGAATACAATTGATAACATAATCGTCACAAACAAAGCAATAACTTATTTTCAGAATTACAATAACTCAGCAATTGCTGGACCCATTCGAACATAACGTAATTCAGTTTGGAATTACAATATCACAGCTTCAGCTCATTTCAGCTTAATGTAGCATAACAGTAACATACAACTTCAAGGAAAGCAATACCTGCTCGGCAAAGTAGTCCTTCGCAATTTATATGGTGAAGAACCAGGTAGCCTTCAAACCGTTTCTGTTTAACTCCATATCATGGACAATCATAAAAAAAAGTACCCTACTGTTCCTGTAAAATTCTCAAATACATCTTTGCTTGTTGAATTGTCCTATGTAACTCGACTCAATTAAAAACATTCAGCCGCAGCTTGGTCATTGTCAGAAACTAAGTAGAGCATTAGTTAAGCAATATTTAACTCTTAGCTGTCATCTAGATATCAAAAACTGAACAGGACACCATTTGATGTTTCTTTGTGCAAACTGTCAGTAACCTTATTGACTCCATTTGATATTTTTGGGTAGTCTTTTTTATTAGGGATCTTAGCAATTAAAAAAGGAATGATTTCCTCCAGTAGCTAATTCAGTGGGACTATGAGCGACACTGTGGGCTATTAAACGATTACTTTAACTATGTGGACATTAGATTTCCACGGTCATTCACCCCCTTTCCTGGATGAAGCATCATCAATTGTATTATTTATCAGGTCTTCACTTGACAACTGAGCATCTCCTTTCACCCTAACTCTACAGAATTATCCAACTCTTTAGACATTCCTCTGTCAGTGACTTTCTCACCTAAATAAGATCTCCCTTACAGCCACCGGAATACAGTATTCACATTAACCTGTCCAGTACTCAAATGACTCACACTGCTGCTTCCTAGATAATCTCAGTTATTATCGTTATATGAGTAACTATCTCTAGCATTGCGATGGGTTTGGTAACTGTTCCCCTTCTATCTGTAATTTAAGATTAAGACGTTATGTTAAAGTGCACACATCATCTGCTGAGCTAGTTCTATAAAGTGACTTTTTTGACGAATCAGCCATGCTTCCTGCACTTGCTACGAGCTGGAATAGCTCAAGGAAACTGCTTTAATTCGGAATAAGTTTCTCTTGAACATTCACAATCAACTTCATGAAAAACACTTTAATAAACGACCTCCCAAATTTTCCAACATCCCTTCCTGTAAAGAATATGTGACAAGTCTTCTGGCAAAAGGTGTTCGTTCCTGTGTTACTTCATATTGTTTGCTGTATAATTACCTCAGTACCTTGCTCTATGGCAGCGAGGCCTGGACAACGTATGTCAGCCAAGAGCGACGTCTCAATTCAATCCATCTTCGCTGCCTCCGGAGAATACTTGGCATCAGGTGGCAGGACCATATCTCCAACACAGAAGTCCTCGAGGCGGCCAACACCCCCAGCTTATACACACTACTGAGTCAGCGGCGCTTGAGTTGGCTTGGCCATGTGAGCCGCATGGAAGATGGCGGGATCCCCAAAGACACATTGTACAGCGAGCTCGCCACTGGTATCAGACCCACCGGCCGTCCATGTCTCCGCTTTAAAGACGTCTGCAAACGCGACATGAAATCCTGTGACATTGATCACAAGTCGTGGGAGTCAGTTGCCAGCGTTCGCCAGAGCTGGCGGGCAGCCATAAAGACGGGGCTAAAGTGTGGCGAGTCGAAGAGACTTAGTAGTTGGCACGAAAAAAGACAGAGGTGCAAGGGGAGAGCCCACTGTGCAACAGCCCCAACAAACAAATTTCTCTGCAGCACCTGTGGAAGAGCCTGTCACTCTAGAATTGGCCTTTATAGCCACTCCAGGCGCTGCTCCACACACCACTGACCACCTCCAGGCACTTATCCATTGTCTCTCGAGATAAGGAGGCCAAAGAAGAATAATTACCTATATCCCCCTGTGCCTACATTGTAAATAATAAATATTTCCTTCATAATTGCTTTTGGCTATGCTGTCAGCAGGTGTCGCTCTAAGTTCCCCTCCAAGGCAAACACCGTCCTGACTTGGAACATTAACCTCGTTCCTTCAATATCCTGGAACTCCCTTCCGAACAGCACTGTGGGTCTACCTACCCCACATGGAATGCAGTGGTTCAAGAAGGCAGCTCACCACCACCTTCTCAAGGGCAATTGAGGATGAGCAATAAATGCTGGCCTAGCCAGTGACGCCCACATCCCATGAATGAATAATTAAAAAATCCTAATTCCTCATCTTTATATTCAAAATCATATATTTTTCACAACTTTGAAAAATATGAATGTTCAGTTGTTTCTCTTCAGCTTCTTTTTTCTTGTCACTTGAGTTCTGTATTTTTTTTCTCAGATTCTGCATCATTTTATTTAATTTCCACTTTGATCAAGTTTCCTACGAGGTGACCTACTTTATTTGTCTTCTTTTTCTAACTTCTGCCTTGTCTATTCATATTCTGACGTCCTATTTTAGTTCTATTTCCCTTTTATTGATTCTATCAGCTTATATCAATGTTCTGTTTATTCTACTTTACCTGTTGCTAATTACTGTTTAATATCTTTTCTGTTTCTTCTGGCTAAGCTCCTTTTTATTTGAAAGATGTAATAGGAGAGGACACAATGGGTAGATTTTATGGATTAGCACTCATGTCAGAGAGCTTTGGGCAATGGGACTGTCTATTGGGAATTCAGATCTAAAAGTGTGCAAATGTGCTGATCCCCACTAATTCATAAAATCTAGGTCAATATTTTCCACTGTTCATTTTTTTCACTTCCAGAATTTTTTGTCAATACTTTGACGTACATTTATTTGCAGAGGTTCCAGAGGCAAAGACTGAGTGGGTGTAGTGCAGAGTCTATGGTTAACAGGAGTGTGTTAATAGTGTAGGAATCGGAGCCTGAAAGTGTGGAAAGCAATGGTCCTGAAGTGCATGTCTAGTCAACCTGTATCTGTCCACAGTGTCTACACTCACCCTGATTATTTCTACTTGTTAATTTTTAACTATCTAAATTTCACAGGACATTAACCCTTTCTTTCACATGTGTCTGCTCTCAACTTACAAAGTTCAGGAGATAATACAACAATTACTGTCAGCATAAAGATTCTAGTGGCAGTTGAGGGATGGGTGTGGGGGTAAGAGTATCAACTAATGCTGTACAATGCTTTCTTAGCACATTCCATGAATTTGATCATTTTGACTGAAGTTATAATTGAGGTAGCTGTGACCATGAAGGTTTTTCCCACTGATGAGTCTCCAAGGACCTTAAATAAGACGGTCATTGCCTCGTTCACATTCCTTTTCCTGTCTCACCACTTTTCAGGTTCACGGTCTCTTTCCTTTTCAGGTTCTCTCTCCTCTTTTTTAGGTTTTCTCCTCCGTCTTTTTCAGGGTCACATTGTCTCCTTTACTGTTTTTTTCCCACTCTCTCTCCCATCTGCATTTTTGAGTTTCTCTGCCCCATCCCTCCTATAGTCTTCTCTTTCTCTTCCCCTCACCTTTTCTGGTTCACTATCTCCTTTTTCTACTTGAATTCTATGGAATTCTAGTGCAGAAACTAATTCTGGGGCAAAGGTCTTCAGCACCCTGTAACCAGAATGTTATCAGGGCTCATACTGTTTGTTGTGGGATGACCTTAGGACTGGACCACCTTAAGGACTGCAAGTTTAGGTCATCAGAGGAAGTTTAGAAGAATAAGAGGCGATGTCATAGAAACATACAAGATTCTGAAGGGGCTGGCTAGGGTAGACGCTGAGAGCTGTTTCTGCTGTTTGGGGAATCTAAAACATGGGGGCACAGTCTCAGTATAAGGGGCTGATCATTTAGGACTGAGATGAGGACAAATTACTTCACTCAAAGGGTTGTGAATATTTCAAATTCTCTACCCCACAGGTTTGTGGATGCTCCATCATTGAATACATTTAAGACTGGGATAGACAGATTTTTGATCTCAGGGTATCAAGGGATATGGTAAGCGGGCAGGAGAGTGGAGTTGAAGCCGGAGTAGGCTTGATGGGCCATATGGTCTACTCCTGTTCCAACTTCTTGTGTTCTTGTGATGTCAAGTCATACATGACCAGGCAGTTGTGGGTGGTTCCCGAGATAGTAAGACATGTTTAGATGTACTCGTGCAGTAACTCTTTATGCAAGTATGTTCCAGTTCTGTTATAAATAACCCTACGTTTATTTTGAATATTACTTGTAGTCCTGTGACTCATAACAGCAGATCACACACCAAGGGACAAGTAATATTGCACTCTTCACAAATCCCATCCAGAGTACAATCTGCCCCTTTCTTCCCTCAGGACGCCCAGCCACTTCTTAATGTTATGTGGGTTGAACCAAATTGACTGGACAGTGGTATCTATGATAGTGGGACCTCAGCAGAGGCCAAGTAGGATCATCTACTTGACATTTGAAGCTGAAGATGCTGGCAAACACTTCAACCTTGTCTTTTGCAGTCACATGTTGGGTTGAGAACAGGGCTGTTAGTATCCTATTAGTATCCATGTCCCATATGTCTGGAGAAAGAGACAACCTCTTTGATCAGCTAATAGTTTAATTGCTCTATCAAAACAGTTCAATTTCTATTTTCAGCATGCTTTTTCCAGTCGCCAAGTACATCTTCATTTAGCCCAACAATAGCTTTCTTTCCTCGTTTTTTTGCAGTTCTCTTTTCCTAATTTCTAGCTAACATTTTGCGCATACCTATGCTGTAATACTGCACTTCTGGTTCCCCTAACATATTACCAAGTTAATTATTGGATTGCAACATTCCACAGAGTACTACCAACTCTCACAACCTCTGCCCTACTTTTTGAACAATACCTGGTTACACTCCAAGCATTCTAAACACAGTAATTCAATCTACTTGCATTTTCCACCGATATAACTTCTGTAATCGAAACTAAAATCCCCTTTTAGTAGTTAAATTTATCATGATTAAGGAACTAGCTCAGGCAATCCGACCTATCGTCCAAAATTAGAGTTCCAACACAACTATACAAGCACATTTGGTCAAATTGTTTCACTGATGGTTTATTTGATTGCCCTCAGGTCCCGGGCTTCCCTCCCCCAACTGAGCCTTCACCCATCCCATTCTCTGCAGTTTTTCTCCAAGTCACCCTTGTCATTATCGAGACATAGAGTCATAGAGTTATACTGCACAGAAACAGGCCCTTCGGCCCATTGTGTCTGTGCCAGCCATCAAGCACCTATCTATTCTAATCCAAATAGTTCTTAAACGTTGTGAGGGTTCCTGCCTGTACCACCTCTTCAGGCAGTGCGTTCCAGATTCCAACCACCCACTGGGTGAAAATGTTTTTCCTCAAATCCACTCTAAACCTCCTGCCCCTTACCTTAAATCTATGCCCCTTGGTTATTGACCCTCCACTAAGGGAAAAAGTTTCTTTCTATCTACCCTATCAGTGCCCCTCATAATTTTGTATACCTCAATCATATCTCCCCTCAGCCTTCTCTGCTCTAAGGAAAACAACCCTAGCCTTTTCAGTCTCTCTTCATAGTTGAAATGCTCCAGCCCAGGCAACATCCTGGTGAATCTCCTCTGCACCCTCTCCAGTGCAATCACATCCTTCCTGTAGTGTGATGCCAGAACAGTACACAGTACTCCAGCTGTGGCCTATATACAGCTCCATCATAACCTCCCTGCTCTTATATTCTATGCCTCGGCTGATAAAGGCAAGTATCCCATATGCCTTCCTAACCACCTTATCTACCTGTGCTGCTGCGTTCCGTGATCTATGGACAAGTACACCAAGGTCCCTCTGACCCTCTGTACTTCCTAGGGTCCTACCATCCATTGTATATTCCCTTGCCTTGTTAGTCCTCCCAAAATGCATCACCTCACACTTCTCAGGATTAAATTCTATTTGCCACAGCTCCGCCCATCTTACCAGCCCATCTATATCGTCCTGTAATCTAAGGCTTTCCTCCTCACTATTTACGACACCACCAATTTTCGTGTCATCTGAAAACTTACTGATCATACGTCCTATATTCACGTCTAAATCATTAATGTACACTGCAAACAGCAAGGGTCCCAGCGGTACACTACTGGTCGCAGGCTTCCACTCGGAAAAACAACCTTCGATCATTACCCTCTGCTTCTTGCCACTAAGCCAATTTTGGATCCAATTTGCCAAATTGCCTTGGGTCCCATGGGCTCTTACCTTCTTAACCAATCTCCCATGCGGGACCTTATCAAAAGCCTTACTGAAGTCCATATAGACTACATCAACTGCTTTACCCTCATCCACACATTTCGTCACTGCCTCAAAAAATTCAATCAAGTTAGTCAGACACGATCTCCCCCTGACAAAGCCATGCTGACTATCCCTGATTAATCCCTGCCTCGCCAAGTGGAGATTAATCCTGTCCCTCAGAATTTTTTCCAATAGTTTCCCTACCAATGATGTTAAACTCACCGGCCTGTAATTACCTGGTTTATCCCTGCTACCCTTCTTAAATAATGGTACCACATTTGCTGTCCTCCAATCCTCTGGTACCTCTCCTGTGGCCAGAAAGGATTTGAAAATTTGTGTCAGAGCCCCTGCAATCTCTTCCCTTGCCTCACATAACAGCCTGGGATTCATCTCATCTGGGCCTGGGGATTTATCCACTTTTAAGCCAGCTAAAACAGCTAATACTTCCTCCCTTTCAATGCTAATATGTTCAAGTATATCACAATCCCCCTCCCTGATCTCTACACCTACATCTTCCTTCTCCATAGTGAACACAGATGAAAAGTAATCATTTAAAACCTCACCTACGTCCTCCGGTTCCACACACAGATTGCCACTTTGGTCCCTAAAGGGCCCTACTCTTTCCCTGGTTATCCTCTTGCCCTTAATATACTTATAAAACGCCTTAGGATTTTCCTTTCTCTTGCCCGCCAGTGTTTTTTCATGTCCCCTCTTTGCTCTCCTAATTACTTTTTTAAGTCCCCCCCCACTACACATTCTATACTCCTCTAATGCCTCCACTGCTTTCAGTGCTCTGAATCTGCAATAAGCCTCCTTTTTTTTACTGATCCAATCCTCTATATCCTTTGACATCCAGGGTTCCCTGGACTTGTTGGTCCTACCCTTCACCTTAATGGGTACATGTTGGCTTTGAACTCTCACTATTTCCTCTTTGAATGACTCCCACTGATCTGATATTGACTTTCCTACAAATAGCTGCTCCCAGTCCACTTTGGTCAGATCCTGTTTTATCATCTTAAAATCAGCCTTCCCCTAATTCAGTACCTTTATTTTCGGTCCATCTTTGTCCTTTTCCATAACTACCTTAAATCTTACAGAGTTATGGTCCCCCACTGACACTTCTACCACTTGTCCGGCTTCATTCCCTAGGATTAGACCCAGTACCGCCCCTTCTCTTCTAGGAATATCGACATACTGGCTCAAAAAGCTCTCCTGTATGTGTTTTAAGAATTCCGCCCCCTTTAAGCCTTTTGCACTAAGACTATCCCAGTTGATATTGGGGAAGTTGAAATCCCCTACTATTATTACCTTATTATTTTTACACCTGTCTGAGATTTTCATACATATCTGCTCCTCTAGCTCTCCCTGACTGTTTGGCGGCCTGTAGTACATTCCCAGCCAAGTGATTGCCCCCTTTTTGTTTTTAAGATCTACCCATATGGCTTCATTTGAGGAACCTTCTAAGATATCATCCCTCCTTACTGCAGTAATTGATCAACAGTGCAATGCCACCTCCTCTTTTACCCCCTCCCCTGTCATGCCTGAAGATTCTATACCCTGGAATATTGAGCTTCCAGTCCTGCCCCTCCCTCAACCATGTCTTTGTGATAGCAATAATATCATAATGCCATGTGCTAATCAATGCCCTCAATTCATCTTCTTTACTAGTAAGACTCCTTGCATTAAAATAGATGCAATCTAGCCTTGCATTTTTCACTTGTGCCTGAACAAGTCTTTATTTGCTCTGCCTTCCAGGCAGACTCATTTTCTCTCCTATATTTGACTGAGCATCACCCCCTACAGTAACTCCACTCTGTATCCCATCCCCTGCCAAATTAGTTTAAACTGCCCTCCCCCCACAACAGCACTAGCAAAACTTCCAGCCTGGATGTTGGTCCCGTTCCAGTTCAGGTGCAACCCATCCAACTTGTACAGGTCCCACCTTTGCCGGAAACAAACCCAGTGATCCAAGAAACTAAAGCCTTCCCTCCTGCACCACTTCCTCAGCCGTCTGCTCTATCCTCCTATTACTATACTCATTTGCATGTGGCACTGGGAGTAATCCAGAGATTACAACCTTTGAGGTCCTGCTTTTTAATTTGCTACCTAGCTCCCTAAATTCTTGTTGCAGGACCTCATCCCTCTTTCTACCTATGTCGTTGGTACCAATGTATACCACAACCTCTGACTGTTCACCCTCTCCCTTCAGAATGTCCTGCAGCTGCTCTGAGACATCCTTGACCCTAGCACCAGGGAAGCAACATACCATCCTGGAGTCTTGTTTGCAGTCACAGAAATGCCTGTCTGTTCCCCTTACGATTGAATCCCGTATCAGAATGGCTCTCCCACTCTTTTTCACCCCCTCCTGTGCAGCAGAGCCATCCATGGTGCTCCGAACTTGGCTGTTGCTGCTTTCCCCTGGGAGGCCATCCCCCCCAACAGTATCCAAAGCAGTATATCTGTTTGAGAGAGAGATGGCCACAGGGGACCCCTGCACTACCTGCCTGTGCCTACTACTCCTCCTGGTGGTCACCCATCCCTTTTCTGCCTCTACAGTGAGGTGACCACCTCACTAAACGTGCGATCACAGATGCTCCACAGTGAGTCCATCTGCAGTTCCAGCTGTGCAATGTGGTCAACTAGTAGCTGCAGCTGGACACATCTCCTGCACACATGGTTGCCAAGGACACTGGAAGTGTCCCTGATTTCCCACATAGCGCAGGAGGACCATGCCACGGGGCTGAGCTCTCCTGTCATGAGTTAGCCTTAGATTAAGCTCCTTAGTTACTCCCTTTAATTTAGAGTACTAATTACGCTAGGGACCTTATTCTACTCCAAATACTACCTACTACAATCTAAATTTCCTACCTTTACTTTTACTTCGGCTATTGAAAGCAGTAAAAAAGGGTAGAAATACTTACCTGTTCCTACTCACCAATCAGCTGCCTCCCCTTGCAATGCGTCACTTTCTGAACTGTGACGTCAGTCGTGGAACTCTCTCGCTGTCCTTGTGAGAGGATGCCTCTTTTAAGCTGCTGGAACTCCCGCTCGCCGGTGCCTGTCTCCTTGCAGGTCTGCTCGGTCTCGCTCCATCTCATCCATGAAGTATACCACCTGCTCCCTTGATCATCCTCAGCATGGCTTCACTGCAGATTTTCCTCATCTCATCTTCAGACTCGGGCACACAATCACGTCGATGAAACCTACCACCTACTTCTGCAATCATCCCACCCAACTCTGTCTTGGCAGACCCATTCTTCAATATCATCAACTTTTCTCTATTCTCTTTCAAAGCCCCATCCTCCTTCAAGACTGCGATTATGATAGGAATTACCGCATTGTTACCTCTGGTGTCCCCTAAGGATCTATCCTTGTCCCCCATCCTATTTCTCATCTATACGCTCCCCTTCAGTGTCATTATTCATAAACACAGCAATAGTTTTCGTATGTACACTGATGACACCCAGTTCAACCTCACCACCACCTCTCTCAACTCCTCCACTATTGCTACATTGTCAGACTTCTTGTCCAACATCAGTGACCTGATGGACTGAATTTTGTGACCCTGTCGCGGGTCCTGGCAGTGGATCCAGAAGCGGGTGCCGTCACCGTGTGTGATGCGTGTGGATGGCCAACTGTGATCATGCAGGGGAGGCAGCCACTTACTGTAATGGAGTTACAGGGCTCCTCCAATTACACAATGGGGACTTGCTCCAAGGTGGTGATTGTGGTATCAGATGACTCCAACGCAGGTGCTTGCACCATATTTAAAGCACTGCCAGCCCTGTTTGTATTGCTGCCTTTCAGTGAGGCAGTGAAGCTGAAGTACTGCTGGAACACCAGGACCCTCCTGCACAAGGACTAACAAATGTTGGATGGAGCTGGAGCGACCTGGCACCATGTCAGAGGCACGACACCGGGTAGCCCCATAGTTTAGTGATGCCTCCCTGGAGATTCTCCTCCAGGCTGCAAGGGAAAGACAGGAGGTCCTCTTTCCAAGGGATGGCAAGAAGAGATCTTCTGCCTGACGAAGCAAGCCGGAATGGAGATCACAGAGGAGTAAGCAGCTGTGGGGTCACTCCACGGAACTGGGGCCAGTGTCGCAAGAGAGTCAATGACCTCCTTCACTCCGCCAAGGTGAGTCCTCCATGCCTGTCTCCTCTTTGGGGCTTACATGTGGCTACACGGGAGGGAGCGCAACAGGGGGAGGGAGTGACCACAAAGGCACTGGCAAGGGGGTTAGGCATCACCACATCCTGGCAGATGCATGGCTGCATCTCGGCGACAGGTCACCTTCTTTCACAGCTCAGCCCCATTATGTCCTCAGAGAGTGGACGTGGGGAGGAGCCATGTAGGAAACCTCAGCAGGGGATGAGGGGCTGCCACTAGCATAACTGTCCTGTTGCAATTCCTATGTCCCTCTTTCTACTTGCAGAACAAACAGACCCATAACCCGAGGGAGACCTCATGGAGTGACGGAGGCATCCCAGATCTTCAGCCTCTGTTGTCGGCTAAGGAGGAGGTACTGGAGCTAGCGAGGGCCCAGGGTGGCCGTTTAATAGTGGATGGTGAGACAGGAGTCTCCAGACAAGAGAGTGAGTATTGTGTTCATGTGACCTCCACCATGCGTCTGGAGAGCCACATCATGAATGGTTGGCATGAGGAGATCTGCATAACCTAACCCACAAACATTTGTGTTCTCTCATGCAGGTCATCGTTCACAGGAGGCTAGCACTGACGCTGTGACGGGGGACAGCCGTCAACCTCTGAGGAGGAGGAGCAGTCAGAGGATGCAGCGTCACATCATTCTCCTGCACCCTCCACCGCACAAATACTTTCATGTCGATGGGTATGTGTTCGGGTTTAGATTCAGGGTTACAAGCTGGTGGAAGCACCAAGCAGCTGATCCAAGCAGCTGACGGAGGTTGTGACAGCCGAGGCCTTGATAGTTGGATGACTGTGGGTGGCCAGGCCCATGCTGAGTGCCAGGCTGATGATGAACCTCTGGTGTCCACAGCACAGGGAATGCTGTAGTTGCAGAGAGAGGTAAGGCAACATCTGGCGGAACTGCCAGAGGCAATGCACAGCCATGAGCGGGTGTTGGAGGAATCCATCCATGCCATGAGTGCTGCCATGTCTCAGGCATGTGAGTATATTGCTTCTTCCATCGAGAGGTTGGCAACCCTCATGGAGAGCCAGATCCCACAGATATATGCAGACCTGCACGTCATCACCTTGCCATGAGCTCAACGCAGCAGTGGCAAGATGAGAGAAGGACGAGGCACCTGGATTCTTCTCCAGGTCCTTGTTCCCCTCTGGTCAGCAGGGAAGTTCAAGTGAGCCTTGAAAGGGAGAAGGAGAGGCCGACTTCCACATCTGGGACTTCCCACAGGGCGCGCTGAGTTTTGACACCAGCTCCTCAGCCCCTCTGCCAATCAGCCCAGCTCCAGTTGCCATGACGGCTGAGGAGAGTCCTGCACCTGTGCAGGAAACCCAAAGGCAGTCGGGGCCTTCCAGGCCCCGTGCAGCCAGAAGACATCTTCCCAAGTCATCCCATTGCCAAGGAGTAGCCTGATCAGCAGCATGTCTCCATCCTAGCTGCTAGCGCAGGAGTCACACCTTGTAGAAGCAGTCATGAGTGTATAAAGAAGAGTCCTTAGATGCACTTGGGGATTTGGCCTTTATATTGTTTGCTGCGCTTTTGTCATAGAGTTCACATTCATAGTTGTGAAATGCTCATTCTTTGATGCCTGAATTGTGAGAACTGCCTTCACCCTTGCTCCCCTATTGGGCTGTCAGTGTATCACAGGCACATTTGTTAAGTGTCTCAAATGTGCCAGAGCGTGTGGTAAAGCAGGGCACTAGGAACTGAATCAAGATAGGAAGGAGGTGACAGGTGGAATACAGTGAGGTGAGTCTTTATTGAGAAGCCATCATGGTGGCAGGAAGCAGGTTTGTATGATATTGTCTCTGGCCTTCTTTGCATGTCACTCAATGCCTGGCCTCTGGTGCAAGGGTTCAAGATCCAGTGCTGCCTACTCAGTAGCCTCCTCCACATCCTCCTATTCGTTTGAGGACTGGCAATCAGCAGCTAGGATGGAGGCAGGCTGCTGATCAGGCTGCCCCTTGGCCTGAGATAACTTCTTCATGAAAAGCCTTCCCCCTCTGCAGTGTCAGATCGTGCAGAGAACAGCAGACCACCACAATACACGAGACCCTCGCTGGGGCATTTTGCAGGGCTCCACTGGATTGATCGAGGCATTGGACTCCTGTCGTCAGCAGGCCAATGGTCTGCTCAATGGTCGCTTGGGTGGAGCTGTGGCAAGTGTTATACCTCTCCTCCGCTGATTGTGAGAGTTCCTCACAGGCGTCAGTAGCCATGTCTTCAATGAGTAGCCCTTGCCCCTGAGAATCCATCCCTGACGGCGAGCAGGAGGCCTGAAACGCTGTCGCACCTGGGACTGTCGAAGTATGTAGGCGTCACGGCTGCTTCCCAGGAAGCAGATACACACCTACATGAAACGCTTTCAGTGGTCACAGATTGTATGGAAGTCCTTCCTGTTGATGAAGGCAGCTGCCTGGTCCATAGCAGCCTTGATGGCCACATGTGTGCAGTCGATCTCATCTTGCACCTGGGGGAATCCAGCAATGGCGCCAAATCCAACGGCCCTCTTGGCCTGACTGTTATTGTCGGTCTGGTAATGCACATAGTCGCCGGCCCTCTTGAACATGGCATTGGTCACCTCTTTGATGCACTGGTGGGCTGCAGTCTGGGAAATCCCATACATGGCCCCGGTAAATCCCTGGAAAGAGCCAGATGTGTAAATTTTGAGTGTCACAGTGATCTTCAGGGCCAGAGGCATTGGGTGTCCACCAAAGTCCATAGGTTGCAACTCATCCTGAAGCATGTTGCATAAGTCAGTGACAGCCTCCCTGGAGAGCCGCAGTCTTTGCTGACATTGCCGCTCAGACATTTGGAGGATGCTGAGAAGAGCCCAGTACATTGTCTGGCACAGGTAGGCCCTTCGTGGATGTGGCTGGCTGCTGCCACTCACCTCGAGGACACTGCTGCATCCTGGCCCTCCCCCCATCTGAGCTGCTGCTGCACGGCATGGGGGTCCAGAAAGACTGGGTGTATGTGATCCATGCCAGCTGACTAGTTGCCCTCCAGAGCACTGTCCTCGCAGAGATGAACTTGCCTTGGCACCTTTCCCTTTGCTACTCCCCTCAGTGCTCACCTTACAGAGAGACCAGCACCCAGTACTGTGCCCCCTGACCCTAGCACCCGAGATATAGCCCACCAGACCCTAACACCCAATACAATGGTCACCCGGCTCTGTCACCTGATACTTTGACCACCCAACCCAGGCACTTGATACTATACCCATCAGACCCTGGCACTGATACTATTCCCATCCCTGCAGCGTGCCCAGCACTGCAGGCTGACAATGGCCTCGCTCCCAATCTTCCTTTATCTTCTGCTCCCCGTGACTGTCTTCCTGCAGCATCACTGAGACCTTGCCTCGGTGCTACCACCTTTAAATGGCCAGGGATCAGAAAGCAGGTGATCCCACACGCTGTTGACTATGTTCAAACCCGCCCCCCCCCCACCCCCCGTAGAACTGCAATCACTTCAACGTTGATGTATTAAAATGAGCTGTTCACCAATTTAAATTTCATTTCCATCACGTTAGGGCAGTGATGACAACTTGGAGTTTTCCCACCGCTGACAAAATCCAGAACCAACATCACAACGTTGAGTTTCCAGATGAGACCGTCCATCCCGATGTTTCGGCCTCCCACACCTCCACTCCTGCTTCTGCTGGCCTCACAAAATTCAACCCGCTCAAGGCCTTTATGAAATAGTTCGAAAGGGTAGATGTAGAGAAGGTATTTCCACTTGTGCGAGAGACCAGAACAAGGGGCCATAAATATAAGATAATCACTTATAAATCAATAGGAAATTCAGGCAAATGTCTTTACTCAGAGAGTAGTGAGAATGTGGAACTCACTACCACAAGGAGTAGAGGACTATCATAGATTCATTTAAGAGGAAGCTGTATAAACACATGAGGCAGAAAGGAATAGAAGGATCTGTTGATGAGGTTATATGAAAATTGGCAGCAGCTTGTATAAGTGTAGCACCTTTGTTGTAGTAGGATGTCCCAAGGCACTTTGTGGGAGCATTTTCAGGCAAGGTTTGACGTGGAGCCACATAAGGTGATATTAGGACAGATGTTTGGTCAAAGAGGTCGGTTTTAAGGAGCATGTTAAAGAAGAGAAGAGAGGCAGAGAGGTTTAAGGCAGGAATTCCAGAATTTAGAGCCTTGTCAACTGAAGACATGGCTGCCAATGGTGGAGTGATTAAAGTTGGGAATGCTCAAGAGGCTAGAATTGGAGGAGCACAGACATTTCAGAGGGTTGTGGAGCTAGAGCACATTACAGAGATAGGGAGGGGCAAGACCAAGCAGGGATTTGAAAACAAGGATGAGAATTTTAAAATCAAGGTGTTTTTTAACCGGGAACCAATGTAGGTCAGCGTGCACAGGCATGATGGGTGAATGGGATTTGGTGTCTAGGTTGCCTGAAAGGGTAGTAGAGGCAGAAAGCCTCATCGCATTTAAAAAGCTTCGATATGCACTCAAGGTGCTGTAAGCCACAGGGCTATAGACCAAGAGCTGGAAGGCGGTTTTAGGATGGATAGCTCTTTTCCAGCTGGCACGGACATGATGTACTAAATGGCCTCCTTCTGTGTTGTAAATTTTCCGAGGTTTCCTATATTTTCCTGTGACATCGAGTACTGGATGAGCAGAAATTTCCTCCAATTAAACATTGGGAAGACCAAAGTCATTGGGCAGAATTTTTCAGCCCCCCCCCCCCACCACCCTCGACGTTAGGGGTTGTAGTGGGGGCCGGAAAATGCCTCCGGGAGAGGACAGCCACGGGTCTCGATGCTGGGAAGGCCTAGCTCGATATTGCCGGTGGCAATGAGATCTCATGGCGTCCCCTCCCCTCCCCCCCGCCCGCCACTTGGCGACAGGAGCAAAATTTTAATATTTTATTGTATTGAAATAAATGAGTTACTTACTTACCCACTCCCGCCGACCATTCTGGAGCAATATTGGTGCCGGTGACCAGCACTTGCGCACCTTCGGATACCGTTCCGGGGATCCAATACAGGACACTGCATGGGGGCGGGGAGCAGGTAAGTATTTCAGTGCAGGGGTAGGGGGAGAGCGGGGTCAAACTCATCCGATTGGTGTAGGGGATGGTGTGAAGGGGTAAAGAGCATAGTTTATGAACTTTTGGGGGTGAAGTTCAGGTGCACAAGGTAAGTATTTTGGTGGGGGGAGAGGGCAAGGAATGAATTATATGGTTATGGGGGGGTAGAAGAGGGTTTAGAAATAATTATTTAATTTTTTAAAATCTATTTTAAATCACTATTCCTTTAAATATGTAAATTGAAATGTAGGGCTCGAAGCCCTTTAAAATGGCACCTAAAGCCATTGCCGAGGACTGACCACCCACCCCCTCCATGTCATCGGTTGTGGGGGGGGGTGGTCCGCCCTGGCCATTTAAATGAGCTGCCGCGTTTAATATCATGACGGCTCCGCGACCTGCAGTCCGCAGAAATGTAAAATCCAGCCCACTGTCTTCGGTCTCCACTACAAACTCCGTTCCCTATACACCGACTCCATCCCTCTCCCTGACAACAGTCGAAAGCTGAACCAGACTGTTCACAACCTTGGTGTCATATTTGACCCTGAGATGAGCTTCTGACCTTATATCTGCACCATCGCTAAGACTATCTATTTCCACCTCCATAACATCACTCGACTCCACCCGCCTCAGCTCATTTGCTGCTGAACACCTGGCCAGCCTCCCAAATGCTAACTTCAGTAAACCTGGAGGTCATTCAAAGCTCTGCTGCGCATGTCCTAACTTGCACAAAGTCCCGTTTACCCATAACCCCTGTACTCAATGGCCTACATTGGCTCTCAGTCAAAAGCAATGCCTCAACTTTAAAATTCTCATCCTTGTTTTCAAATCCCTTCATGGTCTCGCCCCTCCCTATGTCTGTAATCTCCTGCAGCCCCACAACCCTTCAGGATATCTGTGCTCTTCTATTTCTGGCCTCTTGAACATCCCTGATTTTAATCGCTTCATTACTGGTGGCCATATCCTCAGCTACCAGTCCCTGAGCTCTGGAATTCCCTCCCTAAACCTCTCCACCTCTCTATCTCTCTTTCCTCCTTTATGACAATCCTTTAAGCCTTTGTCTTTGGCCAAGCTTTTGGCCATTGCCCTAATATCACCTTGTTACGATCAGGTGACCTCAACAGGTTTACTTCCTTTTTGAAAAGGATATACTTTAACTGTTTACATGCTGTGATCATAAAAAGAACAAATCAGACATGTTTTCTTGAGTTTAACAAAGAAAGAGGTTAGCTTTATTATGCTTAAATCGATCTAAGTAAAATAATAAAAATATGCTCTGACTTTCACACACACACTTGAAGTTCATACATGCACACAAATAAGTTACAGGGTGAGGAAGGATAGTTTGGTCAAATTAGAGTCCAGAGAAATAAAAGGGGTATACAGTCTGTGGAGATTGGTGACTCAGCTGGCTTCAGGCTGAATTTGGTGGTCCTGAGGCATCTGATTTGCAGATGTGGACAACTGATTTGGCTGTTCTCCTGGAGACAGCTGTGCAGGGTTGATTTTCTTCAGGAGTCTCTGTCTGCAGCAGGGGTGTCCCTGGGTGGTCACAGTCAGTAAACAGGGTTCGGAAACTTGCAAGGTGGGTTGGAGAGAGAGAGAGCGAGAAAGGACCCTACTTGGATCTTCTCTCATCAGGATCTAGCTGCTTGTCTCCTTACTGCAGAGCAGAGAAAACAGAAGCGAAAGCACATGAAGGGTGGGCCTGTCACATGACCATCACCCAGTGATTCAAGCATGGCCATTATTAGTGTATTTCCCTTTGCAACTTAATTAGTCCATGCCTAGGAATCCCTTTCTCACAGCTAGAGTCCCATTTTTTTTAGAGATACAGCACTGAAACAGGCCCTTCAGCCCACCGAGTCTGTGCCAACCATCAACCCCCCATTTATACTAATCCTACACTAATTCCATATTCCTACCACATCCCCACCTGTCCCTCTATTTTCCCCTACCGCCTACCTATACTAGGGATAATTGCTAATGGCCAATTTACCTATCAACCTGCAAGTCTTTGGCATGTGGGAGGAAACCGGAGGACCCGGCGGAAACCCACACAAACACAGGGAGAACTTGCAAACTCCACACAGGCAGTACCCAGAATTGAACCCGGGTCGCTAGAGCTGTGAGTCTGCGGTGCTAACCACTGTGCCACTGTACTGCCCATTAGGTTTAGTGGTTCGTCTCTGCCAGTTGACTACCTCAGGTGATTGCCTTGATGCATTATTAATGGTAACAGGATATGTGGTTCACTCAGATTCCCCAGGTCATTGTCTTTGATGGGTCTTTGCAGACATGGTGTCTTCATCTCAATGGATTGGAATGTGGAGGATACAGTGATGCAAATTGGGGTAGCTATCTTTAGCTGCAAGCATCAAGTCCTCTTTAGTCTCTGTTTTTTAAACTTCAATTCCGGTTTCCATCCAGTGGATTAAAAATCATCATTCAACAGAAAGCATGTTTTTGTGACAACCTTAAGTGGCTCATTGTCAAGTTTTGCTTTACAACACATCTGTGTAGCATCTTGGGACATTTTATTATGTTAAAGACGCGATATAAATACAAACTGTTGTTATTGTTGGAGTGACCGCCACACAGTCTTTGTGGAGATGAGGTCCAGTCTTTACACTGAGAACACCCTCCATTCTGTTGTGTGGCACTACAACCATGCTAAATGGTATAGATTCAGAACAGATCTAGCAGCTCAAAACTGGACCTCCATGAGGCGCTGTGAGCCATCAACAGCAGCAAAACCATATTCCACCACAATCTGTAACCTCATGGCTTGGCATATCCCTCATCCTACCATTATTATCAAGCCAGGGTATCAACCCTCGTTCATGGAAGACCATTTCAGGAGTAGCACCAGGTGTACCTAAAAATGATGTGCCAACATGAGGAAGCTACAACACAGGACTGCATGCCCACCAGATCAAATCAAAGCTCTGCAGTCCTGCCACACCCAGTCATAAATGGTTGTGGACAATTAAACAACTAACAGGAGGAAGAGGCTCCACAAATATCCCCATCCTCAATGATGGCGGAGTCTAATACATCATTGCAAAAGACAACGCTGAAGCATTTGCAACTATTACCAGCCAAAATTGGTAAGTTGATGATCCATCTCAGCCTCCTCCTGATGTCCTCACCATCACAGATGCCTGTCTTCATCCAATTTGATTCACTCCACGTGATATCAAGAAATAACTGAGCACTAGATACAGCAAAGACAATGGGCCCTAATAACATCCTGGCTGTAGACTTGTGCTCCAGGACTAGACGTGCCCCAAGCCAAGTTGTTCCATTATAGCTACAACACTGGCATCTAGCCGACATTGTGAAGAATTTTCGCTGTCCGCAAAAAGTAGAACAAATCCAATCTGGCTAATTACCACCCGTCAGTCTACTCGCGACCATCAGCAAAGTGATGGAAGGTGTCATTGACAGTGCTTTCAAGCAGAAATTACTCAGCAATAACCTGATCATTGATGCTCAGTTTGGGATCTGCTAGGTCACTCAACTCCAGAGCTCATTACAGTCTTGGCCCAAACATGGACAAAAGAGCTGAATTCCAGAGGTGAGGAGAGAGTGACTGCCCTTGACATCAAGGCAGCAATTGAACAAGTTTTGCTTCAAGGAGCCCTGGAAAAATTGAACTCATTGAGCATCAGAGGGAAAATTCTTCTGTGGCTGGTGTCATACCTAGCACAAAGGAAGATGGTTGTGTTGTTGGAGGTCAATTAATGGCAGCTCACCGCCACCTTCTCAAGGACAATTAGAGATGGGCAATAAATGCCAGCCTTGCTTCACAAGCAAAAAAAGGTTGAGAACCCCTGCATTAGGGGACATGGGAGTTGCAAATTTGCTCAGTGAGAAGGAACAGTTTGACAACTAAAATCCACCTCAGTGTGGGGTGATTTGAGATTTGAAATCCTACTCACTGGGAGGGAAAAGGTGAAGGATGACTTCTTGCTTAATCAGGGCGTTTTAATGTGGAACTGATGCTCAGTTGGGAAAGTTGGATGCAAAAGGGTTGCTTTCAGATCAAAGGTCACTCATCCTTTGTTCAAGCTTGTGATCTGTCACATAAAGTTATGTCTGACTACAATTAAATCAATTGGTTCAATAATGTTATGCCTAAAGTGTTTATTACATGTTTATTTTATTTATTTTTTTTGAGATCACTATAACAGATAGACTAAGAGGCTTGCCAAAAAATAGTCTAGCTATTATTGTTTGGTATATCACTGTACAAATGGTTCACATGTTTATAGGGTTCTTCTCTGTCCATAATTTTAGATACTGGAACCCATCTATTTTAAAAATGTCTCTGCTAATTTATTCATTGTCATTTCTAGGCTTATATTCAGTGAAATGACGATGCCATTGTTTCTAACTGTTACTTTTTCACATGTAGGCATTGAACATAGGAATCCCCCAGCTGTTGCTCCTGCTTAGTTGCCTGAGCTCCACTTTTACATCAGCAGAAATACATCCCACGGTAACAGGTAAACATTTCTGCAATCCATGCATCGAGTGTGCAGAGTTACGGCACAGAATTTTCATAAAAGGAGTGCTTTGTAAACAGAGCGCTAGTGTCGGGAATTTGGTGCAAGTGGGAATTCGGTGCAGAAGGGGAAGGAGGTGCAGCTTTTTATTCTTTTTGTTTTACTGCTAGTAGCTGGTGAGTGTTTTCTTTTCTTTCTAAGCTTGTCTCCAAGCTAAGAGACTGTAACTTGCTATTATTTTACTTTCCTAAATTAGTAATTAATCAACGAATTAAATAAATAAATAGGATTAGATAGACATGACAGGGCAGGTGGTGTGCTGTACCTGCAGCATGTGGGAGTTTGTGGAGAGCATTGCGATCGCGGATAGACAAATCTACGGTAAGTGCCTGCAGCTCAAGGAACTTAGGCTCAGAGTTCTTCAGCTGGTGTCTGAGCTGCAGACATTGTGGGGCATCAGGGAGGGAGAGAGTTACCTGGGCACTTTGTTCCAGGAGGCGGTCACACCCCTTAGGTTAAGTAGAGCTTTAGAGTTAGTCAATGGTCAGGAACCAGAGGGTGTGACTGCAGGTCAGGCGGGTATATGGGGATCCAGCATGCAGCGATGGAGGAATTTCAGTCCTTGACTTTGACCAAAATGTACAAGGTACTTGCTACCTTTCTGGATGAAAACAAGGACAGCAGGGTGGATGGCACATTGACCATGGCATCATTCTATTAGGGGAGTGAAAAAGAATGTGATAGGGGACAGGATCGTCAGGGGAATAGATACGGTTCTGGGCAGATATGACCAGATTTCCAAAAGTTGTGTTGCCTGCCCAGTGCCAGGGTTAAGGACATCTCATGGCTGGAGATGAACTTGGAGTGGGAGGGGGAGGATCCATTTGTCATGCTCCATGTAGGAACCAATGACATAGGTAGAACTAGGAATGATGTTCTTCTGATTGAATTTGAGGAGTTCGGGCCCAAATTAAAATGCAGAACCTCTGGATTGCTACCTGAGCCATGTGTCAATTGGGATAGGGTCAAGCAGGTTAGAGAATTAAATGCGTGGCTCAAAGATTGGTGTGAGAGGAAGAGGTTTTGATTCATGAGGCACTGACACCAGTACTGGGGAAAGAGGGAGCTGTTTTCTTGGGATTGGTTCCACTTAAACCGGGGTGGGATCAGTGTCCTGGCGACTAACATAACTAAGGCTATGGATAGGGCATTAAACTAAAAGAGTGGGGGAGGGGTCAGGTGAAGGGAGATTTAGAAATCTAAAGAGCAAAGTGAGCCAATAGAGCAGTGTAGCGATTTGGATAAAAACGAGCAGAGTGGGACAGGAAGGGACAGAGAGTTTAACGTTAAGAGTACATCAGTGAACAAGGTTCATGCAAAGAATAATGGTAAAAAATAAAATTAAAGGCTCTTTATCTGAATGCACGAAGTATTTGTAACAAGATGGATGAAATAGCGGCACAAATAGAGATAAATGTATTTGATATAATCACCTTTACAGAGACATGGTTACAAAGTGACCAAGATTGGGAAATAAATATTCCAGAGTCCACAACATTGCGAAAAGACAGGCAGGATGGAAAAGGAGGAGTAGCTTTGATAATGAAGGATGATATAAGGGCGGTAGTAAGAAGGCAAAGGAAATTCAATTCGTTGACATGAATAGTATCCATGACTTTGTCACTGCCGCAAAGACCATTTATGGCCCAAGTACTCAAGAACCACCTCCTTTGAGGCCTATGGATGGGGGAGATCTGATCAAGGAAAGGGAATTTGTCAACACCTGTTGGAGGGGGCATTTTGAAAACCTTTTCAATCAAGAATCCATTGTTGACGAGAATGTTTTCAACTCCATCCCACAACACCCAGTTGGAGACGAGCTCGGAACTCCACCAATGCCTATGGAGGTGATGAAAGCCATCATACAAGTGAAAGGCAACAAAGTGCCAGGAGATGATGGAATCCCACTGAAATCTTTAAGCACAGTGGAGAAGAACTAACTTTGCAGCTCCACACCTCATCCTACAGATCTGGAATGAAGAGGAAATCCCGAATGATCTCAAGGATGCCATGATTGTGACGATCTTCAAGAAAGGGGACAAATCCAATTATGGAAATTACAGAGCCATCTCCCTGCTCTCCATTGTAGGAAAGATTATTACAAGAAGCCTTCTGAACCAACTCATTACACTTGCTGAAGAGCTGCTCTCCCGAATCTCAATGTGAGCTTAGGCTATCAAGAGGCATGGCTGACATGATTTTCATGGCTCACCAACTACAAGAAAAATGTCTACATAGCATTTTTTGACTTGACAAAGGCCTTCGACTCTGGAAATCGTGAGGCACTTGAGAAGACTTGTTGAAGTATGGATGTCCTCCAAACTTCATCACCATCGTTCACCTGCTTCATGATGAAATGAGAGCGGTGATCCTTAGCAACGGATCCATTACAGACTCCTTTGAGGTTAAGACAGGAATTAAACAAGGTTGTGTCATCGCCCCAACTCTTTTCTCGATCTTTCTAGCTGCCACACTCCGTCGGATTAGAGACAAGCTCCCTGCAGGAGTGCAGCTTATTTATCAAACGGAAGGTAAACTATTTAATCTCAGATAACTCCAATCAAAAACTAAGACCAGCCCAACTTCAATCATTGAGCTCCAATACACTGATGGTGCTGCAGTAAGTGTTGTGTCAGAAGCGGATCTTCAGAGAATCATCGACGTCTTTACTGAGGCATATGAGAGGATGGGACTTACACTGAACATTCAGAAGACCAAAGTCCTCTATCAGCAAACTCCAAATGCACATGTCCCAACCCATTGATTAGGTTTCATGATGAATGCCTGGAAAATGTGGAACACTTCCAGTATCTTGGAAGTTATCTTTCACAGAAGGCTGACAATTATGAAGAAATTCAGCATCGCGTTTGGCCACTTGAGAAAGCCAGTGTTTGAAGGCTACAACATCAAAACTGAAATCAAGTTTATGGTTTACGATGCGGTTGTGATCCCTAACTTACAGTACAGGGCTGACACATGGACAACATATTGGAGGCACCTCAAAGCACTGGAGTCATTTCATCAATGCTGCCTGTGCAAGATCCTACATATCTAGTGGAGGACAGGCACACCAACATCAGTGTCCTCTCACAAGCAGGCACCACAAGCATCGAGGCTATGATTATCCACCATCAGCTTCATTGGGTTGGTCATATAGTTCGGATGTCAGGTACCAGGCTCTCAAAGCAGGTCTTCATCTCCCAGCTCAGTCAGGGCAGATGCGCCAGAGGAGGACAGAGGAAGCGCTTCAAGGATGTGTTGAAAGCCGACATGAAGAAATGTAACGTTGACATCAACTCCTGGGAGACCATCGTCCTGGACTGAACCAGATGGAGGCAGAGTCTGTGGGAAGGATCCCAGCATTTTGAAACCCAACAGTGACAAAATGAAGAAGAAAAGTGAGAGCAGCGAAAAGAACAAGCCATGACCCAAACTAAAAATAGACAACCTGACATCCCACATGACAACAAATGCCCTACGTGCCATAAAGTCTCTCGATCCCAAATTGGCCTCATCAAGTCATCTTCAGACTCATGGATTACAAGCATCCTCGCCTTTGAGGGGAAGCCAATAATAATAATAATATTAAAATGATAATATAATAGCATGAAGGGATCTTGACTCAGAAGATCAGGAAGTAGTATTAGTATGGGTGGAGATTAGGAATAAGAAGAGTCAGAAAACACTGGCATGAGTAGTTTATTGGCCCTCTAACAGTATTTATATCATTGGACAGAGCATTAAGCAAGAACTAATTGGAGCTTGTAACAAAGGCAATGTAATAATCATGGAAGACTGCATATAAACTGGACAAATCAAATGGGAAAAGGTAGTGGAAGATGAGTTTGTAGAATACATTCACAACAGCTTCTTAGAACAATATGTTTTGGAACCAACTCGGGATAAAGCAATTTTAAATCTAGTATTGTGTTTTCTGGCAGGGTTAATTAGTAATCTCATAGTAAAAGATCTTTTGGGATAAAATGATCATAATACAATTGAATTTCATATTAAGTTTGAGAATGACATACTTGAGTCCAAAACAAGAGTCTTAAACTTAAAGCCAATTACATATTTATGTGGGGTGAATTGGCTAAGGTTGATTGGGTAAATATACTAAAAGATAAGGCAGTGAATAAACAGTAGGAATCATTTAAAGAAATAATTCAAAAGGTTCAACAAAAATACATTTCATCAAGAAACAAAAACTCATTGAGAAAGACCGATCTGTGGCTTACTAAAGATAGGATTAGGTTAAAAGAAGAGGCTTACAATGTTGTGAAGAATAGTAGTAAACTTGAGGATTGGGAGAGTTATCGAAACCAGCAAAGGACGACCAATAAGTTGATGAAAAAGGGAAAAAACAGGATATGAGAGTAAAATAGCCAGGAATATAAAAACAGATTATAAGAGCTTTGATAAGTATATAAAAAGAAGAAGGGTAGCTAAAGTATATGTTGGTCCCTTAGAGACAGAGGCAGGAGAAATTATCATGGGGGATGAGGAAATGGGAGAGAGATTGAACAAATATTTTGTGTCTGTCTTCACAGTAGAAGACACAAATTACATATCTGAAGTAGAGGGTAACCAAGAGGCTAATAAGAGTGAGTAACTTAAAGTAATTAATACCAGAAGAGAAAAAGTAATAGAGAAACTTAAGGGATTAAAAGCTAACAAATCCCCAGGATGTGATGGTCTACATCCTAGGGATCTAAAAGATAGTGGTTATGATTTTTCAAAGTTCCCTAGGTTCTAGAACAGTCCCAGTGGATTAGAAGTTAGTAAATGTAACACAGCTATCCATGAAAGGAGGGAGCGAGAAAACAGGGAATTATAAGCTAGTTACCCTGACATCGGTCATCAGGAAAATGCTGGAATCTATTATTAAGGATTCTTAATAATGCATTTAGAAATTGATTGTATGATAAGACAGAGTCAGCATGGTTTTATGAAAGATAAATTGTGTTTGACAAATTTACTGGAGTTTTTTGAGAATGTTACTAGTAGGGTAGACAAAGGGGAACCAGTAGATGTAGTATACCTGGATTTCCAAAAGGCATTCGATAAGGTGCCACACAAAAGGCTAATATGCAAGATAAGGGCTCAAGGAATTGGGGTAATATATTAGCATGGATGAAGGATTGGTTAACAGACAGGAAGCAGATAGTAATGATAAATGGGACATTTTCAAGTTGGCAGGCTGTAACTAGTGAAGTGCCACAAGGATCAGTGCTGGGGCCTCAACTATATACAATCTAAATTAACCACTTAAACAGAGAGATCCAGAGTAATGTATCCGAGTTTTTTTGATGATACAAAACTAGGTGGGAATGTAAGCTGTGAGGAGGTTGCAAAGAGATGTAGACTGGTTAAGTGCATGGACAACAAGGTGGCAGATGGAGTATAATGTGGAGAAGTATGAGGTTATTCACTTTGGTAATAATAGCAGAAAAGCAGAATATTGTTAAAAGGCATGAAACTTCTAAATGTTGATGTTCAGAGAAACATGGGTGTACTTGTACAAGGAACACAGAAAGTTTGCATGCAGCTATAGCAAACAATTAGTAAGGCAAAGGGCATGTTGGCCTTCATTACAAAGGGATTGGAGTACAAGAATAAGGAATTCTTGCTACAATTTTACAGGGCTTTGGTGAAATCATACCTGGAGATCTGTGCACATAATTGGTCTCCATATCTAAAGGATATACTAGCATTTGAGGTGGTACAGCGAAGGTTCACTAGGTTGGTTCCTGGGATGAGTGGGTTGTCCTATGATAAGGGGTTGAGTAAATTAGGGTTATACTCTCTGGAGTTTAGAAGAATGAGAGATATCATTGAAACAGACAAGATTCAGAAGGAGCTTGACAGCTGAGAGGTTGTTTCCCCTGGTAGAGGAATCTAGAACACAGAGGCACAGTCTCAGTATAAGGGGTCAGTAATTTAGGATTGAGACGAGGAGAAATTTCTTCACTCAGAAGGCTGTGAATTTTTGGAATTCTATACCCCAGAAGGTTGTGGAGACTCCATCGTTGAGGACATTTAAAACTGAGATAGACAGATTTTTGATCTTAGGGAATCAAGGGATATGGGGAGCATGCAGGAACATGGAGTGGAGCCAGAAGATCAGCTATGATCCTATTGAATGGCAGAATAGGCTTGCGGGACCATATGGTCTACTCCTGCTCCGATTTCTTATGTTCTTATATTCTTAAAGCTTACCAATGAGCTATAAAATGTGTGATTTTCAGAGTGATCTCCCTTTAAGATATTAGTATGCTAATGAGACAAATACCAGGATGCAGTCATGTGACTACAAGCCTGAGTCACTCTGCTGCTATAACACCTAGAGGCAGGTTCTGTAAATAGTAAACTGTACTGTAGGATAGTTTAGTTGTAATAAACCTGTTTGAGATCTTCAATATACCTGGACTCCATGCATCTCAGTTATGTTGCATCAGACAACATAAAAAGAACTCATTACATGGTGACAGCTGTGGTGAGAAAACAAAGTCTACGTTGAAGACTATAGGGAAAACAGCTTTAAAATCTACCTTCATACAGCTAAAAGAGAGAAAGTTAAAAAAAACTGGCCAAACAGGGAAAGAAGAAAACACTTAACTTGAGCTGTAGAAGACAGAGCACTGAACAACTGGTTGCAAATCAATCAGTGTGATCAGGTGAGTCATTGTCTCGACAGTCCAGGAACCCCATTGAAAAAAAAGCTTTGAGGTGCTTGCAAAGTTGATTTTTTTTAATGTTCAGTTAGATAAAAACAGGGAAAACCCAATCCCCATCTCAGGCAGATTGTTTTCAAAGGCACCCCCAGGCTGATCGAGGTCTGTGCCATTACAGGAGGCGCCCGACAGCAAAAAGTGTGGGAATCCTGCATTCACGCAGCTCACAGCTAAAGCTATAAAAAAAAATCAAACCACTTGAGCATGAAGAACTTTCACTCACAGACAAAGTTTAAAAAACTCATAAAACCACTGAAGCATGAAGAATTGCCTATTGAATGGCTGTGTAAACAAAGTCTAACAAAAAAAGCACTTAAAATGCCTATTGCTCAGCTGTGTAAACATACAGACTAGAGCGCTGGAAGCTAGATAAACAGACAAGGACTGTTAAACACCTGCTCCTGTCAAGCAAAGCAGCCAAGAGAACTCTTTTTAAAGGGAAAGCAGTACACAATCATAGAACAAGTCTTAAAGTAAGTTTTAAGCAAAAGAACCTCAGAAAAATGGATACTAAATTTCCCAGCATTAACTGGAAAGCCTTGAATATCCTATGTGAGTTCCAACTGTTCAAACAAAGAATGCAGTTATCCTTTATAGATCAAGTAATTGTAGAACCAAAAAAAAACAGGCTGTAAAAATACTAATAGCAGTTGTAAATGAGGGATTGCACAGAATCAATGCCTCAGGCTTAACTGATGAGGACCAGAAAGATTCCACAAAGATACGGAAAGTGCTAGAAGATAGGCTCAGATTACGAGTTAATTTTAGAAATCACGGCCTGGAATTGATGTCCTACAGGCAACAGCCACAGGAATCAATCAACTAGTTTGTCAGTAGATGCCGTAGTAAGGGGAATGAATGTGACTTTTCAGAAGCTGAGTTGTCAGACCGAATAATGGAGCTGGTGATTGTTTCAACACCCATTGAAACATTCCAGAAAGGCCTCTTTGGGGAAAAGAAAGGTCACAGCATTGATACATTGCTGGAAGATGGCAGGAGATACAAAGCCATAGTAGCTGGACAACAGCATCTGCAAGCACTAGATGCAGCCAACAGTATCGGCACCATAACCAGGTCAAAAATAGCAAGCAAGCTGTGTGGTAAGTGTGATTGGTCCCACTCACGGTGAAGATGTCCTACATTTCGAGACCTGTGCAATGCGTGCGGTGCAAAAGGACACTGGGCCACTTTTGAAAGAAATCTGACTCTGAAGGTGCATCCAGAAATCATGGTAGGGTACAGACAAACAGACAACAGGTCCAGAAGCAGGGCAACAGCAGCAAGGGGAGTTCCGAAGACTGGCATAAACGCAAGCCGATACATGAAGTCCACAACGAAACAGACCTGAGACAAGGCTCAGAGAGAAGCAATTCTCTCTACAAGACCAGCAGACATTCCACATTGTGAACCCGACACACCACATTGATGAAGTCAAACAACTGGAAGCTTTTGCCACTATTAACATCATGTGCCCAAAGTAAGCTGGCAAATATACACTCAGGGTTAAGACTGGCACCAGCAATAATGCAAATATCCAACCAGTCTGAACACTGAAAGATATATACCAGAGTCATTGGAAATCAATGATACAACCAATAACTGCCAAATTATCTGCAGACAACGGGTCACCCATCCCTTGTAGTGGCACTCCAACAATGCAATGCAGCAATCGCAAGTTGGCATGGAAACCACAAACATTCTACCTAGTAGACACAAGCGGACCAGCAGTGGCAGGGCTACCAGCGTGTAAGGACCTCAACATCATAACTATTCACGAGGTCACCAAGGTACCCATTACAGCAGAGGAGACCAAGGGTACCCGCATTGAGTCAGTCCACAACCTATAACAAATGTACCTGGGTGGGTTCGATGCCACAGGAAATTTCAAAGGCGATGCCGTACTGCACCTCAGAGAGGATGCAATTCCGTCAATTGACCCTCGCAGAAAGTGCAGTGTGAGCGTACAAGAAAAGTTTAAGCGCGAGTTAGATAACATGGAATTCAATGGCACCATCTGTCATGTGCATCATCATACAGACTGGTGCAGCCCAATCACATGCGTACTGAAGAAGGATGAAGCAATCAGGGTGTGTCTAGATCTGAGGCACCTAAACCGCTCCCTAAAGAGATGCCCCTACAAGATTCCGACATTAGAGGAATTGAATCCCAAGTTCACAGGAGCTAATTCTTCTCCAAGTTGGATGCTAAACATGGATATTGGTCAGTACACCTAGCTCAGGAATCTCAAGAAGTCACCACCTTCAGGGCACCATTTGGAAGATATTGCTTCCAGAGACTACCCTTCGGCTTATCTGTCAGTCAGGATCTGTTTCAGCAGCGTATGGACAGAATTATAGAACATGTGCCTGGATGTTTAAGCATTGCTGATGACATTGCAGTAATGGGAAAAACCAAAGAAGAACATGATCAGAATCTCCATTCACTGATGACAGTAGCTCGTCGTGAAGGGCTCATTTTTAACAGAAAGAAGTGCCAGGTGACTGTAAGCCAGGTCAATTTCTTTGGCTCTATATATTCCGGTTGCGGAATCCGTCCTGACCCAGGGAAAATTGAAGCTGTAAGGTAGATGCCTACCCCACAAGACAAGGAAGACCTCCAGAGATGTCTAGGATTTTTCAACTTTTTGGCACCATACATTCCAAATTTTTCTGACAAAGCATCATCGCTGAGAGAGCTCTTAAAGAAAAACAGACCATTTGTATGGCAGGAGGACCATCAGCATATGCTTGAGTCACTCAAACAAGTATTGTCAGCAGAAACCTGAACGCTGCAGTACTATGATCTTGGATTTTGACGCCTCACAGAAAGGGCTTGGAGCGTGCATCTTGTAGGATGGCAAAGCAATTGCATTCGGGTCAAAATGTTTATCCTCAGTACAGTCCGATTACTCATAGAGTGTGAAACACTTGCTCTGGTGTTTAGGATTACAAGGCTCCACAGCTACCTGTTCAGTAAGTAGATCACGGTAAAAACTGACCACAAACCACTGGAGATGATCTGGCGCAAACCATTGACAAGCGCACCACCTCGACTACAGCGGCTCTTAGTGAAAGTACAGGGGTACAACGTCAACATCTGCTGCAAACCGGGTACCAAAATGGTCACCTTGGATACACTGAGCAGACTGACAAGCCCGAGCAAGAATGAAGAAGTTCCGCTGGATCTACAAGTGGACAGCGTGGACATCGAGGTGGAAGATGTGCTCAAAATCAACTTACTGCATTTTAGTCAGCACAAATGTGACCAACTGCAATCAGAAACAGCAAATAACCCACAACTGATGGCACTGTGGAGAGTCATCATGTAAGACTGGCCTGACACGGTAAAAGAGATGCCAGAAACCCTCAGGTACTTCTGACCTTACACAGATGAACTCAATATCTCAAAAGGTATCTCCTTCAAGGGAAAACAAGTGATTTTGCTCAAAGCTCTCTTGTCACATCTTCACCAAGGCCTTTTGGGCATAGAGTGAACAAGACGACTGGTACGAGACACTATTTATTGGCCAGGGATCAATAATGACCTCGAAAGGTTAGTGAGGCTGTGTGAGGCATGACAGAGCCACCAGCCACAACAATGTAAAGAACCTCTACACCCTCATGAAATTCTGTCAATCCCTTGGTCCAAAATCGCCACTGACCTGTTTTCCATTAATGGAGATGACTTTATCTTAGTCACCGATTATTTTTCCAAATTTCCAATTGTCAGACAGGTAAAAGACACATTAAGTGCAGTCGTTGCAGACACATTGAGTGCCATATTTGTCTATTCAGCGCACCTGAAGAAATCAATTCTGACAATGGGCCACAGTATACGGGCAAACTTTTCAGGGATATGTGCGCCAAATGGGGCGTAAACCATGTGACATCCTCACCACATTATCCTACATCTAATGGTCTCGCCGAGTGAATGGTTCAAACAGTCAAAGCACTTATCCTAAAGTGTAGGACAAGGAAACACGATTTTCGTGTTACCATGCTCCACCTCAGAGCTACATGTATGGATATGGGCTTACCATCACCAGCAGAGATCATGTTTGGCAGACAAGTATGGACCACTCTGCCAAGCCATCATCTGTCCAAATTCCCCGAGATGCAGGATAACTGGACTCCAAGCATCTCATTTATGTTCCATCAGACGACATATAAAGAACTCATTACATCACTGATGTAATGAAGATATTTCCCTATGGTTATTGTCAGATGGTTGTGCCAGGGCTTGCCGCTTTGCTTGGTGGCATCTTATTGGGTATAGCCAATCAGGACATGCTCCTGTTTCTTGCTCAGGCACAGTTTATTTCTTACTGAATTAGAAGCCAGTCGAATATTCTTAGAGCATTGGACCATTAATCTATCAAAACCCCTTGTAATTTTGAACACTTTTTAATCTCCACTTAACATTCTGCACTCTAAGGAAAACAATCCCAGCTTCTCTAGTCCCTCTCAACATAACTGAAGTCTCTTAACCCTCTCCAAGGCCTTAACATCCTTCCTAAAATTTGGTGCCAGAGATGAACACAATACTGCTGCTGGAGTCTAACCAGTGATTTCTAAAGGTTTAGCACAATGTTCTTGATTTTGTACTCTATGTCTCTATTTATTAAGCCAAGGATCCTATATATTTTTAAACAGCTTTATCAACTTTATCAGCAACGCACCAAGGCTCCTTAGACAGCACCTTCTAAACCCGCGACCTCTACCAACTAGAAGGACAAGGGCAGCAAATGCATGGGAACACCACCACCTGCAAGTTCCTCTCCAAGTCACACACCATCCTGACTTGGAACTATATCACCATTCCTTCACTGTCGCTGGGTCAAAATCCTGGAACTCCCTTCCTAACAGCACTGTGGGTATACCTACCCCACATGGACGGCAGAGGTTCAAGAAGGCAGCTCACCACCATCTTCTCAAGGGCAATTAGGGATGGGCAATAAATGCTGGCCTGGCCAGCGACGCCCACATCCCATGAATGAATTTAAAAAAAATGTCCTGCAATCTTCCAAGGTTTATTTATGTGAACCCCCAGGTATCTCTGTTCCTGCACCCCTTTAAAATTACATCATTCAGTTTATATTGCTCCTCTTTGTTTCCTTCCGAAATGCATCACTTCACAGTTCTCTGCATTAAATTTCATCTGTCATGCGTCTGTCTATTTCACCAGTCTAATTCCTCCTGTTTGCTAATATCCTCCTCACTGTTTACTACATTTCAAAGCTTTATGGCATCTGGAAACTTTGAAATGAGACCCTGTATACCCAAGTTCAGGTCATTAACTTACATTAAAAAGAGCAGTGGTCCAGATCCAGACCCCTGGAGACACTACTGTATACTTCCATCCAGTCAGAAAAAACATTTACCACTGCTCTCTGCTTTCTGTTTTTTATCTAATTTTGTATCCACACAGCCACTGTTCCTTTAATCTCATGGGCTTCAATTTTGTCTATTATGTGGCACTTTTGTCAAATGCTTTTTGAAAGCAACCACACTATCTTCATCAACCCTCTCTTTTATTTCATCAAAGAACTCAGTCAAATTTATCAGACATTGTTTGTGTTTAACATATTGGCTGTTATTTCTTAACCCATCTTTTTCCAAGTGACAATTAATTTTGTCCTTGGACTGAATTCTGTTGAGCTCCCAACGTTGGGCTCCTGGGCAGTGGGGGCCGGATGATCGCAGCGGCAGCGGCCCACCACAGAGCCCTATTCCAGGATTGCCAGGCCCGATCTCCCAGCGGCGGCGAGGCTCCATGGCGGCTAGCCACCCTGCCACTCGGCGACAGGACCCAATTTTAAATATTGAAATAAAGGGCATGAATACATTAGCATATCATTCTCCGCGATCTTACCAGCTGTCTGCGATCTTCTGTGCGATGGCCCGCACTCACACGCCTTCACTTTCTCATCCAGGGTAAGCTGGAGCCACTGACATGGGGGAGGGGGAACTTAGGGTTTTTAGTGTAGTGATGGGGGAGGGGAATGGGGTCAACTCTGCATTTCTAGTGTGAGGGGAAGGGGTGACCTCTGCACTTTGTGCAGCTGGTGGGGGGAGAGGTCAACTATTCAATTTAAATGTTTTGTGGGAGGAGAACAGGGTTACCATTTATTTTCTATATATTGGCAGTGGGGGGGAACAAGTCACACATTTATGTACAGTGTAGTGGGTGGTGGAGGGGGGTACGGTTCCGGGGTTGCACTTTTTCTGCCTCTGTAGGTCTGGGAGCCCTTTGAAATTGGTGCCAACACCTGCACAGAGGCAGCTGACGCTGTTGCCGCCATCATGGAGCCCGGCCCCGCCATGTGATTGGGGAGGGGGGCAGACTGCCCTGCGTCTGGAAATGAGCCGCTGTGCGCTCGATCGTGGCGGCATGGTGGCACGTGGCCCATGCGTGCAGGCCGCCATTTTTCTTGCCCACCTCCGCCCCCAGTGGCGGGAGAATAAAATTGAGCCCCTTGAATGTGGTCCCTAAAAGTTTCCCTACTACCGACACTAGGCTGACTGACCGGTAAGCTTTTCTCTCTCCCCTTCTTTGAACAGGGATGTAACATTTTGCAACCCTCAAGTCCACTCACACCAGGACCATATCCAAGGAGGATTAAAAGACTCTGGCCAAAGTTTCCGTTATTTCCCCCCATACTTCCCTCAACAACCTCGGATGCATCCCAACTGCAGCAGATGGCTTTTCAACTTTCAGCACAGCTAATCATTTAAATTTAAGTACCTCCTCTTTATTGCTTTTTATCCTGTTCAAATTCTCTTCATCCTTCAGTAGTCATTCTTAATGTGCAAGATGAGATAATGAGTTCCAGCAGCCTGTACAACTATGGCAGAATATCAAAGCAAAGCCTAATCCATAATCTCTCCATCAGAGGATGAGTGGGGGTGGGAGGTCCACAGGACAGTGAGATCAGGATCCCTGGCTGATGTTCTATACTTTAACTCAGAGCCATTGTTATATCCTTAACTGCTGCCCTGGTTGAGATCAGCTAATTCAGTGCAGACACTAAAATCAAATCTGTGGTTTTCTGGTTTATAAATCTCAGCTACACTGGCTCCACCAACTGAGCCATCGGAAATGCTTCCGATTTTTAAACCATTTTAATTCAGTATCACTGACATAGGAACAAAGGACAAGATTTCTGCTGATGCCAAAGCAGAAGGGGTAATACCACAACTGTTATCAGATGCAAATTTCTCTGAAGATCCCGTCTCAACGTAGGGATGACCTAAAAATTGTAATGAGTTCTTTATGTTATCTGATGCAACATAAATGAAATGCGTGGAGTCCTGTTGGTTGAAGATCTCAAACAGGTTTATTAAACAGCTAACTATTAGATACAATATCTTCTTCTTCTTCTTCTTTGGCCTCCTTGTCTCGGGAGACAATGGGTAAGCGCCTAGGGGAGGTGGTCAGTGGTTTGTGGAGCAGCGCCTGGAGTGGCTATAAAGGCCAATACTAGAGTGACAGACTCTTCCACAGGTGCTGCAGATAAAATTGGTTGTCAGGGCTGTTTCGCAGTTGGCTCTCCCCTTGCATTTCTGTTTTTTTTTTCCTGCCAACTGCTAAGTCTCTTCGACTCGCCACACTTTAGCCCCATCTTTATGGCTGCCCGCCAGCTCTGGCGATCGCTGGCAACTGACAATATAGAGCAAACGATTTACAGAACCTTACTCTGGGTGCTCCAGTTGCAGAGTGACATGACTGCATCTGGTACTTAGCTCATTGGCATACTAAGATCTTAAAGGGATAACACTCTTAAAGGCAATCAGACAACATCCCCCTTCTTTTCAAAGATAAGTCTCATATGCTAAAAGTAAAATACATAGCATTAGATAACATCAAAATTATTTACACATGGATAGAGATTATGAACTTTACACATGCAGAAGCTTAATAGTCCACATATCATTTTGGTGGTTTTACAACTCGTCCAGATCTGGTTACAGTATCAACTTCTGGGGATGTCATCCTTGGTTGTTTTGGGTTTGCAGGCATGTTGTCACCATGTTGATTGTCGTCCTGTTGTTCCATCACACCCTCATCATCGGAGTGCGTTCTTTCGAGTCCGCTGTGCACAATTGGGGTATTGCACACTTCTCTTAATTGGCTAAGGTTCCTTCTCAACACCGCTCTGCTAGGTATTGTAATCACATATGACCTAAGCCCACTGAAATTTTTGGATACCTCTGCGGGTAGCCATGTTTTCACTGTGGGGCGTATAATCCTGACCTTTTGTCCTACATGTAACTGATGTAGTTCCACCCCGGCGTATCGGTCATGCACCATCTTCATTCTCCCTTATTTTTCGAGCAGTGTTTCCTGCATCTGAGAGAATTTGGACAGATGATGGCTTGGCAGTGTCATTCGCAGTTGTCTGCCAAACATGATCTCTGCTGGTGAAGGTAAGCTCATATCCCTAGGTGTAGCTCTGAGGTGGTGCATGGCAACATGAAAGTTTTGTCTTATTGTCCTACACTTAAGGATAAGTGATTTTACTGTGCAAACCTGTCATGCAGGCCCCCACCTGCCAAGAATGAGGCACATTAATTTCACCACATGGACATTAAACTTAAAATTGGTGCTGGGAAGAAAAGAGGGCCTATCACAAGGAATTGCCAGGCCCCTAGCCAGAAAGACATTTTTTGCATACTAGCAGACAGTGTTGGAATAGAGGAACCAGTCCCTGCTCCCAATACACAGAAGACGTGGTCAGACCAGTTTAGTCACATGACTAACTGGCTGTTGCAGAGTTTTGAACTGAGAGTTTTAAATTGACCACAGAGAATTTGAACTCAGAAAGACCTCTCGTGGCTGGCTCGCCGCAGCCTCTCCTGTCTGCTCTCACCTCGTTCTCACCAGCTTTGGAATCCATTGAATACACAAGAACGCAAGAGAGAAAAGTGAACAAGGTTTAAAAAGAATACTGGGCCCAAATGAAAAGCAAGAATTACCTACAAAAGGACTCTACAGTGAGCTCAAAGCACAGCAACAAGAAACTCTTCATATATTGCTTCAAACCTCTCCACTTTATTTTTCTTCAGCTCTTTTCTGTCTCTATTTGCATGTGCGGATCACATATACATGCTAGCGTAGGACACAGAGTATATTTGTAAGCGTTAACCAAATTAGAGTTTAAGTTTAAGTTTTAATATATTTCACTTTTCTTCTTTAAACCTAAGAAAGCCTGTTTGTGCTCATTTCTTTGGCTTATAATTGGAAAGCGGTGAACAAGGATTCACCAAGGAGGAGCTCAAAACACGGTGTGTTTAAAATTAAACCCTGTTACAGTAAAACAAGGTGAAGGCTGAAAGGGACCCTTAGACACCTTTCTCACCTGGTCTTAACAGAACCATTCACTCAGCAAGACCATTGGATATAGGTTAATGTGGTGAGGACATCAACTGGTTTACGCCCAATTTGGCGTACATATCACTGAAAGGTTTGCCCATATACTGTGGCGCATTGTCCAAAATGATTTCTTCAGGTGCACCGAATAGACTGAATATGGCACTCAATGTGTCTTCGATGACTGTGCTTGAAGTATCTTTTATCTGTCTGACAATTGGAAATTTGGAGAAATAATCAGTGACTAAGATAAAGTCATCTCCATTAATGGAAACAGGTCAGTGACGATTTTGGACCAAGAGACTGATGGAATCTCGTGAGGGTGTAGAAGTTCTTTGTGTTGTTGTGGCTGGTGGCTCTGGCATGCTTCACACATCTCACTAACCTTTCAATGTCACTGTTTATCCCTGGTCAATAAATAGTGTCTCGTGCCAGTTGTCTCATTCGCTCTAAACCCATATGGCCTTGGTGAAGTTGTGACAAGATGTCCTCTCGGAGAGCTTAGGGCAAAATCACTTGTTTTCACTTGAAGGTGATGCCTCTCGAGATACCAAGTTCATCTCTATAAGGCCAAAAGCATCTGAGGGGTTCTGGCACCACTTCTACCATAACAGGCCAACCTTCTATGATGAATCTCCACAGGGCCTTCAGTTGTGGATCATTGGCTGTTTCTGATTGTAGTTGGTCACATTTGTGCTGACCAAAATGCAATAAATCAATTTTGAGCACATCTTCCACCTCGATGTCCACGCTGTCCACTTGTAAATCCAGTGGAACTTCTTCATTCTTGCTCAGGTTTGGCAACCTGCTCAGTGTATTTGAGGTAACCATTTTAGTACCCAGTTTATAGCAGACGTCGAAGTCGTACCCCTGTACTTTCACTAAAAGTCGCTGTAGTCGAGGTGATGCACTTCTAAATGGTTTGCGCCAGATCATCTCCAGTGGTTTGTGGTCAGTTTCCACCGTGAACTGCTTACCGAACACATAGGTGTGGAGCCTTGTGATTCCAACCACCAGAGCAAGTGTTTCACACTCTATGTTTGAGTAATCAGACTGTGCTGAGGATAAACATTTGGACCCGAATGCAATTGGTTCACCATCCTGCAGGATGCACACACTTAGCCCTTTCTGTGAGGTGACAATTTCCAGGATTGTCTTCTTCCTTGTGTCATAGTACTGCAGGGTTCAGGTTTCTGCTGATAATGCTTGTTTGAGACTCAAACATATGCTGATGGTCCTCCTGTCATACAAATGGTACATCTTTTTTTAAGAGGCCCCTCAGCAATGATGCTTTATCAGAAATATTTGGAATATATGGTGCTAAAAAGTTGAAAAATCCAAGACATCTCTGGAGGTCTTCCTTGTCTTGTAGGGGAGGCATATACCTTACATCTTCAATTTTGCCTGGGTCAGGAGGGATTCCACGACCGGAATATATGGCAATAAAGAAATTGATCTGGCTTACAATCACCTGGCACTTCTTGCTGTTAAAAACGAGCCCTTCACGACGAGCTACTGTCATCAGTGAATGGAGATTCTGATCATGTTCTTTGGTTTTGCCCATTACTGCAATGTCATCAGCAATGCATATACGTCCAGGCACATGTTCTATAATTCTGTCCATATGCTACTGAAACAGATCCTGACTGACAGATAAGCCGAAGGGTAGTCTCTGGAAGCAATATCTTCCAAATGGTGCCCTGAAGGTGGTGACTTCTTGAGATTCCTTAGCTAAGTGTACTGACCAATATCCATGTTTAGCATCCAACTTGGAGAAGAAATCGGCTCCTGTGAACCTGGGGTTCAATTCCTCTAGTGTTGGAAACTTGTAGGGGCATCTCTTTAGGGAGAGGTTTAGACGCCTCAGATCTAGACATACCCTTATCGCTCCATCCTTCTTCAGTATACACATGATTGAGCTGCACCAGTCTTTGTGATGATGCACATGACAGATGATGCCATTGTGTTCCATGTCATCTAAATTGCACTTAAGCTTTTGTTGTATGTTCACACTGCACTTTTTGGGAGGGTCGATTGATGGAATTGCATCCTCTCTGAGGTGCAGTACGGCATCGCCTTTGAAATTTCCTGTGGCATCGAACCTACCCAGGTACATTTGTTGTAGGTTGTGGACTGACTCAATCCGGGTACCCTTGGTCTCCTCTGCTGTAATGGGTACCTTGGTGGCCTCGTGCATGATCATGATGTTGAGGTCCTTACACGCTGGTAGTCCTGCCACTGCTGGTCCGCTTGTGTCTACTAGGTAGAATATTTGTGGTTTCCATGCCGACTTGCCAGAGCTGCATCGCATTGTTAATGTGCCACTGCAAGGAATGGGTGACCCGCTGTATGCAGATAACTTGGCAGTTGTCAGTTGTATCATTGATTTCCAATGACTCTGGTACATATCTTTCAGTATTCAGACTGGTAGGATATTTGCACTAGCGCCAGTGTTAATCTTAACCTGAGTGTATGTTTACCAACTTTCTTTTGGGCACATGATGTTAATGGTGGCAAAAGCTTCCAGTTGTTTGACTTCATCAACATAATGTGTCAGGTTCACAATGTGGAATGCTTGTTCATCTTCTGACTGAGAATTACTTCTCTGAGCCTTGTCTCAGGCCTGTTTCGCTGTGGACTTTGTGTATCGACTTCTGTTCATGCAGGTCTCTGAAGCTTTCCTTGCTTCTGTTGCCATGTTCTGTGCCAGTCTTCTATTGGCTTGTGTCCTACTGTGGCTTCTGGCTGCATCTTTAGAGCTCGAATTTCTGCATAGGCGGTTCCAGTGTCCTTTTGTACCATACGCCTTTCATTGGTCTTGAAATAGAGGACAACTTTGTGATGAATGGGACCAACCACACTTACCACACAGCTTGCTTGCTCTTTTCAACCTGGTTATCATGCTGATACTGTTGGCTGCACCTAATGCTTGCAGGTGCTTTTGTCCAGCTACAATGGTTTCATATTTCCTGCCATGTTCCAGCATGGAACATTCCTCTTTTTCCCTCAAGAGGTCTTCCTGAAATGCTTCAATGGGCGTTGATACAATCACCAACTCCATTATTTGGTCTGACAGCTCAGTTTCTGAAAAGTCGCATTCATTGCCCTTACTTCGGCATCTACTGATCAATTGGTCTGTTGATTCCTGTGGCTTTTGCCTGTAGGATATCAATTCCAGGCAGTGAATTCTAAAATTCACTCATAATCGGAGTTGATCATCTAGCACTTTCCATATCTTTGCAGGATCTTTCTGGTCCTCGTCAGATGAGCCTAAGGTATTGCTTCTGTGTAATCTTTCACATCCAATTGCCAGTATTATTTTCACAGCCTGTTTTTCTGGTTCTACAATTACTTGATCTGTGAAGCATAACTGCATTCTTGGTTTGAACGGTTGGAACTCAGATAGGATATCCATGGCTTTCCAGTTCATGCTGGGAAATTTGGTATCCATTTTCCTACTGTTCTTTTGCTTAAAATTTGCTTTGAGAGTTGTTTTATAACTCTGCACTGTTGCCCCTTTAACAAACTGTCTTTTATTTAAACTTGCTGCTTTGATTGACAGGTGCAGGTGTTTGCTAGTGTTGTGTGTTTATCTTGCTTCCAGCACTTAAGCTTGTATGTTTACACAGCTGCTCAATAGGCTGGTTAATTGCTTTTTTGCTAGAGTTTTTGTTTTTGCAGCACTTAAGATTGTCTGTTTACACAGCTGTTCACTAGCTGCTAAAGTTTATGTTCTTCAGGCTCAAGTGGCTTTATGAGGTTTTTTTTGGACTGTTGCTGTGTGGATGAAGGCTCTGCAGTGATCGGTGTTTTCCCGTGCTTTCTGCACTCGGACGCCTCCTGTAATGGTGCCGACCTCAATCAGCCTGGGAAGAGAAGTCAAGTTTTCCCCGCTTTTTTTTTACACGCAGCTTTTAGAAAAAAGCAACCTTTTGAAGGACTTCAAAGCATTTTTTAAAGCAGTATCCCTTGCCTGATTTACTTGCAGCCTATCGTTCTGAGCTCTTTTTTCTCCAGCTAGAGGTAAGTTTTTTTTTTACTGTTTGAGCCACTATTTGTTTTTTTAACTTTCTCTCTCGTGGCTATAGAAAGGGTTGTTTTCAAGGCTGTTTTTCCTTTTTTTTCACCGCAGCTGCCACCATGTAATGAGTTCTTTTATGTTGGCTGATGGAACATAAATGAAATGCGTGGAGTCCAGTTGGTTGATGATCTCAAACAGGTTTATTAAACAGTTAGCTATTATATACATTACAGAGCTAACTATTTCAGAACCTTACTCTGGGTGCTCCAGGTGCAGAGTGCCCCTGGCTCCAAGTCACATGACTGCATCTTGGTACTTAGTTCATTGGCATACTAAGATCTTAAAGGGATATCACTCTTAAAGGCAATCATGCAACAAAAATGTCTACAGAAAGTTTCCCAGAATTGGCACATATGAGATTAAATAGGATATTAAAAGCAACACGCTTTGTTTATCCTAAAATTTCTGCAATACTTATACTACTAAATCTATTGATTCAATCTTTAAACCCTATGAATTTTATTCTGGTCTTGCAGGATCTGTGACACAGCGAGGCAGTGCGTTTGTCAATGAAGCATTCCAGCAGGCACTTGATCTTGTCAATGCTGCCTATAAAAGATCTAGAGACAGGTAAGATTAAAAAATGTTAAGGAAGGGACAAATTGGAATTTTTTTTAAATTGGGAAACCTGTTGATGGGGCAAGGCCCATTGTACAGAACACTACAAAGGTAGTAGGGCATAGGCAACAAGTTGAGATAAATCTAAGTGCACTAATTAGGTGACACTGAGCTTGAATTTAATTGTGGAAGAAAGGGAAAACTGGGGAGATGAGGAGATGTAGTTTGAGGTCCTGAGAAAACGTTAGTTGGTGTAGGAGTCTTGAGTTCAGCATAGTGAGGATGCAGGAGGAGGAACAATGTGACGGATGGAATATTTGGAGCTTATGAGGAACCAGGCAGAAGCTACACCATAAAACTATAAATAGGCCAGCACTAAATTGGCAATTTCATTCAGAAATGTCACAAAAATGCCAGTGTAAGAAAGGAAAATGTCACCGTGGTGCAACAGACACAATTGTGCAATATTTGAAGTTTCAGCATGTTATTGACGAATTACAAAATGTTTCTTGACTCATTTAGTAGTCATTTTGTCTCTGGTACAGAAAGTTGTGGGTGCTAAGGCCATAGAATATCACTACATTATCTAGCTGATACTTTAACAAAAGCTTGCATTTATTTTTAATGCTTTAAATTAGTAAAAATGTCCCACAGCACTTAATGTTCAGTGCAGAACTGAGAGAGTTCTGCATTGTTAGAGGTGCCAGTCTCTGAATGAGACACTTAGCAGAGGCCATCTACCTGTTAATGCAAGGAGTTATCCTGGCTAATAGACTTCACTTCGCCAATAACAGATTAACTGGTCTGTTAGCTGCTGAGTTTGTCTACATAACAACAATAACTGCACATCAAAGTTAATTATCATAACAAGTGATTCGGGATGCTTGAGAAATGTGACAGAAGTGCAAGTCATTTTCCTGTGCTGTACCTTAATTGAGAACGTTTGATGGGGGAGTGTAATGATAGGAAGTTTGCTTTGTACCTATCTCATCCTGTTGCTGAACTGGAAGGGCTCAATAGGATCTAATGAGGCCTGTGTGTTGTTACCAAAAGCATCCTGGTTTACTGAATTCTTAACAGTAGAAAATAAAATAAGAACATAAGAGAAAAGGGTAATGCTGGCCACTTGCAACACAGTACACAGCCTATCAACAGGAAATGTTTCACTGCTACCATCTGATATTTTAAAACATTAAAATTATTTTATTATTACAATTATTATAATAAACAGAATAATTTGCTTGCTGATCTCTTAGATCACACAAAACACTGCCTTAGTACAACAAAGAAAATGTGAAACATTCCTTGAGGAATTTTCCAGGTATTCATCGTGCTTTCCATTAAGATTTACCCACTGTTGCTTAAGATGATGCCTCCAACTAATCTCCGGCAGGCTGGAAAATGGCATCAGAAAATGAGGAAAGCCTCCCAGGTGGAATTGTATCCTCTAGAGGCCAAATGTAGCAACTGCAGCACACCACTGAACAGACATTCATGAGTTGGCAACATGGGAGTTTTGCCATTTTCTTCTCTGCAACTAGCTCAGTAGAATCCCCGCAAATAAGAGGGTGTCCATTTGACAGGAGTAAAACTGGTCTATTTATGCCTATGTTCTACAGCTTCCAGTGGGAAGGCAGGGGGAGGGTTCTGGTGAAAGATTTACACTGCCAAGCGTAAACCATCTGCTGCTCTAAGATGTGCTCTTTGATTCCCAGGAGTAAAGCAGTGCTGGCCGAAGGCTCCATTAGTGCCAATGACCTGCTCAGCTTCTTCAAACATCCTGTAGCTGAGACTCGGACGGCAGTGAGAGCAGCTGAGCTGATGGAAACTACCATAGAACTCATTCGGCAGATGGTTTACACGCAGGAGAAAATGTTCAGGAATGCAACGGGTAAACAACAACAACTTATATTTAGGCAACCACCTTTAATGTAAAAGTGTCCCAGGGCATTTTATTAAATAGTAATAAATCCCAAGAGCAGAAGAGGGGATGGGAAGGGTAATGGAATCTGTGCAGTTTGTGGCACATTCTGATAACAATGTTCTCGGCCTCCTTGTTGTGACTCAAAAACGTGTGCTAATGTTAGAACCTTGGATGAGGGAAAAAAAACTACAATCAGACCTAGATGCAATGGGGGAATGGGCCCACATCTAGCAGATGGCATTTAATATCTATAGTATTATATGATAAATGTAGTGTTATGCACGTGGCTGAGCTAATGCCAAGCACATGTATACCATACAGGGTTCTGAACTAAAGTCTCTTGAGCAGCAAAGAGATCGAGGAATTATTGTGCATGTGATCCTAAAGGTACACAGTCAGCGCTATGAGGATGTAGCAAAAGCAAATAGAATATTAGAATATATTGCTTGAAAAATCCAATACAAAATTTTAAAAAACACTTTAGGTGCCTTGTATAAGACCTTGGTTAGGCCTCTATTTAGAATAGTCATCTCACATGGTGGGAGATAGAGAACCCCTGGAAAAGGTTCTCAGGACAACCACTAGATTGCTATCTAGTTTAGAGGCCCTTAATGACATGATAGGTTGAGACAACTTAGTCTTCTTACTCTAGAAAAACATAGACTTCGAGGTGAGTTGATTGAGGATTTTAAAATAATAAAAGGATTAGATTTGATCTATGTGGATAGACTATGAGTTACCGAGATCAAGGAGAATCAAAGGACATGCATATGAATTATGTAAACATAGAACTAGGTTAGATATCAGGAGGCTTTTCTTTTCAGAGGGTTATTACCTTTGGAACAAGTTGCCAGCTTGTGAAGTGAATGCTGATTCATGGTAAACGTTCAATAAGGAGCTGAATGAGTTCCTGTGTAAGCCTTCTCTGATTTGCTCGTGGTCAGCAGCCCTGGTGATCTTTATGGCTCCCTCTTCCATGGTGGTGAGGATGTGTAGAAAGGGATCCCCTCCTCCTGTCTGGCCCCGTTCACAGGCATTGTGAGATTATTTCCCCTACAAGGACAAAAGAAAGAGAGATAACGCACTGCTGTCCTCTATGGCCAATGCCAATGGCTCATTGGCATAAGAAGCTGAATGTATCAGTACTGGCAGGTACTCAGTAGCACTATGGCTCTGAACCTTGCTAAGGGGTCAGTAACTACCCTGGGCATACACAACTCCCATGGTCAGGAGCGGCATGCACACTGAGGCTCTTCAGCTGGAGTGTCTGCTCAAGGTTGAATACCCAGAGGCTTATCCTGATGGTCTGGCATTGCACCATTGCACTCATCTTGCCAGAGAGAATAACCTGTTACGACCAGGTGAGAAAGTGGTCTAGGGTTCCCTTTCAACCTTCACTGGTCTTACCGTAACAGGATTTAATTTTAAACACACCGTGCTTTTCACTCCCCCTTGGTGAATCCTTGTTCACCGCTTTCCAATTATAAGGCAAAGAAAGCACCACAAACAGGCTTTCTTAGGTTTAAAAGAAGAAAGATTGAAATTTATTAAACTTAAATTTAAACTCTAATTCGGTTGACGCCTATGGATACATGACACACCCACACTAGCATGCAAATGCAATACACACATGCAAATAGAGACAGAAAAGAGAAGAAAAAGTAAAATGAAAAGTTTGAGGCAATATCTGAAGAGCTTTTGTTACGGTTCTTTAAGCTCACTGTAGAGTCTTTGATTGTAGGTAGTTGTTGCTTTATGTTGTGGCCCAGTATTCGTCCTAAATCTTGTTCGCTGCAGGAGACATTTCTCTCTTGGGGTTCATGTGTCTTCAGTGGATTCAGAGGTTTGTGAGAAAGAGATGGGAGCAGACAGGAGAGATCTTCTCAGTCCAGGAGAAAACAGACACTCTCCGTTCAAACTATTTCTCACTGATTCAGAAAAAAACCGTTGCCAAGCAGGTTAGTCATGTGACTAACTGGTCTGACCACGTTTTGGAATGTATCACCTTCGCAGTCCCAGGAATGCTCCTCTTACACACAATACCTGGTGATAAAGGTCCATTGTGGGTTGAATATGTTAGGGAATGATCATTTGTCCTTCCAAGCACCGTCTGTTAATATGCAAATGTCTTTTCCAACCACAGCTGATCTGTTTAACAAGTCCTTTCTTCACTCCAGTAACAGTTTAAAATCAATGTTCATGACAAAATTAATGTGCCTCATTCTTGGCAGGTGGGGGCCTAGCATGACAAACCTCATTAAACCACTTCCTGCACTGGACTCAGTTCCTTCGGACCATATGCCGTGTGCTCACCGCCTCCACTACCTTGATCCAGGCCTGCTTGATCTGAGAGGGTGGCCTTTTCCTGCCACCCTCCAGAACAAGGACCTCCCTCCTCTCCCTCTCACTGCCTCAAGGAAGACCTCCAGCTCAGCATCTGCAAAGCGAAGGGCAGCCCAGCCCAGGTTCCAGCCCTCTGCCTTTCCTGCTCCATGTGTAATGCAGCAAGTAAATCTCTACAATGGCAGCCGCATTAATGGTAGGTTTAAGTAAAGCCCATTCTCTTTCAGTTCCGCCACCATTCCCACCCCCACAGCCACTAATTGGCCATCCAACACGCCCTCCAGCCAATTAGCAGTCCGCCACTGTGAAAATCGAGGTCTGTGACTGCTTCTCCAGTGGGGCAGGATTGGGACCCAGAAACTGTCCCAACCTCTGTTTCCCAACACAGGAAGGAAAATCAGGCTCATGATTTCACTTATAACCCTCAACCCCAATTTTAACCAGACATTGATTCAGCTGTCTTTGTACAGCGTGAAGCTTTAGCTGCTGTAGTTGGGAATCTGTTCCACATGTTCACTGTTGTAGGGAGAGCGATCAGTCCAATTCAAAGGCCTGTTTGAAACTTGTTATTCTTTGACTCCTGACTTGTAGCTTAATGCAGATGCAAATTAAATATTGTAATGTCTCAATGGTTAACTAATGTGGTGCTAAGACACATGGGCTAAAGCGTTGCAGCTTCAACCCCCTTTCTATGCGGAGTTACCTGATCTAAACTGGGGCAGCAGCTGAGGTGCAACATTTGGATCTACATGCCCCTAAAATGGGGAAAAAACAGTTAGCATTCCAACTCCTGAACCACTACTAGAAAATGTAGGTGTGGATATCAGATGAAGGCAGGAATGGGGTTCGGCTCTGATGCCATGAATGGTGGGAAAGCCTCCCAAAACTCCCCATCTAGATCCACACATGAAGTACGATCATTTGGGTGAGGGAACAGATTTTCAATATGAATCAGCGTCTTCAGGGGAAATGAGGGGGAAAACTAAAACACAAAGAAACCTGAAATATCCTGCTGTTAGCCTGACTGAAATCAGACCTTACAGCCTCTGATTGAGATGGTTTCTGTTCCTCACAGATCTGCTCAGTACACTCGATCTTCAGGCACTGGCTGAGGCGACAGGTTGCACCACTCAGTTGAGGTCGGTAACATGCTCCAGTTCCTGTCTACTGAACAAATATCGAACCGTAACTGGTATCTGCAATAACAGGTACTGCACCAACAGAAAGAACAATTATGTCAGTGGTGTTGTCAGATCTATTTGTTTCCAGGACAGTCCCTTGGTTGTTTGGCACTTGGCAGCTTTTTAAGTTGATGAACTCAGGTGAAAGTTAAGGTGATGGCACAGGACAGCAATAGGGTTGAAAAGAGGATGACAGATGAAGAAGTTGTGATGAGGTGACACCAAGCTTAGATTCTAAAAGCCTGTAAGGAGCTGAGGAGTCTCAGTTTTGAGGGTGAAGGCTATTGATTGGGGAATGCAGTAGAAAGCAGTTCCCTGCATGGACTCCCTGCCTGGTTTATTTTAAGGAAACCCATTAGTAATCTTGATTCCAAAGCAGCACTTCAGGTAAATGTTGTCTGTTGCCTGCAGCACACAACTAAGGGAGCAATGTATTGTCGGAAGTTTCGCCTTTCGGGTGGGATGTTAAACTGCGGCTCTCTGTCGACATTAAAAAAAAACTCCCATAGACGCTTTTCCAAGAAGAGTGAGAAGTTCGCCTAGTGTCCTGGACAACATTCATCCCTTAACCAGTGCTACCAAAGCAGATTCATTGGTTATCCTTCTCACTGTCGTTTGCCGCACCTCTATGTGTACAAATTGACTGCCATTTTTGCCTAAAACAACTTGAGAAGTAATTCATCAGCTATGAAGCACTTTGGGACATCTTGATAACATAAAAGTCATTTTAGGAATGCAAGATCTTTCTTTCTTACTTTCTTCACTGTGACCATGCGATTAAAGGAATTGGCAGGGCTTTTGAAAGACCCCAAAGGTGGCAAGATATCAAGAGGCCACGGGATAGAAAATGCACTGAGTGAATTCTTCTTTTCTGTCTTCATGAAGGAGATCATGGGAACATCTGCCCAGTACAGAAGATGAATTTCCAGAGAAGGAGGATGAAGCAAAGTGCCCGCATTATTTAAACAAGGAACAACTTTTGAGTGGATAGCTCTTAGCAGACCAGGAATAGCCTCTGCATCCGTGGCTGCAGATCCTCTGAGAAGCTCTCTAGTAGTACAGTTTCCTGAAAACTGACCACTTTCTTCACCACATTGGTCTGTTCACTGATTTTCTGGTGCATGTTCACTGCCAGTGGAGCATTGCAGAATCTGGGCTGTGGTATGGAGGTCTGGTCTGCTATTTGCTAGAGTATAACTTACTGACCTTACCGGTTGCTTAGATGCCATTAATGTCATAGTATAGCTTCCACCAAAGCTGAGATTTCACAATATCTCTTGTAATGTGGTGGTTAACAAGTGTAAGTATGTCCCCATTAATAGATGTGTTACCATTCATCTTGCAGATGAAGCTTGTTCCCAGGGATTGTTTGCAGACAGCATTACCATTTTCTCTAACCCCGCTTACATTTTTCAGATATCTGCTCACCACAAATGAATGACAATTCATTGTATTTTCTTTTGCTTTAGACAGCATTCCTGGTGGGGAGCAGCTAATGTCCCATATGTTCGATGGCTACCTCCGGAATACGATGATGGGTTCTCACTTCCAAAAGGATGGGTCGAAAGCAAAGAATATAATGGGTACCCCTTACCACTGGTATGTAGTGGGTCACGCTGAGGCGAGCTGAGTGTATAAAAGTGATCGTGCTGTAACAGGAATGAGAAAGCTTTCTCGACTTAACGATTGTATTGGTTGTTTCCAGGCCAGGACAGTGTCGACTGCAATCCTGTACACCTGCAACGAGAACATTTCTCTCGACAGCAGATACGCCCACATTTTGGTGGAATGGGGGCAGTGGATTGACCATGATATGGACCTGACACCACAAAGTGCCAGTTCCTTTTCCTTTATCGACAGCAGTGACTGTTCATCATCATGTCACAACAGAGGTCCGTGCTTCCCAATACAGGCAAGTATCTGTCCTGCATCACACAGTTTTTTTTTGCTTCCCAGATGCCTTGAATAACTTTTGATCACTAGTGTACTTTTGGTGTGATATTTCAACTCTTGCCCATTATCTGATTAAATCTGTATGTTTTGCAGATCCCTGATGATGACCCGCGTGCCTGTGAAAGTGAGAATTGCATGCCGTTCTTCCGCTCAGCTCCAGCATGTGGGAGTGGTGAGTCTGGAATCTTCACAGGAGAGCTCCATCCCAGGGAACAAATGAACAGCATCACTTCCTTTGTGGATGCCAGCATGGTTTACGGGAGCACAGAGTCCCTGGCACAGAAACTGAGAAATCTTACCAACGATCTTGGGTATCTGGCTATTAACCAGGAGTACTCTGACAATGGCCTGGCCTATCTACCCTTCATGAGCAAGAAGTTTCACAACCCCTGCGAACTGACCAGAGACCAATCCCTCAGCACAAACAAGTCCGACATTGCGTGTTTTCTGGCAGGTAAATCCACAACCGGGCATGAATACCACAAATTTATCACAGTAATGTGAAAGGAAAAGAGACTAAAAGTAGAGATAGACCACTATATGTGGAAGATATTTAATAATACACAGCAGTGTTTTGCAACATAGAGAACCCAAGTCTCCATCATTGATAATACAAATGATTCAAGATTGATTTATGAAAGAAAATAGAGTTTTATTTGGCAAAAATTCAAGATATGAATGTGTACAGAGCAGAGTAGTAAAGTTTCTTGTAACAATAAAATGTTGTGTCTGCAGAAATGCCTTTTTGTGATTCTTTTCTCTATTTCTGTCCTTGATTCCTGACAGATCCCCTTGTTCCTTGTCAAGTTTCTTCCAAAATTGTTTCTTTCTACCACCTTGTGGCAATCTTTTTAAAAGGTCCTTAAAAAGATAGCTCAAAGGAGCCACTCTTTGCCCTTCTTTATTCTGTAACTACACTTTCTCCTGAAAACTATATAACATTCCTTCTTTGATTTATGCCATCCTCCTGATTCTTTTAGGTCTTTTTGTCCCTTGTTCTTTCAGTCCAGGGATTCAAAGGTATCTCCTCCCTAAATGATATTGTCTTTTCCTGTGTTTCTAGAACTGCCAAGTATAACATGTAAGAAGTGACAGTTCTTCATTGTGAATACATTGCTGACTTGGTGTCTTCACTCTGCAAATATATTTAAATGCATGCTGTGTCATTGCTGTTGATTGTGAATGTATCTCTTAACATTTGGCAAATGTTGGCAATTCTTTTGGCTAATTTTCATACCCAAAGTTGCAGCTTCACTTTTTCTTTCCTTCCTTTAACTCTTACCGCTTAACACTACCATTGCATCAAGTTGGTGTCCTGACTGTAGAGACCAGTTTGATGGAGATCCCACCTAAATCTTTAGGTGAAGACTTTGATAAATAACTATAGGACTAAATTGCTGCCATAATGTTATCTCCTGCTCACAGTAGTTCTGATCATGCTCTTCTTGACTGCAATATATGCTGGTAATTATGATTTTACCCTTTACCTCCCATTGTTTTTAACATTCACTTCTAGTTCATAGGCCTCAACCTCAACTATTTCCAGTGTCCCCCGGATGATCGCCAGATTTCTACACTGCAGGGCATCCCTTGCTCATGGTACTGAGACCCTTTCACTGGTGATAGTTTCCCACAGAATATTTATTTCATCTGATATTATCCTTACATCCCCCCGCTCGGTTTACTTCACTGTTGTTGTCCCAAGATATCTTACATTCTGCCCACTAACAACGGACTCAAAAATCCCATTCTGTCATTATTTACCTGCACATTTTATTTAATAATTGAATAGTTCCACCTTTAATGTTTCTCCATTTAAACCAGCAGCATGTAAGTCATTCAGTCCAGTGAACAAGACATTAACCCCTACACTGAACTCCTGTAATGGCTCAGTTGATCAAAGCAATGTGTAAAACTGAGTCTTAAAGGTCAGAACACTCTAACCCAATTCCCAGTCTGTGCTGGGTTATCTGATCATAATTGAGGTGTCAGTTGGGGTGCAACAATTGGCCAACACTTACTGTCTATGCTTACAAGTTAAGAAGGGCCAGTTAAATGAGGTATCAGAGTGCTCCCATTGAACCACACCCCAGCAAAGTAACAATGTCTTCGCGAAACAGGAAGAAAAGATTAACATACAAAGTATGGGGAGGGTGCAGAAATAGCAGCTAACAATACGACCCCATTATATGAGGCAAGACTCAGAGGCAATGGAAGAGACCAGCACTTTAATCAGGTCAGGCCAGAACAGACTGGAGTTGGAATCAACTCTTTGTAAATTAGGCAACTTTAACTAATATCCCACAGTGAGAAATTAGCTTCCCTGCTTGAGATAACTGCACAGAGTTCGTCAAGTATCTTTGAGCCCGTAGGTTGAAAATAAGGCCCACAGAATTTATAACTATAAATAATGAAATTATTTCACAGTCTTTGAAAATTTGGTGTGAATATCAGTGTTGGAGAATTGAACACAGTCCATTTGAGATGCTGACTGGCAGCACCAGATCAGGAACAACTAGGGTCAATAAAATATTTCAGTAACCTTTAAGGCCAGTTTCTGCATCAAGCCAATGACAAATTCTGCAGCAACAGAATCGACATTCTACAGCAAGACTGCCCAGTTTCTGTAATACTTGAGAATTTGAACACCATGAGATTTTTTTGTCTTCTTTTGCTATACAGGAGATTCCCGAGCAAATGAACATTTAGGGATGCAGGTACTACACACTATCTTCTTACGAGAGCACAATCGAATAGCATCAGAACTGCATGAGCTGAACCCACACTGGAGTGGAGAGACCCTGTACCAGGAAGCACGTAAAATCATAGGAGCCTACCACCAGGTAAAGAAGAGGATTGCTATTGGCGAAATAGGGATCCCTTTACAGTTCAAGAGATTTCTTCACCCCTTTATTCAGATCTTTATAGACCATGTACCAATTCCATTCGAGATTGTGGATATGTGACCTTCTTCAGTGCTTGCATCTAAGCTGCTTTTTAAGCCAGGCATTAAGAGGTGCCTCAGTGAAGACTCTCCTCCAATGACAAATACAATACATTTGTAGGTAATGATCATGACATGACTGCATTGCAAATTTGCTTTCCAACTGACTAGCCACAGTTTCTGTGCTAATGGATGGGGTTACATGATACATCATTTTCTAAAAATTGTATAAAGCTACCTGATACAAAATAGCAATTACATTTACATGATGCCTGTCATGATATTCTGTACCAGAAGCATAATTGCCAATAATTCATGGTTTTGTGATGGGCAGGTCATGTGCACCACAAAAGTGGCTCCTTTCAGTAAGCCCTGAGTGGGGTTTCTGGCACAAGTCCGATGAAACCATGACATGGGAGCAACTCCTAGGATTTTTTTTTATTCGTTTCATGGGATGTGGGCAGTGCTGGCAAGGCTGACATTTGTTGCCCATCCCTAATTGCCCTTGAAAAGGTGGTGGTGAGCTGCCTTCTTGAACTGTTGCAGTCCATCTGGCTATTGTTCCTTAAACGAAGATTTTTACAGAGAATTTTCATCTGGAAAATCATAATGGAGTGGATTTCATCATAGTTAACCGAGAAACATTCAAAACTAAGAAGCCATACAGGTGATGATTATGACATACCATAAAAAAGCAAAAGAGATTCCAGAAACATTTTTTCTTCTAGGTACAGCTTTATAAGGGGCTATGAATTCTTCTTCAAATCTTTGCACAAACTTGCTCTCCTATGACATGTGGCAAAGTGCTTTACTCAAAACCTGTCACAAGTTTTTAAAATATATTTTTGATTATTCATCTATAAGACACAAGTCAGGAGTGTGATGGAATACTCTCCACTTGCCTGGATGGGTGCAGCTTCAACAACACAAGAAGCTCGACACCATCCAGGACAAAGCAGCGCACTTGATCGGCACCCTATTCATCACTTTAAACATTCACTCCCTCCACCACTGGTGCACAGTGGCAGCAGTATGTACCATTTACAAGATGCACTGCAGCAACTCAACAAGGCTGCTTCGACAGCACCTTCCAAACCTGAGACCTCTACCACCTAGAAGGACAAGGGCAGTGGGCGTATGGGAACATCACCACCTGCAAGTTCCCCTCCAAGTCATACACCGGCCTGAATTAGAAATATATTGCCGTTCCTTCAATGTCACTGGGTCAAAATCCTGGAACTCCCTCCCTAACAGCACTGCGGGAGTACCTTTACTACACGGACTGTAGTGGATTAAGAACGTGGCTCATCACTAACTTCTGAAGGGCAGTTTAGGGATGGCCAAGAAATACTGGCCTTGCCAGCAACATCCACATCCCATGAATGAAAAGAAAAGTAGGAGTAAACACTACAAATGGGTATATGCAGCAACAGAATAAAACTAATATACCTGTTAAACAGATTCCAGTGCGCCCCTGTCCTGATTTGTAAAGCCTACCACTCCTTTACTGTTAAGAACCATGTTGTTAATTGTCAAAATTCCCCAGACTTCCTAGCTGTTGGCACGAATATAAAAGTTGAGCTTGTGTGGAAGTTGCATTACAGATACTGCAGATAAAAGATGATTGTATTGATGCCTTTTTCCTGCAACGAAGGAAGGACTTAAGAAAACAGTGCATAGAATCATAGAAAATTTAAGGCACAGAAAGAGGCCACTTGGTCTATCGTGTCTGTGCCAACCAAAAAACAATCCACCTATTCTAAACCTACCTTCCAGTATTTGGTCCGTAGCCCTGCAGATTACGGCATTTGAGGTGCATATCCAGACTCCTTTTGAATGAGTTGAGGGTCTCTGCCTCAACTACCCTTTCAGGCAGTGAGTTCCAGACCATCGCCACCCTCTGGGTGAAAAAGTATTTCCTCATCTCCCCTTTAATCTTTCTACCAATCACTTTAAATCTATTCCCCCTAGTCACTGACCTCCCTGCTAAGGTAAATAGGCCCTTCACCTCCACTCTATCCAGGCCCCTCAAAATTTTGTACATTTCAATCAGATCTCCCCTTAGCCTTCTCTGTTCCAAGGAGAACAACTCCAATCCTATCCAATCTTTCCCCATAGCTGCATTTTTCCAGTCCTGCCAAACTCTTTTTTTTTATTTTCTAACCTTTGTTTCCTCTGTCTTCCAGACTCATCCATTTATTTTCTGCCTTCCATTTTCATTTCTGTACATCCACTCTACAATTATTTCACTCAACCGTGACCACATATAGCTTGTAAAACAAGCATAGTAATAGGAACTGGAGCATAAATGCAACTGATTTTCTTATGTAGCATTGACGTGGCTATTGAAGTGGTTAGTTTCTATTAAGTCTCATCAGAGTCCGCCGTTGGCAAATTAAGTAGACCTCACTCTAAACACAGCCATCTACAAATTCATGACATGTATTCAACCTTTGAAGAAATTCAGAGTAATAACAGGCAGCACTGGGGAGGAGTGTTTTTCAGACCTTCAAGAATCTCTAATGTTAGCTGTTAATACACTGTTCCATGCCAGACTCAAGTGTAATATACTTTCATATCCACACTGCACCAAGGGATCCCATTGATTTTTTCATTCTGCAATGTACACCACCAATTATTTTGCATACAATTTATAGCTTATGTTAAAATGAATCTACATCTCATAGAGATATCCTTTAAAATCTGCTCAACACAGTTTCTCATCCAAAGTATGTGGTAAAAGTACAATAAAAAACAAAAAAAAAGCATCGAAAATGTGTTATTTTTCAGATCGCTTGGATAGCTTCCACTATTTTTTGTCCCAGTTTTTGCACTGGAGGGAGTGCAGAAGAGATTACAAGGATGTTGCCATGACTGGAAAATTTTAGCTGTGAGGAAAGATTGGATAGGCTGGGGTTGTTTTCCTTGGAACAGAGGAGACTGAGGGATGACTGAATTGAGGTGTATAACATTATGTGACAGAGTAAACAGGGATGACCTATTTACCTTGGCAGAGGGGTCAAAAACCAGAGGCATAGATTTAAAGTAATTGGTAGAAGGATTAGAGGGGGGAATGAGGGAAAAAAATTTCACCCAGAAGGTGATAAGGACCTGGAACTCATTGCCTGAAAGAGTGGTAAAGGCAGAAATTCTCACCTCATTTAAAAAGTACTTGGATGTCTACTTGGAGAGCCGTGACCTGCAGGGCTATGGACCTTGTGCGGAAGATGGGATTAGGCCGGGGACCTCTTCGTCGACTGGCACGGACACGATGGGCTGACACCTCCTGTGTCGTAAATTTTCGACGATTTCTGCGGTCCTTGCCAGAAATCATTGGCTTGTGCTGTAGCTTGGTTCCACAACTGTCCATTGCCTTCTGCTAATTTGTGTAATTGTTATTCCCCCGTGTTCTGAGCTTTCTAAGGAGATTAATTTAATTTGAGAGATTAATTGTGATCAGTTGAATTTTCTAATTTAATTAGCTCAGGGATCAAAAGAATGGGTCTCACCCAAGATGCACAATTGGGCTAAATTTCAACAGAACAAAAGAATGAGAAATTTATGTGGAAAACTGGAAGTACAGAAAAAAAATAGGGAAATGGAGGCAAGGAAAAGAATCACAGTCCAGGGTAATTGCACTTCTTTAGAACAGTTTGATTAGCAGATGGGTTCTTGTGATGAGCTTCCCCCTTTAAGCATATCTTCTTTAACTGCCAATACTGTGAGAAAACATATGTCAAAGTTCTGAAACGATATGCTCCACAACACTATGACAACCAATATACTAAAATGTACTTTAGGAATTTCAGGGTCAAGCTTGGGAATGGACAGAAAATTGGCTCAAGGGTAGAAACCAATAGGTACTAGTTAGAGGAGTCATGTGAGGTACGGGGAAATATTGGATGGGGTGGTCCAGGGCTCAATGTTGGGATCACCGCTGTTTCTAATTTACATCAATTACTTGAAGCAGATTTTCAATGTAAAGATTTGGAGACAATACCATATTAAGAAAGGTTGTGAAATCAAAGGTGACAGCCTATATCTGAAAGAATAACATAAGTGAAATATATGAGTGGGCCAAACAATGGCAGATGAAACGTAATGCAAGTAAATGTAATATACTGCATATAGGAAGGAAAAATACAAAATGCATACTCTATATATGAGCCAGGATTTAATACCACAGAAATAGATGGCAATGGTGGGGGGGATGGTGCAGGGAGCTGTAAAATTGCGTGGGATGGCGTCAGCTTGGCCCCCCGACGTCATCATGCTGAACCTGACTTTTACGACGGCAGATGGGAAGCCGCGTGGGAATGCCGCTTGCGTTTTTGAAAGTAGCAATTGACAGGCATTTAATGAGGCAATTGACTGCAATTTAACGGGCCCCTCCAGATTTAACCATTGCTTTGGGGTAGAAGCCCCCTTGATGAGATGGTGCTCCTGGCAGGGGACTCACTAGAGAGGGGCTGGAGAGGTAATGGGTGGGCAAGGTGTGCAAGTCAGATTGGCAGTGCCAAATGCTATGGGCAGAGTTAATTCTGGAGGAGGGTCCTCCAGTGAGGAGGGGAACCAGAGGTGGGAGAAGTACTGGCACATAGACTGGTACAGCAGAAACCTACTGGTCACCTACAGGGGCAGCCTCCTGATGGGGAAGAGGCAGAAGGCAGCTAAGAGGAGAGCCATCCCGCCTGCCAGCCGTTAATTAGCAGGCCGGCACAAGATTCCAATTGCAGCAGGAGTTGGAGAGGGAGGGCCTGTGCCACCCCCTTCTGGTTCTGCCTTCCCTTTCTCACAGCATCTGATGGCCAATGTCTCAGCTTCCATTGCAGCACAAGGCATAAACCACCCAACATCTGAGTTCTGCAGTGGAAGCTCTGATTGAGGTCATGCAATCTTAGCTTGCTGCCATGCCATGCAGATTAAGACTGTTGCCATCATGTCTGCGGATTCCAGTGCTCAAAAGGGTTTGCAGGGTCTCACAGCAGTTCAGCAATCTGTGCTCTAGCAGATACTAGGATTGCTGTGGCCCCACCACCAGGGAGTGTCAGTGGCTCACGAGCCAGCTGTCATCTCTCAGGATGACAGTATTCCTGCTCCCACCATTGCCCCCCTACCAGTGTCCTTGCTGTTGCCTGTCAGCCAAGGAGCCCATGCCAAATTGGTGCAATCTGAAGCCAGGCCTTCTAAGCTCAGAGTTGCTCGAGGTCATTCTGCAAGGCCATCTGCAGTCTCCCCTACTGAAAATCAGCAGCCTTCCACCAGCTATGCTGCAGCTACTGGGGTGGCACTGTGTAGGAGCACTAGGCCAGTCGAAGGCATCTGCAAGAAAGGCACGAAGGGACTGCATAAGGGTGAATATTTAAGTTTTGTATAAAATATTGGATGTTTTGTTGGATAAAGTTGACTTAGAATTTTTCTTTGCGGTAGCTTTTATTTCAACATTGTGGCCAAGAGGACACTGTGTGGTCCAGATCACAGGTGAGGTAATGTGTGTGACTGTTGTATAATGAGAATATGGGGTTGTATTTGTGGAAACCAAAGTCGAATAGGGCTGTCACTGACAGGCCTTCCTCCTCCTCCTCCTCCTCCTCCTCCCAAGGTGCTCACCGAATCTCTGATGCCAAGGGCTGTGCCCTCATGACAGCCAGGTTGTAGAGGATGCAGCAGACTACCATGAATTGGGAGACCCATTCCAGCAAGTGGGCTGCTCCAGAGCAGCCAAGGCAGCAAAGCCATTGCTTCAGTGCCTGAATTGTCTGCTCAATGATGTTTCTTGTGGCAGCATGACTCTCATTCTGTGTGTGCTGGCCATGTGTGTTGGGTTGCGGAGCGGATTCATGAGTCATTTGTAGAGTGGATAGCCCTGCCCCATCAACCACCTTCTGGCTTGACATGGTGGCTGCAAGAATGATGGAACTGGCGCAGGATGAATGCATCATGACTTCAGCCAGGATAGTGAACATTCAACAGCATGATGTACTGAGTGTGGTTACATACCAACTGCACAGTGAGTGGTAACCTTTACAGTTGCGGGTCATCTCAGCATCAAAATGTGGTGCCCGCATAGCCACGCACGTGTAGTCGATGGCATTCTGCACCATGGGGAAGCCCAGTATCCTATGTGCATGCTCTGCCTACTCAAAGTATATACAAGGAAGTCTCCTCTCCTGGCATAAAGAGCCTCTATCACCTCTGATGCAGCAATAGATGACAAACTGGGAGATGTTAGCTATATCACCCACACCTGCTCCAGCCTGGAACGATTCCAGTGTGAAGAAATTCAGGGTCATGACCACTGGCATAGCTGTCCTCACCCTGCTCTGAGGCTGCAGGTCTGGTTCCAAGAGATGGCAGGAGTTGTGTGAGCACTTCCTTTGTGAATCATGATACTGTATGTGGCTTAGGTGGAGATAGAAATGTTCCAGGAAAGCCCTAGGTGGATAAGGCCTCCCGCTGAGAGCCCTTCTCTCCCTCCTCCTCCCTCAGCGAGCAGCATATCCTCTTATTTGCTACCTCTGCACCATCTCCCTGTCATGCTGCAACCCAATGGGCACTGCTACTATGTACGCAGAGTGAGAGTAAATGTTGTGCCTAGAGCCCTTGCAGTCACAACCAACGCCTTATGTACATGATGCACCACTACCTGCCGACGTCACCAACTGTAACCAACTGCTCAAAACGCCCAGCAATTCCACAAACTCAAACAGAGCCAGTAGAAAGTAGCAGCAACTAACCTGAAAGTTGTTGATGATGCCTTTAAATAGCGCAAATGAGAGAGTTTTTCCTGCCGCTGAACACATGTTCCACTGTGCATTAGCTGGAGCGGTGAGTTCAAAAATAGAGGCACTGGCATCAGCATTACATTGACATTACATTGGTGCATGCTCCTAATGCCCATGTTAACACCCTCACCAAGATGGCGTTTGGCATGGGCCATGCTGGAAAGCAGCATGAGTATCATGGATGCCATTTTGTTACCAAAACAGCACCCATAATACCAAACCATGGGTGCTACGGAGCTGAAATTTGAAGCTAATGAGTTAAAGTAGGAAGCACTGCGATGAGTCTTGACTTCAACAAAGTGAGGAGGCAGGGAGGTGGAAAAGTGTGTAGAATATCATATTTAGATAAGATAAAAGCTGTATATTATGACAAATGAAAAATAATTTTAACACTGAATCCAGACTGCAGACTAGGCTAATTCACAGCATCGGAACCATTCTCAACAAATGTAACTCAGGTTTGTTCATCAGGCATCACATTGCACATTATTGAGCAATTTAAATCATACAAGTTCTGTGCTACAGAAGCCACACAAGATTACACTCAGTGTTACCCCACCAGCCCATACTGAGGGATCATATCCATTGAACTTCAGGCTATCAAAAGCAGGAGCACCATCTCTGGTTGAAGCAGAAAGGACCCAGTTTGAAGCAAAATCTGGAATTATAATTTGTTTCTCCCAAAAGTCCATCATGTAGTTTGTCAATCCAGCTATAAAGATAGTTTTCACCCTGTCCCGCTGGGCTTTATTTCCAAAAGTCCAAAGCCACCGTGAAAGAAGAATACGATGTTAGGAAGTAAAATTCCATTGCTCTTTGAGCCATCTCAGTGGTAAAAGCAAAAGATTTCACTGGCTTCCCGTATTAATCAATGGCCAGAAATATCCTCCAACTTATCTTTAAATTGGCTACACAAATCTGAGCACAAGTCTACTTTAACTCCCCACTGAAACAGCCTTAGATTTAGTCTTTATTCATTCCTATCCTTTAATTCAGGTTAAAATATGCACATGTATATTCCTCATTTTCAAAAGCATGACATTGAATACCTATTTGATAGGCCCATTACAGCTGCAAACAGAAATTCAAGTCCAGATTAGTGCCACTCAGACCTTTGGAGTCAATGGAGATGAAAGTCAGTGTCGAGGGAGAGCTGGGGCAATGCCAACAAACGTCGAAGACTTTGCCAATAGAAATCTACACCAATGCAAATTTGGATCTAGGCCACTGCAAACTGAACAGCAAATCAATGCAAACACAGATTTAAGTTAATGCAAGCAGAGATGGAAGTTTGTGCCAAAGGTTTGTCTAGATCAGAATCAATGTAGACCTAAATCAATTACTCTATAAATCAATGCTAGCATATCAAGATCAGCAAGAACAGAGATCTAGGGCAGTGCAAATAAATGTGGAGAAACAAAGATCTAAGTGTGCAAGCAGAGATCCAGATCATTATTAATGGGGATGTAGATTAGTGCCAGGAAAGACTGACGCCAACTAAAATTCAGGTCTAGAATAATTCTGTCGAGAAGCCATTTTGCTTTAAGCATATATATAGTTTTGTGCTAGTAAATGGTTTGAGGAGATGAGACTGGAATTTCCCTTCCTCTCCACACAGATTATAAACTGGAAGGACTATGTACCTAAAATCCTTGGGCCAGATGCCACAAACCATCACCTGCCTCCCTACAGGGGTTATGATGAAACAATTGACCCCCGGATTTCTAATGTATTTGCCACAGCAGCGTTTCGTTTTGCTCACGTTACCATCCACCCGATAGTGTTCCGACTGGATGAGAATTACAGAGAGAACCCTGCCTACCCCAGCATCTCTCTGCACAAGTCATTCTTCTCTCCCTGGAGAATTATAGAAGAAGGTAAGAAGAGTGCTGGTTATTTCAAGATATGCAGCATAACAACAAATTCAGCTAGCACTGGGCCACTACACTGAGAGTAAAATGCATTATTAGTTTTACAATGTACCCCTCCTCCTCCTGCTATTTGGTTCCATAGATGCTGTCTGCTTTGTAGCTCTTTAGTCAACCTACCATGTTTCATCTGTAAATCTGAACAGTAAATGTCAGTAGGCCAGGTGCAACCCTCTCCCCAGCCAGCATTCAAACTTATACTTTCTAACAGGATTCACTAGATGGAAATCAGCAGGGGGATGATTGCCTGATATTTTCCCCCTCCGTGGCCCCAAGTTGAAGCCAACTTTAATACCTATTTCGACTGAGATCTGCCTGTTCAGAATAGGACAGAGATTGAACCTGGGGTTTTCCTGGTCTGAATCAGGTGCTGTGTAAAATGGGAGGCCACCCAGTCGTAAAAATGAAAATTCACCCTTCTGTTTCAGCATCAGCACACATTCTTCCATACTCTAATCTAGGGTTTTGTGTTACACTGCAGGAGGAATTGACCCTATCATCCGAGGAGTTATATTAAACTCTGCCAAGCTTCAAACGCAAACACAGATGATGCCAGAAGAGCTGACAGAAAAGTTGTTTAAGCCTAAGGAATCCTTAGCATTGGATCTGGCAGCACTGAACCTCCAGCGAGGGAGGGATCATGGGCTACCAAGTGAGTATTGGCACACTGAACAGGGTTTACAGAGGGCAGGAACAACCTATCACTCTTCAATGACATTGCAAAGTCACAATGTTTATCTGGTATTCCAGTTTATTTTGGTTTATTGTTTAGGTGCTGGGCTGTGGGATCCTACATGTCCAAAATTGATATCATGTGCCGTTGTAAATATGGGGAATAAAGGCATGGGTTGGAAATTCAAGCTTCTGGCTGCACCAGTTTTTAAGTTGATGTGTATCTATAACTGAGGTCAATGTGTAGATAATGCTACTATATTTATTTCTCTCCCCGCCTGTGTTTTTATCCCATTGCCTCTTCTTTCCTGAGAATGATGCCTTGTGCTAGGGTAAGGTTCCATGGGAACCAGAAGCCCTCTGGCACTTTGCTATAGTAACCAACCTCCATGGGCCTTGGGAAAGTAAAGCAGGAGGAAGCATGATGAAGCCTGATCCTGTTCTAACTCGGCACACACATACATGTACTTTCTAGCAGTTGCTGGATAGCAATCACAATAGAAACTCAAACAGATTTTTATCCCTTGTCTAGCTCAGGGACAGTGGGCCAACTGTAGCATCTCACTACAGTTCCAGTTGGGATGGGTTAATTTAATATGGAACAGGGATCAACTCAGATCTGAATACCAAACACCTTGGTAGAAACTGTTGTGGCAAAGGACCAAATAATTTCAAAAGTCTCCATTATTTGAAAAATATATGCACACATGCTAAGTCTGCCTTTTACAGATACAGTCAATGGAGACAGTCAGTGCTTTATATTCAGTGCCTGCTGATCCACAATTGCACATTAAAATCAGCAGGGATTCAACCTTCTCAAGCTCCACTGAGGTTCCCCAGTGAGTGGCCACAGCTCAGTTGTAATGCAAATATAATGCAGTGTCATGGGACTCCCGTGTTTTAAATGAAGGCTTGAGATTTGGTATGGTCCTGAGATGTTATGCTACGATTATAAAAACTGATCCCCGGAAGTAGAGACATTTCCTTCAACATTCATAGACCAGAAAAGCTCTGTCAACAATAAAACACCATTTATATAGTACTTATAAATAGAAAATACATCCCAAAGTATAATCAGAAATAAATTGACACTGAGTCAAAGAAGATAATATTAGGACAGGTATCAAAAGCTTGGCCAAATAGGTGATTTTTCAGGAGGCACAGCCAACAATGGTGGGAGAAGAGAGGTGGAGATGTAGAAAAATCCAGTCAGGTGAAAAGATTGCTCGGTGGAAGCTTGATTAGGGAACTCTGGCGTTAAATGGATAAGTCTCTCACTGGCACTTAACTATGTTGCTGTGCCCACAATGCACAACACAATGCGTCATGGGTTGGGGCATTGGAAAATTATGATCACATTTTTATCACTGAACCTGCAAAAATTGCAGCACTCTGTAAGAACCCCATGCTCAGTGATTCACCCCTTACTGTCCCTTATGGTTCCAACTTGATAATGCTGCTTTGCCCTGTGCCTCACATCCTACTGCACACTTTGGACAAAATTTTTTATTATTTTCATCCTCCTATAGGGCAACAGCCCACACTGGAGTGATTTAAATTAGGGGTTCACTGTGTGGGAATTTCAGGTGGAGGCCTACATCCCATCAACCAATAGTTTCAGTTTCTTGTAATGGTTGGGAAAATGATCCTCACGTAACACATTGGTTGGGATTGCAAACCTCAACAGAACCTGAAGTCTGGGGCGGCGACAGTGGACCTGAAAGGAGTCGGGACCCGAGCAGACCTATAAAAGAAAGAGCAGGGCTCGAGGCCCTTCACTAACCTGAAGTCCAGGGACGGCGGCAGCAGTGGACTCTCTGACTGTTGCTGGATTTGGATTTTTGGATTTTTGTTTAGATTTAGTGAGTAAAAAACAGTGACGTCACTGAAATTCTGTGCACTGATTGGTCGGTGGGTGGCAGCTGTTATTGCCTGGGGATAACTGAGATTGATTGAAGTTAAAAAAAAAGGTTCCTTTCAAATTAAAGCCCTAGGATAGCTACCTGTAAATTTTTAGTATTTACTGGCTATACTAATGCTGTTTGCATGGAGTGAGGCTGTAAGTTAAGTGTGGATATTTTCATTGGCTGGGGGCGGTGGAAGGTGCTCTTTGGGCTTTTTCTTTCTCAGCCTCAAAGGTACAGGGGATAAAAGTTAATTGTAAATAGCTGGTAAGTTGTTCCACTAGCAAGTTTTTTTTTTCATTGTAAAAGTAAGTAATGGCAGGGCAGCTTGAAGTATTTTCACAGACAGCAAACCAGAAAGTAAAAAGCACTGAAGCTCTTCACTTTTAATTTTAAAATTTCACAGATAGCGAAATAAATGATTTGGCCATATGCATGGGATTAAGGTAGAAGCTAAAATGTCATAAACAAATATTTAAAAAACTTATTTTAAAAATGTGGAATTTCTTATTACAATGGAGAAATTTGACATTCAACAAATATAAAATTACTCTTTTTCAGCAGTAATTATGAACTGAGTACACCATTAAAACTGCAGTTACACCTCATTCAACAAGGTGTAAATTTTTCAAGGGTTTTTACAGCAAGAATAACAGCTTAAGAGTGGAGGTTCTCATCAATGCATAGATTTCCAATTGATTTCAATCTGGGGGGTGCCTCAAAAGAACACCCTCTGGAGAAGCATAGGATCACTTCTGCATTTCTTCATTTAACTGTGCATGTGCAGACTCCAGAAATTGCTGTCAGTTTCAGAGAAGTAATAACAGTGAACACTGACAGTTTCACCATCATTACTGCTGAAAACTATCGGCAGATAGGTGGTTGAAGAAAAAGGGAATAAAGGGATATGGGAACAGGGTGGACACATGGGATTCAGACCATTTCCCACATGGGGAATAAACAGCAACAGAGACTGGTTGAATCAAATAACTTATTCTAGTTTTCTAAGTTCTATGTAATTTTCTAGCAACCAGTTACAATAACAAATAGCTAGGGTGTGATACATAGAGAATAATGCATAATCGAAACTGTTTACAAGGTAGGAACTCAGGGTGTGTTTTTTTTCATTCATTCCTGGGATGTGAGCATCACTGGCAAGCCCAGCATATTTCCCATCCCTAATTGCCCTTGAGAAGGTGATGGTGAGCCATCTTCTTGAACTGCTGTAGTCCATCTGGTGTAGGTACACCCACTGTGCTATTAGGGAGGGAGTTCTCAGATTTTGACCTAGTGACAGTGAAGGAACAGCAATATAGTTCCAAGTCAGGATGGCATGTGACCTGAGGGGAACCTGCATGTGGTGTTGTTCCCATGCATCTGCTGCCCTTGTCCTTCTAGGTGGTAGTGGTCGCCTGTTTGAAAGGTGCTGTCAAAGGAACCTTGGTGAGTTGCTATTGTGCATCTTGTAGATGGTGCACACTGCTTCCACTGTATCAAGCAGGATACTTTGTCTTGGATGGTGTCAAGTTTCTTGAGTGTTGTTGGAGCTGCACTCATCCCAGCAAGTGGAGAGTGTTCCATCACACTCCTGACTTGTACTTTGTAGATGGTGGACAGGCTTTGGGGAGTCAGGAGGTGAATTAATGGCCACAGAATTCCCAGCTTCTGACCTGCTCTTGTAGCCATAGTATTTATCTGGCTGGTCCAGTTAAGTTTCTAGTCAATGGTAAGCCCCCAATAAGTATATTGATGGTGGGGATTTAGTGATGGTAATGCAATTGAATGTCAAAGGGTAATGGTTAAATTCTCTCTTGTTGGAACGTGTATGTTACTGGTTGAGATTTAGATTTAGATTTAGAGATACAGCCCTTCAGCCCACCCATTTATACTAATCCTACACTAATCCCATATTCCTACCACATCCTCACCTGTCCCTATAGTCCCCTACCACCTACCTATACTAGGGGCAATTTATAATGGCCAATTTACCTATCTACCTGCAAGTCCTTTGGTGGTGGGAGGAAACCGGAGCACCCGGAGGAAACCCACGCAGACACAGGGAGAACTTGCAAACTCCACACAGGCAGTACCCAGAATTGAACCCGGGTCCCCAGAGCTGTGAGGCTGCGGTGCTAACCACTGCGCCACTGTGTCGCCCATGAGATTTATTAAATAGTTCTATTTTAGTCAGGTTCTTCCTCTTGCTGTTGGAAAGCTGGGATAGCCCTGCCTCCTTACACCATTCTTTGCTGCTATTAACTACAGAGCAAGGAAAAAACCAGCAGTGGCTCACTTAACATTCAATGAATGAAGGTGTACATCAGCAATCTCCAAGGATAATTGGTGAAGAGGGTGTGAAATGGATATCCTGAGAATAGGTTGTCTACTCTTCCTTCAAGCAAGGGACTTGCCTGGGGTAGAAAAATATCTTGCAATGGGTGAAACAGTGATAATGCCAAAGCCTAATAATGTATATGTTGTTGTGTGTCTTACAATCCCTGTAGACCCAACCTCAAGCCTGGGAGATCAATTTACAGGACGGCAGAATATCCTCCCTCCTCCCTTCTCCCTCACCACTGTATTGCACAGGCTAGCCTAACTCTCACTATTAGCTGTATTAAGATGCATTGTTACATTGTGACTAGATTCCCCTCCCCCACAACCAGTATGGATGAAATGGCAATGGAGCAGGAAATAAAAAGAAAGACTTGCATTTATGGAGCACGTTTCATGACCTCAGGATGTGCCAATGCACTTTACAGCCAATGAAGTACTTTTTTGAAGTGTTGTCACTGTTGTAATGTAGGAAATACGACTGGCAATTTGCACACATCAAGCTCCCACAAACAGCACATGACCAGATCGTCCGTTTTTTTGTGATATAGATTGAGGGATAATTATTGGCAGGAAATCAGGGATAATTCCCTTGTTCTTTTTTGAAATAGTGTCATGGGATCTTTTACTTTCAACTGAAAGGACAGATAGGCCCTCAGTTTAACATCTCATCTAAAAGATAAACATAGAGACTTGGAGAGCAGTTAGGGAGCTATCAGGTATTCTGGGTTCCCTTCGTGGAATCTATAATACATAAGCTCAACTTTCCAAAACTCAAACTGTCAGCCATAAGAAGGATACCAAGATGGACTTGATAATAGACATAAGTCCTATTGGAAACTCACCCGTTGCCCAGTGCATGGTAGCACTTTAACCATGTAGAACCACCATATACTTCACAGTGCAACTAACAATCAAATAGCCATACCCCCATGCATGCACCATCCCAATACATATAGCTAGGTACCAATATATTCTTCAATTAGTGCCATACAATTTTATACGACCTCACAAATTATAGGTATCTACAGTGATTTCTAAAGCGATGCATATGACTCCAATTTTTTTTCAAAGAACAGTTTGAATATCCTTTCCTTTCTGTGTAGATTACAGTGCCTGGAGACGGTTCTGTGGACTGCAGGAAGCCAGGAATGTCTCTGAATTAATACAAATATTTAACAGCACGTACTTGGCCAAAAAGCTCCTGTCAGTGTACAAGACACCCGACAACATAGACGTATGGATTGGCGCAATAGCAGAGCCATTACTACCCAAAGCTCGGGTCGGGGAGCTCCTGGCCTGCCTTCTCGGAAAACAATTCCAGGTTCTGAGGGATGGAGACAGGTATGTGTGGAAATTTCCAACCCTTGACCATGACAGTCTACATCTATATGCAGCTAGTTTGGTTTTGAGGGGTCAGAGACTCCATTTTAGATTCCTGTGCAAAAATTGTTATGCATTTTGTGCTCATTAATTTTTTTTGGCCCCCGAAGAGTCCAAACCAAGCTATGCATTTAGCGCTTCTGGTACTTGATCCAGAGTGCACACCTGTCCCAATAGTGTCACACCACATTTCCCTAAATCTAAATAACTAGCATATACCTACTATGTTAGGACATGAAGTTATGGATGAAACGGCAAAATTTATAGTTGACACGGTGTTATGACCGACCAATCCAGTCAAAGCCCCCAATCAAAATATACGATTCTGATTATGGTGGGACCAACACACTGTTAATTCAATCCCATCCCTCCACTGATCGCCTAACATATCATTTTAAACTTTCCAAATTAAAGACCCAGCCAAATTGTACCATCTATTAACCCCCGAATGAGGCTAACCAAACCAGGTGTCTTTCATTTAGCAAATTAACTGTTTAATCAGAAAAACTAGCTTCTTAAACACTATGAAGATATAAAAGAAAATTTAAAATAGAAAAAATTAGAGTCCTTGCAAATTTACAGTCCAATGTTGCTTGAAGTCCTCAAAGACGTCCGATGGGGAAAAAAGGTTCTTCAAAAGTAGAACAGTCCATCGTCTAATTCCAGCAGTATGTGATGCTTTCCTTCCAGTGATGGATTTTAACAATTAACAACTTGCAAACACTTTCAATAGAATCAATCTGACTTAAGAGTTTTTGAGGGATAAAAGATTGTCACAGTCTAACATCCCTTAATTTAAATTATCAGAGATCTCTGTTTTGGCTTGACTTTTTTAGAATTTTGAGAGATAATAATAATTAAACAGACTAAATTCTCCTCCTTCAGTTTAAATGGCTGAGAGCTCTTCTTTCAGGTGCTAACACTAGCTGTCTGTATGTGTTCTGTTAGAACAGACTGTCTTCAACTAAAAAGCCAGTTGAAAATTGAATTGTAACAAATGTGTCGCTTGATATTCAGTCCAAGTGGCTGTATCCAAGGTAACGAGAAAGCACCCTTTGAATCGTAGTCTCCGAATGGCTGTATCCAACGGCAACCAAAATGCATTTTCTCTAACTCCTGAGGCTTGCTGGTTCTTAAAGCAATACTGATCTTTTGCCAGCCTTAAAGACACACCACATATTCCCCAGAGAAAAAAAACTACAGGGCCATGACAAAGGTACTTGTGAAAAAGCTACATAGGTACATAGGTTGCCAAGACCCATGATTAAGGAATCCTCAGGTGTGAGTAAGAGTACTGCTAGAGTGTAACAAGCTAAAACTCTGTGCCGCGCATCTGTGCACCTGACAAGAACCACCCTATCCATTAGGGCATTGGTTTTCATGATTATAGGAAGCCGAAGGGACAGACACACCTGGAAGTGCCCAAGCTCCCTGAATTTGGTTCATTGGAGTATGTTCCTACAGAGACTGAGCATTCCTAATATGTTATACACTAGAGTCACACCTAACCCTCCAGGTCCAATTACTTACTGACCAAGGTCACTGATCAGCCATCAATGGATGTTCTTAGCTCAGTTCCTTAGATTATCAAGTCTGTTATAATGGATTGATAGGTTTCAGTCTCCCATTGCCAGTGCGCTATCTAGGAACCACTTCTACACCAAAGATACCCAGCTCCCACCCAAACATCCCAGAGGATATTCACTGATTGGCAATTAGATAAGCATCAAGTGCAGGTCTGAGCCCTCACTAGGCAGACAGCAAGTACCAGGAGCTCCTCAGAAGAGGCTTAGTGAGCAGCACAACTAGCTATAAATTGTATGAGTTCAATGCCACTACCTGCCTGAGCACATCATGGACACACACCATATTCCACTGAAGGCTCCACCAGATGGAGGTATTAAGCTGCTTGTCGTCTTTAAAACCCAATATTGGCAGGCACTAAATGCTGGATTTACAAATGTGTGCTTTCATACTCAGCTTCCAGAACAATCTTTCCAACAACAACAACTTGCATTCATATAGCACCTTTAACATAGTAAAACATCACAAAGGCACTTAAAATTCCAGACATTTACCGAGATGCAAGATGTTAGTGTTTTGGAATGTAACACTTTCCATTTCTGGCACCCCATGTCAGCTTCAAGTACTCCCAGGGCACGTACAGCATGAGTAGAGGCAGCGTAAATGTTCCAACAACAAATCATAATCCCAATCTCAGAAGAGTGCATCATGACAGCACTAAAGTGACTTTTTCTGTTGCCCATACCAACCATCCAATGGCCTGTCTAGGTAAGATGACTAATTTAGTGTTTTAGGGGTTGAATAGGGGAGAGGACGCAACTCTTTTAGGTAGGTTTTAAATGGCAGTACCATCCCAATGGGGCACATATGAGGCAAGTTAAGCTGCAGGAACATCCTGCTACAGCCACCTGGAAAACTCTGTTCAAGTAAAGGCATTTTCAGGCAACTGCATGCTGCTACATGAATTTTTAAAAACATTTTGTATTTTCTTTTCCAGTTTCCTCCCCACCTCTCCTAAGATAACTGACCCTTGTTGTGTACATTCCATGCACTGAGCACCCTCTGGTACCTTGCAGTAGTGTCATTCTTCACCCTTGTGCATAAACAGTGAATGCTGGCAGGCCATTTCAGCACAGACAACATCACAACTGAGCCATATCCTGTCCTTATCTAAAATCTATTCACACCTATCTTCCAGCAGGAATTGGGCCAATTTTTACTCCCTGCTTTCAAGATATTGCTACAGTCAAGTGAGGAGGGGTCGAAGGGCTTCCCTCTTTTCCCTCTCCTTGTTTGACAACAACAGATTTAATTCTTTCTTAAAGTGAATGTATTGGCCAGTTCAATAAGTGTTTGTTTACTTACTTGCTATGATCATAACAAAAACAAATCAGACAGGTTTTCTTCAGTTAACAAAGAAAGAGGTTAACTTTATTGTACCTAAACCGAACTATTAAAATAATAAACAACGTGCCAACTTTCACTCTCACACACACACTAGAGGTTTACACACATACAAATAGGCTACAGAGTGGGGAAGGGTAGATTGGTTGAATTAGAGTCCATAAAAATAAAAAAATAAAGATGCTGCCAGACCTGCTGAGTGTTTCCAGCATTTCTTGTTTTTATTTAAAACAAAAAGGTATGCAGTCTGTGAAGTTTGGCAATTCAGCTGGCATCTAGCTGAATTTGGTGGTCCTGAGGCTTTTAGTTTGAAGAGGTAGATGACTGGTTCAGTGGGTTTCATGGAGATAGTGATGCGGATGATTTCCTCCGATGGGGTTTCTGATTGTAGCCGGAGTATGCAAAGGTGATCGGTCAACAAGCAGGATTTGAAAGCTTTCAAGCTTGAAAGAAGAGAACAAGAGGGGCCCCCACTTAGGGTCTGCTCATGTCAGAGTCCAGTTGCTTCTTCTTTCTGTTGCAGAGAAAACACCAACTTAAAACCACAGATGGGGAGGGGCTTGTCACATGACAGTCACTCAGTGATTCAAACATAGCAGTTAGCAGTATTTCTCTGCTTGCTGAAAGAACAGATAGTTCCTTTAAACTTCCTAGGTCTTGGTTCTTGCCGGGATATGCACAGACAATTCGTCTCCATCCTCACAGTTCTTTGCAATGTAGGATACAGTATTGCAAACTAGGTGATTGTCTTAAATTGCCAGCAGTCATCCTTCTTTAAATATTCCTTTTAAATTTCTTCAAAAAAAATATAAATTCAGATCTCCCATCAATGGACCAAAGAAAATTATCATTCAACAAAACACATTGACATAACAATATTTAAACTGATTCTAGCACCTCACTACCATCCAGACTGAGATCAGTTAACTCAGCACAACTTGGCATCAAATCTCTAACTTAGGTCTGTACAGCTCACTACAACACTTCGGAGGGAAGGACATATTTTCTTGCCCCATTATACACATTTACCAACACAAAGCCATCAGTGAACATCCAGCAAAGTACCTTATCTGAGTCCTGAACCTGGCTGTGCTGCATTTCTCTCACTAGGTTCTGGTGGGAAAATGAAGGGGTGTTTACCAGACAGCAGAGAGAAGAGCTGAGCAAAGTCACCCTGCCCAGAATCATATGTGACAGCACCAGGATTCAGAGAATCCCAGTGGATGTTTTCTCACGGAACCAATATCCCAATGACTTTGTACTCTGTAACAGCTCTGCAATACCCTCACTCAATCTTGCTCCTTGGAGAGAGAAGGTCACAGGTACGTAGCCGTCATTTACCAATTCTAAAAGCAGGCATAGAGAGTGATTTAGATGAGGTGGAGAGGGAGGCTGGGATCTGGGAAGCACAAAGGCTAGCGAGAGAAGGCATAGGATGGAATTGGGGTGGAGTAGAGGGAAGGCTTGGAGGAGAGGTCAGGGTAGGGCACTGGGCCGGATGGAAGGGGAATAGGGAGTGAGACCAGGACAAGGGATGATGGAATGAGTTCTGATGTTTGCATTCCTGATGGTGAAAATTAATTCAACAGCCTGTTCTAACCTTAGCAACTAGTGCATCCATATCAGGAGACAGAGAAGTACACCCCGCCCGATTCTTTCACGGGATGTGGACGTCGTTGGCAAAGTCAGCATTTGTTGCCCAACCCTAATTGACCTCAAGAAGGTGGTGGTGAGTTGTCTTCCTGAGCCACTGCAGTCCATCTGGTGTGAGTGACCCACAGCGCTGTTAAGGAGAGAGTTGCCTCGGTCAATGCCAGGTGTTCTGTCCAGTTTTATTCATTTTCAACTTTTGAGTAGCGGTTTTGTACAACTGAATGGCCTGCTAGGCCATTTCAGAGGACAGTTAAGAGTCAACCACATAGTTGTGGGTCTGGAGTCACATGTAGACCAGGCAAGGTAGGGACAACAGATTTCGTTCCACAAAGAACTTCAGTGAACTAGATGGTTTTTTATGACAATTGATGGTCAACATTGCTGACTAGTTTTCAATTCTAGATTTTCATTAATTAATTGAATTTATTAATTAATTGTATTTAAATTCCACCAGCTGCCATGGTGGTATTTGAACCCATGTCCCCAGAGTATTAGCCTGTGTCTCTGGATTACTAGTCCAGTAACATTACCACTACGCCACCGTCTCCCCACATATCATGCCACTGGTAGCTGGGATCACCTAATGAAAGGTACAGAGTGGCAATGTTAAAGAAAGGCTTGCACTGGTGCTGCACTTCAGGACATCCAAAAATGCTGTATGGCCATTGAAGTACATTTGATGTGTAGTCACTGTTGTAAAGGGCAAGTGACAGCCAATTTGTACACAGCAAGCTCCCACAAGCAGGAATGTGATAATGACCAGGTAATCTGTATTACTGATGTTGGTTGGGCAGAAATAATGATAAAGATTTCGTGGGCTTCAGTGCACTTTGCCTGTTCGAAATCCCTCAAAAACTTTTCCGCTTCATTTTCTCTTTAGGTTTAGGGATTTGTGTAAGGACTGTTCAGAGTTGCTGCTGGAGTTGTGTAAGGAATGTTCAGGGTTTCTGCTGGACTTGTGTAAGGAGTGTTCAGGGTTTCTGCTGGAATTGTGTAAGGCATGTTCAGGGTTTCTGCTGGAGTGGTGTAAGGAATGCTCAGGGTTTCTGCTGGTCTTGTGTAAGGAATGCTCATGGTTTCTGCTGGAGTTGTGTAAGGAATGTTCAGGGTTTCTGCTGGACCTGTGTCAGGAGTGTTCAGGGTTTCTGCTGGACTTGTGTCAGGAGTGTTCAGGGGTTTCTGCTGGAGTTGTGTAAGGAGTGTTCACTATAAGAGGATACAAGTAACATCCCAGAATTAGCTGTAAGTCAGGAAATGGAAAGGACGGAAGAACTCAAGAAAATTACAATCACCAGGGAAGTGGTACTGAACAAATTGTTGGCGCTGCGGGCTGACAAGTCTCTGGGTCCTGATGGACTTCATCCTAGGGTGTTAAGCGAAGTGGCTAATGAGATAGTTGATGCGTTAGTTTTAATTTTCGAAAATTCCCTAGATTCGGGGAAGGTTCCATTAGATTGGAAAATAGCGAATGTAACTCTTTTATTCAAAAAGGGAGGGAGACAAAAAGCAGGAAACTACAGGCCAGTTAGCTTAACATCTGTCTTAGGGAAAATGTTAGAAGCTATAATTAAAGACATTATATCAGGGCACTTAGAAAAATTCAAGGTAATCAGGCAGAGTCAGCATGGTTTTGTGAAAAGGAAATCATGTTGAACCAATTTATTGGAGTTCTTTGAGGGAGTTACATGTGCTGTGGATAAAGGGGAACCGGTGGATGTATTGTACTTAGATTTCCAGAAGGCATTTGATAAGGTGCCACATCAAAGGTTATTGCAGAAAATAAAAGCTCATGGAGTAGAGGGTAACATTTTGGCATGGATAGGAGATTGGCTAAATAACAGGAAACAGAGAGTAGGCATAAATGGGTCATTTTCTGGTTGGCAAGATGTAACGAATGATGTGCCACAGGGATCTGTGCTGGGGCCTCAACTTTTTACAATTTATATAAATAACTTAGATGAAGGGACCAAAGGTATGGTTGCTAAATTTGCTGATGACACAAAGATAGGTAGGCAAGCAAGTTGCGAAGAGAGCAGAAGGGGGCTACAAGGGATAAGTGGGCAAAAAACTGGCAAATGGAGTATAATGTGGGAAAATGTGAAATTGTCCATTTTGGCAGGAAGAATAAAAAAGAAGCATATTATCTAAATGATGAGAGATTTTAGAGCTCTGAGATGCAGAGGGATCTGGGTGTCCTAGTACATGAATCGCAAAAGGTTAGTATGCGGGTACAGCATGTAATTAGGAATGCTAATAGAATGTTATCATTTATTGCAATGGGAATTGAATACAAACGTAGGGAGGTTATACTTTAGCTATACAGGGCATTGGTGAGACCACATCTGAAGTACTGTGTACAGTACTGGTTTCCTTACTTAAGGAAGGATATAAATGCATTGGAGGCTGTTCAGAGAAGGTTTACTAGACTAATACCTGGAATGGGTGGGCTAGGCTTGTATCCGCTGGAATTTAGAAGAGTAAGAGGCAACTTGATTGAAACATACAAGATCCTGAGGGGTCTTGACAGGGTGGATGTAGAAAGGATGCTTCCCCATTTGGGAGAATCTAGAACTCGGGGTCACTGTTTAAAAATAAGGGGTCACCCATTTAAGACAGAGATGAGAAATTTTTTCTCTCAGAGGGTCGTGAGTCTTTGGAATTCTCTTCCTCAAAAGGTAGTAGAAGCAGAGGCTTTGAATAGTTTTAAGGCAGAGATAGATTCTTGATAAGCAAGGAAGTGAAAGGTTATCAGGGGTCAGTGGAAATGTGGAGTAATCAGTTCAGCCATGAACTTATTGAATGGCGGAGCAGGCTCGAGGGGCCGAGTGGACTACTCCTGCTCCTAATTCGTATGTTCGTATATAACCCCCACCCAATATCACCCATGCCCGATATACTCTGGGCCCAATATATGCCCCCTGCTCAACGTTCCCCCCACCCGCTCCCCCGCTCGGCATACACGTCCCTCCCAATATATACCCCCGGCTCAATATGCACCTCCTGCTTGATATATGCCCCCACCCTGTATACACATCCCGCCCAACCTTTACCCCATCTTTACCCCATGCCCGATATTTCCCCCCACCCATTATATCCCTCCCCAATATACACATGTTCAGCATACCCCCCCACCCAACATACATGCCCCTCCCGATATATACCCCTTCCCAATATACCTTTCACACCTGACATATACCCGTGCATGATATTTACCCCACACGTTATACTGCTCGCCCTCTTATACTCCCCGCCCAATATACCCCACTCAGATATACCACCCTTCGTTTTACCCCTTCCTTTTCTACCCCCTGCCTGATATACCTCCTGCCCATTAAACTCTCCCGCCCAATAATCCACCCCAATTATATATGCTGCCCAATATATACCCCTCCCACTATACCCCCGCCTGATATTTAATACTGTTGACTTCAATATCCGTTGAGGTGTATAACACTTGGTCCATGCAATATCATCCATTTTGCAGTGCTGCCCAAACCAAATATCTACCCCTTTGACTCTTTCTGGAGGACGGTTCTATGGATTCTTGGTGCCTTTCCAGTATTTCACCCATGTGTGAGCTGTACAATGACTATCAATAGGATATTTTCCCTGAATGCATCACTGCAGAGTTCAATTCTCTCCTTACCTAAAATCCACGTGTGCACTTTTCAGGAGAAGAAATACAGCCTGATTTCTCCCACCCTGCCATCTGGAGAGTGTTGTGGCCAGTTAATGTGCCCCATCCTGGCTGAAATCAGCACACTCGGCACTGACCAGAGAGCTTTCTGTGCTGCACAATTCACACCAGCTGACCAATGAAGCTGCGATCGTTTTGTTGCAGTTATTCAAGCTCAACAAGAGTGAGCTGGCACAAAGAGAGAAGCTGAACTCTACGTTTTACAGATGACTGCTGGCACATTTGGTCACCCATATTTACAGATCCTGCAACATTCATTGTGCTTACCAACATGAGGCGTTTAAATAACTGGTCGCCTGGAGGAATTGATTTACCAGGTCAGCGGGTAGAAATCCCAATAACTTACACCTTGTGGTGCTCTGTTCCGATTCTGTTTACCCCAGAAGCCACAGGATACTGGATTGTTTGATAGCATTCCAGCAGCTTGTTAAAGTTATATCTTCCCATTTTCCACAGAAACTCCTTGTGGAGAAGTTCCCAAAGTGGAAAGGGCACACTTCCTCTTTTGTAAAACATCCATCCATTTTGAATGTCACGCCGGACTTATGCTTGTTGGGCCTTCATCTCTAACCTGCAACCCCTTGACTGGAGCGTGGAGTTCCGCAGCACCTACATGTCAAGGTACCTAGGGGTTTGCTGTCCTGCCCTCTTAGATTTGAGCACTCACACAGCAGAATTACAGATTATACTTATAAATGATTAGTGGGAATGCTAGATAACTGTCCACCTAATGATTTCTGGATTTGCTCTTCTCCCACTCAGAACTCAATCCTGAACAATCATTAGTATTTCAGATTCACAGCCTGGTGATGGTATGTCAGGCTCCAATGAACAGTGATTATCTATCATTAGAGAACTTTAAAAAAAAATGATTCAAACACCCAGATGAAGAACCAGGTCTCATTGTACAGAACACCACGAAGGTTGAAAAAAGTCGGAGGCAAATCAGGAGATGGTGATTAGGTAACAGCAAGCTTGGTTTTTATAAAAGCCTGTAGATTTTAGGAGGAAGGGAAGACAAGGAGTAGTAAGAAATTCTGAGATCCTGAGTAAGAATGAGTTTAAAGCACAAAATGATGCAATTTGTGTTATTTCAACATTGAGGATAGTGGGAAGAGGAAATGTGTACAACGGGAAACAGATCAGAAGGAACGAGATTCACAGAATCATTACAGAAGGAGGCCATTCAGCCCATTGTGAGGAAAGTTTACAGGAGCGCTGAAAAAAGGAGTATAAATAAAATTGAGGTAAGAAAGATTGTGATGAAGATACAGATTTTGTAGCCTAGAAGTGAGCGATGGATCAATGACAGGCCTTTTCTTGCATCCTGTGCAGGAGTATGAGAGAGGCATTAGAAGAGACTCCCAGATATGGGACCGGCGTCCTTATAGAACAGACTTGGCCTTTATAAAGAGTTAAGAGATAATGTGGGGAAAGAAAATATTTAACACAAAAGAGAAAACAAAGCTTCTGAGACAGCTGTACCAATGGAGGAGATGTAGGAACACTCAAGCTAAGTAGTACTTATCCTGTTTGCATCCCACTCCGACCAGAGTAAAGTGAATACTTAAACACAAAGTGGTTTTAATCACCAGTGCAATGTGGAAGTGAATGTGTTTAGATTCACAGTCATCCTGTAACATCAATTCTTACAGAGAATATTTCCACCAGCTGAGATGAGAGATTTCAGTATTCAGGAATGGAACATGAGTATCAGTGACAAACACTCCCGGGTTAAATCAAGTATGGGTTAGGCACACAGTACAGCTTACTTTACACTGCTCCATCAAGTATATTTTAAACAATATGGATTGCTGATTATATAATTGCTTAGGGCAACAACAAATTAGCTGAACTATAATGGAAGCTGTATCATCACAGGCATACATTCACAGATTGGGTTAGAGCTCCTTCTGTACTATGACTGATAGATATTGAACCATAATTGCTTTATTATCAGGTGCTAATTCATAGCATTCCTTCTATACCACCATTGATGGCTATTGACTTGTAGAATGTCTGCTACATCATCACTGATAGGTACTGAATTCTTCCTGTATCATCACTTAGTTACTGTCCACAAATGTTTCATTATAACAGATTTTAAAAACAAATCTTTCACATAGATAACGTCACAAAGAGTCCAAGCCTTCTCATCACAACGGTTGTTCTTGTCTGCGGCTGTGTTTTCAGCATCATGCTTGCAATCACCTGTTTCCAAAGGTAGGTCTCTATTAAAACTCTATTTATCCATCAGCATCAACATTGTCGGTTGGACAGCAGACACAGACACAACTCCTCTCTTCAAAGTTGAAAGTATTCGGCTGGTATTAATTTTGTGGGTACTTCCACCCTCCCCAGATTTCCAAATAGACTTAATGGGTTGAACTTTCCCAGCTGTTTGGAGACGGGCTGGGAGGTGTGAGGGCTGGCAATATGGCGGGGGGGACAGCATCAGGAGGGGAGCCAGCAACGGGAGCCTCAGTGGCAGAGCCAGCGACGGGAGCCTCAGTGGCAGAGCCTCCCATTGGACAGCCAATGGAGGAAATTAATTGCCCAATTAAGGACCATCTCCCGCCCCTGCCAGCATTTTACCAGCATCGGGAGGGGCTGCCACCACGTGGAGAGTCTGCCAAGTAAATCCAGCAATTTCCCAGGGAGGGACACTTATTGGGAGTTCCATGACCCAAGGTGGGCAGTTAGTCTGTCTAGTGGTCCTGCTAATCATTTTATAATATGTTCTGTAATTATGTTGTGTGAGTTGTCAGATCCAAGAGGGCAAGACAGCAAACCCCTAGGTACCTTGGCATGTAGGTGCTGTGAAACTCCATGCTCTGGTCAAGGGGTTGAAGGTTAGAGATAAAGCTGGCAATGGCTGCCCCCATGCCAAGGCAATGCCGGCAGAACCCCCTGCCTCCCCACACCCCCCGCCAACCCACCCCAATAATTGCCAGGGCCTGTGTGCCTGGCCACAGCTTCCCCAAAACAACTCACCTGTCTCACCTTGGCATTGAGGCATCCTCTCCTTCATGCTGCAGCCTCGGCAGTGGCCATCACCAGTGAAGGCGCTGCTGAGTCTGCTAAGCTGTCTGCTCTCTAATTGGGCCAGCAGCTCTGCGGGGGCAGAGTGGGCCCCACATCCTCAATTGGACGGCAGCTCCAGTGGTGGCCTGTTAATTGGCCAACGCCGGCAAAATGCACCCCCCAGTCCCACTGCCCACCAGAGTGGGGTCCGCTACCGCTTTCGGCCCCAGAAGTGGTACTTGATCCTCTTCCACAAAAGTCATCCCAATGGCACAGTTCTAAAGAGTTTGCAGGAATAGACGGACCTAGGGGTTCATGCGCATAGATCTTTGAAGGTGGTAGCACATATTAAGAGAGTAGTTAGCAAAGCATATGGAATCTTTCGTACAAGAGCGGAAAAGTTATGCTGAACCTTTATAAAGCTCTTGTTAGGCCACAACTAGAGTATTGCATCCAATTCTGGTCACCACACTTTAGGAAGGATGTGAGGATCCTTGAGAGGAGATTTACCAGAATGGTTCCAGGGATGAGGGATTTTAGCTGCAAGGTTAGGTTGGAGACGCTGGGCTTGTTCCCCTTGGAGCAAAGGAGGATGGGGGGAGATTTTATAGAGGTGTACAAGATTATGAGAGGTTTAGTTAAGGTAGACAAAGAAAAACTGTTCCCATTAGCTGATGATACAAGGACTCGGGGACACAGATTTAAGGTTTTGGCAAGAGATGCAGGGGGGACGTGAGGAAGAACTTTTTTACACAGCGAGTGGTGATGACCTGGAACTCGCTGCCTACAAAGGTGGTAGAAGGAGGATAATTAATGTTTTCAAAAGGAAATTGAAAGGGCACTTGAGGGAAATATACTGAGATGGCTATGGGGATAAAGTGGGACTCATGATGGGACCTGAATTCATTGGTACTATCATCCTCTAATACCTTGCCCAAGCTTTCATTCTACAAAACTGAGCATACACAATGTGTCTACTGACTATTTACTGTAGAGGTCAGCAAAGACAAGAGTGATCCTTTCCTCATCTGACATTCACACACATGCAATCCTCAGTGCCTATTGTTAAATAGTTAGCAGAAATGGAACTCTTGGGTGATTTTCTTTTATTCCATCGCTAGCTTGGAGACGCTGAGGCCAATTCTTGAATCATTACTAAACACCCTGGCTGAAATGAGCCAAATCAATGCAGACCATGAATGTGCCAAAAGGAAAATATTTTATTCTGTAGTTTATATTTCCTTTCTTTGTACTATGTTAATCAACTTAAAAAATAATTTATTTTAAAAAAGACACTGCTTACAAAACTGCTCTTTGCTGGAAAAATGAAATTTTTCTAGCTTTGTAAGGAACAGATCGAAAATAAATCAGTCAAGATAATTCCAGCACAGGTGCAATGGGCCAAATGGCCTCCTTCTGTGCTGTATGTGTGATTCTATGATAATACTATTGATTACTAATAGACATAGCGGGCTGAATTTTACCAGCTCTCTGACGCTGGTCGTGGGTGGGGGGTGCGGGGGGGTGGGTGGGGGGGAGTGCCCAGAAAATCCTTCCAGGAGAGGCCCGCCTCGACTCCCAACACCGAGAAGGCCTCGCCGCATTTTATCAATACCGGTGAGGCCTCGGTGCGGCCCCCGACCCACCCCCCCCCCCACACCCCACCCCCAACCCACCCCCACCCCCACCCCCCACACACGGTGGCAACGCCTTCATTTGCATAATAAAATTAATGCAAATAAATGTTAATTAACTTACCTGGACCGGGTGGCCGTGCCATTCCAATATTCTGGCCAATGGCTGTAAGCCTTTGGATCCCTGTTTGGGAATCTGAGGTGAGACACTAGTGGGGAGGGGGGAGGAGTGTAATTCTCAGGGGGGGGGGTGGGGGTGGGGGGAAGCAGGTAAAACTCTTTTGATTGGTGGGAATGGGTTAAGGTTGAAAGTTGTTAAAGGTTGGGATCTGCATAAAAGTTTTTTTGAGGGGAATATCCAATTAATTAATCGATTCATCCTTGGGGGTGTGGGTGAAGTGAGTGAAAATATAATTCTATGTGTAACTGCACTTTTCCACATTCTTTGACTTTAAAATGCAAATGCACCTAAAGGGCTTGAAGCCCTTTAAAAACGGCGCTGGCGCCTGCACGATGGCACTGGACACCATTGCCGGGGACGGAGCGGCTCCCCCCTCTACATGTTCGGGGCCGGCCACTCCGGCCTCTCCATTGAAATGAGCCCTCATGCGAAATATCGCAGGGGTTCAGCAATGCACACGTCATGCATGCGCCACTCCTTCTACAAAGCTCACTGCCATTCTCAGCAGCGAGCTTATTAAATTCAGCCCAGTATCTGAGGAATCCCCAAGTGCCACTAAACAGTTAACATGCATTGCCATCTATCAAGCAGCATTATAATCCCATTAGACATCACAGGTAACCATCACTATGCCTTGCATTTGTATGTTATGGAAGTGGCAGTTCATTATTCAATGACAGTGCATTGGTCTTGCAGATTGTTTTACAATCATAGAATCACAGAAAATTTAAGGCACAGAAAGAGGCCATTGGCCCATCATGTCTATGCTGGTGTCTTCTAAAAGGTGAGACTATATTTCAAAGTACAAGAATCAAATGCTAAGGCCACAAAATCCACTCCTTAGCACCTATATTTTTGGCGCTACAAGTGCCGTTTTGGCTACAAAATGGCATTTCCGGCATGTGCAGCGTACATCTACCGGAAGTATGCAGAGTAGTCAGATTGTAACATCAATCAGTGTTTAATGCTGATTTGACACCAGTGCTGCCATTTTGGAGCTTAATGATTCAGCAAGTGCCCTCTCTTAAACAGACACAACTGAACATGTGTTTAGCAGCAGAAAGGACCGCCTCCTCTGCCCCTCCCCCCCTCCACCACTGCCACCCCACCACTGGTGCTATTTAAATAGATCGTCAAACAGGACGAGAATGACAATGCCAGTGACTGCAAAAGTGACTGTGGCCATGAACATCTGTGCATCAGTCTCCTTTCAGGCTGGAACATGAGATATTTGCAATATCTCCCAGTTTGCTGTCCACTGTTTTATAAGGGGAGGCCACTGAGGCTCTGTATTCCATTCACTCTGACCAGAGAGCAGCAGGCAGAGTGAGCTGGTGGATTTGCGAGAATTGCAGGGTGTCATTGACTCCATACACATCAACTTGCGGGTGCTGCATGTCAACTCCAAGATATGCCACAACTGAAAGGGATTCCACCCCGTCAACGTCCAGCAGCTTCCGCTGCCTGGATCACTCTGGAGGAACGTTGCAATACTCGGCAGAACGTTTGTCAACATACGTGGCAGTCTGCTGCATACTGCACAACCTCACTATCATGAGGGCACAGCCCTTTCCACCAAGTGAGGTGCAGGAGGAGGAGGATGAAGTGGAAGAGGAAGTCAGGAGGCAAATAACACAGCCCCTTTCAGGCCAGGCTATCTGTGAACAGCTCATCCGACTGCAATATCAGTAAATGGAACATCAATTCTCCATTCACCAACAGTCCCACACCTTACCTTCCCTCTGTCACTGACCATCACAGCGTCCACTTGGCCACAATGCAAAAATATAAACCAAGATGAAATAAACATTCCAAACCAAATTTAGAATTCAAACATTGTCTTATTGCATACAGACATTGACTAATCAACCTTGTGCATTCCCTTAGTGCCTGTCTTCCATGTGCCAAGTATTCCTGTGCAGTGCCATACCAGTGGCTGCAGCAGGGCTGGCTTCTGACATTCAGTGGATTTAGGACGGAGTCAATAGTAAGCGAAAGGAGTAAATCCCACCCCACCACACTGCCACCTCTGAAAGGGCTTTCTGATTTTTTAGATTCCTTTGTAGAAATCTGAGACAATGGACATGTCCATTGTTCACCCAAGACATACTATAGGAGATTACTTTCCTCACAAGTTCAAGCTCTGGTCCATAGTGGGTAAGAATGTTTGCCTACAGGAGCTGACTTTTGTGATAGGTATAAGCAAACTATCTTGTAGGAGCCCAAATTGGTAACAATTCAGGGATGGGATGGGAGGGGACACCTTCCTCATTCGCAAGGCTCAGTACCAGACTGCGATCCATTTCCCACCCGAGTCATTTGTAAGGTTAGTATGTAGCAACAAACTTATAAAATAACCTGAAATAATAACTGAAAATGTTGGGAAGTTGGGGGTGGGGGCGTGTGGAAAGAGTAAAGGGGAAGCTCTGTGATAGGGTGGAAGGCAAGAGATTGAATTACAAAAGTGATGATGGTGCAAGGCAAAAGGAGATTGTAATGAAACAAGTAAAAAAACAAAAGATGGATTTAGAGGCAATGTAAATGGGAACAGCAGAATTAATGTCCCATTATTAATTCTTTTGCCTTGCAGCATCACCCCTTAATCTCTCCTACCATCCACCCTATCACAAACCTTCCCTTTTGTTCTTCTCCCTGCCCCCTTTCCCTGTCTCTGTATTTGCTTAAAACCTGTTGTAGGGTCATTGACCTGAAATATTTGGCTGAATGTTACAGCCGGCTTTGGGCCCCCAATGTCAGTGTGATAAGTGGGTCCTGAGCCCACACTTGCCAACAGCGAGACTGGCTCATCGATTTTACCACAGACAACCCCCTAATTGGCCAGTGGGCGGGCTCCTGTTGCTGCTGGCCCAATGAGAGGGCCATTAGCTCTCAAGCTTCAGCATCACCACCAGGAGAAGTGGGTGCTGCAGAGACAGGTTGGAGCCCTCGAGGTGCCTCAAAATAGATGAGCCTCAGATAGGTAGGTAAAAATTAAAATTCAGTATAGCCGAGTCCGGTAGGCTATGCTGATCGCAGGGCAAACCCCTCCAAGGTGATTCTTGGGGCCATGGAGGCTGCCTTCCCTGGCCATGGACTCCTCTTTGGGCCATGGACCTGGCTGCTACCCCATGCGGCAGGGTCCACTTTGCAGTTGACAAAATGCCAGTAGCCCCGTAAAATGGCCCTTAATTGGGCCTTTAATTATGCAAATTAGCTGCTCGCCTCCATGGAGCAGGCAGCCGATTGGCCTCGCAGCCCGCGGCTGGAAAATTGTCCCAGCAGTGGGACAGCAATGGGGTGCTGTCCCGATCTGGCTCCCTTCTATTTACCAGCCCCCCCACCTCTATTCGTGCCACCTGGGGGCCAGTAAAATTCAGCATGTTAACTCTGATTCTCTTGCCACAGATGCTGCCTGACTTGCTGAGCATTTCCAACATTTTCTGTTTTTATTTCAGATATTCAGCATGCACAGTATTTCGCTTTTGTTATAAAATAACCTGTTTCTTTCTATCTAGATATCAGCAGAGGCACAAAGACAAGAGTGAGACTGTGATCAAATGTGAATTGTGTGTCAAAAACGTCTCATCTAAAAATGATACCAAGCGAGGTGACAGCATTGGACACAACACACATTCTAATTCACCATCCACATGACTCATTAGCTCTATTTTCTAGTTTATCACTTTTTATAAAAGCCTCAGATTTCCTTTGCTGTAGAAATTGTCTATTCATTCAAGGTCTACTGTTATGTCTAGACCTACATGATTTCCACCATTCTGAAACCTTTCAACCATGGAAGCAAGCATTCTGTGGACCCATTTCATCCTGCCCTTTTGCTGTAACCTCCTCCCACTACCTCTCGAAGATGAAACCAGGTGTGTTTGTGCAGCTGCTGACCAACAACTCAAGTAGTCGGGAATGCAGACAGTGTCTGCTTCTGCTGCTGTAAAGTGTGCTGGGTCTGTTGGAAGTCCCTCTTTCTCTTTTTGTAAACTATGTTGGAATTTCTCTCTCCTTTTCTTTCTATCTATCTAATGTACACTGGGACTGGGAGAAAACCTTGCTGCACATAATTAGCCATGTTGATTTGCTCTGAAACTTGGAAAAAACTACATATATGCCCGTACCCTCTGCATCGTTGGTTGTGCATCATGCTATGTTTCAGAAGAAACTGAGCAGCCTTCCGTGTATTGGCCGTTAGTGTAATCGTATATCTACTGTATATACTTTATATACTGGAATATCACCTACCAACCAGAGTAGTTGGATCTGTGCAATAGGGAACTATGAATGACAGCTTTAATGTGCAGCATGATCTCCTGGCTTTCATTGAATTTTGGGGTATCCTGTTGGCTTCTCTTGTTAAACCAGAGCTGACATGTGAATCCACTGCTACTGATAGATCCAGATAGCAGCAATGCAGCCAGGACTATCACTGCTGGGATTCATCAAGTGGCACATTCATACTGCGACAATTAAATAATCACAGTCTGAAAAATCCTGGGAAGGAGGAAACTGGGTTATCCATTGCAGTGCTCAACAAGGTGTTGCATTTAAACTGCTGCAGCCACTTTCCCACTTTGTAAGCATGCCTGAAAACAGGAAGACGTTGGTTCAAACTTTCTAAATACCACCTAAAATATATATTGCATGAAACAGAAACACACATCTCCTCATGATAATTTACAAAGAACTAAATCACTCTTAACTGCACTAACTCCCAAATGCCACTCAGTTTATTTCTGCATAAACTCCCCCTGTGACATATTCTCTTCATCACCTCAGCTCATTCACTCCTGTGGACTCACTCCTCTTTGCTTTGTACCAATGTTTCTAGTTATTCAGTAGCCCACAATCAACGCCTGGCATCAGGACCACTATCTCAAAGTGCTGGGCAGTTGTCAGAGTGATACAGCACTGAAACAGGCCCTTCGGCCCACCGAGTCTGTGTCAACCAACAACTACCCATTTATACTAATCCTACATTAATCCCATATTCCCTACCACATTCCCACCATTCTCCTACCACCTACCTACACTAGGGGCAATTTACAATGGCAAATTTACCTATTAACCTGCAATTCTTTGGCTATGGGAGGAAACTAGAGCACTTGGTGGAAACCCACACAGTCACAGGGAGAACTTGCAAATTCCACACAGGCAGTACCCAGAACCGAACCCAGGTTGCTGGAGCTGTGAGGCTGCGGTGCTAACCACTGCGCCACCACTGTCCATGCCTATGATTCCCCTCATACCTTTCTGAGCAATTTCTAAGTGGAGTTCAGGTATTTTCCCACAAGAAGAGGGACAAAGAATTAAAGTTTGCCAAATACTTATATTTTAATTGGGCCCTTTCACTTAATGTACTGAAGCTTGGATATCTGCCTCCTAACACCACTTCATTGTCACCCTATGCTGAAGAGCAAGGAGAACCATTCTGAATTGAAGCTCAGTCGACGTCCTGCAGTCAACCAACTGCACGAAAGCAATAAATAGTTACAAACAGGAAGATCAGAGTACCAACAGGTGAGAGAGGGCCAACATCATCCCAACAATCTCATCATGTTAGAATACAGTTAAAAATACAGTTCCTTTAAACTCTTGGATAAGTTGTTTGATTGGCACAACTTTGTACTGTTTCCAATCTGATGATTCATTTGTTGTTTAATGAATTATGAACAGAAAACACTGAATAAAGCTTAATATTTTACTCAAACCTCATTAGGCTTTTAACAAAGCTGTTGTCTGTGGACTAAGCTGTGGCTTGATTATATCCAGTGCTGAGCGTTAAAAACTAATAATAATTATAATAACAATCAGCCTCAAATCAGAAATTCTATACAGCAGGAGTGAACGTGACGGCGAAGTCCAATAGAATGCTGTAAAGCAAATGTGAATTCTATAGAATGGCATTAGTCGGAACAGAATTGACATATTGAAATCCTACATGATAGAAGTGAATGGGAAGAAGTTGAGTCCATTGGAATTCTCCAGAATGGGAATAAATAAAGAGAGATTTTGTTTATTGAGCTGTATACAGTAGGATTTAATGGGAAGTGGATTGTATCCTGGTTTAGGATTCAACATGAATGAGGATTGAAATGTTCTGATTGATAGAGGAGTAGAATAAGGTATGGAGACTTTGTAAATACTCTATCACGTTCAATATAATGTAAGAGTTGCAGCTGTGTAACCAGTGTAGAATCTGCACCTTCATTCTATCAGAGTATTAGCTGTCTTTAAGTATAAAGACTTTATAACAAGCTGCCTGATATAAAACTGTTAGACGAATCTCAAAATATTTGGAATGCCTATTCAACTTTATATGTTCAGCATATTGCAACTATTTATCTTGCGTGTGCATGTATATATTCCAATAAAACTTTCAAAAGCATATTTTGCAGCAAGGTTTTTTGTGTATAAATTCACTCATGTTAGGAATAAAATAAGGTCACCATTAAGAAAGTTTCAATACTCCAACACAGTCTTTATATTTAAGCCTCATGTTGTGACCCGCTGAGTTGCAAGATACAATCTGTCACTCACATATAGCATCTGTCCTGGTGGAATCCATCATTAAGGAAGTAGCAGCGGGACGTTTAGAAAATCATAATACAATCAAGCAGAGTCAACATGGTTTTATGAAAGGGAAATCTTGTTTGACAAATTTATTAGAGTTCTTTGAGGATGTAACAGGCAGGGTGCATAAAGGCAAATCTGTAGATGTAGTGCATTTGGATTTACAAAAGGCATTCAATAAGGTGCCACATAAAAGGTTACTACACAAGATAAGAGCTCGTGGTGTTGGTAATAATATATTAGCATGGATAGAGGATTGGCTAACTAACAGGGAACAGAGAGTCAGGATAAATGGGTCATTTTCAGATTGGCAAACTGTAACTGATGGGGTGCCACAGGGATGAGTGCTGGGTCATCAACTATCCGTTTTAAACCTACAAGAAAACCTGTTACCGTCAGTTTACTTGACAAATAAAACACAAGGGGATAAAACCCAGTAACAAAAATACTTGCTGTGGTCAGTTGGGAGGTGAACAGTGGGAACAAGCCATGCCATCATCCACCTGGCTGTAACAAATTGGGAGCTGGAAGTCGGCATCTGAACCATCAGATTAAACTAGAGATTTGGAAACGGTAGGAATATTGACCTCCAAAATTGTGGAAAAGTAAACAAACAGGTTTTCTTGTATACTTCTGTTTTTCATCTATGGTGCTAGAAACAAAAGACATGGCCACATTTAGATATACAGCACTGAAACAGGCCCTTCGGCCCACCGAGTCTGTGCCGAACATCAACCACCCATTTATACTAATCCTACACTAATCCCATATTCCTACCAAACATCCCCACCTGTCCCTATATTTCCCTACCACCTACCTATACTAGTGACAATTTATAATGGCCAATTTACCTATCAACCTGCAAGTCTTTTGGCAGGAAACCGGAGCACCCGGAGAAAACCCATGCAGACACAGGGAGAACTTGCAAACTCCACACAGGCAGTACCCGGAATCGAACCCGGGTGCCTGGAGCTGTGAGGCTGCGGTGCTAACCACTGCGCCACTGTGCCGCCCTGCTGAAGAGTTTGTAAAGCAGGGAGACATATCTCATGATAAGTTAAATAAATTAAGTATTGAAGATTTTAAAAAACTTAGCTACTGAGGTGGGAGTCACTTTCAAACAAAAAGCAAAGAAACCTGAAATAGTGAAGAGTCTAGCTAACTATTTTAAACTTAACCCTGAACCAGAAGAAGAAAGCCAGGAATCTGAGTCTGAGAAGGTAGTTCTAGCTCGAATCCAGTTGCAGTTGAAAAGAGAGGAGATGCAGTTTCAGAAGGAAAAAGAGGAAAGAGAGGCAAAACAGTTTCAGTTAGAAAGGCTACAGGCACAAGATAAAAATGGCACCAGCCACTTAAACCTTATCCCCATTTCAGAGCAAAACTTTGATGCACTGACACACACGATCAATGCCAAAATTTAATGAGGAGGAGGTTGAGTCATATTTTATCTCCTTTGAGAAAATAGCTACCAGGCTAAAATGGCCAAAAGAATATTGGACTCCGCCCTTACAAGGCGAGTAATGGGGTTGGGCTTGTGAAGCTTTTTTGTTTATCAGAAGAGAGTTCCTCTGACTGTGAACAAACTAAAACAGCAATTCTAAATGCATATGACTTAGTACCCAAAGCCTATCAACAGAAATTCAGACACACTAGGAAAAGACCCATCCAGACTTAGATTGAATTTGAAAGAATTAAACATATGGCTTTCGATTGCTGGATATGATCTCTCAAGCTGGAACCCTCATAGGAAAATTTGAGAGAAGTGACGTTGTTGGAAGAATTTGAAAATAGCATCCCAGTTAATATAAGAGCCTATATTGAAGAGCAAGGAGTTACAAGGGCAAGAGAAGCAGCAGAAATGGCCAATGACTATGAGTTAATACACAGACCACTAACTCAGAACAAATTTAGGTCTAGTAATTCTTACAGGCTAGGGAGAGATAGGAGGGATACAGATGAAGCAGAAATGTGCTCGAGAGAAAAGGTGAGTAGGGAAGGAAAACCAAATCAGCCTCCAACTTTTAAAAGAAGGAACCCACAAGATAAACTAGAAGGAGCACACCCGATGTGTTTCCAGTATTGAAAACCTGGGCATGTTAAGGCAGATCGTTGGTTTCCAAAAAACCAACAGGGGGCACTGCAGTCAAAGCAGTGTCGGTAGCTATGAACAAGGTAAACATGCGTGCTAATGTGGCACTAGATCAGAATACCTACAAGAACTTTTTTGCAAAAAGGAAAAATGACTCCTTTTGTATCCCAGGCACCAGACAAAGAGACAACCATCCTCAAGGATACTGGTTGTCTCCAAACGCTGCTTGTAGAAAGTTTACAGAAAAGCCACCCAAAAGCAGAACAAATACAACAATATTGGTAAAAGGCCTTACTGGCAAATGCTTGAAGGTTCCATTACTTAAAGTTTACCAACAGAGTAAGTCAGAAACCGGGGTAGTGACAGTCAGGGTCATTCTGAGCTTACCAAGGCAAGGGGCTAACCTATTGCTGGGCAATGACTTGGAAAGAAGTGCAGTATTGTATCAGAGAGTCCAGAGCAGTCCACGGAGACTGGGAAACTGGAGGGAACAAGCAAAATTCTGTGCAGCTGCAAAGGGCTGAGGAAATCCCCAAAAGTCCAAAGGGCCAGTACAGATTAAAGAGGCTAAAGGAAAGCCAGTAGAAATTAAACAGGCCAAGATGAAGCCAGCTGAATTTAAAGATGCCAAGATAGAGCCAGAGGAATTTACAGCACAAATTCACCTGGGCTTAAAAGATCAAGTTATGAGGACAGGTTGCCTAAACCTGGTTGTATTCTTGAGGTGAGAATGTTGAAGGATGATCTAATTGAGGAGTTTAAAATAAGAAAAGGATCACCATAGAGTTGATACAGAGAAGGTGGGCTGAATTTTCCCAGCCCTTTTGAGACGGGCTGGGAGATGGGAGGGCTGGCAATATGGCAGGGGAAGGTGTCAGGAGGAGAGGCAGATGTCTTCTCCCAACCATAGCATATTGCCAGCGGTGGAAACCTCAGTGGCATGAGCACCACTTCTTACCCCCATGAGAGGACCCGCCACCACGTGAGGAGGTGCCAGGTAAACACTAGCGGCCTCCCACTAGGATCTGTACAGTCTCCAGGTTGGAGGGACCACATTTCCTTAGCCACTTCCATTCATGCATGCTTGGTTGAAGAGGCTGTCCTCCTCCTCCTGTCATTAGGGGAAGCTCATCTCACTGCAGCTCATCAGCTCCCTTAGCTGGACCTCCAGGTAAATGTGCAAGACCCGGGGTGGGACAGCCTTCCCAGGTCGCCTCTCCATTCCTGAGGGTGCTGCTGAGCCTATCTGAAAGATGCCATGGTCCCTTTAAACAGAAATTCTTCCTCTGACAAATTGGTTATGCCACCCAGCCCATCCTCCCTGATTATTCGGGAAGCCAGGAAGCAGGCTCTTAATTGGTTTGCTCTGGTAAACAGCAATCGGAAGGCTCACTAATCAGGAGGTCTGGTTTGTGATCCAAAAATGATCCTGCCATTGCTCCAGAGACTAAGGTGGTAAGATTCTGCCCATGCAGCCAATATAAACACTATTTTGAAATATGGTTGTTTATCTCCTACATATTCCCCATCTCTGCCGAAGATGCTGACACTTGCTGCAATATGGTTCCATAGATGTTTGAAGGAAAGTCTTCTAGCATTTTGCCCAAATGTCATTCTTCAAAAGTGAATCTATACAATGAATATCAGCTGGATATTAAGTTCGGCAGAGCATCACAGCTTAGATCATTCCTTGTGCTCTAACATGCAGTACCACTCTGCTAAGTGAAACAGATCAAGGACTGATTTAGAAGCCTATAACTGTGAATCCATAAGGCAATGTGGACCAGCTGCAGAATTGTAAACTCCCACAATTTGTACCCTCATGGTTTGGAACATCCCCAATTCATGATTAGCAAAAGCCAGGAAACCAAACTTGGTTTAATATGTAGTGCAGAAAGCCAGCCAACCTAGTGAAGTGACCATGCAGGGATAACTGCACACTAAAGGGAAATCGTGTTCAACTAATTTAATTGAATTTTTTGATGACATAACAGAGAAGGTTGATGAAGAAAATGCAGTGGAGGTTGCCTAATGGATTTTAAGAAAGCACTTGATAAAGTACCACATAAAAGGCTAGTTAATAAAATTGAGGATCATGGAATAGGAGGGTCAGTGTCCAACTGGATAAAAAGAATTGGCTTAAGGCTATGGGCCAAGTGCTGGAAAATGGGATTGGAATAGTCAGCTGCTTGATGGCCGGCACAGACACGATGGGCCGAAGGGCCTGTTCTGTGCTGTATAACTCTATGACTCTCAGGACAGAAACCAGTGAGTCATAGTAAATGCAAGTTTTTCAGACTGGAGGATGACAGACAGTGGTGTTTCGCAAGGGTCAGTGCTGGGACCACTGCTTTTTTCGCTATATTTAAATGACTTGGATCTTGGAATACAGAGCAGAATTTTAAAATTTAACCAATGACACCAAACTTGGAGGTGTAGCAAACAGTGAGGACGATATGAACTTCCTGCAACAGCACACAGATAGGCTAGCAGAATGGGCAGAAAGGTGGCAGATGGGAACTTAATACTGACCGTATGAGGTGATGCATTTTGGCAGAAAGAATAGGGACAGGTAATATATACTTAATGGCACAATTCCAAAGAATGTAGGAACAGAGGGACCTGGGGGTGCATGTGCATCGCTCATTGAAGGTGGCAGGACATATTGAGAGTAGTTAGTAAAGCATATGGGATCTTGGACTTCATAAATAAAGGCATAGAGTACAAAAGAGGGAAGTTATGCTGAACCTTTATAAAGCTCTCTTTAGGCCCCAACTGGATTAGTGTGTCCAGTTCAGGAAGGATGTAAGGGTCCTTGAGAGGGTGCAGACAAGATTTCCCAGAATGGTTCCAGGAATGGGGGATTTTAGTTACAACGTTAGGTTGGAAAAGTTGTGTTTGTTCTTCTTGGAGCAATGGAGATTAGGGGGAGATTTAATAGAGGTGTACAAGATTGTGAGACTTAGATAAATTCGACAAGGAAAAACTGTTCTCATTAACTAATGGTACAAGGATGAGGGGACACAGATTGAAAGTTTTGGGCAAGAGATACAGGGGGAATATGAGGAAGAACTTTTTTACGCAGCACGTGGTAATGATTTGGAACTCGCTGCCCACAATAGTGGTGGTGGCAGCGACAATCAATGATTTCAAAAGGAAATTGGATGACTACTTGAAGGAAATAAACTTGCAGGGCTACGGGGATTGAGCAGGAGAGTGGGACTGACTGCATTGTTCTGTGGAGAGCCGGTATGGACTCAATGGGCTGAATGGCCTCCTTCTGTGTAGTAAATGAGTCTAAAACAGCGAGAGAGAAGCTTGGATAAGGCAGCTGGAGCAGGACCTGGGAAAAAGCCAGAGCAGGAGCTGAGGCAGCACAGTAGCGCAGTGGTTAGCACCGCAGCCTCACAGCTCCAGCGACCCGGGTTCGATTCTGGGTACTGCCTGTGCGGAGTTTGCAAGTTCTCCCTGTAACCACGTGGGTTTTCGCTGGGTGCTCTGGTTTCCTCCCACAGCCAAAGACTTGCAGTCTTGATGGGTAAATTGGCCATTGTAAATTGCTCCTAGTGTAGGTAGGCGGTAGGGAATATGGGATTACTGTAGGGTTAGTATAAATGGGTGGTTGTTGGTCGGCACAGACTTGGTGGGCCGAAGGGCCTGTTTCAGTGCTGTATCTCTAAATTAAAAATAAGGCAGAAATTGAAAGTGACATCAAAAGCAGCGCAGAGATAAAACTTACATTAAAAAGAGCAGGCAGTGAAACCAATGCAAGGGAAAATCTGAAAACGTGGTGTCACGGAGGAGGAGCTCTTGAGAGTAAGTCATCAGGTGACTAACCAGTAAATAATTTGTTTTTTTAACAAAAGCTTTCAATAAAGACCAAAATAAGACGAGAGATAGCAGGATAGGCTACGTGGTGGGATTACAGTACGTGGGAGTTTGTGGACAGCGAGACTGTACTGAATTCCCACGTCTGCGCAGAACGTCTCTGCTTTGAGTTATTCCAGCTCAGGGTCATTGAGCTGGAGCGTGTGTTAGAGATACTCCAAAACATAACAGATGAGGGAGGAATTTCTGGGTAGTTTTATCCAGAGCAGTCACACCCCACAAGAAAGCACAAGTACAGAAAGCGGAGGATCTAACTTTTAGGGCGCTGGGTAGCAGGGCCTATCGAACAGCTATGATGTACTCGCTACCTGTGAGGACAAGGAGAAAAACTATGAGGAAGTCAGCCACAATGCAGACCAAAGCACCGTGGCTCAAAAGATTATGCAAGGGGAAAGAGCAGAATAGACATGTGAGAGTATTAGGGGATTCAATAAAGAGGGAGATAGATAGTCTCCTCTGCAGCCATAATCGAGACTCCAGAAGGGTAAGGGATATCTCAAGGAGACTGGAGAGCAATTTGGAAAGGTGAAGGGGAAATCCAGCTTTGATGGTCGATGAAGGAACAAATAATGTAGATAGGAACAGGGAGGACATCCTGCTGAGGAAGTATCAGGAGTTAGGAATAAATGGGTCATTCTCGTTGGCAGGCTGTGACCAGTGGGGTACCGCAAGGATCAGTACTTTCCACCCCCTTGCTTATAAAGAATCTATCTACCTCTGCCTTAAAAATATTCAAAGACTCTGCTTCCACTGCCTTTTGAGGAAGAGAATTCCAAAGACACACAACCCTCAAAGAAAAACCTTCTCCTCATCCCTGTCTTAAATGGGCGACCCCTTATTTTTAAACAGTGACCCCGAGTTCTAGATTCTTCCACAAGAGGAAACATCCTTTCCACATCCACCCTGTCAAGACCCCTCAGGATTTTGTATGTTTCAATCAAGTCGCCTCTTATTCTTCTAAATACCAGCAGATACAAGCCTAGTCTGTCCAATCTTTCCTCGTAAGACAGCCCGCCGATTCCAGTTATTAGTCTAGTGAACCTTCGCTGCACTGCCTCCAATACATTTGCATACTTCCTCACATGAGATGAGTACTGTACACAGTACTCCAGATGTGGTCTCACCAATGCCCTGTGTAGCTGAAGCATAACCTTCCTACTTTTGTATTCAATTCCCCTTGCGATAAACGATAACATTCTATTAGCTTTCCTAATTACTTGTTGAACCTGCATACTAACCTTTTGCATTTCATGCATTAGGACATCCAGATCTCTCTGCATCTCAGAGCTCTAAAATCTCTCACCATTTAGATAATATGCTTCTTTTTTATTCTTCCTGCCAAAATGGACAATTTCACACTTTTCCACATTTGCCCATTCACTTCACCTATCTATATCCCTTTGTAGCCCCATTATGTCCTCTTCACAAATTACTTTCCTACCTATCTTTCTGTCATCAGCAAATTTAGCAACCATACCTTTGGTCCCTTCATCCAAGTCATTTATATAAATTGTAAAAAGTTGAGGCCCCAGCACAGATCCCTGTGGCACACCACTTGTTACATCTTGCCAACCAGAAAATGACCCATTTATGCCTCTGGTTCCTGTTATTTAGCCAATCTTCTATCCATGCCAATATGTTACCCACTACACCATAAGCTTTTATTTTCTGCAATAACCTTTGATGTGGCACCTTATCAAATGCCTTCTAGAAATCTAAGTACAATACATCCACTGGTTCCCTTTTATCCACAGCACATGTAACTCTCTCAAAGAACTCCAATAAATTGGTTCAACATGATTTCCCTTTCACAAAACCATGTTGACTCTGCCGGATTACCTTCAATTTTTCTAAATGCTCTGCTATAACTTCTTTAATAATAGCTTCTAACATTTTCCCTAAGACAGATGTTAAGCTATCTGGCCTGTAGTTTCCTGCTTTTTGTCTCCCTCCTTTTTTGAATAAAGGAATTACATTTGCTATTTTCCAATCTAACAGAACCTTCCCTGAATATTGGGAATTTCAGAAAATTATAACTAACGCATCAACTATCTCACTAGCCACTTCTTTTAACACCCTAGGATGAAGTCCATCAGGACCCGTGGACTTGTCAGCCCGCAGTTCCAACAATTTGTTCAGTACCACTTCCCTGGTGATTGTAATTTTCTTGAGTTCCTCCCTCCCATTTCCTGACTTACAGCTAATACTGGGTTGTTACTTGTATCAATAGTGAAGACCAATGCAAAATATGTTCAACTCATCTGCCATCTCCTTATTATCCATTATTAATTCCCCAGACTCACTTTCTATAGGAGCAATGCTCACTTTGTTAACACTTTTTAAAAAAAAATAGAAACTCTGTCTTTATATTTCTAGCTAGCTTTCTCTCGTACTCTAATTTTACCTTCCTCATCAATATTTTAATTCTTCTTTGATTTCAACTATGAATATAAAAAACAGCAATCAGCAACTAACCTGAAAATAGTTGATGATTCCCTTTAAATAGTGCTGGTGGAGGGGCCTTCCTGCTGCCGAACACATGTTTAGTTGTATGTGCTTGAGAGAGAGTATTAACTAGAGCGTTGAGCTCCAAAACGAAAGTGCTGGCATCAAATCAATGCTAACACCTTCACCAATATGGCATCCAATGGGACTTGCACCAGAATTGTAAGTGCTCACCACAGATGTCATTTTAGTCCTTTAAGGACAATCATAGTGCCCCAAAATACAGGTGCTAAGAATCCAAATTTCGCATCCAGAAAATGAGTTTCCACTTGTGGATAACAGCAAAACTGGAGGCCATCAATACAAGATAGTCTCCAAGAAATCAAATTGGGGGGGAGAAAAGAATTTTCTTCTGAACTTGCTGAGGTTGGTGAGAATGTGAAACTCTCACCACATGGAGTTGAGGTGAACAGCATAGATGCATTTAAGGGGAAGCTATATAAGCACACAAGGGAGAAGGGAATGCTGATCGAGTTAGATCAGGAAGGATGGGAGGAGGCTCAAGTGGAGCATAAACACGGACATGGATTGGTTGGGCCAAATGGCCCGTTTTTGTGCTGTGCATTCTATGCAATACCATGGAAAATATTATAATAAGGGTGGCAGCAGCCGACAAACTACTTTTCAGATTTATCCAAGAGCAGTCAGGTTTCCCAGGCCTCAGAAAACCCAACAGCTCAAGGAAGGGCAGCTTCGAGGTGAAGGTAAATGCCTTTACAGCACTGCTTGTGGGCCAGCAAGAGCAGGACAGCGTCCCCCTATTTACCAAGCTTACCTTCTACCCTTGGATCGGAGTCCCTAATACAAAGACACCACCCCCAGAGTCAGGGATCAAACACCCACAGGATTGGACCCCTGCCCCTGGAGTCAGGAATTGGATTCCCCCCACACAACTCTTTCAGCAGCAGCTGCAGGCTCCCTACCTGTACCCTGCTCCGTCCAACTGAAAACTATGCCTGTCAATCAGACTGATTTCTGGATGAGTCCGAGCAAAGACACAGACTGTGGAGTTTGCTGGGAAACCCAGACAGCTGGGTTTCAAATCCGTAACTCTGTCCTCCCATGTACGCACGCAACGCACCCCCCAGCCCATCCAGTCATGATTGACCCAGTGTAACCAGACTATAGTGAAAACAGAACAAGGACATCAGGTGACAGGTGTCTTGGTTGACAGAATTAAGACATCATCAATAATATTTCAAGAAATGGGTACAGATGGATTGCCTATACAAACAAGCAAACAACTGCACCAGAAGGTAGATAGCGCAAGCAGTAGCTGGATTGGTGTAGATTTTAACTGCAGGCATGGAATATACAAGCTGCTGGGTGGAGATGAGGGTGGGGGGGATGGTGAAGTTACCTGCTTACAGAACACACAGCCCATTTTGAGGTCTGGACTTCATTACCATGGTGCCAGCGAGCTAAATGGCCCATATGCTGTAGCTCGTCACCTGGAATATCAGGTGGACTGGCGGTTGACCCAGTTGGCAGGCAGGAAGTTTCTGAGAGGGGGACGGCGATAGTAGCAGAGAGAGCCTGGGATACTAATGACTTACTTCTTGTGGTGTGAAGGGCACACCTGCCCTTTCTGGCCCTACAAAAAAAATTAATTTACATTTTTGGGGTTTCTTCGTCTTTACCTGTTGGTTCAACTGGGAAACATATGCATGTCATACGCCCTTCCCAATTGTCTCTCTGAATTGCATGGAGAGGATAAATATTTCCTATGACGCTGGTCTGCATACAGTAATGAAACTCCTGCCCGATTCAGGTAGGCAGTGGAAGGCCTCAGTAAATATGGCAACAGAGCATTAAGTAGTGCTTGCCAATTTTTACTACACCAGTGTCATCCTCCCCCACCAGAGTTAAAATTGGCCTTGCTGTATGAGAACAGCAGCAGATGGAACAGATATAGATTGTGCACATATAACATGGTGCCAGGCTAATATTAGAAATCTTCAATATTTTATAATGGGACAGTCAGGATTCTAGATAGGAAAAATCGCATTTTTGCATCTGACTTTTCTTTTGTTCCCTATTTCATTTCCAGGTATCCATTATTCTATATACAAACCACCCGAAGCCCATAATTTTTTCCAGTCTATGATTTATTAACATGCCAAAAAATATTTATTTTTTAAAACTATGCCCAACATCACTTTGTTCATTCAAAGGAGAAAGTTGTCAGTTTTTATTAGTATTTATTTCATACACTGTAGAAATGTATTAGACATTTGAATAACTGTGCAGTCAGTCCAACTCTTAGAAGGAAAGTTCCAACTGATTTTCAGAGAGACAGGGGTCCCTGTGTCCAATAGCCATTATGTTTGGCAAGTGGAGGACACAATTCTCCACAATTAACACTGGAATTAATGATACCTGAATAAACAGACAATTTTAAAAAATAGTTAAGCATGCACCATGCAGCTTAAAGGAGCATTACCTTCAGGAAAAATGTTTGGCAAACCTTTTTGCAAGGGATGGAGGGGGAATAGCGAACAGGAAGAGCCAGTTGGCAATGTTGATATCTTACAAGATGTTATTTGACTACGATGTGATTTGCGTCAAGATTTCCCCAATAACTCAGTGGGTAAATACACCACCCAGTGTGGCACTGAGCCATTCAGACAAGATGGTCTCAGATTTGTTTGAATTAGCTACTCTCAGCTGGGTGATGTTAGGGCTGCTGTAATTTGCCGCAGTGCACCACTGCTAGGAGAGAGAGAAAAGAGCCAGGGGTCCTGCTCCTGATCACTACCCAGTGAGCCCTGCGGGAAAGTACATATGTGGTTATCATCTGGAGAATCTGGCTCTCCTGGGCTATCTTCCATGAAAAGCCTGCCAGTACTCACTGACAAAGCTGAAGAATGGCCACTTGGGCCAAATACTGGAGGGCAACCAGTGCCTGTGCATCTTGGCAAGAGGCAGCACCATTAATGTAGAAGGGGAGAAAATTGGCATGAATTACTTTTAGATAAGGTTTGCCAAACATTTGACAGTGCTCCTTTAATAGTAAATGTATGGATTATAAAAGGAATTTCTTAGTGATTATAATACTCTAGTACAAGTTAAACATGAAAAGGAATGATACACGGCACAAGCTATTTTGTAATTCAAGATTAAGAACTGAAACTTCTAGTAAAATAATGGTTCTCATTCTCAGGATAAAGTGTACCAAGATACTGAGGCATTTGGAGACTTTACACAGAGGTCACGGCACTTATTGCTGAAGAAGCTGGTTACCAAGGAGATCTTGCATCCCCTTTGCTGGATGCATTAACATGAGAAACATAATGTTCTCTTATTTAACAGATTATGAAAACCATTCTGGAAGAGGAGAGATTTCTATGGAATGTGAAAAGTAATCCATACAAGGCTAGTGTCCAGCCCACCCTTGTATAGTGCCGAGACCTGGACCCTGACAAAAGCACAGAAGCAGAGGCTAGATGCTTCTGGAACACTAGAAAGATATTGAGTATCAGCTGGTAGAGTAGAGTGATGAACACAGTAAATGTTGAAATGGAGTGGCCTGTGTATAGTAACAGTGAGTTGCAGAATGAACATTCCAACAGGTAGGGTCAGAATGGGTCTCATCTGGGAGATGAGATCATGCAAAGTTGAAGGTGAAATAGTGGGACTCTGTAAAAGAGCATGACAAATACACAAAGTTGCAGGAAGCATGATGGCAATAGCAATGATTTGTGGCATCGATAGACTGTCGGGATCCGATAACCGACAGACAACCCCTTATGTGAGTGGCATTACTGCAATCTTTGAGAACTCCCTCCCTGTGAGTGGCCCTCTCACTAGTGCATTCGGTCCATCGATAACATTTTTTTTTTTTTTAAACCCCACATCCAACACACAATTTCCTTCTCCCATGACTTCCTGAAGCAGTTCCATTTTGCAGAGGCTCAATTTCATGGTGCAGCTCGCCTTCCAGCATCTAGCCCAGGTTGCAGCTCTTTACACATGAGCCTAAAGACTGAGTATCCACAGACCATTAGACTGTGGATGGCATCACAGACAAGACTAATCCTGTCTTCCCTGGACAGATTCACTTCACAAAATTTCCACTTTCAGCACAGACAAATTCTTTAATTTTTGTCCTCTCCCTCCCTAGATTGTGGGTGCTGGTCCCATTGTACTGCCTTAACAAGTTATTTAACCTCCAGGAAGCCATTCTTTACCACATCTCAATCACCTTCTCTTACAAATTCAATGCACAGTGCTGACCAACAGTTCCTTAAACCCAATTCGTCTGCAAACGCTTTGTACAGAACTCCAGGCAGGTGAGCCCCCTCCTGGTAGAATACTACAGTATGGCTAGTACATCAATATCCCTCCTCTTTTTCAACAGACTGTTGCTGAGTTATAGTTCCACAGGTTGGCATCCCTCTGATATTCACCCAAATGGCCAATGTGTGTGTCAGAGACCTAGCAACAGTACAGTTGCGTACAATTCTTTTGCAGGATTGTGTCTATGACCAGGAAATATTTGGATTCTTGCTCATTCAGAGCAATTTTTTTTCCAGAGGGTAAGAATTGGCAATTCAGACAATGTCGGCAAAGTTTGCATGTGGGCTTATGGTTAAAGCAGTTTAGTGGTCAGGGGCTGGAGGTGCTACAAACTTGAAATTGTTAGTTGCACCCCTGGTGTGTGTATATAGTGAATGTCCTCCAGGCTATTTGAGCATGACAGGCATCAGAACCAGCCCATGACCTGTCCTTATCTGACATCCACTCAGGAGCACATTTCAGCAAGAATCACTGGATAGTGATCAGAGGAAGGAACCTTGGCTGATTTTTCCCCTCTCTAGCCCAGGTGACTGAGGCTAATTGGAGCACCTCAGCTTCTTTGCTGGCCAGCATGATTTAACTCTGAAGAGATAGATCAAACCTGGGACTTTCCTGATCTGACACTGGGTGCTACATTCATCAATGAACCATCGGGAGTGACCCCACTCCCGTTTTAAAAGGAAACTTTGATTCACGGACATTCACTAAAAGAACTGCTTTCTGCTGCCACTTATCACTGACTGGGAGAAGTTAAACTGGGAGAAGTTAATGATTAATACAGAAGTGATTTAAGTAAAAACTAGCTTGATTCTGGATTCAATTCAGCCTAATCCTGGCCTATCCATGTGAAAAAGGCTATGTTTAAAATATGGAGAAAGTTTCAAAATAGCTTCAGGAAATTTTGCCTGCATTAACTTCAAAGTAACGCATTGTATTAAGTACATCTACAAGATTTGCTAAGGTGTTAACAGAGATGCAAGTCTTTCTTAACCGAACTCTGTAGAGCTGTAGCTATCCCAGCAATCATAAATATAGTGAAAACCTATCAAAACAATCAGGTCTGATGTTTGAGAAGTTCATCTACTGCTCTCAAATCAGGGCTGATCCAAGATGTGAAGCCAACAGCTTCTCAAATTATAGTAATTAGATTGTGCTTGTTCTCATTGAGTGACTGTATCTGTGAGAAGACACAAGGGAAAATAGGCTAGTCTTTCTGAGCCTCTATGGAAGGGGCGCACCATCTGGTACAGTGGGACAAGAGGAAGAAAAGTTTATCTGGATAAGCTGCAGCTTGGGTTGTGAGCATTGGGCAGTTGGGAAGAGCACACTTCTTGCAACAGTGCAACTGGGAAAAGACCTGAGTCAATGTGATGAGTGGAGGGAGCATGTGATTGGGAAGAGAGATTCATCAGGGTCAGTGTTCTCTGCTACATTGGGTTTAATCTTGTATCTTGGACCCCACGACACCCATTCTTATGGAACAATTTACATATACCATCTCCTTTCCTCATATATCACCTTTCTTGTTCTCAACATCACCTGTCTCTACACTTCCACCTTTCACTGCACATTGCTCTGCCACATCACTGCCATTATCTGCTGACATGAAGTAGCAAGAAAAGTTCACTGAATCAGTCCTAACACTGGCCCTTCACCCAAGGCTTTTTAATGAGCTGGTGAATAGCACCCCATTAGAGGACAAAACCAACTGACCAATCATGCTGGGCCTACTGCCCTAACTGAAAGGCCAGTGCTCCATTGTTACATTGAAAAAAACACTTATTTTTCCTTGAAATGATACCCTAGCAACCGCTTTTTCCCATCTTATGCCACTTAAAACAAAATATTAAGCCACTGAGGCCTATTAGGCACAAAAGCGGAGTTGTGGAGGTCTTACAATCCTTGGCTGTTGCAACAAAGAGATCAAAGTTACAGAATCTTTGATCAATGGCTAATGTAATAATAAAATTACCCTGTATATCATCCACAGTCTCTCCTCGGCATTTTTTTTTTCTTAAATACAGGCTATGGAGACAGTCACTCACTCACTCATCCTGGGCATGTTACCACACTTCATATTTGTTTCCTGCTCATCATGGAAGCAAAGGCTCTGGTGTTTGTTTTTAGATTGTGTTTCTTTCCATATTGTTTAAATCCATTGTGTAAATTAATGGCCCCTTGAATTGCCCCTGTGCAGCCTAGTCCTGAATCTGGGGCATTAACTTAAAGACTATGACTCCTCTGTGTAATATCCCAGTTTCGCAACAGACATCTCCTTCCTCAGTTTCATCACTTCCCAGTACATCTGTTCCACTGCAAAGAGAAGAAAGCAAATTAGAAAGGAAGATTTACATTTACATAACACCTTTCAGGTCGTCCCAAAGCGCTTTACAGCCAATGATGTACTTTTGAAGTATAGTCATTGTTGCAACATGAAAAAGGCAATTCTGAACTTGCACACAGCAAGTTTCCACAAACAAAGTGATAATAACCAGATAATCTTTTTATATTGCTGTTGGTTGAGGGATAAATACTGGGGATAACTCCCTGCTGTTCCTTGAAATAGTGTCATGAGATCTTTTATGTCCACCTTAGAGAGCAGACTGGGCCTTGATTTAATGTCTCAGCCAAAAGACCACACCTCAGACAGTGCAGCACTCCCTTAGTACTGCACTGAGTGCCAGCTTTCCTTTTTGTGCTCAAGTCTCTGGAGTGGGACCCAAACTCTCAACCTGCTGACTCAGAGGCAAGAGTGCCATCAACTGAGCCATGGCCAACAGACTGCAACCACCAGTATTATGGTGGCACTGGTTGCATTAAATTCACAAGACCAATCCTGCCTTCATCCAGGGGTCATTCAATCGCAATGGTCATCTCACTCAGAGTGACTACAGGATGGCTGGTGTAGGAACTGCATGCATCGCAAACTTGACGTCACTTTTTTACTACTTCTCAATTTACTTTGTCTCCCTATTTTATTCTTTTCAATCTTGGAGGTGTTGAAAAGGTCACAATAGGCTTTAATCTTTCATCTTCAATTCGGAAGTAAAAAAAGACCCTTAAATGATCTTACCATCTTGTCGGACTAGACCCTGCTGGATATAACGAATATAAGTGAAGAAGTTGCAAACAGCAGTAATCTGAGGAAGAGATATCAACACAGTTACAAGCTGGTCAAATATAAATCTATAGCAAAACCCACCCATAGACAGAGATTCTTGATCTGTTCAAATGTTAACCACCTTGCCCTAAAGTTTTAATGGGGGTTCTCCCAACATTGCCATTGTCAATAGTGAAATACTTGGGTTCAAATCATATATCACACAGCAGTAGCAGGAACCTCTGCAGCTATTGTGGGATATTCTCTCTCATATGTGGCAGCCAATGGTGAGAAGTTAATAAGACACTATTAGAAACAAAAGGAACACAAGATGAGCGCCAAGTCACAGGACTAACTGTGGGATCACCAACACTGCTACATGTTATAGGGAACTGTACATTGTTTGTACCCAAGAGACATGCACCTTGTATGCAGCAGACATTTACACAGATGGAGAAAAACTCAGCCACAACAATGTGAATTTTTAAGCGTGCTCCTCCAATAGGTGTAGATGTCATAGAGGAAAGAGTTGGGTACGGAGCTTGATGTAAAAGGAATCTGAAAAGGAGATTAAAGGCATAGTTGACTAGATTTGTATTTAGGGAGATTTGAGGAGATGCATAAAAATTGAAATATCAGCCTCAAACAGTGCAGGGAATAAACAATAATCTGGAGACAGAGGAACAGAGAATGCTGACATATGCTGGAAAAGATTACCCATAAAAGTCTGAGCAAGTCCACAGAGTAATTTGAAGAGGAGGGAGGAAGCATTGAAATTGATTTTCTGGGACACAGCCAGTGGGTCTGAGTGAGGAAAAGGACCCGGGGGGGTGGGGATAGGTCTGTGGGGCAGGACTCTTGCTGGAGAGTTCTGGATTGAATAGAATTTTTGCAGATACACGCAAGAAAAATAGCTCCGAAAATCAATTCTTGAAGCACTGAAGGCCTGGATATGGATTTTGTCAGTGGCAAGAAGAGATGCGGTTGTAAGTGGGCAATGGTCTGGAGGTACAAGGTAGTGGGGCTTAAAGCTCAGCTTAACATTGAGCAGAACACCAAGGCTGCACATCTACCCTGACTGCACAACCAGAAGATGGATGGAGTTGGATCAAGAGCACCAGGGAGCTGGTGACAGCCAGACAAGGTGACTTCAGTGTTGGAGGCTGAATGAGCAACCTGACATCAGATAGTAAAGTAGCAGCCCTAAAGCAGATGGTGTATGAAGGGTATGTGTGAAAGCTGGTGCTGTACTTCTAGATGGGGTTGCAAAAAGATGGAAAGTAGACAGCAAATAGGAAGGAAAGAAGGATGGAGCACTGAGACACAAAGTGGGTCACAGTTTGGGTGTGGGAGATGGCAGTTGGGGAGATGGGGTGACAGGAAGGTATGGAACCAGGAGTGTGTGGTTGCATAGAGGTGAATCAGAGGAACACTAGTGGAGAATATAAGAAAACTTCATGACCTCAGGATGCCCCAAAGCATTTTACAGCCAAAGTACTTTTCAAGTGCAGTCAGTGTTGTAATGTAAGAGAGCTGACAACTAATTTGTTCATAGCAATGGAGACTGGTTTGGAGGTGGGACAGGGAGCAAAATTAGAGAACCTCACATTGGGGAGGGGTTATGCACAATCCTGCCTCTGATCGATCTTGCCGGAGGCGAGGTCTGACTGCCATTAGCTAGCCACCTGGCAACAGAGGGTAGCTAATTAGGCTCAATTAAGTCCCTATTTGGGGTCAAATTGGTGATGCCAGGATCTTCCCGAATACAGACAGGCCCGCACCCCCCCCCTCACCCCACCCCCACTGCCCTTCCATTTCAAGGTGCCTTCACATTCTCCTAACTACAATCGGCAGTGCCCACCTCTTCCTGTAGGGCCGGCGGCCGGACATCGCTAAGGGCCCTCTGATTGGGCCTGCCGGTTCCCTGGTCCACCTACTGTCATTAATTGGACGGGGCTCGCAGAGGTGGCTTAATTGGCCACCTCCAGAAAGATCGCGACTGACGTCCCACCACAGCCACTTCCGTGTTCCCCCTCTGGAATTGAGCCGGATTTCTGGGATCCCAACAATCACTGCAAAATCCAGCCCCAAGATCCCACAAACATCAATGAGAGTGACAAGATCATCAGGTTCTAATGATTTTGGTTGAGAGATAAATATTGGCCAGAACACCAGAGAGAACTCCCACTTCTTCGAAATAATGCCGTGGAATCTTTTACATCCACTGGAGCGGGCAGACAGGGCCTCAGTTTAACGTACCATTCGCAAGACAATGCAGCACTCCCTCGGTACCACACTGGAGCGTCAGCCTAGATTATGTACTCTCGTCTCAGGAATGGGTCTTGAAACCACAACCTTCTGACTCAGAGGCAAGAATGCAGCCAGTAAGCCATAGCTGGCACTAGTGGTTAACAGTTCAGAAGACAGCAGAGAGACTGAAGGGAATGAGGAAGGATAGAAAGCTGTGTGTAGTCACATCAGATGCTATTTATGACTTTGACCAGGGCAGCCTCATTCCTGTGGGTGAGGCAGAAATCGGAGTGCAGATATGGGGTGGAATTTTATGCTGGCAGTAGGGGTCTCGACATCGAGATCCCCATGCCACCAAATTCCGTGCCAATCAGGAACTCAAGTGGACATCATAAGGCCTCCCATACAATTTAGGATGCGGTCGCCGGAAGTCACGGTCTTTCACAGCTGCCGGCCAATCAGAAGCTAGCAGCACCACCACAGAGGCTGTAGCTGCAGTGACCAGACACTGAAGAGCAGCGCTGGAACCAGGTTGAAGGTAGGTCAGGGCGGGAGGGGTTTCACAGGGCGGGAGGAGTTTCGCGGGGCGGAGGGTGTCAGCAGCAAGGGCGGGGGGAGGCCCACAGAAGGCCCCACCCCCCCACATCCCGATGCCGGGTCCCTCATCCATGCACTAAATACCTTTGAATGAGACCCCTCCGCCCCTGTAGCTAGGAAACAGCCTGCATGGTTTTTCGCGCCATGCTTCCCCTGCGACAAGAGGGATGCCCGGGTAATTGCTGCTGCGGCGGGAAGAGGCTCTTAATTAAGGGTTAATTACCCAGTTAAGGGCATCAATTGGCAGCAGGCAGGGAAGGCTATTCATAGGCCTTTCTGCCCCAGACTAAATTTTGGCGGATAAGAGAGATGGTGGTGAGACCCCCACCCCCCCACCTGCCGCCACCATCCCATCCAATTTTATGCTCTCACAGCCTCCAAACCCGTTGCAGAGGAGAGCATAAAGTTCCAGCCAAGGTGTTAGTTTGAGAAGACAGATAGGCAAAAGTGAGCTTTTTAAACAAAGGTTTTGGGGAGTGGGGGAGTGATGGTGATAACAGTGATTGTGAAAAGGGACAGGAACAATGGCTGAAGTTTAGGGGAGATTTACAATATCAGCAAACATAGGGCTGAGAGGAAGTTGGGTGATCAGCAAGGGGGCTGGAAGGAGGTTAAAGAAGCAGTTTGTGAGCATCATGAAGGAAATTATGTTGAGGACAGTTGGGAAAAGATGGGAGCAAAATTAGAGTGTCAGGGTAGGGGAGGGGTGTGATTTATGCATAGGGAGATGCACATTGTGCACAAACCCCCATTCACGCACCCACATATACACTCAAACTCATACATAACAGGGATCTGAATGGTAGACTCTCTCTTCAAAATGTGATTTAGCAGATACTTGCCCAGGTACCAGGTAATACAATATTTTTCTTTCACATCCTGAAGACAAACATCTTTTTGTCTTAAACCCTGTTTAGTGTGGTTCTGACGCACTGTAATACAAGTCCTCTCCTCCTTTTGTCTTGTACATACCCTGGACCTGCAGGATGGTGAAATATAGAAATAATTTCCTGAGTCTCCCAGCTTGATGCGATGTTTACAGGTTCTGGACAGGCCACTCAGTGCACATTTCCTATGAAGTGGGAACAACAAAGAGTCACAGTAAAGGACCGATCCCAATTAGCTTTCTGTCGGATAATATATTTGCCAGCAGTAGTGCCTGCATCACTTAAGCAGGTGAGGGTCTCAATTAGGCCTATTTGAATTTAGACAGGACTTGAGTACATGAACAGTATTTAATGATATTACTCAACAAGGGATGATGGTCCAGAAAAGCAACCCGTTTTCTATAGCTTGGCTCATCTTCATGATCTGGCCCCAAAATGGCCTAGCTAACAAACCTGGTCCCAAACTGACTGCAAACCTTCTTCCTCCCACTGCACCCCCCCCCCCCCCCCACCCACCTCCTTTGACAAGCAAGTAGCATCTTTTAGATTAAAATCACTATTATTTTCTGGCCCTAGCATGAAGACGACACATGGATCCCTGCTCATTTCCCTCCATCAATCTCTCTCTGGAGGTGACCACAGTTGCCAAGCTACTCATCTTTCCAATGATTTGGCCTTTTTACCCTTATAGAAACTAATTAGTTCAATGTCTCCCTGTAGACCAGACCATTGGGAGATGTTATCAGCTTACCTGTGTGCAAATCTATTTCAACAGCCAGAAAGATCAGAATAGACTCAAAATACTGAGGTTAGTTTAACTTAACGGGGCTGAAATCAGGTCAATTTTTTTTCCTATTGAAGTCAAGTGGGCACGATGTAAAGTGAGCTAGAAAAAATTTAAGTAATCCTTTGCCACCATTCCTGGCTAAAAGGCCTCCACAATTCCTGCTGTGTCTTCACTGAAAAATGAGAGAGGCGATACATATTCCTCCACAATAGGAGCAAAGTCCGACATGGACAAATTCCAGAGGTACGATTCTTAATTGTGCATCATACCTTGGGCATTACTTCAACCCAACGAAAAATGATTAAAAATGGCCAAGTGTCTGTCACATGGGTCAGGGAATATTCAAGTGCTATTAACACATACGGAACATAGGAGTAGGTCATTCAGCTCATCGAGCCTGCTCCGACATTCAATTAGATCATGACTGATCATCTACCTCAGTGCCATTTTCCCACACTATCCCCATATCCCTTGATGTCATTAGTATCCAGATATCTATCGATTTGTGTCTTGCACATGCTCAATGATTGAGCTTCCAGAGTCATCTGGGATAGTCCTCTAGTTGTGGGGGTGGGGGAGTCATTGAACATTTTTAAAGGCGGAGGAAGATCAGATTCTTGTTAGGCAAGAGAACCAAAAGGTTAATCGGGGGTAGATGGGAGTGTGAAATTCAAAACAATCAGATCAGCCATGATCTTACTGAATGGCAGAACAGGCTTGAGGGGCCGAATGGCCTACTTCTGCCCCCAATCTGTATGTTCGTAAAGATTCACCACCCTCAGTGAAGAAATTCCTCATCCAAGTCTTAAATGGCCTACCCCTTCCTGGTTCTAGACTCACCATTCAGGGGAAACATCCGATCTACATCCAACCTGTCACACCCTGTAAGAATTATTTAAGTTTCAATGAGATCATCTCTCATTCTTTGAAACTCTGGAGAATACAAGCCCAGTTTCTGCAATCTCTCCTTGGAAGACAATCCCACCATTTCAGGGATCAGTCTGGTGAACCTCCTTTGCACTCCCTCTATGGCAAGTATATCCTTCCTTAGATGAGACGACCAAAATTGTACACAATACTCCAGGTGTGGTCTCACCAAGGCCGTATACAATTCCAGCAAAACTTCTTTACGACTGTACTCAAATCCCCTTGCGATAAAGGCCAACATACCATTTGCCTTCCTAACTGCATGCTGCATCTGCATGCTAGCTTTTAGTGACTCGTGAACAAGGACACCCAGGTCCCTTTGGGCTTCAACACTTCCCAGCCTCTCACTATTTAAGAAATACTTTTCTTTTCCTACCAAAGTGGATCACTTCACACTTATTCACATTATATTCCACCTGCTATGTTCCTGCCCACTTAGCCTGTCCAAGTCCCTTTGAAGCTTCCTTGCATCCTCCTTACAATGTACATTCCCACCTAGTTTTGTGTCATCAGCAAATTTGGAAATATTACATTTGATCCCCACATCCAAATCATTTATGTAGATTGTGAACAGCTGTGGCCCCAGCACTGATCCTTGCGGTATCCCACCACAAACTACCTGCCATCCTGAGAATGACCCATTTATTCCTACTCGGTTTTCTGTCTGTTAACCAATTCTCAATCCATACCAGTATATTACCCCCAAATCCATGCACTCTAATTTTGTTTATTAACCACCTGCGTGGGACCTCATCAAAAGCCTTCTGAAAATCCAAATACACCACATTCACTGGTTCTCCTTTATCTAGGCTACAAGTAACACCCTCAAAAAACTCCAACAGTTTTGTCAAACATGATCTCCCTTTCATAAATCCATGCTGGCTCTGCCAATCATATTTTCTAAGTGTCTAGTTATCACATCCTTTATAATAGATTTGAACATTTTCCCTACGAAAGTCAAACTAGCAGGTCTGTGGTTCCCCGTTTTCTCTCTCGCTCCGTTCTTAAATAGTGAGGTTACATTTGCTACTTTCCAGTCAGCAGGAACCTTTCCAGAACCTATAGAATTCTGAAAGATAACCACCAATGTATCCACTACTGCATACTTCTACCCTCCATCTTTCTCGCCCTCTTTTCATTTCATAGTTTTTCTGTTCCATTTCATTTTTCTTGTATTTCTCTTACTTTTCACAGCCTGCCTCGTTGTGCAATTGGAAGAACTTTCTCTTTTATTTCCCCTGATGAAGGTGGAGTGAGGTGAAATTTACATTAGCTCTCTAATCCTGCAGTATTATCTTCCTACGTGTCCCCTGTGTACAGCACTTCCTACTTGATCTGCAAGAATTATAAGCATTTATACAAATCATGGAAAACATTCCAGCAATCTCCAGCCCCACCAGGTACAAAGAGGCCCTACAGCTAATCGCTCCAGCATCACATTCCTGCCTCAGATTTTTCCCTATTTTATTCTTTTCAGCAGGTGCTGATTCATGCAGGAATAGTGTTACACCGGGTTACCTTCCTTGATTAGTTACATCCCTAGATAGTGGACATGGGGGAACAGCAGACAAGACATTATGCTAACACATCTGCATATTCATTGATTTAACCTCCCGTCTTGCCTGGTGAAATCAAAGAAAATTAAACTTTAAAATAACTATGTCAACCTCCCAGTGCCTAATCTCTTTCCCTCCCTAGGCCATATACACTGAGGCCAAATGAAGTGGCACCTTGACCAGCCCACAATTACAGCACAGCCCTGGTTCGCTGATCCCTCTCAGAACCAACGTTTGGTACCAGAGGTGGGATTAATGTTTTTCTTTCAGGAAATAATATTTTGGGATACAGTATATGAGTAATTGGAGACATAACCTGGTAACTAACATGCTTGGGAAGAAGGTGACTTTGGATCTATGGTCTCTAAGGCTCTTTGCTACTGGGAATCATTCCTAGGTCTGGTCCAGACTAACTGATGGAGATTGATATTATGATTAAATCGACAACTCCGTTATCATTGTATCCTGCAATCACCAGCAGGGTGGCAAGTGAACTTGATGGTACTTGGTCTACATTCGTCTAGCAATTCCTATTTTTCTATGATAAATGGTCATGATGCTGATTTCCTTCACCCACCATGCCTCAGCATAAGTCACTTGTCCACTTTTTGCGAGTATCTGACTTAACTTGACTGAGTTTGACTATTTCTCCAAGTTCAGCTACTTTGAATGGACTTCTCAAACTCTGGGCAGGGTTACTGCCTTAGATTCAATGCTAGTACTAAACAGAGACAGGGTATTGTGCACTGCTGTAAGTCTTAACAGCCTGCAACAGCATAAAGCATAAGCAACATTTTGTACCAGTGATACTAGTTAGAATGAGCAACAGAATCCCTCCCACCCACAGTGCAGCTCTGTCACAACTTAGAATGGCAGACCCTGCCACCCAACCTACCTGATAGTTGCTGGCTGTCCCTTTGGACATCTGATCAAAACACTGCCCGGCAATATCAGACAACTAGTCTACATGGGCATTCTCCACTCCAGGAACTGCCCAACAGAATCCCAAACAATGATGAGTCATTTACACGGAATTTCAATGCTCCTGCATGCAGCTTCCCACCTCTCTCTGTCTGATCCCAAGAGCGCATCATGCGCAAAGGAAGTAGCGACCTGGCCAAAAAGGGCTTTGCTCCTAATCCCCATCCCACCTGGAACTGGCACATATGTGGCATTAGGAATGTGGGCACAGGCCTCATGTGCTCAGAGAAGGAGGCTGACATTTTGATTAAAGCCTGAGACAGGACACAGCTGGTCTCCCATGAGGAGTTGTTTACATAGACTCCAAACCTTTTCAGATATTCCCTCAACCCAGCAGAGACCGCTCCACCACATGAAAATAATTTATCGAAGCAATATGGAGGTCCAATACTGAGAGCAAACCATCTCCTGATGGTTACCATTTGAAGTCAGAGTTGGGATCCCTCCCTTGTAATCTCTCCCACACTCATTACCCTGTAATATATACAGTGGGTTTAATGGGTGCCATACCCCTTGGTCTGCTATATGATGAAAGGGCAGAATGCAGGCTGGACTTTGGGATGGGAATGCAGTTTTCAGTAAACGAGCTGGTTTTGATACCATGGGAGTTTTAGAGCACCGCTACTGCTTTTCTTAGTGGTGAGCTTACTGTCAAGCCAGTTTGACCGGGATAGTTGAGGGGTATGAGAGCAGACATTTTATTTTTGTTTTTAGTATTTTTCCAGGCAGCTATTAACCATAAACACAGTCTGTGGGATATCTTTGCTGTAAGAAAAAACCTGGTGCAATATGCAGAAAATGTACTAGAATTTAGCTTGGTGTGTTTGTATAAAACTGCAGTTTCTAAATTGAGATGAAGGGCCATGTTAGGGCCAAACCACCAAAGTTGAAGAGAGCAGGAGGAAAATCATGCTGAAGGGAACAGGATGGTAAATCAAAAAATATGATCGGGAGTAGCACCTTGAGCCTGATGTTAAGCTTGGGTTTTAAAAGCTTATAGAATCAGGAGGAAGGGAGCCATGGAATTCAATAGTTTTTAGGTACTGGGAAAGGATGAGTTAGCACAATCAGTCTTGGTTTCAACAAAATGAGGCAGCTAGCAGAAACAAGCATACCAGAATACTCGGGTATATTATTCTGAAGGCTGAACTATTCAGTGACAACTTTCCCCTAATCAGCAAGTAGTTTGGATTTCTGCTGGCGAGTGTATTTACAGATCTCATTCCTCACAGCGTCATCTGCTCTCATCAGTGCACACCTGTTGTTGGTCTCTGCCAGCTACACTCGTCCGTCCATACACAGAGAAAGGGAAGGTGCAATGTCGACAATCTGTTCATGTGGTTTCACCGTAACCACAGCATAAATATTTGCCAGCAACCATGGTTTCTAAAACATTATGAATTCAACTCAGGAAAAGTAGAAACATCAAGGAGATATAATTCAAGGTTTCAAGTTTAAGAACAAACTTGCATTTATATAAAACCTTTGGCGAAGTCAGGATATCCTAAAATGCTTTACAGTCAATAAAGTCCTTTTGAAGCATACTCACTGTTGTAAGATAGAGAAATGCTGCAGCCAAATTGTGCACAGCTAGGTCCCACAAACAACAAAGAGATAAGTGACCAGTTAATCTGATTTTGGTGGTGTTAGTTGAGGTATACAATGTTGGCCAAGACACTAGAACACCCCTGCTCTTTTACAAGTAGCCTTATGGGATTTTTTTTTTTTACATTTGCCTAATTAGAAAACAGATAGAGCCTTCTTACCCACAAGATGGTACCTCCAACAGTGTAGCACTCCTTCAGTACTACACTGAAGTATCAGCCTGGATTATGTACTTAAGTCTCTGGAATGTGTCTTGAACCCACAATCTTCTGACTCAGTGATCGAGAGTGCTCTCACTGATAGAAGCATGACACAACTCAAGTTTACAAAAGATTGTGGACTACTGTGAAAGGTTCAAATGAAAAGAAAAATTCTTCTGCCCTATTTCCAGCAAAATCATTGAACAGTTTCAAAGAAATATTACAATTTTACTAAAACTCATTAAAGGAAATCTTAATTTCAAACTAATTTTCCCTGGAATGAAATGAGCAGTAAGGAGGGAAGTTGTATGGAACTTTTCACCCAAACTGCAGAATTATGGAATATGTTACTAGGGAGGATCATTGAAATGAACAGTAAAAATGTGTTTAATGTCAATTAGATGTGTTCTGGAAAGAGAAGGAATTGAGACATATGGTGAGAAAGTGTGTAGGCAGGGTAGATTTATGAATAAGGGATACTAATTGATGTTTAAAAGCCTCCTCTAACTCATTAAAATGTTTACAGATCATTCACTTAGCAAATGACAATATAGTGAACTCATTGATCTTGTATCAAAACACATTCATGCCTCGCTCTCTCCCTATATACAATCCACTGGAAATGGCTTACTAATCCTGTTTCAATCAGGATTTCTGCTATTCAGAATTCTGAACGTAAGTGTAGGACTGAGGAAAGGCCACGTCCCATCCCATCATTCAGCTCTACGTAGAGAACCCACCCAAAAACTGGCATTTCTCTCCTGCTTCAGCACCAAATCCTGTTGCCTCATTTAAGTGTTCATCCATTGTATTCAATTATATAACCATTCATTAGATATGGGATGGTGTATAACAACCAGGTCTGCATTCAGCAAACTGGAAGTGGAGTATACCAACCAATTATATATTCAAAGTGCTAAGGTAGAGTATACCAGTCTACATTCACTACATTGGAGGCAATGTGTACCAATCAACTATACATTCACTGTGCTAGAGATGGTGTGTTATCAACAAGTCTATGTTTAGTGTGCTGGGGTAGAGTATACAAACTAACTCTACATTCAGTATATTGGGTCACAGTCTATATAAATCAATTCTACATTCACTGTGCTAGGAGCACTGCATACCATCTAGATTTGTTTTCACTGTGCTAGAGGGCAGTCAGTACCGACTGACCTCACACTCACTGCCCCAGAGGGCAGTCAGTACCAACTGCCTCCCTTTCCTCTAAATACTAATCTTGCCTGTTTGAGGGTATGATGGATGGTGCCATGCTTCTCAATAGGAAACAATGTTCGGAATTCCATAATGGTTACAACTGTTAGTGATAGAAGCAGTATTATACACCTTACATTAAACATTTTTAATATTACCTCAGATTAGATGAAAGACAGGATCACTGGTTGTTTTTGCCCCCTGTATTTAGAAATTGCATATTTAACGAGTTTAGTGACCACTCAGTATGGTGTCGTATCACCCTCTACAGAACACCCTCAGAAATGCAGAACTAAATTAAGACACAGGAAAGCATGAACTGAGAAAAAGCCACTCGACCCACGGTACCTGTTTGTTCCACACAATATCAGAATCTGCCCCACCAATTTCATCTCCTGAAGAGACCTATTGCATGAACACTCCCTGATCCCCAAAGGTAAATCAAGCAAAACTCTATCAGTCAAACACTGTCTGAATCATCTCCACAGACATGCCTGCCACCCCATCCACAGACAACATGCCCGCCACCCACCATGTCCCAGTAACCTGCAGAGTATTCGATCACCTCCTCTAAATAGTTAGAGGGAACCCCTCTGCGCATACTGGCGCACCCAGGGGGACCCTCTGTGCATATAGATATATTTGTATGGACTCCTGCCCCAATGTCTGAAAGACAGTATTAGTTACCCAAAGAGAAGAGTATTACCATTACAGAAAGCAGATTTATTGGCTTGCTGGCATGAAAAAAAACAACAAATACAGAAATCTTATGACAGATGGACAGAAACTGGATTTTTTTTTTAATCCGTTCAGGAGATGTGGGCATCACTGACAAGGCCAGTATTTGTTGCCCAGCCCTAATTGCCCTCGAGGAGGTGGTGATTAAGCTGCCATCTTGAACTGCTGCAGTCCATCTGGTGCAGGTAAACCAACAGTGCTGTTACAGAGGGAGTGCCAGGATTTTGATCCAGCAACAAAGGAGGAACGGTGACATATTTCCAAGTCAGGATGATGTGAGACTTGGAGGGGAACTTGCAGTGGGGGGGTCCCTCATGCATCTACTACCCTTGTTCTTCTAGATGGATCTCTGCAATTTACTCGCAAACTTCCTAAAGTCCATGAAGAAGTTTGAATACATATGTGCTTCTCTGTTCCAGTATTATACCTCGGCCCCAACCAGAGCACAGAGCCCTCTGCTGCATCAATGTGGTATTATCCATTTCTCACATCAACCATACTGCATCTCGCCGAATCGGGATTGGAAATTTTAGAGCCAGTTTCATGCTTTGGGCCAATAGCCACTAGGAGCTGAATTGAAAATGTTCTGTGCATTTCACTTTGGACTGTAACAGCCAGCAGGCAGAGATGGTGTTTATCACACCAATGTGAACAAGATGCGAAGCCAGATCTGGGACAAAAAGAGCAGAGTCTGACACACTGCAGCACCATGGCCCCTAAAATACAGTTTGGCAGGCACAATGAGGTTACAGAAGCTGTGTTAATACGGTGAGTGAACGCTGGTTGTAAACAGGAGTTAGTATGCTTAGGATCAGGAATATCCATGTAAACACTTACGTCAATACTTCAGCCCGCCACCCACTAGAAGAGAGAAAGAACATTAAATGAAGAGAACAATCAGACCAATTAACGAGCAGAACAAAGGCTACAAAGAAAGAACATGTTCTTACTTTGGTCCTCCACACTCTATGGATGAGGCCTTGACTACTGGTAATGCTTGGGCAGCAGCTGGCTCTATACTCAAAGTGTTGCTCTCCACAGCAGCCTGCACTGCTTCAGTCAGCTGAGAGGGGGGGTGGTGGAAAAGAGGGGGCGAGAGAGGGGACGAGAGAGGGAGAGAGAAGCATGCGTTGAGAGGGGGAAGAGAGAGAGAGAGGCGGCGTGAACGAAAGCGCACACGCACAAAATTGCAAGAGAGCACGTGCAAGAGTGAGGGACAGAACAAAAGAGAGACAAACAAGAGGCAGAGAGAGATGAATAGCAAGACAGTGAGGCATACAATCACATAGCATGCAAGATTGATAAAGGGAAGGGAGAGGGAATGACAGCAAGAAAGAGAAACAGAAAATATATTAATCTTAACATAATATTCTTATATTTCACAACAAAAAAAGAGATTCATTTTACCAAATGCTGTTTGAAAAATAGTTCATAAAAGTCTAATACTTGTTGAATGGTTTTCCCCTCCCCCATACCTATCTCATGTTATGAGTTCCTCATTCTCTGGCTTAATTTCCTGATGCACAGCCACTCTGGAAAATCAGCCACAAGGCAGCGAATAGAAGCAGCCCTGCTCAGTCCACTCTTCCTCCAGTTTCTTTTCCTTGCTTTTAAAAATTTAAATAACGCAGCCTATTACACTCATCTTTGTTGCCCTTTAAATTCCCCCTCTGCTGCTAAAGTGCTGCAATCAACATAAATTTTATTTTTTAAAAGTGCTTTTAAAAGTAGAACTATATCCTGAGGCAGTTTAGAGGCATAGGGGAGAAAAGAAATTGGATGTTAAAACTCTTAATTTGAATGTTTTCCAGCAGTAAACCCCAGAAGTGCAGAATCCCCAAATCTAACCAGAAACCAGGTGCAAGAAACTCAAAATCCAGGTCTGCATGTTTATAAACCAGCCGACTCAAGTCACCATGCTACACCTCAGAGGTACCAGCCTAGACATGAGGGGAGGTCTATGGGCTACGTGAAGGATAAATATTCATCCTCCAGAACACTATCACCACCAGGAAACCACTGTGCTCTGTCTGATGGCAGCTCATTCCAAAGGCTATCCATTGGCATGCACAAACTCACCTCGTGCTTGGCAAAGGAGAGACATGGGCTGATATCCTCCTGGTATATCCTTTCTAAGAATGGGCAAGCCTTATCCAGGGTTGGTTCCTCCTTCCACGCCTGGAACTCATCAAACAAAATCAGGTCTATCTGTAAAACAGAAAGACCGCAGCATCAGGAGCAACAGTATAGTAGCCTTTAAATCGGAGTGGGATGGGCAAGAAAGGAACTCCATCTGACCCCCAATTAGCTGTCAAGGTAACTCTTATTCTTCCCTTCTCTCCCAACGATGCTGACCCTCACTGTGGCACGACTCCACAGGCACCCACATTAGCACCTCAGTCAAGTAGGCATTTCTAAGCATTACCAGTGAATGTTAACAAGCTATTCCACCATGGAATGCAGCACAGCCAAACACAATCCTTTCCTTATTGGATGTCCACGCATATCCATACATTCCAGCTTGGGCGAAGGGAAAGGGTCTCACTGGATTGTAACCAAAAGCAACGTCCCTCACTAATTCTTCCCTTCCCGAAGCCAGAAACACCAGTCAATTATAGGGCTCTAACTACCACCTTGACTGAGATCAGCTACCTCACTACACGCCAGGAATGACATCTATGGTCTTCCTGGTCCGTATGGTTCAGTACAATCGTGCACACCCCCATGGTCCACTGGGGGACAGAGATTTACCTTTTACAAAAAGAAATCAGAATCAGCTTTTTTTTTTTTTAAAAAGAGATACAGCACTGAAACAGGCCCTTCAGCCCACCGAGTCTGTGCCGACCATCAACCACCCATTTTATACTAATCCTACACTAATTCCATATTCCTACCACATCCCCTATATTTCCCTACCATCTACCTATACTAGTGGCCATTAGAAATTGCCCATTAACCTATCAACCTGCAAGTCTTTGGCATGATTCTATGTCTTTACTAATTTTTCAAAAAAAGTGTTATTTTATCAGCCTTATACATCACAGAAATTAATAATGAGCAAGAAGTGAAACCCAATCACTGTTCTGTGGGTAAGGGAGTGGTGCACCTCAGTCAGAGGAGGCGATGCATTTGGGTCAGAACAGGCTGATGTAAGCAGCATCACTGCACACAAGCTCACTCAATGTCCAGATGCACAGTTGATTCCTCCTCTTTCTTTAATTTCCCAATTCTTTCTTTGAGTGAAAATTCTAAATGTTTGCTGTTGATTACCAGGTGAGAATGTCAACATTGTGCCAAATTAGCAACCTGTGCTATATATTACACTTACTGAGAAATGTAGTAAGAAAGCTGCAACTATTTTCATGCATGTCCCTTGTAACCAGCAGAGAGAGAAAACTTTCACTCCAAAAGCCTGGGCTGGATGTGAATAGCCAGGGTCTAATCCACCACACCCCGTCTCTCCTGTAAATCCTTTTTCATCCAGGTTTAATATTAAAGAGGAATAAAACACAATCACACAAATATAATGATGAGACACTTACACATGACAGGGCAATCACAGCACAAGGCGGCAACAGTACCTGATGCTCCTGCATCGATGATGGCTTGGCAAGATGCTCATATGGCTCAGGTGTGACATAAATCGCCCTCCCGGGAACGATGCAGAGCAGCAAAGAGAGGAGAGCGGGCACTCCTGCCTTCAGGAGCACCATGAAAAGTCAGTGTTAGTAGAGTTCGAATATTAGAACAGAGAGACAGGGAATTCACCAATACACCAAGAGATAAAGACACAGGGTCAACACCAGAATCACTTCAATGTGAATTCAACCCACCATGCCTTTAAAAGTGAGCAGCAGGAGAAAGAGGGCAAGAAAGAGAGGGCGGGAAATAGTGAAGCTGGGGAGTATAGAGAGCGAGAGAACATAACCAGCAAATACTTGGGATAAAGAATCCGGTGAACTATCAGAGACCCTCAGGCCCAGGGTGATGCATGAATTCAGTTTTTAAAACACAGATTTATCACCCATTCTTTAGTTCCAAGTCAAACAAACACTATTCCCACACAGAAAATAGCAAATGTCTTCAGAGTTTTGCCAAAACACCCCTTTGTGACCGTTGGCACAGAGATGCAGATGTATACATTGCTTTACACACTCTTTGAACCTCGCCTGTCAGTATTGCCAAGGTTCTGCCTGGTACTTGCCCATGAGTGAGATCAGCAATTTGCTGGATCAAATAAACACAAAGCCACCCCACCAAATGTAATTAGTCTGAGCCCTATGGATTCAGGTTTGCTAGTGGTGGTGCCATTTTAGTTTTACCATAGAGTGACAGGGCCCCAGCTCCCTCAATTTCTATAAACCCAGAGTAGTCAACCTTAGTTGGTTGATGGTAAACCACAAGAAGAAAAGTTTGCTTCTGCAGAGCAGAACAACAAACCAGCCCTGCATCGTCTCAAGCACTGACAGAAACCCTGGCCTAGGTCAGCTGGCCGCCCCCTGAACCTTGGATTGATGCGCAGATGTGCAGGAAATAAAATGCCAGACAGACAATGGTGAAATGGGGCTTAAGGAAACACCAGGCACTACCTGGCTACAAGCCAAGAGATTCAGGCGTTTTGTGATCAGGCGGTGATGGTAGCACACAAATAACTTACAGAAAAAAGTTTGTTTAGAAAGTTCCCAATACATTTTCTACTTCAGCCACCCTACGTGGTGATTTTAACTCTGCCAGCCTGGTGGAAACTGGGGAGAGGGGCAGTTAAAATTGCCCTGGAGATGCTCTGCCAATGTGATATCTATCAAACAAGACACTGAATCACAACCCCACTTTGAGGGAAATGTAGCTTTACTCGTTGAACCAACAGACAGGGAAGCAGACAGACAGACAGACAGAGAACCGGGCAGGGGGCAGGCAGGCAGACAAGAGGAGCGAGGCAGCCAGGACAGACAGACGCTGCGTCCAAATCCATTTTCACACTCACCTCCCTGCCGTCCTTGCTGATTGGCTGTAAATGGGTATTCTGTGTAGCTGCTGTGATGATGGCACTGCTCAAGCTTTTGTTGCGACCGTGGCCTTTCTTAAAGACAGCCTTTGAGGGGCTCTGGAGCTGCGGGTGCAGCTCCCTATTGGGAGAGGATGGCGTTGATGTAATCACAAGGGTCTTCAATGCAGTTACCTCAGCCAGTAGCACATCAATCTAAGATGGGGTGAAGAAGAGGCAGAGTAACCAACACAACACCCAGTCATCAATATTCGCAGACAATGGCTAAAACATCAGAATTTTTTTTCCTGTGAATTTTGTGCTTAAACATGTTAAGGGATGTTAATGCTGGGGAATGGAACATCTTCTATGTCAGATACCCAAAACAGTGATTTTAACCCTGCCCACTGGTGGAAACTGAGGGGACAGAGTTGTGGCAGGGGAGTGGGGAGGGCAGCGGTGGTGGTGGAGAAAGTTAACAGAGATGCCATGCTCCCGTCCCACAGTTTCATGTTAATCTGCTCTGCTGCTCAGCGGGTGGATTGGACACTCATAGTAAACTATAAGTCGATTGGATTCTGATGACTTCATCAAGCCCGACTGCTATTTTAACCATTGGTCTTTGTGGGGAAGATGCTATGGCTTTTCCCATCAGGTGAACCATGCAGAGTAGTCAGGGCCAGAAAAGGCCCAAAAAAAGGTAATTTTTTTTTTTTTTTTTTTTTTTAAACCTTTCATTACAGCTCCAGGAGCTGTACCACTGTTGTATTGTTCTATTTCCCACATCTGTTGTCCTTTGACCGGAGTGCAATTAACCATTAGAATCATAGAATGATACAGAACAAAGTTTTCCATTCAGCTCATCGTGCCTGTGCCAGCTCTTTGAATGAGTTACTGTGCTCTTTCCCCATAGCCCAGTAAATCTTTCCCTTCAAGTATTTATCCAATTCCCTTTTGAACATTATTGAATCTGCTTCCATCAACCCTTTCAGAAAATACATCCCAGATCATAACTCATTGCATAAAAATGTTTTCCTCATGTTGCCTCTGGTTCTTTTGCCAATTACCTTAAATATGTGCCCTCTGATTACCGACCCTCCTGTCACTAGAAACAGTTTGCTTTATTTACTCTACCAAAACCTTCATGATTTTCAAATCTCATAACCTTCCCCGCTCGAAGGAGAATAACCCCAGCTTCTCCAGTCTCTTCCCATAACTGAAATCCTTCATCCCTAGGTACTCTAATAAATCTCCTCTGCACCCTCTCCAAGCCCTTGACATCCTTCCTAAAGTGTGGTGCTCAGAATTAGCCAGAATACTCTAGCTGTGAACTAATCAGTGTTTTATAAAGGTTTAGCATAACTTCCTTGCTTCTGTACTCTACACCTTTATTTATAAAGATGCAAATTCCATATTCATTTTATTTTTTTTTATTTTTTATTTAGAGATACAGCACTGAAACAGGCCCTTCGGCCCACCGAGTCTGTGCTGACCAACAACCACCCATTTATACTAACCCTACAGTAATCCCATATTCCCTACCACCTACCTACACTAGGGGCAATTTACAATGGCCAATTTACCTATCACCTGCAAGTCTTTGACGGTGGGAGGAAACCGGAGCATCCGGTGAAAACCCACGTGGTCACGGAGAACTTGCAAACTCCGCACAGGCAGTACCCAGAATCGAACCCGGGTCCCTGGAGCTGTGAGGCTGCGGTGCTAACCACTGCGCCACTCTGCCACCCAAACAGCCTTCTCCACTTGTCCCGTCACCTTCAAAGATTTGTGTAGTTACACTGTTTTTGTATCCACTTTAAAATTATACTATTCATTTTATATTGCCTCTTCTCATTCTTCCTAACAAAATCACTTCACACTTTTCTCTACATTAAATTTCATCTGCCATGTGTCTGCTCATTTCAGTTTGTTTCTATCCTCCTGAAATCTGTGACAATCCTCCTCACCACTTGCTACATTTCCAAGTTCTGTGTCTTCTGCAATCTTTGAAATTGTGCCATGTACCCAAGCCAAGGTCATTAATATATATCAAAAAGAGCAGTGGTTCCAACACCAACTCCTGGAGGACACCACTGCACACTTCCCTCTTGTCTGAAAAAGAACTGTTCACAACAGCTCTCTGCTTTCTGTCCCTTAGCCAATTTCATATCCATACAGCCACAGTCCCTGTAAACCCACAGGTTTCAATTTTGCTAAGAAGTCTATTATTTGGTACTTTATCAAACACCTTTTGAAAGTTTATATACACAACAATCAACCACACTACCCTCATCAACCTCCGCAGTTACTTCAGAGAACTCAAATTAGTCAAGGATGATTTGCCTTTAACAAATCTGTGCTGCCCTTAATTTAATAACCCAGATTTTTCCAAGTGCCAATTAATTTTGTCTTGGATAATTGCCTCAATTATAGTATAAAAAAAGGCAGTTTTGTGTATGGGCTCAAGTCCAATGGAAACTTGATGACACTACACCAAACTTATTCATCAGTCCAGGCTGGATCCGCACTCGACTAAGGGGCAGATTACACTTCACACTTCTGCTGGGGAGCATCGCCTGCTGAGAGTACACATCAAAAACTCAGGCACATGTTGCATGTCAAGTCAGAAAACAGCCCCTAGCCAGCTGGCCTAAAACTGAGGACATGCTTGTTCACATTTTAGTATGAGAGTGTAACTAAAGGGTCCATGCCAAACCTCAACTCAAGGCAAGATTCCACCCAGTGTTCTGCTCCTGATAAGATCTGGTCACAAGGGTATCCTGGGACTTGTAAAACACTTAAAAGGCAGACGGTGGTTTCCAATGGAGGAAACTATTTTTATTACCTCTTGCAGCAATTTGTTCCATGTGTTAAGCTGGTTTCATTGGGTACTATTCCATTTTTTTTTGGGAGGGGTGGGGGGGGGGGGGGGGTGGTGGTTTCCTTGCCAATACTTAGCTATATTACTCTTGGTTACTGCCAGATTTGAAATCGCACCATTCAAGGGGAGGATGGTTATCCCTTTGGAGGTGTTCCAAACAAGCTGCATGTTTAAAAACAAAGGGGAGTTTGTGAGGTGCAACAAATGCTGCAATGACCCTTGAAGCATATTGACTGTACTCAACCCTACCCCAGGACCTATATTAATTGCATCTTTAACAAATACCTGGATGTGTCAGAGGAGATATCTCTTCACCATGTCAAGACATGCTGCCACACATCTGCTGCACAATAACCTTTAGTCAACATCTAGGATCAGGGACAGCTCTTACTAGAAAAGTGAAGGTTACCACAGCATGAAGCTTTCATGCTACCAAACCTTCTGAGCCACCCTATCAGACATCTGCCACGTCAGGTAATTTGCAGGACACAAAAGCTTGACCATAGCATGGGTGGAGGTTACCTACCTTCCCTTGTGCTTCCTTAAGCTGCTTCTCAGCTGTGGCCTGTTTAGTGTTTGCTTCCCGCACCATCTTATGTGCTTCCTGTGTATAAGAGAAAGAACAATTACTCAGCGCTAGCAGTGAGAGTGGGCATTAGTTCAGGCATGGGTCAGGGTAGAGTGGAAAAGGAAATTGGCTTAAAAACATATTTGCGTCAATCCAGGTCTCGAGTCCCAGAAATCAGACTCGGTCAAAGGAGAAATACCTTCTTCGTTATTACCATAGTCAGGGTCCACGTACAATGGGCTTGAGCCTGTAGTGGACCCAATCCCTCCACTCTACTAAATAGCAGAGTTGAAGAGAAGAACTTGATGAATTAAAAGTTTATAGAGAACCTATGGTGGAGTCTGGGATGCGAAAAAAAACTAAATCACTGAACACATAATTCATGAGCACTCCCAATGCTAATTACAGGAATGGCTTAATTTCTGTAACCCGGTGTTCTGTAATTCTGTTATATCTTCATACAGACCCACTTAAACAGTTTACAGTTTTTTTTTTTTTTTTTAAAGGGAGGATATATGCCATAGTCAACCTCACTTTCATCACTGGCAACTACCCTGAACCCAAACCCATGCAATCCAGCCAGGGAGAGGGGCCCTCCGGCATCCCAGACCGGAAACTGGATTAAGTCTGTCCAAACTAATTTCCGACATCAAGAATTGACAGTACCTCAAAGAGGCTAGCTGTCAGCTCCTCCAATTCCTGCTCCAACTGCTCCCGCACCTTAGACAGTTTCTCGCATTCTTCATCCTTCAGCTTCAGCTCCTGACCAGGGAACAAAAGAAGACATGTCACACAGTCACATCACTTACCTCTATCACTGGAAGGCTACGCCTGATGGCTCAGAGCACAAATGCACTGTCTAGTACAGTCCTGAGCCTTACAGACCAGGAATGGCTCCAGGTTCTAACCCACTCTGTATTAAGTTAGCTTGACACACCCCAGGTGCGAGCACATAGGCAATAACTCCACACCACTGGCCTAGGCTAATGTACCAAATCACTGTCCAGAGATACTTGTTGGTTAAGTATCCATGCATGTGGACATCAGGTGAGGGCAGGAGTGAGTTCAGTTATGATGTCAAAAAACCTGCCAGCAATCACTGTTTAGACTCACTCTGAAGAATGATCACTTATGGGAGTCTTTCAAACGTCAGCTGATTAGAATCCAGGACCAGCATGTTCCTGTGAGGAAGAAAGATAAGTTTGGCAAGTTTCGGGAAGCTTGGATAACACGGGACATTGTGAGCCTAGTCAAAAAGAAAAAGGAAGCATTTGTAAGGGCTGGAAGGCTAGGAACAGATGAAGCACTTGAGGAATATAAAGACAGCAGGAAGGAACTTAAGCAAGGAGTCAGGAGGGCTAAAAGGGGTCATAAAATGTCATTGGCAAACAGGATTAAGGAAAATCCCCAAGGCTTTTTATACATATATAAAGAGCAAGAGGGTAACCAGGGAAAGGGTCGGCCCACTCAAGGACAGAGATGGGAATCTATGCGTGGAGCCAGAGGAAATGGGCGACGTGCTAAATGAGTACTTTGCATCAGTATTCACCAAGGAGAAGGACTTGGTGGATGTTGAGCCTAGGGAAGGGAGTGCAGATAGTCTCAGTCATCTCATTATCAAAAAGGAGGTGGTGTTGGGTGTCTTGCAAAGCATTAAGGTAGATAAGTCCCCAGGGCCTGATGGGATCTACCCTAGAATACTGAGGGAGGCAAGGGAAGAAATTGCTGGGGCCTTGACAGAAATCTTTGCATCCTCATTGGTTACAGGTGAGGTCCCAGAGGACTGGAGAATAGCCAATGTTGTTCCTTTGTTTAAGAAGGGTGGCAAGGATAATCCAGGAAATTATAGGCCGGTGAGCCTTACGTCAGTGGTAGGGAAACTATTAGAGAGGATTCTTCGGGACAGGATTTACTCCCATTTGGAAACAAATGAACTTATTAGCGAGAGACAGCATGGTTTTGTGAAGGGGAGGTCGTGTCTCACTAATTTGATTGAGTTTTTTGAGGAAGTGACGAAGATAATTGATGAGGGAAGGGCAGTGGATGTTGTCTATATGGACTTTAGTAAAACCTTTGACAAGGTCCTGCATGGCAGACTGGTGCAAAAGGTGAAGTCACATGGGATCACAGGTGAGCTGGCAAGATAGATACAGAACTGGCTCAGTCACAGAAGACAGAGGGTAACAGTGGATGGGTGTTTTTCTGAATGGAGGGATGTGACTAGTGGTGTTCTGCAGGGATCAGTGCTGGGACCTTTGCTGTTTGTAGTATATATAAATGATTTGGAGGAAAATGTAGCTGGTCTGATTAGTAAGTTTGCAGAAGACACAAAAGGTTGGTGGAGTTGCGGATAATGATGAGGATTGTCAGAGGATACAGCAGTATATAGATCGGTTGGAGACTTGGGCGGAGAAATGGCAGATGGAGTTTAATCCGGACAAATGTGAGGTAATGCATTTTGGAAGGTCTAATGCAGGTGGGAGGTATACAGGAAATGGCAGAACCCTTCGGAGTATTGACAGGCAGAGAGATCTGGGCGTACAGGTCCACAGGTCACTGAAAGTGGCAACGCAGGTGGATAAGGTAGTCAAGAAGGCATACGGCATGCTTGCCTTCATCAGTCAGGGCATAGAGTATAAAAATTGGCAAGTCATGTTGCAGCTGTACAGAACCTCAGTTAGGCCACACTTGGAATATTGTGTGCAATTCTGGTCGCCACACTACCAGAAGGATGTGGAGGCTTTGGAGAGGGTACAGAGGAGGTTTACCAGGATGTTGCCTGGTCTGGAGGGCATTAGCTATGAGGAGAGGTTGGATAAACTTGGATTGTTTTCACTGGAACGACGGAGGTGGAGGGGCAACATGATAGAGGTTTACAAAGTTATGAGCAGCATGCACAGAGTGGATAGTCAGAAGCTTTTTCCCAGGGTGGAAGAGTCAGTTACTCGGGGACATAGGTTTAAGGTGTGAGGGGCAAAGTTTAGAGGGGATGTGCGAGGCAAGTTTTTTTTTTAAAACACAGAGGGTGGTGAGTGCCTGGAACTTGCTGCCAGGGGAGGTGGTGGAAGCAGATACGATAGCGACGTTTAAGAGACATCTTGACAAATACATGAATAGGAAGGGAATAGAGGGATATGGGCCCCGGAAGTGCAGAAGGTGTTAGTTTAGGCAGGCATCAAGATCGGCGCAGGCTTGGAGGGCCGAATGGCCTGTTCCTGTGCTGTACTGTTCTTTGGTCTTTGTGACAGCACCTGTGAACTAATGCCAGCTTGGCTTGACACCTGAAGATGGCTGAAGGGAAGACTTTTTTTTTTAAATGACAATTTTTTAAAAAAGGAACCATTAAAAGTATTCCTATATTGCACAGGAGGATCACCTGTGTCGACGTTTATGTTAACTACAACAAATTGACATTCCTTTGGAGGCACAAAAACCCAGCAGGAAAGGCAATCCAAACTTGGCTAACAAGAAGTTAAAGATTATATTAGATTAAAGGAGGAGGCTTATAAAATTGCCAAAAAAGTATCAAGCCTGAGGATTGGGAGCATTTTAGAATTCAGCAAAGGAGGACCAAGAAACTGAAAGAAAATAAAAGTAAACTAGCAAGAAACATAGAAGCTTCTATAGGCATATAAAAACGAAAAAGATTAGTAAAAAAAGACAAATGTGGGCCCATTACAGGCAGAGACATGGATATTTACAATGGGGAATAAGGAAATGGCAGAGAAACTAAACTAATACTTTGTGTTCCAAAACAAGAAATGCTGGAATCACTCAGCAGGTCTGGCAGCATCTGTGGAAAGAGAAGCAGAGTTAACGTTTCGGGTCAGTGACCCTTCTTCGGAACTTTGTGTTTGTCTTCATGGAGGAAGATACAAAAAACCTCCCATGAATACGAGGTATCTAATGGACTAGCGTGAATCTGATGATCTACATCCCAGAGTATTTAAAGGAGGTGGCTGTAGAGATAGTGGATGCATTGGTGACCATCTTCCAAAATTCAATAGATTCTGGAGCAGCTCCTGCAGATTGGAAGGTAGCAAATGTAACCCCACTATTTAAGAAAGGAGGGAGAATGAAAATGGGGAACTACAGACCTGTTAGCCTGACATCAGTAGTAGGGAAAATGCTAGAATCTATTATAAAGGATGTGATAACTGGACACTTAGAAAATAATGCTGGAATGGGCAGTCAACATGGATTTATGAAAGAGAGATCATGTTTGACAAACCTGTTGGCAGCTTTTTCTTTTTGAGGCAGAATAAATAAGGGGGAGCCAGTGGATGTGGTGTATTTGGATTTTTAGAAGACTCTAAGGTTCCACACATGAGGTTAGTAAGCAAAATTATAACACATGGAATTAGGGGCAACATACTGGCATGAATTGAGAATTGGTTGATGGACAGAAAACAGAGGGCAGGAATAAACAGGTCGTTCTCAGGCTGTGATTAGTAGGGTACCACAAGGATCAGCGCTTGGGCCCCAGCTTTTCACAATCTATATCAATGATTGGATATGGGGGACCAAATGTAATATTTCCAAGTTTGCTGATGACATAAAACTCAGTGGGAATGTGAGTTGTGAGGAGGTTGCAAAGAGGTTTCAAGTGGATTTAGACAGGCGAGTTAAGTGGGCAAGAGCATGACAGATGGAATATAATGTGGAAAAATGTGAAGTTATCCACTTTGGTTGGAAATACAGAAATTCAGAGTATTTCTGAAATGGAGAGAGATTGGGAAGTGATGTCCAAAAGGGACCTGGTTGTCCTTGTTCATAAGTCATTTAAAGCCAACATGCAGGTGCAGAAAGCAATTAGGAAGGCAAATGGTATGTTGGCTTTTATTACAAGAGGATTTGAGTACAGGAGTAAAGAAGCCTTGCTGCAATTGTATTGAGCGATGGTGTATAGTATTGTGTACAGCTCTGGTCTCCTTACCCTAGGAAGGATATACTTGCCATAGAGGGAGTGCAATGAAGGTTCACCAGACTGATTCCTGGGATGGTGAGATTGTCCTATGAGGAAAGATTGAGGAGACTGGGCCTGTATTCTCTAGAGTTTAGAAGAATGAGAGGTGATCTCATTGAAGCATATAAAATTCTTAGAGCTCGACAGGGTGGATGTAGGAAGGTGCTTTCCCTGGCTTGTGTGGGGTGGGGGGCGGGGGGTGGTGGGGTTGCGTCTAGAATCAGGGAACAGTCTCAGAACGAGGCAGGCCATTTAGGACTGAGGTGGAAGAATTTCTTCACTCAGAGGTTGGTGAATCTTTGGAACTCTCTACCCCAGGGGGCTGTGGAAACTTAATCATTGAGTACAGAAACATAGAAAATAGGAGCAGGAGTAGGCTGTTCGGCCCTTCGAGCCTGCTCCGCCATTCATTATGATCATGGCTGATCATCCAACTCAGTAACCTGTTCCCGCTTTCGCCCCATATCCTTTGATCCCTTTAAATCCAAGAGTTATATCTAACTCCTTCTTGAAAACATACAATGTTTTGGCCTCAACTGCTTTCTGTGGTAGCGAATTCCACAGGTTTACCACTGTCTGGGTGAAGAAATTTCTCCTCATCTCAGTCCTGAAAGGTTTACCCCGTATCCTTAGACTATAACCCCTGGTTCTGGACTCCCCCACCATCGGGAACCATCCTTCCTGCATCTACCCTGTCAAGTCCTGTTAGAATTTTATAGGTTTCAATGAGATCCCCCCCCCGCCCCTCACTCTTCTGAACTCCAGCAAATATAATCCTAACCGACTCAATCGCTCCTCGTATGTCAGTCCCGCCATCCCAGGAATCAGTCTGGTAAACCTTCGCTGCACTCCCTCTATAGCAAGAGCATCCTTCCTCAGATAAGGAGACCAAAACTGCACACAATATTCCACGTGTGGCCTCACCAAGGCCCTGTATAATTGCAGCAAGACATCCCTGCTCCTATAATCGAATCCTATCGCTATGAAGGTCAACATACCATTTGTCTTTTTTACCGCCAGTTGCACCTGCATGCTTACCTTCAGCGACTGGTGTACGAGAACACCCAGGTCTCGTCGCATATTCCCCTCTGTTTATAGCCGTTCAGATAATAATCTGCCTTCCTGTATATTCAACACAGAGTCAATAGATTTCTAAATATTAAAAAGATATCCAGGGATATGGGGATAGTGTGGGAAAATGGCGGAGGTAGAAGATACGCCATGATCTAGTTGAATGGCAGAGCAGGCTCGATGGGCCAAATGGCCTACGCCTGCTCTTATTGATGTTCAGTAATACACAGTACAAGCTTCCTGGCCATAATACATACCATATTGTTTTACTAAGGCAGAGCTGCGTTTAAACTTAACTTCCATATTACAGCTACAAAGTCGAATTCCTGCAAATGGGTATTTCAGGAGTTCAGTTAAAGACTAATTCCTGGCAACCTGTGTCCACAGATTGACAGCTGTTATTAAACATTAAACAGGGCGGCGCAGTGGTTAGCACCGCAGCCTCACAGCTCCAGGGACCCGGGTTCGATTCCGGGTACTGCCTGTGTGGAGTTTGCAAGTTCTCCCTGTGTCTGCGTGGGTTTTCTCCGGGTGCTCCGGTTTCCTCCCACAAGCCAAAAGACTTGCAGGTTGATAGGTAAATTGGCCATTATAAATTGTCACTAGTATAGGTAGGTGGTAGGGAAATATAGGGACAGGTGGGGATGTTTGTTGGGAATATGGGATTAGTGTAGGATGAGTATAAAATAGGTGGTTGATGTTCGGCACAGACTCGGTGGGCCGAAGGGCCTGTTTCAGTGCTGTATCTCTAATCTAATCTAAAAAAAAATCATGAAGTTTCTCCCCTTGAGGGGAAGCCAGGTCTAGAAAAATAGCAGCAGGATTGATTTTCTTTTACTTTTACCCTTTTTAAAAGGTGATCATTGACAGATTTGTAGTCATGAGCAGTTGTTTGTTATAAATGTGATATTTGTGAGACACCTTCAAAGCAGATGGACACATTTCAAAACCTTTAGATACGTGGCAATGAAGATTTCTCCACCGCTTTCAGTTATATGCCCAAGACTGATGTGATAATACTTTCTTCCTCACAATCAACAACCACAATGGGCATTAAAACCCAAACTCCATCTCTCCTCCTTTACTCTGGTTGGTATTGCACTTCTCCCAAGTGATCATCATCCATTTCTTCATCCATAACTGAAGTATGTGAACCAGTTACTCCAGTGCAAACGGTTGAAGTTCTGCCTTTATCACACAAAGCTGTGCCCCCTTACCCTCTGCGCCTTTGCCAGCTCCTCCTTCAGTCGCTCTGACCCTTTCTCCCGTATTTCCACGGAGGAACTCCGTAGCCGGGACAGGTGGTAGGCATTGCGAAGCATCTCCTCGCTCATGGGCTCAGAGTTTTCCTGCTGAGCATTTGCTGAGCGTTGCTCAGACCCAACTTCTTCATCCACGGGCATTGCCTCCTTCCAGGTCTTCAGGACTCTTTCATTGGCAAAACACTGGCTCCCAGCTGCTTGCTTCTGTTCCCTAATTAGAAAGACAAATAGGAATTCAGGTGATGTATCCAGACTTTTGGAGCAGGTCCACCCTAATCCAAGCAACAACACTGCTTCCATCCTTATCCAGGTACGAACACACACAGAGACAGACACACAGAGACAGACACACAGAGACAGACACACAGAGACAGACACACAGAGACAGACACACAGAGACAGACACACAGAGACCAATCTACAATGAAAAGGGAACAGGAGGCCTCTGGCGGGAAATGAGGGGAAAGATAAAGATACTAAGGCAAAGAATGAACAAAATCTACCTAAAGAAAGAGAGAGGAGTTATAGGTCCTCCCATCATTTACAAAATACTGCAAACAGTGATGCATAACTGCACAGCAGTGGAGGTTAAATTGGCTGCAGCCTGTGGCATGTTACTGGAATTCAGAATAAACCCTCCTCCACAACTGGATCGGTACAGTTACAATGAGCTGACACAAGATGGTGAGCACACACCACAGCTACAATGGATAGCTGAGATTTTTAACCACAGTTTTCATCTCTCTCAAAGCCGCTGACTCCTTCTGGGGTATCGTCTTCAGGCACCATCACCCCTATGATACTTCACCAATTCAGCCATTCTCCACATATGACTCAAGTAATTGTTCTTTGCACCCCCACTCCCCCCACACACATCTCCCACTGTTAATTCTTTCAGTGTCATACTGTTCATATCACCATGGAGACAGCACTCAATATTCCTATTTTCAATACTTACACAATTGCATCCAAAAATAGTGAAATATTCCCAGAGATTTAGAAAGGTGGGGAGTTAAATGACTAATGTATGATGCAAATACTCACTGCCAATTTACATGAGATAAAGGTCAACAGATTAAATGTTACTGTCAAATCTTATCAACCTTTCCTCCTCCCTCCAGCAGTGCTGTGTGGAAACTCAGATTCATTGTCCTGCATTCTACTCCAATTCATTCTTCCCCAGGGCCTGAAAGCTGGAGAATTCTTTACTTCCTTAAATTTTCCCATCATCATACAATCTGCAGGCTTTTGAAACCCAAGCTTGATGTCACCCAACCACTGTTTCTTGATTCAGCTCATCTTCTCTCCCACTCCTTCTAATCAGAGAGCACTTTTGGGCTTTGCGCCTCAGTTTCTCATCAAAATAATAAATATTACGTAAGGAGGAAAAACATATTGGCAAAAACACTGGGAATGGGAAACGATCTACAGCAACATAATTTATTCAGTGAGCAACTGAACCATACAGGCCACAAGATCCTGAAGGATGAGGCAGACATTCAGTTCATCTCAATTCATCAACCCAGGAAGACCCAACCATCTTTCCCATCCCACTGTTACATCTACTTGCTTCTTAACAAATTCCTAGGATTTCACTGTAGCAGTCTGGGATTAATATCATCTAAACCTAGGAATTTCTTTGTTTAAAGCCTTTATTTCATTTGTACCTGATTTTGTTTGGGAAAGCATCCATGGTACTCCTGTCATCTTGTTTTTTTTTTAATCCGCAAAATGTAGGAGAAAGGGAAAAGTCCAGTGATGACAGAACAGACTTCACTGTGATGCCCTGACTGTATATTACCTATTGGCCCTCATTGTTCATGTCCAAGCTGATAAATAAGATGAATGCTCCCTTGGCCGAGGTACAGAACATTAGCAGTATCCACGGAACTGTACAACAAAGTCAGTGCCTTCAGGACAGGAAAGCAGAAAACTGGCCAAATAAAAATCCAGACACTACCAAAGAGACTTTCCTGCAAGATCTGGGCTGTGACCCACAGGAACGTAATGATCCAAGTCACTGTGATCATTCCCCAGGCATCTCAGCTGGGAATGCTGCCAGTGTCAATACCAACAGTTCCTATTCTACTGGAACTACAGCAGTGCAGGAGGCTTGGGTCTGTCAGAGCTGTTCTATACTCAGGCTAATAGTGTCTTATTCAGCTCTCACAGTGACACTCTGTTACCCAGGCTGCACAACAGCACATTATACAGTTCGTCTCCCAGTCAGATATATCTAGGTTGAGATGCGAGATCGAACACACACACACACAACACAGAGTCCCGGGTTAGTTGGTTTCAGCGAGGGAGATATTAGGACACTACACTCGTTCTCAGTGCAACCAAGTCGGCCACAATTCTTGTTCCTGCTGACTGTGCAGTAACGTCTGATGCAAAACGCACATTTCAATGTCAAATGAGAACGGGATCTGGATGAGAGCGATAGTGATAGGAGATTCAATGGTTAGAAAGACAGGAGATTCTGTGGTCGCGAACAAGACTCCCGGATGGTATGTTGCCTCCCGGGTGCCAGGGTCAGGGATGTCTCGGATCGCGTCTACGGGATTCTTAAGGGGGAGGGGGAGCAGCCAGAAGTCGTGGTACACATCGGTACCAATGACATAGCTAGGAAAAGGGATGAGGACCTGAAAAGCAAATATAGGGAGTTAGGTTGGAAGCTAAAAGGCAGGACGAGCAGAGTAGTGATCTCAGGATTGATACTGGTGCCACGTGCGAGTGAGGCTAGAAACAGAGAGCGAGTGCAGCTGAACACGTGGCTACAGAGCTGGTGTAGGAGGGAGGGCTTCAGATATGTGGATCATTGGGATACCTTCTGGGGAAGGTGGGACCTGTACAAAAAGGACAGGTTGTATCTGAACTGGAGGGGCATCAATATCCTGGGCGGGAGGTTTGCTAGCGCTCTTTGGGAGGGTTTAAACTAGTTTGGCAGGGGGATGGGAACCTGAGCTACGGATCAGTGGATGGGGTAGCTGTTGAACAGGCAGATACCGAGTGTAGAGAGTCTGTGAGGAAGGTTAGACAGTTGACAGGGCAAAATTGCAGCCAGTGTGATGGGTTGAAGTGTGTCTATTTTAATGCAAGAAGTGTCAGGAATAAGGGTGATGAACTTAGAGCATGGATCAGTACTTGGAGCTACGATGTTGTGGCCATTACGATGTCACAGGGGCAGGAACGGATATTGGATGTTCCGGAGTTTAGATGTTTCAAAAGGAATAGGAAGGGAGGTAAAAGAGGTGGGGGAGTGGCATTGCTAATCAGGGATAGTATCACAGCTGCAGAAAGGGAAGTCGTCGAGGAGGGTTTGTCTACTGAGTCATTCTGGGTGGAAGTCAGAAACAGGAAAGGAGCAGTCACTTTATTGGGAGTTTTCTATAGACCCCCAAATAGCAACAGAGACACAGAGGAACAGATTGGGAGGCAGATTTTGGAAAGGTGCAGAAGTAACAGGGTTGTTGTCATGGGTGACTTCAACTTCCCTAATATTGATTGGAACCTCCTTAGTGCAAATAGTTTGGATGGAGCAGTTTTTGTCAGGTGTGTCCAGGAAGGTTTCCTGACTCAATATGTAGATAGGCCGACTGGAGGGGAGGCTATGTTGGATTTGGTGCTTGGCAACGAACCAGGCCAGGTGGCAGATCTCTCGGTGGGAGAGCATTTCGGTGATAGTGATCACAACTCCCTGACCTTTACTCTAGTCATGGAGAGGGACAGGAGCAGGCGGGATGGGAAAATATTTAATTAGGGGAGGGGAAATTACAATGCTATTAGGCAGGAACTGGGGAGCATAAATTGGGAACAGATGTTCTCAGGGAAATGCACGACAGAAATGTGGAGGTTGTTTAGGGAGCACTTGCTGCGACTGCTGGATAGGTTTGTCCCGATGAGGCAAGGAAGGGATGGTAGGGTGAAGGAACCTTGGATGACAAGAGATGTGGAACAGCTAGTCAAGAGGAAGAAGGAAGCTTACTTAAGGTTGAGGAAGCAAGGATCAGACAGGGCTCTAGAGGGTTACAAGGTTGCCAGGAAGGAACTGAAGAATGAACTTAGGAGAGCTAGAAGGGGACATGAAAAAGTCTTGGCGGGTAGGATTAAGGAAAATCCCAAGGCGTTCTACACTTATGTGGAGGACAAGAGGATGGCCAGAGTAAGGGTGGGGCCGATCAGGGATAGTGGAGGGAACTTGTGCCTGGAGTCGAAAGAGGTAGGGGAGGTCCTAAATGAATACTTTGCTTCAGTATTCACTAGTGAGGGGGGCCTGGTCGTTTGTGAGGACAGCGTGAAACAGGCTGATATGCTCGAACAGGTTGATAAGAGGGAGGATGTGCTGGAAATTTTGAAAGACATGAGGACAGATAAGTCCCCAGGGCCAGATGGGATATACCCAAGGATATTACGGGAAGTGAGGGAAGAGACTGCCGTGCCTTTGGCGATGATCTTTGAGTCCTCACTGTCCACTGGAGTAGTACCAGATGATTGGAGGGTGGCAAATGTTGTTCCCTTGTTCAAGAAAGGGAATAGGGATAACCCTGGGAATTATAGACCAGTCAGTCTTACGTCGATAGTGGGCAAATTATTGGACAGGATTCTGAGAGACAGGATTTATGATTATTTGGAAAAGCAGTTTGATTAGAGACAGTCAGCATGGCTTTGTGAGGGGCAGGTCATGCCTCACAAGCCTTACTGAATTCTTTGAGGATATGACAAAACACATTGATGAAGGAAGAGCAGTGGATGTGGTGTATATGGATTTTAGCAAGGCGTTTGATAAGGTTCCCCATGGTAGGCTCATTCAGAAAGTAAGGAGGCATGGGATACAGGGAAAGTTGGCTGTCTGGATACAAAATTGGCTGGCCCATAGAAGACAGAGGGTGGTAGTAGATGGAAAGTATTCAGCATGGAGCTCGGTGACCAGTGGTGTTCCGCAGGGATCTGTTCTGGGACCTCTGCTCTTTGTGATTTTTATAAATGACTTGGATGAGGAAGTGGAAGGCTGGGTGAGCAAGTTTGCCGATGACACAAAGGTTGCTGGAGTTGTGGATAGTGTGGAAGGCTGTCGTAGGTTGCAACGGGACATTGACAGGATGCAGAGCTGGACTGAGAAGTGGCAGATGGAGTTCAACCTGGAAAAGTGTGAAGTGATTCATTTTGGAAGGTCAAATTTGAATGCGGAATACAGGCTTAAAGACAGGATTCTTGGTAGTGTGGAGGAACAGAGGTATCTTGGAGTCCATGTCCATAGATCGCTCAAAGTTGCCACCCAAGTTGATAGGGTTGTTAAGAAGGCGTATGGGGTGTTGACTTTCATTAACAGGAGGATTGAGTTTAAGAGCCACGAGGTTATGCTGCAGCTCTATAAAGCCCTGGTTCAACCACACTTGGAATATTGTGTTCAGTTCTGGTCGCCTCATTATAGGAAGGATGTGGAAGCTTTAGAGAGGGTGCAGAGGAGATTTACCAGGATGCTGCCTGAACTGGAGGGCATGTCTTACGAAGAAAGGTTGAGGGAGCTAGGGCTTTTCTCATTGGAGCGAAGAAGGATGAGAGGTGACTTGATAGAGGGGTACAAGATGATGAGAGGCATAGATAGAATGGATAGCCAGAGACTTTCTCCCCAGGGTGGAAAGGGCTATCACCAGGGGGCATAATTTTAAGGTGATTGGAGGAAGGTTTCGGGGAGATGTCAGAGGTAGGTTCTTTCCACAGAGTGGTCGGTGCGTGGAATGCACTGCCAGCGGTGGTAGTAGAAGCAGATACATTAGGGACATTTAAGCGACTCTTATTTAGGTACATGGATGACAGTAGTATGAAAGGTATGTTTTAGTTTTAGAGATACAGCACTGAAACAGGCCCTTCGGCCCACCGAGTCTGTGCCGACCATCAACCACCCATTTATACTAATCCTACACTAATCCCATATTCCTACCACATCCCCACCTGTCCATATATTTTCCCTGCCACCTACTTATACTAGGGGCAATTTATAATGGCCAATTTACCTATCAACCTGCAAGTCTTTGGCATGTGGGAGGAAACCGGAGCACCCAGAGGAAACCCACGCAGACACAGGGAGAACTTGCAAACTCCACACAGGCAGTACCCAGAATTGAACCCGGGTTGCTGGAGCTGTGAGGCTGCGGTGCTAACCACTGCGCCACTGTGTAGTTTGATCCTAGAGTAGGTTAAAGGTTCGGCACAACATAGTGGGCCGAAGGGCCTGCACTGTTCTATGTTCTAAAATCAGGCTCAGCTACAATACCTTCAGGAGGTGGAATATCCTGTTGTATTCGCTGCCCAAGCTCACGCAGGAATGATGCCCATTTAGGAGAGATGCTGGTGCTGTAGAATTATACCCCAGCAAGAGTCAGCACCTGCTGCAACGGAAGGGAGAGCGCTGAAATGGAATCAAGCCAAATGCGTGGGAGCTTTCTGCATAAAAGAAGTTAAATGGCTGTTTACGTTGGCCACATTTTAAGTGATGTAAGCAACTTTTTCTTTTTTTTTTTTTAAAAAGTGCCGTCCCATTTTAGGAACAGCATGTGTTTATAAGCAGTAGAAGGACCATCAGTGCAGTCAGCTACATCCAAACACTGATCTTGTCCTTTATGCTTCATGCATCAGTTAGCTGAAAGGACAAATAGGTCAAAAGACAGGGCAGTCAACAATGTGCAACATCTCCATACAGGCCAGTCTGGATAAAAAGAAAAAGCTGACCAACACTTTAAAAAAAAAGCTAACAACTCAAAGATAGCCCTATGACTTGTTAAAACAAGTCGTTGCATGGAAAATACAAAGCAATGGGTATATTCAACCCATTAACTTCAGTGCAAGGGGAAGAAAAAGCACAGTTCAGAAGTGGCTAAAGGCAAGGCGTGAGAACTGAATACGAGATTTACATTCTGTGGAGGTCTGATTTGGCACTTATTTGGTGAATTTTCCAGCATTTTGAACACCATTGTAATTGTCATACAGGAAAGAAGTTTTTCCTGAAAAAGTTAGTTATTTGAAATGAAATTAAAGTAGCTTTATGGATTGCAACGAAATTTTACAGGAAGCAACCCCAGACACCGCATGTTAACGTGAGCTGAAATCTTTTACCGCACACATCTATCATCCCAGGAGCAGTGCAGTCAGAAAGTAAAATCACTGCCATCTGTTCCACCATCAGCCATGATCTAATCGATGGGTGTAACAGGCTCGAGGGGCTAAATAACCAAATCCAGTTCCAAGACAAAGAAAAGCTTGGATTAATGAAGTGCAGCTTGCCCCAAAGCACTTCACAAACAACCCTACAGAAGCCCAAAGGCAGGTGGCTGATTAGTTGGATTGAGGATAAGCTGATTTAATCATTTAAAAATGGATTGTAGTTTTCAAAATATCTTGAGGGATAAGGGCAAATCAATATCAAAAACTAAACTCCGATAAAAGGTTCATACCATATATGAAACCCGTCTTTTTCTCTTTTAGAAGTTGATCACTTCAAATGTTTTCTGATTTTCCAACCTTAAAACAAGATGCCCTTTTCATCCCTTCAAAACAATTAGGGCAGGATTTTTCTTGATCTGCTCCTACAGGGTCAGGTCAGGACCTCTGCCCACCATTCTGACCCTGGGGCAGGTGTCATTATCTAGGCAAGGTTAGCTTCCGGCATGCTCTTGTCAGCAACTGGCCCCAGTAATATCCAGGTGTTTCTGCAACAGGGACTGATGCTGAAGCACCATTAGAGACAGGAGGCCAGTTTAAAAGGGGCCAAATGGCCCCACAAATTGAAGCAGATTATTTACTGAAGGCCTTTGCCAGGTAGGCAACCAGAGCAAAAGCAGCACAGTGGCCACACTTCCTGTCTCATGGCTAGTAAGGAGGTGCTGCTGCATAGAGTTGGGTGGAAGAAGGATTTACGTTCCACAGCACTGTCCTTAGAGGACAGTACCGCATCAAACCTGACAACGCTGTGCACAGTATTCCCAAGTCTCAAGAATAGGTGTGGAAGTATTTTTGTCTAGCTCTGGATTCGTGGCTGCCCCTTTAAAACCAAGCCAACACACAAAGGAAGTGAATTTTCACTGGTGCGCTCTCGCTTACCTGCTGTAACTTCACAGGAACCACCACAGAAAACCCATAAAAATGGTGTAAACTCTGGTTATGCGGTTTCTCCCGAGACTGCACCACTCTCCTGCCAAAATTACAGAAGAGCAGGACTTCCCCCGCAGACATTCACTCCCAAGAGTTTAAAAGCCTGCTGCAGTTAAATTCCAGGTAGCCAGCCTAAAATCAAGGTGGCATGGTTTGGGTTCATTAACTCTAAGGTTATAGGCTGGAGAGAGGAAACAAGCTCCATAATTCAAAACATGGACAATGCTGTGTGATTGGTTCAGTTACCTCTATGACAGACAGGTTCTTTTTGAATTCACTTATGAGTTACTTAAATTCAAGGAGCCCCAGCAACTGAGTATTTAAATACATTGAACTTTTCAAATATGAGAGAGAGCGAGAGTTATATGCGGCCAGTGCAGCTTCCATAGAAAGAAATATAAAAGGAAAGGATCACTAGCTAAAAAGTTAGTTCAAAACACTAGTAATTTAAAGTCAGAGTTACATAGCACAGAAACAGGCCCTTCGGCCCATCATGTCTGTGCTGGCCATTAAGCACCTATCTATTCTAATCCCATTTTCCACCACTTGGCCCATAGCCTTGTATGCTATAGCATTTCAAGTGCTCATCTAAATACTTCTTAAATGTTGTGAGGGTTCCTACCTCTGCCACTTCTTTAGACAGTGTGTTCCAGATTCCAAACACCCTCTGGGTGAAAAATTTTTTCCTCAACTCCTCTCTAAACTCCTGCCCCTTACCTTAAATCTACTGACCCCTCTGCTAAGGGAAAAAGTTTCTTCCTATCTATCCTATCAATTCCCCTCATAATTTTGTATACCTCAATCAGGTCCTCCCTCAACCTTCTCCACTCTAAGGAAAACAACCCCAGCCTATCCAGTCTCTTTACAGCTGAAATGCTCCAGCCCAGGCAACATCCTGGTGAATCTCCTCTGCACCCTCTCCAGTGCAATCACATCCTTCCTTATAGTGTGGCGACTAGAACTGTACACAGTACTCCAGCTGCAGCCTAACCAGCATTTTATACAGCTAGTCAATTTAGTCAAGCAACTGCAGAAAATGTCTTCCTTTTATTTCAAAATGCTAGAAAGTATATTTGTTCCTCTAAATATAGATTTTATTTATTTACTTGCTTAACTTTGTTAAGTAAATGACAAAGTCTGAAACAAGTTTGGTGGTGTAATCCTCTGCTAATTTTTGTAGATGTGAGATAGATTCTATGGGAGGCATATTGCAGTAGCTGAAGTAATTAGCAGGAAGGTTTTTCTGAAATGTTCCTGAAAGCTATCAGGGATGGTCAAAGTGTTGTCAAGCTCAGAGAGAATTGGGACTTCACGATGAGAGCAAGCTAAAGCTTTTCCATTGCTTATCATGCATGCCCATACTCCAGCAGGGCACACATTCAGGCTGCAACTTATAACTGATATCTTTGGCACATTCTTATCTTCCAGGCACTTCACAGATAAAATCCCTGTTAACAACCACCTACCTGCATAATACTTAATAACTTTGACCCATGGGTGAGATACAGAACGCTTGCAGAGCCTCTAGTTTGATAAGTGTGATGCCATTGCTATTGCATCATGCTGTTGTTTTTGGGAAATAAGATGAAAGTATTCGTCATACTGGCCTGGGGAGAGCCAACTGTGTAACAGCCCCGACAAACAAATTTTTCTGCAGCACCTGTGGAAGAGTCTGTCACTCTAGAATTGGCCTTTATAGTTACTCCAGGCGCTGCTCCACACACCACTGACCCCCTCCAGGCACTTACCCATTGTCTCTCGAGACAAGGCGGCCAAAGAAGAAGACTGGCCTGTGCGCCAGTAAATCATTTGATACACGTGTGGATAGTACAATGGCTGATACTGCAGACTACTCCCTTGCTAGCCTGGACATATTCCCTTGCTAGCCTGGACAGAGGCCACAAGTTGAAGGAGGTGGTGACCTGAACGACTACAGGTTGGGATACCCCTATGATGCTGCTGGTTGGCTGCAAAGATCCTTGCAAACAATGGCACCAATCTTCAACTGGCTTTGATGCCCCAGAAACTGCCAAGCCTATTTTTAATAGGTCATTGGCAGAGGGGCATGCCAGGGCCCAGACTTACTGCTGGCTCTGGTGCCAACTGATCTCATGTCATGCCTTCTTTTATCTTGTACTGCATCAACCTTTTAATACTTTAATATTTCAGACGCTTTAATAAACCCCATGATTAACTTTGACTCACTAGCAACACAATTTTCAGGAACTCCACTCCCCCCACCCTATGAGGAGCAGGCGAGGGTCTGGAGGCGGCCATTTTTACTGCTGCAGTTTGAGGCATGTTTACGCCCCACTCATAATATTTAAATCAGGCATCCACGATGCAGTTAGAGGCCAGAATTAATTTTTAAACACTGGCCAGCCGATTTCCCGGGGTTCAGGAAACCTAACAGCTAAACGGAGGCAGGAGCTGCCGGATCAAGAAGGCAAGTACATTTTATAGCACTGCTTGTGGGTCAGGGCTTCCTCCAGTCCCACAAACAAATCTAACGCAATCAGCTGCCCCCTTCCAAAACAGCAATACAAAGCCAGCCCCCCTTCCGTCCCAAATGCAGGTCCAACCACACTGTTCTACCCCCCTCCCCCACCACCCTTTCACCCCACCCTGCCTCCCTTCCTATTAGCAGCTGAACCAGTCACCAACCCTCAATCTTTCCCAGTTGCCACCCCAACAGTCCCCAAATGCAGTCTTGTACCGCTAGCTTTCCCACCTGGCTAGCCGATCAATCTGGTCAGCTGCCGGGCAGGAAACGGTGGAAAAATATTAAATGTGGCAAGACGTCTCCATTCCCCAGCTCTCCCCCACCCACATGAACAAGTCTTCCCTCCCAGTACATATCACAGCCTTTGTCTCTCTCTTGAAATGTTTCCTTTTTTTTTTTAAATTAAGCTACCCTGTTCTGCTTAAGTCCAGTTAGCTTGCCAGTGAATTACCAGATAACTAATTATAAATCCCATAAAAAAAGAAACAAGGCTTGCTTTTAACAGGAACTCTTCTACCCAGAATGCATATGGTAGGTCGTGGATTATGCACCTGGCAATTGTCCCATATTCAGGTTAGTGGGACTCCCTGACAGAAGTCTGTATTTGCAAAATTTGCTTGATAATGAATAGCAAGAAAAGGGAAAAAAACTCAAAACATTTATAAAAATGCTAAAAAGGGATAACAAAAACAAGTGCCAAAAACACACTGTAAAACTGGGACATTTTTTTTTTAAAAAAGGCAAGGAAACCTTTGACCCTTTAAGCATCCCACCGCCCATGGAGTCTCCCTCAGGCCCATTCCACATGGCCAAATGAGGTACAACCCAACCCTGAGTGGATGGAAAATTGTTCGATCTCATTTAAATGCACAGTAATACTTAAATTAAGCACTGCATCATTTCCAGAGAGACTACTTTAAGCTGTTCGAAAACATCTGCCAACAGATCACACTCAGCACTGAAATGGAGCAGAGCTAGATTTTCATGTCCCCCAGTGCCAGTTTCACTCCTGCACCATAGTGACTGGCAAATATAACCTGTAACAGGGCAATTTTTAAACCAGCCTATGAAGGGGTCATGTGTTTCTTAGTGATCTCTCTCCATCTCATCAAATGCAATCTTTTTGTTCTTTTTTGTGGTACCAAAATCACCACGCTGAAATAATATCCCTATAGCAGGGTTGCCAACCCTCCTGTCGGATTATCGAGACCGTCCTGGATTTACAGGTTGCTCTCCCGGGCACTACTTCTGCCGACCCTGGAGAAAAGAAATCAGAACTTCGCACTTGTGTGCGTCAAACAAAGTCAAGAGGGGAGAAAGCCTAGGAAACAGTGTCACAAAGACAATAAAATCCAACTGACAATCAGGAGGTAGAAAAGATGCTGCATAGGTGGGTGTGAATTTAAAGATTAAAAATTAACCTTTGGCCCTGCAGCACTCCAATTATCCCCTCATCTTAAATTAAGGCTGTGGAGTATTGAAAAAGAGATTTGACCAGGTCGGTCAAGTGGGGGCAGGTAATTGACAGGAAAGGAGAGGATAACAGACAATGGCAAAAAGTGGCTACTAAATTATATTCAGCTTACAAGAGATTAAATACACACAGCATGCAAGAGTCTAGGAATGTAGATTCGATTTAGACAAAGTTCTGTCCAGAATGTTTTTTCCTACATACTGTATCAATTCAAGACAATGGGAGTTCAGTAAGAGAATCCAGTGACATTCCCACCCAATATTTTGGAATGGTTTCATTTTTTTGAACCCAGTGGGAGAGCTGCCCAGGAGGCCCATACCCAGAGTACTGGCAGTCTTGATTGGCCGATCACAGACATGGCAGGGTTATGCCTTTGACATCCTGTCGACTTGGGACATAAGCTTAATCTGCAGAAACCTGGGGCTGAATTTTCACAATGGAAGTGGGAAACAGAAGTTGGGACTGCTTCCGGGTCCCAAACCTGCCTGTGGGGGGTGGGTGGAGGAATTAGATTAAAGTCACAATTCTCACTGGCCAACCTCTTAATTGAATTGCAGTCGTGTTTGGTGGGCAATTAGAGGCCACGGGGGCAGGAGCAGAGGCAGGCCAGATGAAGTTCGGGCCCGATTTAAATCCCCACGGCAGCCATTTAAATCTGAAGGAAGCAAGATGGCAGAGTCTGGGAGTGGACTGAAGTGCAAAGAAGATTAGAAAGCCGGACACCTGGCACCCAGGGCAGGGCAGGGTGGGCGGGTGGTGTTGGCAACGGGTGCAGTGAAAACCACCCCATCCGGTAGCATTCCGAGCAGAGTTGCACTGGGTAGCCTCAGCATTGCAGCGGGGCTGGTTCTTCTGATATTGCGTCTTCCACAGGTGCAGGTATCCACCCGAGTAACTTTCTCCCTCTCTCTCCACGGCCCCAGAGGAACCTCACAAAAGCAAAGAAAATGCTGTCACACTTTATAAGCGCACATACTCTCACACCTTGGCGGATCCTGGTATATGTTTAGATATGGTGGCATTGGGTGAGGAATTTGGCACACGTTTACAGGGGAGGTGCCAGAGGCAGAGGCAGCTGTGGGCATTCCCCTCAGAATGGAGGACTGGCAAAGCCCTATTCAGCTGGGTATAGGTGCAGGGCCTCAGGAGTCACAGGAATGGAGGCTCTACCTAGACCAGCACCAGGAGATGTGCTTCCACATGTTGGAGTTCCCTGAGGCAGTGTGGGATCTTGGACCTAGGATGGTGGAGTCCATCTAGCTCATGTGTGCCACCATGGCTCAGGTCTACGAGCACATGAGCTCCTCCAGAGTGTGGAAAACCTCATTGAGAACCATGTGCAGCATCAGATAAGTGGGTGGAGGAGCAGCACACTGACATGCACAGGATGCAGCATGGTGTAGGCAGGACCTGTCAGTGGCGCTGGTGGCACAGATGTCTGGAATGGATGCCAGTTGCACTCCAGCTGGTATCCCCCTCCAGCCATCCAGAGCTGGGGACAAGGGCTGAGGAAGTCACTGAAGAGGATGAGGGAACCACCCCTTATGGGGGAAACCAGCATCCTTGGCTCCTTTGGCTGTGGGAGGTTCTGTATAGCTGGGTCATGTGACAGAGGCTGCCTCTGCAACAATACGGTCGCAGCAGCCTCTGGAGACACCCCACTGGCACCTCCACAATAAGGGAAGCTTCCATCAGCTCAGCCGCAGGCGGAGACCAGTGAACAGGCTGTCTCCGCCTCCTCGGAGGCCGCAGGGGGAGCACCACGTAGGAGTGGCCAAGTGTGGAGACCACCACATCATGCAGATCACAGGGTGGGTCACTGAAACAAAAAAAAAATGCTGGAAATACTCAGCAGGGTTAAGGAAAGGACAAAGGCTCTGGCACATGTGCATTCTACATTGGTGCTAACAGTTTAGATGTTTCAGCCTTCACCTTCAATAGATGTATTGGCACATATACCTCAGTGAACTGCATCCCATCCCCTTTATCCTGAGTTAGAGGGACTCAGCTGAAATGTTCTTGAATCACGTGATTCCTGAAGAGACCTTCTCCCCCCGCACCGTGCCCAGGCACCATCTTGTGCAACTGGAGCACCTCCGTTCTGGATCCTCCCCCTGGAACTCACGTTTCAGGGTCTCTTAGTCTCAAAAGGTCCACACCGCTCTGGAGGGCCACGTAATGGAGAGTGCAGCAAAACACCACAATGCTCCCAGGGTCTTGACCAGTCAATGATGCCCTACACCTGGGGGAAATTCAGCAATGGTGGCAAAACCTACTGCTCTCATCTGTTGTGAAATAACTTGTTGCCCAGCTCTTGCAAAGCAGGCATCAGTAACATGCAAGAAGCAGTGATGTGCTGCCGTCGAGGTCCGTAGCTGATCCTTGAAAAGAGCCAGAGGTGAAGAAGTTCAAGGTCACAGTGACTTTGACGGCCACTGGCAAGGCATGGCGGGCAGTGCTGTGAGGCATGAGGTCTTCAGCAATGAGGGCACAGACGTCTGTGGTGACTATCTGCCTGGAGAGTCACAGTCTCCTGCAGCACGGAATCTCAGTCACCTCCAAGTAGCTCCTTCATCGTCAGCAGATCCTACATGGAGGGTATGACCTCCATGTCCTTCCTACCCTTTGTACTTTTCCTCTGCCTTCACAGGAGCCCCGGCCATTAGGGAGTGTTGCTCATCACTACTGGGCATAAAATCGGAGACTTGTGCTCCTATTGCCAGCTGCTGCCTTCCCTGTGCTCAGCTAGCTACCCAGTTATCCTTGGCTGCCTTGCCTTCTGCTCTTCTGCCCCTGCAATGACAGGAGGATGACCCCCCCCCCCCCCCACCCCTCCCCTGCCAGAGCACTTAGTGCCCATTCTCCTTGCCACTTGTGCAGCACCAAAGGCACCTGTTTCCCAATGGCCGAGTACCCTCTGCGCTATTGAAAGTTTTATGGCTCTGGTGTAATTCCGTGGGCGGGCATGGCTGACTTCCCACTCTACCAGTATCCTTTCACTGGTCTTCCCCAGACTATGTCTAGCCCGTGCGCCCCCTTGGAACTCTCAACTAAGAACTCCTTAAACGAGCTCTCAGAATACCTTAATTGGCCTTAAGTTGGAAAAATAGGGCAGGATCAAAATCCTGGAAATCTCTTCCTAACAGTACTGTAAGTGTACCTACACCCAAAGGACTGCAGCGGTTCAAGAAGGCAGCTCACCACCACCACCTTCTCAAGGGCAATTAGGGGGGTAGGCAATAAATTCTGGAACAAAAACAAGAAATGCTGGAACCATTCAGCAGGTCTGGCAGCATCTGTGGAAAGAGAAGCAGAGTTAACGTTTCGGGTCAGCGACCCTTCTTCGGAACTCTCCTTGTCTGTAGGTTTGATGACCATGTCGGGGTTAGACCTGAGAGAACGGAGTGCCTCAAGTTCAAAGGGGGACAGGTTAGAGTAAATTCTGGCATAGCCAGTGATGCCCACATCCTCCAAACAAATAAAAAAAAAATAGAATCACAATCCCACCCAGGTGAACATGGCCAGTGCCAGGAATGGCGCCATAAAACCAGCACGCCAGCCAGCACGGGTATTTCTGGGCCTGTCCCCTGGTTTCCACCCTCAGCGGGGCCTGAAAATGCAGACACACTGGGAGAACACTCGAAGGTTACAGCTAATTTTTATCAAGGATTTTGCTAATCTGTAAAGTGATATGCTGTTATTTTGTGTTATGAAAAGCACTATTAGATTGAAATGCAGGGTAAACTATATTCTGTTTGTTCACATATGGCCTGAATGCTGACTATCTGCATAGAATGCAAACTGTTGCCATATGTATGCCTCTCTTAGAACGCAGCAGATTGCTGGGCTCAAGATATCTCCCTCTCCCACCATCAACATCCTGGGGGTTACCATTGGCCAGAAATTTAACTGGACCAGCCATATAAATAAATAATGTGGCCAAGAGTTCAGAAGCTGGGAATTCTGCAGCAAGTAACCCACCTCCTGACTCCCCAAAGCCTGTCCACCATCTACAAGGCACAAGTAAGGAGCACTATGGAATATTCTCTACTTGCCTGGATGAGTGCAGCTCTGACACTCAAAGCTCGACACCATCCGGTAGAAAGCAGCCTGCTTGATTCGCACTCCATCCACCTTAAACATTCCCGCCCTCCACCACCGGTGCACAGTGTGCCATCTACAAGATGCACTGCAGCAACACACCAAGCCTCCTTCGACAGCAGCTTCCAAACCAGAGACCTCTACCACCTAGAAGGACAAGAGCAGCAGATGCATGGAACCACCACCACCTGCAGGTTCACCGCCAAAACACACACCATCCTGACTTGGAACTATATAGCCGTTTCTTCACTGTCGCTGGGTCAAAATCTTGGAATTCCTTTCCTAACAGCACTGCGGGTGTACCTACACCCCAAGGACTGTAGCGTTTCAAGGAGGCAGCTCATCACCACCTTCTCAAGGGCGAATTAGGGATGGGCAACAAATGCAGTCTTTGTCAGCGACGCCCACATCCCATGAAATGAATTTTTTTTTTTTTAAAGTGATCTTTAGAAGGTGCTACTCCGTATGATTTACACTTCAAAAAGTATTTCATTTGCTGTAAAGTGCTTTGAGATGTCCGGTGGTCATGAAAGGCACTATATAAACGCAAGTCTTTCTTTATGATTCTATGAGTGACAGTAGCTCTCGAATCATTTTAATGACATTTGTTCACTTGTGAGCCCAGACATTGAGTGCTGTAGGATTTTCAACCAACAGCGAGCACCATTTCCCAGCAGAAGTCACTGAATAGTAATTAGAAGGGATTCACATTGAATTCCCCCATCCCTAGTCCAGGACAGTTAACACAGCTGCCAGACTGGGCCTGCAGCAGGTGGTGAGAGAACCAAGAGGGAAAAACCTGCTGGACCTTATCCTCATCAATCCACCTGTCACAAGATTCATCTGTCCATAACAGTGTTGGTAGGAGTGAACACCACACAGTCCTTGTGGAGACAAAGTCCCATCTTCACACTGAGAACACTCTCCCATTGTGTTGTGTGGCACTACTGCCATACTGAAAATTTCGCAGCTCAAAACTGGACACCCATGAGGCCACCAGCAGCAGAATTGTATTCAACCACAATCTGTAACCACATGGCCCAATATATCTCACTCTACCATTACCAAACCAGGTAACCAACCCTGGTTCAATGAAGGGTGTAGCAGAGCATGTCAGGAGCAGCACCAGGGACTTAAAAATGAGGTGCCAACAGGACTTTCTGCATGCTAAACAGCAGCAGTAGCATGATGTAGACAGAGCCAAGAGATCTCACAAGCAGTGGATCAGTCCCTGAATCACACACCATTATGACTTGGAAATAGATCACTGTTCCTTCACTGTCACTGGGTCCAATTCCGGGAACTGCCTCCCAAACAGCAGTGTGGGTGTATCTACGTCATCGTCCTGACTGCAGTGGTTCAAGGCAGCGGCTCTCCACCACCTTCCCAAGAGCCATTAGGGATAGGCTTGTCAGCAGCACCAACATCCCTGAAAGAACTTTTTATTTTATTCAAACATTGCTACAGATATTCCAGATGAGACTGGATAACTCAGCACAGCCCAGAGTACAATCTTTTTACAATGTCAATGCATAAGGCATACCCCCAAGACACAGAAGCAGTAAGTTCTCACCATTGCTATCTGTTTTGCAGCTCCTGCCAGCTCTCTCTCTCACGCTCTCAATGAGTCTTCACTGGTCACCATTCACACTTCAGGTTTGTTGACAAGTAGCCAGTTTTTAAATCAAGTTCTCTCTTCGCTGTCCTCCCGCTCAGTCCAGTTCTACATGGGGTTGGCACTGGGTTCCACCACTTACTGAGTTCACAGCTGATTATTCTTCCAAAAAAAAAAGTGAGCAACTGACAGGAAGGCAAGCCAGGTGTTGCAGTCACCTCTGTGAAGGTGAATTTCAAATGATTTACAAAGAGCTGCTGAGGCTGTGTGTTGAATTACAGACTGAAATGGATTGCCAGGAAGGGCTGCTATTTCTACCCACTAGCTGAGATCTTTTGAAAAGAAAGATCCATCATGGAATTGCAGGGAAGGCCACTGTTATATGGTGACTGCAGAAATCCAGGTCCTTTCTTATTGCGTGATTCCAGAAATTTTATTGCCGTTTGAGATTATGGACTGAATTTTAAATGAACAATGCGGATGGATATGGAGGGGAAGAAAAACAAAAATCAGGAAGCGACATGGGCAGGAAGTCAGACGTGATGACATCCCATCCCGATTTTATCCATGTGGAGGTCGGAGGTCCAACAGCAACCTGGCAGGCAATTTAGGTAAATGGCTAATTGAAAGTGATTGTGTGTCAGATGCAATTTTATAAACGGCGCATGGGTCTCCTTCAAGGAGGCAACACTGAAGTGGCAGATGACGCCTGCCTGGAAGGAGAGGCTATCAAAAAGGCAAGCACAGAGGGCCTGGAAGGGCCATAAAGACTTGGCCAGGCTGAGCTCAGCTCGGAGTAAGGGGAAGGTTGGCTGTGCTGCTGGGGAGTGTTGGGGCGCCATTCAAGAGTGCAGCACGCAAGGGACACCTGGGCAAGGGTCACAAGTGTGGGCATCAAGAGGGAGATACTGCCTTTGAGACAGGCCATTAATCATGGGCCTCATTCACCTCGGCTTTGGGGACCCAGTTGAAGATGAAGTGCACCTGAGCGTGAGGGAGTGCCAGGCTGCTGAAGGTGCACCACAACAGACTATGACCCCAGTGGCCTCCGGACACAGCAGAACAGGGAAGAGGAGAGAGCAAGGGAGGTGGTCAGCACAGATGGAGTTACCCGTCGAGGCTTCAACTCCTGCGGATGTCAGAGAGGCAGTGCCAACTAAGACTACGACTCTGACTCTCCAGGGAGGCCATCACTGGCCAGTGTGTGATGATGCAAATTGAACTGTGTCCCAGCAAACTGAGTGGCAATCCAATGCCAGTATCCCTGCAGGTCTTTATGGCACTGAACTTGTACACCACTGGATCATTCTAGGGATCCACAGGGGACATTTGTGCAATCTCACAGTCTGCAGCATCAAGGTCACCAATGCCCTGTTCCGGAGGGCCAGAAATTGCACTTCCAAGCAAAGGGGGCCATTGTCAAATTCCCCCAGCTGCAGGGGATCAACTGCACGCATGAGACCACCAAGGCTCCTGCAGACCAGCCAGTGGTCTTAATCAACAGGAAGAGCTTCGACTCCCTCAATGTGCAACTGGTCTGCGACCACCGTAAATGGATCCTTGAGGTCTGTGCACACTTCCCGGGAAATTGCCATGATGCCTATATTGAGACAATCCCTGAACATTTCCACCCTCCCTCCAGCCTTCAGAGTTGGATCCCTGGAGACAAGGTCTATTCACATGGACACAGAAGAGAGGTAAAGCGCGGGCTACTATTGAGCAGGCAATTGATCTGAAGAGGAGATTCAAGTGACCGAACGGTCTGGGGGAGTCCTTCCGTATGCCCCAGTGAGGGTCTCCTGTATTATGGTTTGTGTGCTACACAACCTTGCCCTACAGAGGGAGGAGCTGATGAGCATCGAGGAAAGCAAGGAGCAGTCTGCCTCCTCAGGCGATGATGAGGATGTGAAGCACGAAGATAGGCAAGCTAGGCCAGATGAAGAACCCCAGGGGCAACATGACATAAGACATGGGAGACATGCAAAAAAAGCCCACAAAGCCCTCAGATATTCATTTGTTTCTTTATGGTCCTTATACCTTATTCAATAAAGACCTTCCTAATGAAGCAATCTTTCACCATTCCTTCCTTAACGGTCCATTGTTACTGAACATTTGCAGAGAGCTGATCTGGTGAGGCTCTAGAGTTGAGCTCTCGTAGCAGTGATTGTCTCCAGCTTCTTACTAGAAGGGTGAAGCCCTTGATGGAGGAAAGAGGAAGGAATCCACGCCTAGCAGTAAAGATTTATTTACAAGTCATAATGGAGGCGGACAGTGTAACGGTAGACAAACACTCACCCGTAAAAACCCAGTGATTCGAAGTGCACTTTTTAATTCACTTACGGTGAACTTCTACACAGTGCTGCCCCTGTGCTATCAGCTGAGGTGGAGGCTGCCTGCTGACCTTGGCGCCTGTGGCTATGGGATGTGCCCCATCCTCAGGATGCCTTGGGCCTGGAGAGCCACGGCATGCTGCAGCCTCCTGGAAAGCAGTACCGCCCTCTTTTGGCTGGGATGTTGGAGGAATTGATGACACTGGCAGAGGGACAGAAGAGCTGCTGCCAGCACCAGGACCACCCTGAGAGGAACCCCCAGCTGAGGGAGGCATACACTCCTCCTTCCTATCAAGGCAGACTTCTGCCTCCCTGCTGACTTGAGAGGACAGAGGACCTGATGGTGACTGGAAGTCCCCTGTCCCCTTCTCACTTTGCCACTGCTGCCTTGGGCCCATGGTCAGGATAAGGGTATGGAGGTCTGCACGAATGTTCTGCAGAGACCGAGTACTCTGCTGGATGTGGCTCTCCATCAGAGCTGCCAACCTCGCAATGGAGGAGGCCACTTGTGAACCAGTCAGAGACAATGGTGAGTTCAAAGCTTGGATCAACTGCATTTGGGCACGCGTAGCCTCTGGCATCTCTGCCAGATGTCGCTGCACCTCTCGCTGCGGCTCCAGCATTTCGCTTGTTGCTGCTGAAACCGGAGGCACATCAAGAGCCTGGGGCTCAGCATGGGCCTGGTCTCCCACAGTCCACTGACTGTCAAGAGGCTTGGTTGTCCCCACCTCAGACATGCGTACTGTGCTCACCAGATTCTGTGCCCAAATCTAAACTCGCTCACAGACCCACTAAGGTGTGAGTGGAGGGTGGAGGAGTACAAGGTGCCGATGAACCCTCATGAGAACAGTTCTGATGAAAAGGTCACAGACCTGAAGGGTTAACTCGGTTTTTCTCTCCAAACGCTGCCAGACCTGCTGAGTTTTTCCAGCATTTTCTGTTTTTATTTCAGATTTCCAGCATCCAAAGTATTTTGCTTATTACCTCAAAATAGATTAACTAGTCAATGATATTTGTACCTTGCTGTGTGTAACCTATTCAACTTAAAATGGAAGAGAAATTGGGTGAATTCCTTTACAACTGGACACTCCAATCTGTCCAGTTTTCCAATATTTACTGCACCCAGACAATCCAGTGCAGACCCAGGAACACAAGAAGATGTTACGATCTGGAATGCACTGCCTGAAAAGGGTGGTGGATGCAGTTTCAATAGCTTGCAAAAAGGAACTGATATATACTTGAAAAGGAAACATTTCACAGGCTAGGGGAAAGAGTGTAGGGGAGTGGGACTAATTGGACAGCTCTTTCAAAGAGCTGACATGGGCTGAATGGCGCTCTTTTTTGCATGATTCTGTGAAGTATTAGAGGTTTTTTTGCAGCGACTTGCAAACTAAACGGAGTTATAAATAAAATTAAACTTGAGTAAGAAAGAAAGGTAATACAGAGAAGCATGTGGGTGTTATGATCCTGTAATTTTTTTTTTCCAGGAAGAATGCCATGTGCCTTTAAGGCTGGAAAGTAGCCGTACTGCTTTAAGGCAGCCAGCTCTAAAGACAGAGTCAAAAAATGCATTCTCATTGCCCAGGATACAGCCATTCAGGACCAGAGATTGTGAGATACATTGTTACAATTTAATTTTGAACTGGCTTATATTGGAAATAGACTGTTCTAACTCAGTGAAACAGACAGACAGCTGTGTGTTAGCAACTGAAAGGAGTGCTCTCAGACCATTTAAGCTGAAGGAGGAGAAAAGAGAATTTAGTCTGTTTATTTATTATTCTCTCTCAAAATTCTAAAAAGTCAAGCCAAAACAGAGATCTCTGATAATTTAAACTGAAGGAAGGGAAGTTAGACTGAATCTTTTATCCCTCAAAAATTCTATAGCCAAATTGATTCATTAAAAAAAGTGTTTGCAAGTTGTTAATTGTTGAAATTCATCGCTGGAGAAGGAAATCAACAATTTCGACTTCTGACTTAGACTACGGACTGTTCTACTGTTGAACCTTTCTTTTCCCCCAAATGGACGGCTGCGAGGACTTCAAGCAACCTTGGACTGTTCCACATCTGGCAGGGGCATAAATCTGCAAAGACACTAATTTTTTTCTATTTTAAATATAGTTTATATCTTGGTAGAGTTTATGAATTCAGTTTTTTCTAATTAAAAACAGTTAATTTGTTGATTTAAAGATGCCTGGTTTGGTTAGCCTCATTCGGGGGTTAATAGATGGTACAATTTGGCTAGGTCTTTAACTCGGAAAGTTTAAAATGATATATTCGGCGATTTGTGGAGGGACGGATTGAATTAACAGTGAGTTTCTCCCACCACAATCAGAATCATATATTTTGATTGGGGGCTTTGACTGCAGCAGTCAGTCTTAACAGTGGGTTAGTTGCTAATGAACATCATAGAAACACACAACACCATCACTGCCAGTCCAGCCTGAGTGATGCTACTGCTTAGAACTAATTCAGGCCAAATGATAATGAGCGAGTGTGTAGCGCACAGACTGTGAGTGTACATGAATGCAGACAGGTGCTTCAGGGAGGAGTGAGGAATTTGGTGAGGAGTCTCCGGTTTGTGAATTGTGGTCACTTATTTTCACCATTGATCCCCTGACCACCTGTTATCATTTAAAATATATGTGCAAGTTTCCTGAGCCTCTGGGATTTCCTGACTGGAAGCGTCCCATTTTCCACAAGTTAAGAGAAACAGTCAGTTCCTCCATATGCATCTTGTACAAACAGCAGCTAGTTAGGAAGGAAACAGAAATTGTGGGAGGTACAGGCTCAGCTTGCACTTGAAGATGCCAAAGAAACCACCCAGAAAGAGCCTGGGCAACTTGCAAGGCAAAAAAGTTAGAAGCTTTCTTGTTCTTAGAATTTTTCTTGTCTCTTGTATGGAGAATGCTGCTCCGATCTTTTCCTCTGCTGTACCTCCCAAGATCCACATACCCTAATTGTATATTCTTTGTCCTTCTTACAGCTGTCATTGTCTTGCTATCAAGACTAAGTGCACTGTCTCTTTTCCAACTCATTCTATCCAGAACCTTAAAACCATAAATCTTCCTCAAATTCTCCTCCTTTCTACATTCCAAGACTCTTAAATTCTAGCAATGGCAGCACTTAATGATTAGATTACTATTCTGTTCAACCTTATTCCCTGGCCCTTCATCCATGTTTCTGAATAAAATAAAGCCAAACTCTAAATCACATTACTGCATTAAAAATGGAAGATCTAGATTTGTAAACTGCCCAAGTCATGGCTCCCTAGGTAGGAGTGGTTAAAGCAGTGAATAGCTGAACTATATTGACCAGAAGATCGCTGGTTTAATTCCCAATCTGTGCGGAGTTAGTTTATCCTGGTCCAGGTGGTGATAAGGTCTCGGCAATTTATTTTCATTGCCCAAGCTGGGGGAGGGATGAATTAGCCACAGTTCAAGTTCCATTTTGACATAGCGACTCTTTCTAGAAAGCACATGTAGACTTGGGCCGGGAAAGGATTGTGATTTTCAGTGATACTGCCCACAGTTGAATAGGCAACCTTAACTATACTTCCCACATACAAGAGTTAAGTTTTTAGTACTTTTTAAGATTACAATGATGGTAGCATATACAGGGAGCGAGTTACAGGCTGCAATCTATTTGATGAGTTTAGATAGCTTTTATGTAGAATACAAGATACCTGAAAATGGATGACAAGCAAAACAGAGATCAATGGGAATCAAAGAGAAAACCCTCTGGTGTCTGAAGCCATGCCTGCAGTATCAACAGGCCAATCTACAGCCAAAAACAAGATAAATAAATAAAATGTTATAAAAATAATTTAAAAAAAAAAAAAAAAATCGCAGAATATTCCTCAGGCAAACAGCAACTATCATAAAAGCAAAGTACTGCAGATGCTGGAAATCTGAAATAAAAACAGAAGGTGCTGGAAAATACTCAGGTCAGGCAGCATCTGTGGAGAGAGAAGCAGACCTGAAATGTTAACTCTGCTTCTCTCTCCACAGATGCTGCCTGACCTGCTGAGTATTTCAAGCACTTCCCATTTTTATTTCAGCAACCATCTTGCCTGCCTCAAGGGCTGTTCGCTGGCAATCTCCAATAACAAAATCACCATGTCACCCTACAGCAGGACTGAGACAACCTTCAGGCTGAGGCTAAGAAGTGGCAGATAGCATTCACATCGCAGAAATGATCATCCTCCATGAGGAAAAAAAGCCCAACTACCTCATCCTGACCTTCCAAGTCCCTCACCAACGTCTAGAGGATTACATTGACCAGATGCTTAGCTAGAGGATTCATATCAACATCATGGTTGCAATAGCAAGGCAGAGGCAATGACAATGACAAGTGGCTCATCTCCTGCTCCCTCAAAGCTTTTCAACTATCTAAAAGGCTCAAGTCAGGAACATGACTAGATAGTAACAGCTATTAAAACATGCAAAAGGAGCTCATCACCACCAAAGCAGTCCACTTGCTCAGCCCATGCCACTGGGCTTAATATTCACCCTTGCACCAACAGTATGTACTAAAAACAGGATGCACTGCAGGGACAACAATTTACTTCATCTATCCTCCCTATGCCCAAATGCAAATGAACCCAGCAGTTACCCCTGGATAGATTACGTCCAAACCTTCTGTATTCCAAATTGCTTCCTGTGCGAATATATTTCCTTTTATACCATATGCTGAAATTGAGATATCTTGAGAATTCATACTTTTACTGCCTTCTATCTAAACAATTGGTCAGTTCAAAAAAACTAAAATTTGTCAAGAATATCAAAGAGGGAGAGGGAGAGGGAATACTGAAAAAAAACACACATTTAAAAAAAATATATTCTTTCACAAGGTGTGAGCATTGCTGGCTAGGCCAGCATTTATTGCCCATCCCTATTTGCCCTGGAGAAGGTGATGAGGAGCTATGTTCTTGAGCTGCTGCAGTCCTTGGGGTTTAGGTACTCCAACAGTGCTGTTTAGGAAGGGAGTTCCAGTATTTTGACCCAATGACAGTGAAGCAAAAGCGATATAGTTCCAAGTCAGGATGGTGTGTGGCTGGAGGGGAACTTGCAGTTAGTGGTGTTCCCATGCATCTGCTGCCCTTGTCCTTCTAGGTGGTAGAGGTCATGGGTTTGGAAGGTGCTATCGAAGGAGCCTTGGTAAGTTGCTGCAGTGCATCTTGTAGAGGGAGGCGGTGGCGTACTGGTATTGTCACTGGACTAGTAATCCAGAGACCCAGGTATTGCTCTGGGGACATGGGTTCGAATCCCACCACAGCAGAAGGTGGAATTTGAATTCAATTAATAAATCTGGAATCAAAAGCTAGCCTAATGATGGCCATGAAACCATTGTCGATTGTTATAAAAACCCATCTAATGTCCTTTAGGGAAGGAAATCTGCTGTCCTTACCTGGTCTGGCCTACAGCCGACTCCAGATCCACAGCAATGTGGTTGACTCTTACGTGCCCTCGAAATGGCCTAGCAAGCCACTCAGTTCAAGGGCAATTAGGGATAGGCAATAAATGCTGGCCTGGACTGCGACGCCCACATCCCATGAATAAAAAAAAAAGGATGGTACACACTGCTGCCAGTGTGCGGAGGTGGAGAGAGTGAATCTTGAAGGTGGCGGATGGGATGCTAATCAAGCAGGCTGCTTTGTCCTGGATGGTGTCAATTTTGAGTGTTGTTGGAGCTGCACTCATCCAGACAAGTGGAGAGTATTCCATCACGCTCCTGACTCGTGCCTTGTAGATGGCGGAAAGGCATTGGGGAGATAGGTGGTGAAATACTCGCTGCAGAATTCCCAGCCTCTGACCTGCTCTTGTAGCCACAGCATTTATGTGGCTGGTCCAGTTCAGATTCTGGTCAAATGGCAACCCCCAGGATTATCTCTAACTAGACCAGCTTAGCCTACCCAAATGTGTCTACTTTGCAGAACTGGAAGGGTTTCCTTTTCATCAAAGCTAAACACTGAAGCTGAATTCTGTAGAATCTATAATGTGCATACAGGCAGAAAAATAAATTTAGGAAAGAAAGCTTGTATTTTTGTGCAATCCCAGGGGCTTGACAAGAGCAGGTCAGACTTGAGAAAAGAAAACAGGCTCAGATTCCACAAAGCTCTTCTGACAAAGCATTTTGTGCCCAGAAAAGCAGAGATTTCCTGTGAACAGAGAAAGAGAGCAGTCCCATCGGAAGCCGAGAGTCAGGCTGCACTGACACACGGAGGTCTACCAACTGTCTGGAAAACAGCTGTGGCATGTCCCGCTGCATCCAAAGTTTTCCAATCGAGCATCTCTAACATTCAAAACTATTCTCACTTCTTTGATCAGTTCTCGCAGACATTGCTTGTTCTGTAAAACCGTTGCCAGATATGATACTGCTTTACTAATGGTTATTGTAATCCTTTGACTGGAGGGTAACGTGGTCAGTGAGGGGATTGTTTTACAAATGGCAAATGTGAAAAACCTCTTGTGCTCATAAGCTTTCTGAACTTCAGTTAGAACTGAAGGAATAAGCCAATTAAATCCAACCTTTGCTCTCAGCCTGCATTCCATTTCTTACTAATGAACAGGTCTCCAGAGGCGATGGTGATGGTGAGTCAGAGAATTCACTATTTTATAACAAAAGGGGTGTTTCTCCTAGTGTTGTTCTGAGATTTCTGATGTTACTTTGGGAATTTAATTCCATATCTGTTCATTATTCAGTGAAAACTGTAAATAAATGTCCTTTATTATTTATATATTCCTTGACCTACATATTTTATTTTAAAACCTCAGTCTTACAGATAATACATAATACAATGATATGCAAGATGTATGAGTTGAAGTTATATATCTATGCCCTGAAAATGTGTGCAGCACGTATTTTCTTTTTCTAACCATTAACAAAATACAAAGAATGAGCAAATGACAATTAGAGGCTTTGTTTCCTTTCAAAATTCAACTCATTTCCTTTTCTTTAAAAAGGAACTCAAATCAAGATGAGATAAGACACTCCCCTTGTTTGTGTCTTTCTCAGCTTAACATGTTTTATGAAGTATAGAGAGCTTCAGAATTTGAAAACAGACGCTTCAACATGATTATAATCAGTTCAGTTTATTTTACTCACACACCACACACAGTCTGTTTGAAAAAACCTGAATAAAGTTTTTGAAATAGATTTGGTTACAGACCAGAAGAAAAGCAATGGGAGTGAATTTCTGCAGGGTTTCTCTACTCATCTGCCATAACCTAGGCAGACGAGCCATGGAAACCCAGGCAAAGCATCAAACACAGGAGAACCCCCATAGAAATTCAACCTTATTGTGTCCATTAGGTTAGCTTAAATGCTACTGCTGCATTCCTGAAAAGTGTGCATAATACGTATGCTCAAAATACAGGATCTACTAACAATATTCCTGGTCTGGGCAAATGCATCAATCCAAGGATTTTGAAAGAAGCTGAGGCCTTCAAGTAAAATCTTTAATGAAGATATTAAAAAGACAAAAAGAAATCAATGGATGAATTTAAATAACGCTATTGTGAAGTATGTAATATATTAATTCATTGATGTTTAAAATCTTAGTTTTGACATTAGAAATAAGAGATTTAATTGGTTTATCAACAAAGACAGAAATGTTGATATGTTCCAATGGAGTCTTTCCATTTAAGTGTTTTTTGTAAGCAGTTTCATTGCTAACTGCGGATATAAAAAAAAAGGTTCAAAATCATGACACAAGGTATGGCTTTTGAAAAGGAAATTATTTAAAAAAATGTAAAAATAAAACATTGATAGACTATATTTTTTCAATTCCCACCCAGCTTCCCCACCTCCCACCCCACCGTCTTGCTCGGCTACAACTAATGAACTCCGGTACCTCTCCTAAACTTCTACTGTCAATTTACAGATGTGAAAATTATCAGAGTCATACAGCGATACAGCACTGAAACAGGCCCTTTGGCCCACCGAGTCTGTGCCGACCAACCACCACCCATTTATACCAATCCTACATTAATCCCATATTCCCTTACATCCCCACCTTCCCTCAATTCTCCTACCACCTACCTACACTAGGGGCAATTTACTATGGCCAATTTACCTATCAACCTGCAAGTCTTTGGCTGTGGGAGGAAACCGGAGCACCTGGCGGAAACCCACGCGGTCACTGGGAGAACTTGCAAACTCCGCACAGGCAGTACCCAGAATCGAACCCAGGTCGCTGAAGCTGTGAGGCTGCAGGGCTAACCACTGCGCCACCCCAATCCTTCAAATGTGACTGGTCAAAAACAGGCCCCAGCTGAAATCAGCAAATTCAGCAGCTACAAAAAGAGGCTCTCCTGGAGCAAGAGTTATGAATTAGTAAGGTTTCAGGCCCAGTGCTCCAGCACTTGCCTCCTTCTCCACCACAGAGGATCACATTCCAGCTGTGTGCTATGCTGCATGCTTTTCTAGTCCCTGTGTCTACGTGACAACTGTGCCAATAGGACAGGACATGGTGCGAAGTTACACAGATTCTGCTTTTTCATCTACACTCTGCAAAATGTAGGGAAAAAAAAACTTGCATTTATATAGCGCCTTTCACGACTTCAGGATGTCTCAAAGTGCTTTGTAGCCAAGTAAATATTTTGGAAGTGAGCCACTAATGAAATATAGGAAACACAGCAGCCAATTTGCACACAGAAAGCACCCACAAGCAGCAATGAGACAGTGACTAGATCATTTGCAGAAGGTATTCAGCACATGTTTTTACTGAAATTACTGATGTCGACGTCAATGAAAAGATCAATTTAATTAACTGCATGCCTCAAAGTGATTTGACACATAGTATGAGCTACGAGCAGCAAACAGTCCTACTGCACCACCCAAAAACAAGAGGTGGTGAACACTCAGAGGGCACCCCACTTCCCGGTGCCAGTTCCCTCATTCAGGCACCAAGTGCCTTTTAACAAGGGGAACCCCCACCTCACAGTCAGGAAGAAGTCTGCACAGTCCCACATACCTCCCAGTCACTGTTCGGTGGGAAGAGGCCCTGATTTGAGGGTTAATTGCCCCATTAAGAGCCTCAATTGATAGCATGGCCATTCACAGGCCTTCCCACCCAGACTAAATTTTGGCAGAGGCAGAAACGCCACCACCCACCCCCACCACCATCTCACCCGATTTTATGCTCTCCCTGCCTCCAAACCCACTGCGGGGAGAGCATAAAATTCCCCTGCTTCTCTCTCCACAGATGCTATCAGACCTGAGTATTTCCAGCACTGTTTATTTCAGATTTCTAGCATTCACAGTACTTTGTTTTTATTTTAGTGTTCATTGGAGGCCTAGAATACAATCACTTCTTTTGACCTTCAATCACCAGCAATGCGCTGATAAAATGAGGTAGGGATGAGTTGCTGAGAGATCACAAGCCTCTACTCAGGATACCGTTCCACTGATGCCCTCCAGAGATTCAGCTGCATAACAGTGTGCTACAGTACCAAATATTCAAGGCAGGTCAGTCAGCATCTGGAATAGGCTAACTGAATCCTGACTAAGGTGCTTCATTTGCACTTTTCTGTTTTTCCTCTTTCAGACACGGATGTAAATTCCATGTGTTTGCAGAATTTTGTTTTCATCTTGATTTCCAGCATTTGTAAATTTTTTGAACTCTGCGCTCCGCAATGTAAATGTCAAATGAAAGGATTTGACAGTAATTATTACATTTAGCATGGTCTAAAACATGAGCTACAGATGTTTATAGATGGTGAACAGGCTGCTATAGTTTAACTGCATATCTTGGGACAAATTACCCAGCTTGAGCACTAGCATTGAAGTAAGTAACCCAGTCACTGGCATGAGCAGAGCAGAGCATGTGCCTGCCACCCCCCCCCGCACCAACCTCCCACATTCGGCAGTAGCTCACATGCTCATTCCATTGACACTGGACTACACTCGCGTATTGTCCGTAGTCTTGTTCAGGTTCAGTTTTGAGGTGCCAGTGGCCACTCTGTGCTTCACCCAGATGAGAGTCTAAATAGTGAGCGTCAGCAGGCAAACGGACGGTTGGAAGATTAATACAGCCATGTCCCATCTTGCCTTCAGCTGATACCCACACACTAAATCTTCCAATTAAAGTGTTATTAGATGATCAGCTGAATTGCCCCTCCCTAACCCGAGGCCAATTACAGCACCTTCAATGCTGCCCTATTTGACACCAACCAACAGCACAGACAGGGGATAGAACTTTAGACATTTTGTTGTACATAACTTGGCACCACACCAAACGGTGCATTTACCTACTGAATCATCAGGACGCAGTGAAAGAGAACAACTTGTTGACAGGCATATCAGGCTGTGTGTGAAGTGTGTAACTATTCTCAGTTGGGTAAACAGACCAAAGGATTTTTTTTTTTTTTTAAATCTTCTGGTAAACAGCCAGAAGAAAGCAAAATCAAAAAAATCTGATCCACACGATACTCACCAAGCTCTCGAGTGCGTGTTGTGTCAATGTCAGCCTGCAGTCTGTCATCTCATCGACAAACAGAAGAGTCATCAGTATTCAGAGAGACATTTGATCCTCTGCAATCAGTGGTGTGACGTGTGTGTTGAACTTGGCTCTCATTGAAAAGAGTTAGTCCAAGCAAAGCCTGCTACTCATTTAAACGTTGCTGAGGGATGTGTGATTTTGAACTCCATGCAGATGAATCCACTCAGAATATCAGAGTGGAACCGCACTTCCTCTTCCAAATCCTTAACCACATTCCGAAATAACACTGGGCGCAGCAAGAATAAAAGTGTGGTTGCCTTTGAAATCTCAACCCCTGTCCTCGAGAAGGAAAAGAAAACTCTCATTTCTATAAATCACATGCTTCAGAAAAATATCTCAACCTCAGAAATTCATTTCAAGTTCTCTCACTGTTGTATACTCAGGACTCTGAATTAGCAGCCTGCTTTTCTAAAAGCCCAATTTTCTCTACTCTTCTGAATAGGCCACCTCTCATGAGCGTTTAGTTCTGCAGGTGCTGATCAGTCACCAGTACCTTGCCCAAGTTGCCATCTGCCACTTGTTAGCTGAGATTGAGAGTGTGCTGCCAGACTATTCAACTGTGGGGACTCAGTACAGAATATGATTTTACCTTGACCCAGCATCAGCACATACACACTTTCTAGCAGGCGTCTCTTAATACAGTAATGTAGTGGGGATGATACTAAACTAGTAACCCGGAGTTTGCAAATCCCACTATAGAAATTTGGGTTATTTAATTCAAGAAATCTTGTCTTTTATGGTTTATTACCAAGGGATATGAAAGCTGCTGGACTGCAGTAATAAAAAACACACTGGCTTATAATCTTCTCTTGGGTTTACCTGGTCTGGTCTGCACAGGACTCCACTGGTTGATTCTAAGTGCTCTCTTCAGGTGGTCTACCAAGCCACCCAGTTGTAAACAGTCAAGAAGGCAACAAACCACCAACTTCTCAGGGCAACTAGGGATGGGCAATGAATGCAGACTTGCAAGTAGTGCCCACATCAGGAATTTTTTTACAAACTGGAGAAGTCCATGATTTTTTCCCTCTCCCTAGGCCCAAGGCACTGTCACATGCCATTTATTTCAATTCTATATTTTAAAAATCCCACCAATATTTTAACCAATAAAGATTTATGCCTTCCTTGTTAAGAAAGTGCTTCTTTTAAAAAAAAATTTGAGGATTCATGTGTTAGAATTATGGACATTGGTTTATTTGGGGAAACTGAAAAGACTCCATGGATTTTTTTTTTTTTTAAAACAAGGGTCACAAGAGGTCTCGTTTGAAAACAAACCTTTACTGGATATCATATGCCTCAAGCTCAATAAACAGCAGAAACCTTGGTGACTTGGGGGAAAGATGTTTACAGAGCAGCGACGTGTCAAGATTTATAGTGATCAGGAGGTTCTGACTTGCTGTTTGGATTTCACTTTGGAGATGTTGTTTTGGTTCAGTTGGGGTGTGGAATATGTTTGAAAGCAGTTGGAGATCAACTTTCCAAGAGAGAAACACCCAGCTCAACTCTTTCCTCCTGTCTCTGAGACCCTGCAAAGATCCAGTGTGTGGGAGTCAAAACCTCCTGAAGCTGCATTGCTCCTGAGAAACTGGAACAACCTGCCAGATTAATTCTCAACACCACCTGAAAAGAACTGATCCAGAAAAGATCCCAGTGACCCATTTGCGTGTTCTTGGACACCAGAATGTATGTCATTTTGGGACACAGCATATCTCATCGGTTTTCTTCAAGAATTAACAAGTATTTGGTCAAAGTATTTTTTTTTGTACATGTTAATGCTTTGCATCTTTACTGGATAAGTCTTGCTTAATAAACAAAATTATCAAAAAACCTGGTTGATGTATTTTATTCTGGGATAAAAGAGTAGCATATATGACTACCCAGTTAACAATACAGTCAAACATTTAAAATGAGACACCTATGGAGAAGTGGAACTAGAAAAGACAGTGCACTCCTCCCACCGCGATCGTAATATCCCTCATACCTCTCAGCCCAGCCCTTAACTCCAACTACGCACAAGTTTTAGGATGTTCTGAATTGCCAGATGTTAAAAACATAGAAAGGTTTGAAGCTTTGTAATAAATCCTGAGCTGCCTCATTGTGTGCTAAAATGAATCACTATTTTACTTGGCTCAGTACAATGGCTATACCTACCTGCAGTCAGCACCTCTTGGTAATGTCCAACATAAATTCCAAAAATTGTCTTTGTTTTTGTTGTACTTTTAAGTTGAATAGATGCAGTGATATTGTTTGACATAGGCTACAATCAGGGCACAAGGCAGGAGAACTGTCAAATGACAGGCCAACTGGAGACTTTTGGGTCTTGAGATTGAATCAGAGGGTCACAGGAGAGGAGAACAATCACCATCAACCTCCCACACTATATTGCAACTGTGCAATCCATGGTCAGTGGTACAAGGACAACAGCAGTATTACGAAAATATTATACCAAAATAACTGCAATCTGGAATATTCAGAAAAGTAAACCATTGGGAAATAGGCTTTCACAGCCTTTAGAACAGACAGAGAAAATAACAAAGAAGCCATTTTCTGCAAACAATTTTTCTCCTCTCGCTTCCTCTTCGAAAAAAAGTGATGTGCTGGGGAACAATTCCATAGGACATTCTTCATGAGAGAGTCTGCACAGACACTGCATACCAGGAGGCGATTCCTTCTTGAATGGCATCCTGTGCTCATCTGATGTCCACATACTTACCCTTTACAGCACAGGTCAATGGACAATGATCAGGTGTAGGAACCATAGCTGAGTTTTTCACCCCCCCCAGGAGTGCAGTGCGAAGGTCAACTGCGACACCCAAACCATTATCCCAACTGAGATTTCTAACTTCAGCAGAGACTGAAGATCCAACTTGGGGCCTGCTTAGCTTATTGGAAGATCGGGTCGTTCCTTTACTCACTGGCCCATCTGGGGAATTGTTTCGGTACATTCTTTACCCATTTATTTGTTCTTCATGACTTTAATGTTCTTCAAAGTGGTACACAGTAGAAATGAAAATTAAACATCGCTTCAATTTTTTCCCTCAATGGTAAGCAACAAGCATTTCCACTGCAGGCACACAGGTTACATCCAAAGAAAAGCTCTACACTATTTCATAAAGCATTCACACCATCAGGTACACGGTACAGCTTTGGCTCAGTGGCAACACTCAGTCAGAATGTCAAGGAATCAAGCCCCATTCCAGAGACATCATCTAAGCTGACACGTCAGTGCAGTATTAAGGGAGTGCTGCACCATTGCCGGTGTTATCTTTTGGATAGCACAATAAACTGAGGCCCCGTCTGCCTTCTTAAATGAGCTTAAAGGATTCCAGAATAGGGCAGTTATCCTGATGCCCTGGCCAATATTTATCCCTCAATCCAACATCTCTCAAACAGTTATGTGATCTTTTATTATTGTTTGTAGGGCCTTCCTCTGCACAAATTAGCTGCAGCATTTCCCTACATTATGACAATGACCACATTCAAAAGTACTTCACTAGCTGTGAAGCCCTTTGAAATACTCTGAGGAATATCTCTGAAGGGTGCGAGAAGTGCTGGTCCTTGCTTTACATGGCTAGATACGGAGTAAAGCCCCATCTTATATTGTCCTAAAAAGCACTCCGCAATCAAGTACTACTTGAGTCTGATGCAGCATGAAAGTTCCCTTTACTCTATCCCACAACACGCTTCAGTCTCAACCTCAAAATTCGGTCACATTTCATCCATTTCCCTATACCAACCATCCCATGGCCACAGATTGAGATTGCTAATTTAGTGTTGCTTGGAGTTAACTTGTGGAGTGGGGCCATTGGAAACTGTTGAGCTCAAAGCTTTACACTTATCGAAGAAAATAAACTCTCACCCATTGGTTTGGGCTGTTTTCAAACCTGAATCTTGCATCTTTTGTGATCCAAACATTTCAGCATCCAGTCTCTGCTGTATATTTTATTCCCATGCTAAATTGCTCACCTCCTCCGAAATACACGGACCACTTGGAAAGATGCCTCCACAGTTACCCTATCCAAGTGGCTGCCGTTCACACACAAGCACCAATAAGATGCTTGAGTAGGGGCATCAGAGTTCAGCCTGGTCCCATTTCCATCCCCAGCCGGCACGCAGACACACGCGCAGACACGCACACACGCGCACACACACACACCCCCCTCCACCCCCCCACTCTTGGAGGATTCACTAAATAATGACCCAGACTAGAATGCAGACACAGGCAAGGAATCGATCCTGGAAAATTCCTAGTCCAAGACGATCAGGTGCCCATCAGGCTAACTTGATGACACAGCTAGGGAGTCTTCTGTATATCTTAATTATACAGTTTTAACTGTAAATATATACAAAATTTAACAAGTAGATTTCTTGGAATAATCATACCTCTGTATGTCACTGCAATGATAACTGTATCTGACTCCTCAGTGTCCTGGGTCTGAGCAGGTATGAGATTACCAATATTAATTGATACCCCAGCACCTCACAGAACCAGCTGACAGGGACAACCACCCCAATACCAGAAAGTTACTTATACCCAAAAGTATTTCTACAGCCTCAATGATTCAGCTGGCAAAAGGCTCTGTTCATTGAGCCATAGGAACCAGAAGCTCCTTGGTCTATGCTGAATCAGCCTGGCTGCACTAGGAGTGCTAAAATCACCCCAGGCTAGAGATAGATCCAGGTCCCAATCTCTATCCAGTATCTCCTGCATTTAACTTTGTGGTAATTTTAAGATACACATATACGAAGGCTTGTAAAAAACAGGCTTTATAATTGACAACCACAGAAATCAGAAATCCCAGCAAGCCCCCATCAGACCCCAGCTCTGTCATTGACAGCTGCAAACTTCTTACTCATCCAATTTTCTCCTCTCCTGACTTTCACCAGTTACCTCAGCACACAGACCAGCAGCTGTCTGATTGTCACACATGAACCTTGACAGACTATTTAACTGTGGAGGCATTGTAGACAGAGCCTAATCCTGCCTTCAGCTGATACCCACGCGCATATGCACTTTCACAAAAGTCATTAGATAGCAATCAGGAGCAGGAACCCTAGCTGATCTTCCCCCCTCCCTAATGTAGGAGCACTGAGGCCAGTTGCATCAGTTCCTTTGGTTGAGCTGACACCACAGAACAGTGATCAAACCAGGCCCTTAGCTGTGCTCTGATTAAAGATGTGCTTATAAGCCAGTCCCTACTGGATTCATGCACACACCTAGGCATTTTGCTGTGTATACAGATTGTCAGGTTTTAAACAGCCTGCATCCTCCCCAAATACAAGGATTTGGCAACCTTGCTTGGGACAAGAACCAGAAGTGTAACGAGGCCCAAAACACATTTCAACACAGTCTATGTTATTGCAGCAATTGCTTGTAAATAAAAGTTGAGGTTTACCAAACACTTTTTCATGAAGATGGTGCCCCTTTAAGAATATTTTTGTTTTATATACACGTGGTTAAAAAAATTGCTGAGTTTCTCAATATATCAAACCACAGTTATGTTAACCTCACAGGGTGGGAAGCAAACTAAATAAAAGCACTGGACATGAGAAAGATCCAGACACACAGTAAGAGTAAGGTCAGTACAGCAGCGATCTGATGGCTCACTCTGTAAATGTACTAGCTGGTGCAGTACAGAGAGCAGAAAGTTCCAAGTTTGATTCCAAGTCTGTGTTGAAGTAGCTGAATTCAGCCAGGTCAGCAGCAAGAGCACTACAACAGCCTCAGCAACCCTGGACTAGAAGAGAGAAAATTGTTTAGCATCCTGCTCCTAATCATTATCTAGGTGACCTATTCTGTAAAGTGTAAACATGTGGTCAGATGACAACAGAATTGGGCTCAGCTGTGATGCCTCCACAGTGGAATAGTCTGCTGAACTTGTCTAGATTCAACCATTTAAAAATGC